>NC_136914.1:117779409-118379409 GCF_949752795.1 Hyperoodon ampullatus | reverse complement strand
CACACGCCTGCACGCAGTGGGGGTTGGTGAGGACTCTGACCCCCTATCTCAATGATTCACTGAGATTATTATTTCCCTTTAAAACCTTTCATGGCTGAGCAGAATCTCTGGAGGTAGTTTTGGGGGGACACTGAATCCACCGTGTCCCCAGACTGCCGGCATCCTGATTAAAAGCAACTTTCCTTTCTACCAGCGTTTCTCTCTCTCTCTCTCTCTCTCCAGTATTAATTTATGAGCGGCAAGCAGCTGGACCGATGTGGTAACAGTAAAGAGAGGCAGAGGATGCTGAGGGTGTGTGGGGGGAGGGTCTCTTAACGCAGCGGTGTGTGGGTTTGAGGGCTGGCTGTGGGCTATATGGTGAAGCCTCTCTTCTACGTCCTGCAAAATCTGGAACAAAGTCTATGTTGACTAGTGCTTTTATGCAGACGATGTTTGCGGGGGACAGACAGGAAGGTAGTGGATATTTCTACATTTTTCCTCCATGACCTGCCCATACCTCTCTGAGTTCACACGAACACTTTTTCTTATATTTGCAACCCAAACAACTGCTTAATGCGGTAGTTGTTCCCTTCTCTCCCCTTAACAGACCTCTCCTTTATTCCCCTGAGCTGCAAACACCATCGTTTCCCTCCTTCCTTCCCCATGAGATGCTCTTCCAAGCAGAGCAAACTACGCAGCCCGGAGGTGGGCTCTGCAGTCGGCGACACACCGTACAAGCCATGGGGCTCCTCTCTGGTTTCATGCCCGATACGTGTCCTGCCCAGGCTGTCCTCTGGGTCCCCCTGTCATGCTTCCACCTGGGAGCCGGCTCTGTGGGACCTGTCACCGCAATGATTTCTTCCATGGGGCCTCCAGCTGTTTCCCCTTGTTCTTCCCTCTCTCCGGGCCCCATGGAAGGCACGGCACACTCGCTTTTTCCACATCCTCACCATGCAGTCAGCCTGCCCTTTTCCCCCTTCACGTGGACCTGGTGTTGCCCTCACTGTTTGTATGAGGTCAGTGAATTCTAGGCACTGTTCCTCTCCTCCTCCCACACAGCCTCCCTCCGTCATTTTCCCCCAGGCTCCCTTTTTCCTTCTTCCCCTCCTGCAGTAAACTCTCACCCACCCTAGAAAGGCCACTTCTTCCCCCTGGTGATGCTGTTCCTATTTCCACCCTCCTCAAGGTCCTTATCAAGGTCAATCTGGAGTATCCTTGATGGAGTCTCTTTCTTTCCACATTCTGTTTTTATTGTCTGGCTAATTGATATCAATACACACTTTTTTTTTTTCCCACCAAAGAGTTGCATCAAGTAGATTTTTCCCCAAAGCCATCCTGTGCCCTGAAGCAAGGGGCGTCTAGTGATTAAAATCAAGTGTGAGGGACTCCCAGTGGCTGTCCAGTGGTTACGACTTTGCCTTCCAATGCAGGGGGTGCGAATTCGATCCCTGGCGGGGGAGCTAACAGGATCCCACATGCCTTGCAGCCGAAAAACCGAAACACAAAACAGAAGCCATATTGTAACAACTTCAATAAAGACTTTAAAAATGGTCCACATCAAAAAAAAAATCTTAAAAAAACAACAATATCAAATAAAGTGTGAGCTTAACACCCATGAGGATGGCTATAATTTTTTTTTTTTTTTTTTTTTTTTTTTGCATTACATGGGCCTCTCACTGTCGTGGCCTCTCCCGTTGCGGAGCACAGGCTCCGGACACGCAGGCTCAGAGGCCATGGCTCACGGGCCCAGCCGCTCCGTGGCATGTGGGATCTTCCCGGACTGGGGCACGAACCCGTGTCCCCTGCATCGGCAGGTGGACTCTCAACCACTGCGCCACCAGGGAAGTCCTATAATTTTTAAAAAAGGAAAATAACAAGTATTGGCGAGGACATGGAGTAACTGGAACTCTTGTGCATTGCTTGGGGGGTCGGGAGGATGTGAAAAAGTATGGCTACCATGGAAACCAGTATGGTGGTTCCTCAAAAAAGTTGAACACAGAATTACCATATGATCCAGCAATGCCACTTCTGGGCATATACCCCAAAGAACTGAAAGCAGGGACCCAAACACTTGCACACTTATGTTCACAGCAGCGTTCTTCACAATAGCCGAAAGGTGGAAACAATCCAAAAGTCCATCAACAGATGAATGGGTAAATAAAACGTGGTACATGCACATAATGAAATACTATTCAGCCTTGCAAAGGAATGAAATCCTGACACATGCTACACTGGACAAACCCTGAAAGCGTATGCCAAGTGAAATAAGCCATACACAAAATTCAGACAAATATTGCATGATTCCATGTCCATCAATGAGGTACCTCGAACAGTCAAATTCATAGAGACAGAAAGTAGAAGAGAGGTTGCTGGGGCTAAGGAAGGGGGGGGATGGGGAGTTAGAGCTTAATGGGTAGAGTTTCTGTTTGGGGGGATAAGGAAAAAGCTCTGGAAATGGGTGGCTACACAATAGCGTGGATGTACACAATGCTAGTTAACTGTACACTTAAAAATGGCTAAACTGGTAAATTACATGTTATATGTATCTTACCACAATTTAGAACAAACAAACAAAAAGTTCAAGGTTGTGTGAGCAAAACCAAAGCCAAAAAACGACACATGACTGTGAAGCTACGGCCGGCATGTGGTTCCTTAGGTCCACCTCTGTCCTCAGGCAGCCCTGGATCATCTCTGCTGTGACGACACTCTGCCAGCTCTGAACCAAATCTGACATGGCTGTCACTGGCCCTGGAATTACCACAGAGGCCGCAGATCCCCCCGGGCGGCTTCTCCCAGGATCAAGAAGCCGCATTTCCATAACCCACTCACTGCAAGAACAGGACTGCCCATCCCTTGATGCCACCTGAGTAACAAACTGGACTCTGAGTTGCCTTATGATCTCCCCTGCCTCTTTTGGAGACTGTGCATGTGCCTTTAGTGACTCCTGAAGGGCCCTTCCTCGTGGGGACATGTGGTCCGCACCATGACTCCTGGGTGGTGATGCTCACAGGTGAGGATCTGTTATCACCGAGTGTATCTTCCTTGCCCAAGTAAAACTCCCCAGCATGGTGACTGTCCTATCGCCAAAACCGGTGCCCACCACCTTTCCAGTCCTCAGGCCATGGGCTTGACAGTTGGGGTCTAGCTTCTCTCTTCCCGGCGGCTCCCACACTTACCCTCTAAGTTCTGCTGAGTTTCTTGCGCGCTGGCCTCTCCATCCTGCCTCCGCTCTCTTCCCCTCGAGGCCTCTCCCGGGTACCTCTACAGCTTCCGCTGCCCTCGGCCTCTGACAACTTTATCGACTGTTGTTAGTCATCCCGTACGTAGCCTCGGCGCACACTCAGTCGTTTTCATGAACCGTACATGTGCACACAGCATCCCCCAGCTGCCCTCCCAGCACAACTACCAGCTTTTCCGTCAACTCCAAGTGCTTCTCAATGAGCCACAGTCAGCTCACACTGGCCTTCCCTTCTCCCCCGTGTCACCTCCCAACCCGCTCCCGGCTCACGACTCCTGGGAGCCTTCTCTGAGCAACATGACGGAAAATTCCGTTCGTGTTTATATCCCAGGACGGCGCTGAGGCCAGAGCACGTGCTCAGGCATCTTTGTCCAAAGAGCATGTCTCACCATATTCTCGTCCTCTCAGCAAGGTCTGTTCTACCCTTGATCCAGTAGCATGCTGACTGTCTGCAGTGCTCATCCTTAGACCCATTTCTACACCACTGGGGCTCCCTCTCTTTAAGAACTGTTTCTTTTCTTGCTTCCTCTTCTAGCCTAGGGATCAAGGACTGATGTCTAATTTGTAGTTGGTATCAGTACGTGCAGATATAGCTGGTCCACTTAGACCGATGTGTATCATCCTGCATCCCCTTCTCGCGTGGTATATACACTGTGTCGCTTACTGTGCTTGCTTACTGCCTCCTTGGACAGCTTGTACCTGGACGTCCCCAGGGAAGGGGGATAACTATCCTGACGGAAGCAGAAGCTGGTGTTATCTGGCCACAGCTCTCGGGGGTGGGAGCCTGGGGAAGGGACTGCTTGCTCTGCCAACAGAAGGCTTTAGGAGTCCCCCAGTGCCCCATGGATTCTGTCTTATTTGAATCCCAGTGTCTGGGTGAGAGCCCTGTGCTGTGTCCCAAAAGGCCACAGACACACTGGACTCATGTCTCCTGCTGTCAGATTCCCAACGGGCTTCCAGGTGTATTACAGTCAATGAACCTAACTAAGCGGCATCTCAGAGCCACTCGCTCCGCCTGGCCTCCTGCTCGCTTCAAAGTGGCACCTGGAGAAGAGCTGACTTCATCTCACTTCAGCTCTCCCAGCGTGAAGACAACTACACTCCTCAGAGAAATGAACATGGTGGGAGGCGGCTGGCACCTTTCTTCCCTTTCCTCCCCAAAGGAGCGTATGACAAACGCGGTGCGTGGTTCAATGCTGCACTCCCGACAGCGCCCCTGTCAAAATACCTGATGTTGTCTAACCTCAAAGTCACTGGATCAGGCAGGAAAACTATGATGGATCTCACGGTTCAGCTCTCTCTCGCTTACTGGCATGACGACGCAGCTAAAGAGAGCTGAGATGAATATGGGTCTATTTTTGGCGACTCCTCGTGGAATTCACACACTATGTATTCTGCATCCCTTGGATGCTCAGGCACGCTCAGAACTCTGCCACAAACGCTCGTTTGTAAATGTTATAGCCGCCAGTGTTGGCTGGATGCTCTATGGGGCGACGCCTTTGCTCTCATGAGGCTGCTTTGAGCGTAGGGGGGCACTGTTTGGAGGTGAGCGTTGGTCAGAGGGCCAGGCCGGCGTGTGCATGCTTACCTTCACCCTGTCCATGCAGGCCTCCATCTTCAGCTGCTCCACAGCCTTCCTGGCTTGGGAGATGCTGGCAGTGCTGTTATTGGACATGCCTTCTTTCATTCTGCTGCCCCTGAAACAACCAAAGTTAAGGGGTTGAAAGAGCTGCTTTTCCAAACGTAAGGCCGAACCCCCCTCAGCTTTCTCGCCTCCTACCCCCTGCAGCTTCTCTTTCCAGGCCAGGGAGCCATGGGAGCAGACCCTCCTGGGCTAAGAGGAAGGAGTGCTTCATCCAAGTGATGGGAGCAAGCCATCAGGCTCCTGTTTGTCAGACTTTCTCAGCCCCAGCGAGAGGAAGCAGAAGATAACAGATGGTCCCAGAGTCACCTTACCACCCCCATGGCCATAAGTAATACCCTGACATTTGTACGATGCTTTGTTAGTAATAAATCATTTTCATACACATTTGTTCACTCACTCCTCTAGCAGCCCTGAAAGTTGGCAAAATAGACTGAGTTTTGTTTTACAAGTAAAGAAAGTGCAAAACTCAGAGAAATGAAGCCAAGAGTCAAAGGTCCCACAGCCAAAATCTGTGGACCCAGAACGCAAACGCAAAGCGTTGAAGCCTAGCTGAGGGTTCTTTCCACTGTCTCACATGGTGTTCTCTAGCCGGCTACACTGCAAAGTGCAAGTTTCCCCTGAATGAGCTTGCTTTATTATTCTTTTTTTAAATTAATTAATTTATTTGGCCATGCCATGCAGCATGTTGGATCTTAGTTCCCTGACCAGGGATCCAACCCGCATCCCCTGCAGCAGAAGCAGGGAGTCCTAACCACTGGACCGCCAGGGAAGTCCCGCTTTATTATTCATTTTAATTTGCTGTCGTTCCAAAACGTTTACAGACTTTACGTGGGGAGTTCGTTTTTAAACAAGAACACATACACACACATACACACCTATCCCAAGCATAGATTTGTTTTTCTAGAAGGGGGAAGAAATTCTTCCTGACCCAACATGTCATTCTGCCAGAAGACCCCTGTGATGCTAACTGCTCCACAGCAAAGCACATGCCGTAGGTTACCGTTACCGCATCTAACGAGAAAGTACCCAGAGGAGGTCTACTCGGGCTAGCCTGAGAGCTGGAGGTGGGTCTCCCAGGCGCCAACGGTTTTCAGCAGCGCACAGCGAGGTGGCAGAAGGCTAGGCTGGTCCCGTGGTGGGCAGGCCACACTCTGGCTTTTCTCATTCACACTGACTCTCTGGCCCAGATGAGGCCTGATGGCAACTTCATCTGCCCACAGGCAATGTTCGAAAAATAAAACTTTCTTCTTCTAAGACAGAGCAGCCACCAAAACCACAGTGTAACAGGTGTGCGTTCCTATCTTGGTTGGGAACTTCTATTTCCCAGGAAGGGAAGGAGAAGCACGAGTAGTTGAGGATTTTGAAAGCCGGGGGAGCAGCCACCTACCCCCGCACTCTACAGAGACGCGCGTGCAATTCTGCATGTGTGTTCAGGGCTGTGTCCCTGTGTGCCCACGTGCCTGAAGGGCATGCCCTCTGCCAGCCTGTGTGTGCGGGGCGGCCCCTCTGTGCACGTGTGTGTTTACGTGTCCCTGTGTCCACACAAAAGGAGGGAGAAGATGCAGTCTAATTCCCAAGCCTCCTCAGCCTGACCAACAAGTGAAAAAGGACCCTGAGATCACTGTCCTCAGATTCTGATTGTCCAGCCCCGTTCCTGAATCCACCCCTCTCTTCCCTCATCACTGACTTGGGGGGTTCAGGAGTTGGGGAAGTGGAGGGGTGGCAGGGACCAGGGGGGCTTCGTGAGAGGAAGCTGAGCCCGGGTTCAGCAGAAGTGAAGAAAGGAAGATGTGGGGGAAGGGCGGGGGAGGAAGGACTCTGAACTGCATGTGGGTGTGTGCGGGTGTGTGTGTGAGTGAGGGTGGGTGTTAGTGTGTGTAAGTGTGAGGGTGTGTGTCAGTGTTTGTGTGTGTGTGTGAGTGAGGGTGTGTGTGAGTGTGTGTGAGTGAGGGTGGGTGTGAGCGTATAGAAAACGTTACCGGCAGAACCAGATCCCCGTCCGACCCCCCGGAACCGCCCTCTCCCTCCCCGCTGCCCCGGGACTGGCCCTGACCCCGCTCCACCGCTTTCTCATCCTTCCCCGGGTCACAGAGAAAGGGCATATTTTCAACCCTCTCCTCAACACAGAGCAAGAAGTCTAGCCAAATGCTTAATATTGGACAAAGAGCCTTTTCCGTTTCGTGTCCGAGAGATAAAATAGCAGGTGGGGTGGACCCAGCACCCGGCGCCACGTGGCTTCTCCCTCCTGTGTCCCCTCCGTGGGCCCCTCCGCCTCCCCGCTCTCCCCACCGGGTCCCCCTCCAGACCGCGTCCACCCACAGCCAGGAGGGCTCTGCTCCCGGGCCCCGGTGTCCTCACCCCCTTCCTCCTCCTCAGTCTCAAAGCCCCAGGGCCTCCACAGTGTCTGCCAGACCACAGCCCCGCATCGTCATCACTCTCCCAAGACTTGCCTTCCCTCTGTCCCCAAAACCCAGCACTTTCAATCTAACTCCTTCCCCTCCCAGCCCCCTCTGAAGGGCTGCTGGAGAAACGCCCCCAAAAGCTGGGGACTGGTGCCCACAGACTTGACAGGCCAGCCTGAGCAGGTCCTCAAGGCAGCCTGGCGACCTCAGCCCGTTCCCATCACCCCTCCCTCTGCCCTCCTGACCACTTCAATCTCCATCACCTCCTCACCACCTCTGTCCTCTCGTCCTTGGAAGGCGACCTCAGCTTCCACGGAATAGAGGAAAAGCCGTTAGGGCAGAACCTCCTTGACTCCAGCTCCACCTCTTACGGTTGCTCGGTGTCCACACGCATCCTGCCCTCCATCCGTGCCTCTGCATCAGGACCCGCTGCTGGCCCTCCCCATGGCTGCCCACTTCCCTGCTGCCCCTGAGAGCAGAGCCCACCTTCTGCTTCAGGGGCCCATGGTGCCACACGCCCATTTCCCACCTCCCCTGCAGAAGGACCAGAGCGCATGAGCCCGTCCTAATCAAGGCGACATGCGGGGAAATCTGCAGGGGACTTGTAGGAAAGGTTTTTCTTCCTAGTCAAGGCCCACCAGGAGAAGCCCCAGTCTTTGGCTGGCTTCACTGAGAGTTGCCATAGTGACGTTGGGGAATGGACCCAGGGCAAAGGCAGGAGACTCATGGAAAAACAGATCCAGAGCCCTGAGATGCATGGATCCCGGACACTCTACTTCGGACCCTTGATACTGACAGAATATATTCCTCACAGTCTAGGCCATATTTCTTGGGTCATCTGTCACTTGCAGCTGAAAGCATCTCCTTACCCAAGCCTGATACCTCACCTGTGGTGGACCTGTCCCCTTCTTGGGGCCCTGCCCTGCCAGTCACCCCACTTTCTCCTGTAACGTCAGTGTCTCTGGATGCCTTCTTTCTCAGCACATAAAAATACATTTATGTCTTTTTCATCATCTCAAAACAAACAACAACACAACATAAAACCCTCCCTTCCCCCCCATTTCCACTCTTGCTCAGGAAGGAGGTGGAGAGGTAACTACAGATGCACATAGAAGGGCCCCCTAAGTAACTAAACGTGGAGATGCTAAAAACAAGGATGCAAAGCACTGTCCCCAGTACAGGGATGACAAACCTGCCCACCTCACCCCCCTGCTCTGCTGCCCCTGGGCTCACTGACCCCATTTATAGGATGTCACTCTTGTTGCCGTCAGTGACTTATAAACCACTTCACACACATGCATGTTTCTGTTCTTTCTCCAAGTGGCCAGTAAGGTTTCTCAAGCATGCATACCCAGAACCCAGACTGTGGCGCCACAGACCAGAACCTGTATTTCACAACCTCCCAAGGTGACTCTGGCACGTCCCAGAGGTGGAGAACCACGGCTGGCTGTAAATCGTTTCCACTCCGTTGTTCCCGTATGTCCATCAGATCACCCTGGAAGGTGGGTGTTCGTGTACCTTCAGGACTCTTTAATCAGTCCTTTACAAATTTTAATGGGCATATGAATCCCTGGGGATCTGGATAAAATGCAGATTTTTTGATTAAATGAGTTGGGGTTTGGTCCAAGATTTTGCATTTCTAACAAGCCCCCAGTTGCTGCTGGTCTGGGGACCACACTTTGAGTAGCAAGGCTCTGAATCACCAAACGTTAATACTGGAAGGGACCTCAGAGGTCCAGGTCCTACCCCTTTTTTTTCGAATTTTCAAGGAGGTTAAAGAACTTAATTTTGCAGAGATCTTTAATGGAAGTGGAAGGAAGCATTTCCCCGATGCTGCCTGGGCTGGTCACCCCTCCTCAGCCTGGTGGAGCCTTCAGGACACTAAGAGGCCTTTACCCATGCACTTGGGCTAGCCTGCTCTCCCAGGACTCACCCCTCAAGTGATCCTAACCCAGCCTAACTTGGGCATGCAATGGCAGGGAGGATTCCCCCACCCGCTGTGGTGTCAAGGTAACCCAGGGACATAGTTAGCCATGGAGAAGGAAATGGCTTTTGTCAAATGGAGCTAAAGGCAACTGAGCCTTTTATTTATTTATTTATTTATTTATTTATTTTTTGCGGTACGCGGGCCTCTCACTGCTGTGGCCTCTCCCGTTGTGGAGCACAGGCTCCGGACGCGCAGGCTCAGCGGCCATGGCTCACGGGCCCAGCCGCTCTGCGGCATGTGGGATCCTCCCGGACCAGGGCACGAACCCGCGTCCCCTGCATCGGCAGGCGGACTCTCAACCACTGCGCCACCAGGGAAGCCCCGGCAACTGAGCCTTTTAAAGTTATGACCTCATGGGAAGGTCTCTGAGGGCCTCCCTCCCCTACCTGGTCAGGCACCTCTTAGGTTCCACATCTCTGCCCTTTCAAGACTGTAACTGAGAAGGACCCTATGGGGCCTTCCCGGGACAGACCCCTCCCCCATATCCTCCACTTTAGCTCCTCTCTGAAGCACCTAGATAACAGTATCTGATGCACATTTCCTGAGTTGTTTTGTAGATCCTAAAACCCCCACCAAATGGAAGAAATTAACTACCTGACGACCACGAGCATGAAGCCCCCAGACCTACTGGGGCCTGAGGATTGATAATGAGACACCGTCTGTGACCTCACCGTCAGTCAGTCAGAGAACTGTGCATGAGCTGATCACATACCCTGGGACTCCCCTCTCTCACTCAGCCTTTAAAATGTTTTCCTGAAATCCATCAGGGAGTTCGGGTGTTTCAAGCACTAGCTGCCCTGGACTCCTTGGTTGACGCCCTGCAAAAAACGCTGCACTTTCCTTCACCACCACCCGGTGTCAGCAGATTGGCTTTACTGTGGGCGGGAGAGTGGACCTAAGTCTGGTTTGGTAACAAGACTACCCAGACACCATACCTCTACGTGAACAGATGGATGTCTCTCTCCATATACGTCTGTGTGCATGTACACCCGCCTTAACCCAAGAAGGAACGTGGAAGTAGGGAAGAATGGAGATGCAATGAAGCTGAACATGAATACTGGCCACCGGTGGACCACTAACTTGACCCTTGGCTTTTTAGAAGACAAGGCAGAAGGAAGGGAAAACGAGCCAACTTCTCAGGAGACTGGCTCTGTCACCTCGGTGGTCAGACATCTTTCTCCTCGGGCACACGGGATACACTCACACAGACAGCTTTCCCAGGGAGGTTCTAACGGGCTGCATCCTGTGGTGTATAACTGGGTAAACTCAGTCGGGGGCGGGGCAGTGCAAGGTGGTTCAATCCCCAGTGCTGCCGATCTGACCTGACTCAGGATACAGTGTTTAGAATTTCTGGATGAGTGGATGTCATCGTGCCTTTTCAGCCATCCTCCCTAACATGACTTATCTCCACAAGCCCTTGATATGTGTCGGCTGGCAGAGTGCTGCAGTCTGTCTCTCTGGGAAATGCCTGAAAAACAGCTGTTGCCAGTGAGCATAGCCCTCTAGGCCTAAAGGGACCAAGCAGCTTAGACTGCAAGGTGGGCTGGGTGGGAGTGTTGGTTGACCTTCACCCCCCTTTGTCACAGCGAGTTGCTGAACAAGGGTGCTTGCCTGAGTAACATCTCTGTTCCTAGTGGGGACAGCACACAGCTTGATTTCCCAGCCAAGGCCAGCAACCCATGGACATGGCTTGGTTCTCCTCCTGATGCTCCCCCAGGAGGGGGCACATCCACTAGCCTGAGGGATAATGTGAGGAGGGGGGTAAAATAGGCTTCATGAGGGCCCTACATCTGGGATGATGACAACTGCTAGAAGAAGAAAGTGATGGTGTGAGGACCTGGCCACCCATCAAGGAGCCTGCCAGCCCAGCCTCACCCCAGGCCCACACACGCACTGCTGGCAGAGACACCCACTCTCCAGAGACAACCTGCTCCTGGACAGGGTACATTACCTCCTCACCTGCTGAGAGATGGCACAGTGACAGGCCTGGGCAGGGGACGGGCTGGTGGCAGTGGCAGCTGACAGTCGTCAGACGAGAGGCTGAGTCAGGGCTCCTGCTTTGAGGCTCACCTGGAAGCACAACCAGAGATGAGTCACCAGGTGCAGCAGAAGCCAGGTGTCTCCCAGACAGCCCCAGCTCCCTCCGTGCCCTGCCCTCGAGCTCAGCAGCTGTCTCTCCTGTATCAGGCCGCAGGGGAGACGGTGAGCTAAAGGCAGAAAGAGAAGGCCCCGATCTGACAAAGAGCACAGGGGAACATGTGGAGACCACAGGCCACCTGGGGCCTCCCGTACCTGCACGCTGCCCTCCCCCACCCCCGCTCGCCCTCCCCAATCCAGCCAGACCTCTGCCAAACAGGAATAGTTTAGATGTTTTCTTTCTTCTTATGAAAAGATATGTCCATTGTAGAAAAATATGAGCACAGAGAAAATTACAGCAAAGAAAATAAAGACAGATTATAGTGCATTTTAAAAAATTTTATTTATTTTATTTATTTATTTTTGGCTGCTTGGGTCTTCGCTGCTGCGTGTGGGCTTTCTCTAGTTGCGGCGCGTGGGTTTCTCATTGCGGTGGCTTCTCTTGTTGCGGAGCATGTGCTCTAGGTGCCCGGGCTTCAGGAGTTGTGGCTCTCGGGCTCTGGAGCGCAGGCTCAGTAGTTGTGGCGCATGGGCTTAGTTGCTCTGTGGCATGTGGGACCTTCCCGGACCAGGGTTCGAACCCGTGTCCCCTGCATTGGCAGGCGGATTCTTAACCACTGCGCCACCAGGGAAGCCCTACAATGCATTTTGCCAGAGACAATTTTGGTTAACATGTTGATGCTTATTATTCTCACACATACTAGGAATAACCTGATTCCAACCAGAGGACATTTAGAAGAGATGATTTGATTAGATGTCTTTAAAGCAGGGGACTCTCCATGGACAGACAATTAGCCCCGCCGACTCCCTCCCCCAGAAAGGCTGACTCTGGGACAATAGGCTCCTTCCCCCGGGGCTCCCAGCATCCTGCCCTAGAGCATCCATCTCCCAGGATCCCAGTGAACTTGGACCAAAAACAAAGGCCAGACAAGAATGGACTGACAGTGCTGTTTATTCCCCCAGCTAGAGGGGCATCCAAATGCGCTTCGGTTTGAGGTCGTTTGGGCCCGTTGCACGGCTTCACAAACACCCATGTCTGCTGTTTCCAAAGTGATTGTTTCTTCCTGTCACAGTAATTGGTTGCATCTGGATGCTTCCCATCCCCCCAAATTGTTAGACTTTTATGGAGTTTTATTCTCATCTCCTTCCCTTCTTTGTTTTCTCATCCTCTGCTATTAGAAAACCCTTTTTGAACTGTTAATTTGAAAAGATACACACACCCCAATGTTCACTGCAGCACTATTTACAATAGCCAAGACATGGAAACAATCTAAATGTCCATCGACAGATGAATGGATAAAGATGTGGTAGGACTTGCCTGGCCGTCCAGTGGTTAAGACTCCGAGCTTCCAATGCCGGGGGTGCATGTTCAATCCCTGGTTGGGGAGCTAAGATCCCACGTGGCCAAGAAAACAAAACAAAACAAAAAAGATGTGGTACATATACAATGGAACACTTCTCAGCCACAAAAAAAGAATGAAATAATGCCACGTGCAGCAACATGGATGGACCTAGAGATTACCATACTAAGTGAAATAAGTCAGAAAGAGAAAGACAAATCCCATGAGATCACTTACATGCGGTATTTAAAATATGACACAAATGAACTTTTCTACGAAGCAGAAACAGACTCACAGACATGCAGAACAGACTTGTGGTTGCCAAGGGGGAGGGTTGGGGGAGGGATAGACTGGGAGGTTGGGACAGATACAAACTATTATATATAGGATGGATAAACAACAAGGTCCTACTGTATAGCACAGGGAACTATGTTCAATATTCTGTGATAAACCATAATGAAAAGAATATGTATACGTAAATCACTTTGCTGTACAGCAGAAATTAACACAACATTGTAAATCAACTATACTTCAATAAAATAAATTTAAAAAAAAAGAAAACCCTTTTTGGCCTATTCCCTTGTTTTTCACTTTCCTATTAATGCTCTCAAAACCCACTTCATTCTCTGTTTTCAAGTATCTGGCTTTCCAACTGGCATAGGATCTCGACTGCTGGTTGGTCTTAGCCAACTGAGGGGGCCCATTGGGGTCCTAACTGGAGAAGCCAAGGGGGGTCCAGCAGGTCCTCCACCAGGAGTCCCCATGCGTTAACTTCAATTTTATATTAACTGAAACAGCCTGTTTCTGGCCTATCAAACCTACACTGCCCATCTGCTTTAAAGAAAAGGGCACATTGACCAGAAGTAAAGAATGCCCACGTTAAAAATAAAGATTAAATGCCTCCCTTCCTGGGACACCAATGCTGGGACTGCTTCAATGATAAGACTGCCTTCCCAGATGCCAAGGCCATGCTGACTCACCGTGTATGTGCTGGTCTGTTTTTTCTGAAAGCTTGAAGGAATGTATCCCCGACTTGCTTAATGTTCTTTGTTCTGACAAGATATAAAACTGTGCTGAAAACCATGCTTCTCTGGAGCAGTTCCTCAGAATTATCTAAGATGCTGTCTTCCGGGCTATAGTCTTCAGTTTGGCTCCAATCAAACTCTTTTCTATTCCTATTATAGATTGTTTATTGATTATTTTCATTGACATGGCCAATGAACTAGACTTGCCCCAGCATCCCTTGCAGGTAGGTGGGGCCTTGTGAGTCTTCTCACCAGTGGAAACTGAGTGGAAATGCAGAGCACCACTTCCTGCCTGGCCTGAACACACTGGGTGTGTGTGCCTCCACACTCAGTCCCCACCCCATAATCTGGACCGTGGACATGTCTGCAATCAGCCAGGGCAGGCAAGCACAGGGCCTCAGGCAGTTGTTCCCCAAGCGCCGTACCTGGACCAGCAGCACCAGCATCACCTGGGAGCTTGTCGGGAATGCAAATTCTCAAGCCCCACTTGGACCTGCCGAGTAAAGACGCTGGGAGTAGGAGTTGGTCTAATCAGTCCTTCAGGGGGCTGGGATGCTCAGGAGAGACTAAGAACTACAGTCCCGGGGCAGGACAGAGAAACAAAGTGTAAGGAGCCTGTACCTCTGAAATGCACTTACAGCTGAGCTCCCCTGTCCACCTGCACTGCTTGCCTCTGGGCTCGGAGGTGATGGGAGAGAAATATTTCTGTGCATTTTATGTCACTGTCTTTCTGGGGCTCTCTGTCACAGCAGCTGTGCATCTCCCTAACCAATACAGTGTTTCAACAGAGGTCTGTAGACTTCTAGGGAAACACTGTGGGCTTGAAAATACTTTTAAGCCTTGAGACAAAAGTACTAACTTAATGCTGAGAACTATAAAACATTAATAAAGGAAATTGAAGATGATTCAAAGAAATGGAAAGATATCCCATGCTCTTGGATTGGAAGAATTCATGTTGCTAAAATGGCCATACTACCCAGACCAATCTACAGATTTAATGCTATCCCTATTAAACTACCCATGACATTTTTTCACAGAACTAGAACAAATAATCTTAAAATTTATATGGAGCCATAAAAGACCCAGAATTGCCAAAGCAATACTGAGGAAAAAGAACAAAGCAGGATGGGACTTCCCTGGCAGTCAAGTGGTTAAGACTCAGCACTTCCAATGCAGGGGGCAGGAGGCATAACCTTCCCAGACTTCAGACAATACTACAAAGCTACAGTAATCAAAACAGCATGGTATTGGCACAAAAACAGACATATGGATCAACGGAACAGAATACAGAGACCAGAAATGAACTTACACACCTACAGTCAATTAATCTTTAACAAAGAAGGCAAGAATATATACAGTGGGGAAAAGACAGTCTCTTCAGCAAGTGGTGCTGGAAAAGTTGGACAGCTGCATGTAAATCAATGAAGTTAGAACACACCCTCACACCATGCACAGAAATAAACTCAAAATGGCTTAAAGACTTAAATATGTGACATGATAACATAAAATTCCTAGAAGAGAACATAGGCAAAACACTCTCTGACATAAATCGTACCAATGTTTTCTTAGGTCAGTCTCCCAAGGCAATAGAAATAAAAGCAAAAATAAACAAATGGGACCTAATCAAACTTACAAGCTTTTGCACAGCAAAGGAAACCATAAACAAAATGTAAAGACAACCTACGGAATGAGAGAAAATATTTGCAAATGATGCAACTGACAAGGGCTTAGTTTCCAAAATACACAAACAGCTCATACAACTCAATAACAAAAAAGCCAAACAACCTAATCAAAAAATGGGCAGAAGACCTAAACAGACATTTCTCTAAACTAGACATATAGATGGCCAAGAGGCACATGAAAAGCTGCTCAACATCACTAATTATTAGAGAAATGCAAATCAAAACTACAATGAGGTACTACCTCACACCAGTCAGAATGGCCATCATTAAAAAGTCTACAAATGATAAATGTTGGAGAGGGTGTGGAGAAAAGAGAACCCTCTTGCACTGTTGGTGGGAATGTAAACTGGTGCAGCCACTGTGGAAAACAGTATGGAGGTTCCTCAAAAAACTAAAAATAGAGTTGCCATATGATCCAGCAATCCCACTCCTGGGAATATATCCAGACAAAACTACAATTCAAAAAGATAGATGCACTCCTATGTTCATAGCAGCACTATTCACAGTAGCCAAGACATGGAAACAACCTAAATGTCCATCGACAGATGAATGGATAAAGATGTGATACATATATACAATGGAATATTACTCAGCCATAAAAAAGAATGAAATACCATTTGCAACAACATGGATGAACCTAGAGATTATCATATTAAGCAAAGTAAGTCAGAAAGAGAAAGACAAATACCATATGATATCACTTATATGTGGAATCTAAAATATGACAAAAATGAACTTATCTACAAAACAAAAACAGACTCACAGACATAGAGAACAGACTTGTGGTTGCCAAGGGGGAGAGAGGGAGGGAAGGATTGGGAGTTTGGGATTAGCAGATGCAAACTGTTATATATAGAATGGATAAAGAACAAGGTCCTCCTGTATAGCACAGGGAATTATATTCAATATCCTGTGATAAACCATAATGGAAATAATATGAAAAAGAATATATATCTGTATAACTGAGTCACTTTGCTGTACAGTGGAAGTTAACACAACCTTGTAAATCAACTATACTTTGATAAAAATTTCTTTTAAAGAGTACTAACATAAATTCTATTTGGTAAACCCAATACAATACAATCCTTGCATCAATTATAGCAAGGATTCCACCTTGGGAAGCTGTGTTCACGTTTGGGTTTAACATTTCTGGGCACAGACTGGTGGGGTGGGCCTGCTGAGCCCCACGTTTCCCCAGGAAAAAATCACCTCATTGGAGAGCAAGCCCAACAATAACCCTGAATTAATAGCCATGCCTTGGGCTGAAGCCACAATTTCTGGTCCTGCATGGTGTCTTCACATAGATTTCCTCTCTGGTCCAATCCCCATAGGTGAAAGGAGCTACATGTAGAACGTAAGGAAGCCACTTTGTCACCCTAAAATCCCCAAAGTGACACTGCTTCTGGCAGGAAAACTGGGGACAGGTTCTCCTGGCATTCAGAGTGGTCATCTAGGGTCCCTCTTCCCCAGCTTTAGGACAAAGATTTCACACACTGAGTTCACATTTTGGAGTGTCCCCCTCCACCCCACCCAGTAATGCAGGTCACATTCGCTTCGAAACAAAGGCTCTAAAAGGGAGGGAGATACTAATTCACCCAAAGAGTCATAACTTCTGCAGCAGCACAGGGTACAGACTTCCTTTATGTGCATATGGAAGCACAAAGTGGTGTTTTAACCTCACTTGACAAACTTTGCTCTTTCTCAGTCATCCTGGGATGGAGTTGAAAGTCCCAACCCCTGAGGGGAGTGGCAGAGAATCATGTGCTGTCACACATACAGACCGCTCTGGCTCTGTGTCTGTGGTGGGAACACGGTCCCCTTGGTCCCCTAGTCAGGGGCACGGCCATCCCCGCTCCTGTTTGAGCCACTTTGAAAATTAAATACAGTGATAGTCAAGCTTGATGCATTTTACAAACTGAGTCTCAATTACTCAGTTTACATCTTGATTGCCTGATAGCATCTGCCTGATCTAATAACATCTCATCACACTGACGCTAACCGGTATAGGGGTAAGAAGCATTCAGCATGGCATGTACTGGAGTGGACCTGAGAGACAAAGGATCCTTAGGAAGAGCACACTGAGTCTGAACAATGCTGGAGCCTGCTGGTCGACAGTCACCCAGTGACTGCCCTCATCTGGTCCCTACTAAGGTCAAGAAAATTAGAGAAGGTTGGCAGACCAGCTGTGATATTAAAGGGCATTTGACAAGTTGGTGCAGAATAAAAAAGAGATCCATCTTCCCTGTGATCCTCCACCCCAGACACTCCCTAAGTATTTCCTTGGCATTGCAAATGGAGTCCAAAGTCTTAATCGAGAGGAACAAGCATTAAAAAACCTAATAGTGCTCCGCTGCTTTTACATCAGCCCTCACAGAGTATGAAGCCAACTTTTTTCTGCCTGCTGGGTTACATATTCAAGTTAGTCAAGCTGGACCATGATGCTGAAGGAAGCTGAGCTGATGCAGAAGAGTTGGTGTCACAGCCAGAGATCTGAAGATGCTACACTGCTGGCTTTCAAGATGGGAGGGGGACATGCCTCAAGGAATGCGTGCAGCCTCTAGAGGCTGGAAAAGGCGAGAAAATGGGTTTTCGCTTAGAGCCTCCTGGCAGGGTTGGTTTCTTCTGAAGACTCTCTTCTTGCTGTGTTCTCAAATGGTTTTCCCTCTGTGTGTGACAGTGCCCTCATTTCTTCTTTTTATAAAAATGCCACATGACCCGATTAATTACCTCTTTAAAGGTCTATCTCCAAATAAAGTCATTCCGAATTTGGTGGGAGACACAATTCAGCCCATAACATTCCACCCCTTGGATCCTCCAAAATTGATGTCCTTCTTACATGAAAGATAAATTCACCCCATCTCAACAGGCCAAAAGTCTTAATCTATTCCAGCATCAACTTGAAGTCCAAAATCTCATCTAAATATCATCTACATCAGGTATGGGTAACACTTATGATTCATCTGGAGGCAAAAATTCATCTCCAGCTGTGAACCTGTGAAAGCAGACAAGTTATCTGCTTCCAAAATACCACAGTGACAGGTATAGGATAGACATTCCCACTCTAAAAGGGAGAAATCAGAAAGAAGAGCGGGGTCATGGGGCCCAGGCAAGTCCTTTGAAAGAGAGCGTGGTATACATCAGACTATGTCGAATCTCATTTTGACATGACATTATTTCAACAGAAAAGCTACTTTTCCAAAGTGGGAAGTGACTGACAGAAAAGGTGATACTTTTGAGTTTTCCATGTAATTTCTGATCGAGAAAAGGATAACTGCTGTCATATGTCCGCTCCTAGCATTATTCAAGAACGAATTTTCTATTAGCATTCTTAGGGCAAACCATTAATTTTCACATTCCTGGAGAATTCATCTTTTTAAAAAAAATAAGATGATTTTGTTACAAAGCATCCGGATTTTACTTTACATTGTGTGGGCATGCGCACATGTGTGTGTGTCAATTACTTCTCAGATTTTTACTTCCTATGAGATTTTAGGAGTAAAACAGATCAAATAAGATTTCTTTGTTGTCTTTGGCTCCATCACAGTTTTCCTCTCACCTTTAGCAACCTGTTATTTGTCTTGGTCAAGGGTGCTATTTACAAAGAGGCTCCTGGACACCAAAAGAGGAGGACTGTTAGTAAATTGCAGCGTTTGGGAAAAACCTGTAAAACACTGCTGACTTTCTTGAACCTGGGGAAGAACTGACCTTGAAAGTAGCTCCCGGGAGAGGTTTGGACAAATGTATAATGACATGTATCCCCCATCACAGTATCATATTGAATAGTCTCACTGCCCTAAAAATCTTCTGAGGATTTGTCCAAACCCATAGAATGTACACCACCAAGAATAAACCCAAATGTCAACTGTGGGCTTTGGGTGATGATGATATGTCAATGTATGTGCATCCCTTGTAACAACTGTGCCTCATTTGTGGAGGATGCCGATTAGTGGGGAGGCTGTATGTATGTCGGGGTACATGGGAATTCTGTACCTTGCGCTCAATTCTGCTGTGAACCTAAAACTGCTCTAAAAAAGTCTATTAAAAAAAGTCCTCAGTCCTCTACCTAATCCCTGGCAACCACTTATCTTTTCACTGTCTCCATAACTTTGCCTTTTTCAGAATGTTATATAGTTGGAATCCTACAGTATATGAACTTTTCACATTGGCTTCTTTTATTTAGTAAAATGCATTTAAGATTCCTCCACGTCTTACAGATGGCCAACAGGCACATGAAAAGATGCTCAAGATTGCTGATTATTAGAGAAATGCAAATCAAAACTACAATGAAGTACCACCTCACATCGGTCAAAATGGCCATCATTAAAGTCTACAAATAACAAATGCTGGAGAGGGTGTGGAGAAAAGGGAACCCTCCTACACTGCTGGTGGGAATGTAAACTGGTGCAGCCACTGTGGAAAACAGTATGGAGTTTCCTCAAAAAACTAAAAATAGAGTTGCCATATGATCCTGCAATCCCACTCCTGGGCGTATACCCAGACAAAACTGTAATTCGAAAAGATACATGCATCCCTATGTTCACAGCAGCACTATTTACAATAGCCAAGACATGGAAACAATCTACGTGTCCATTGACAGATGAATGGATAAAGAAGATGTGATATATATATACAATGGAATACTACTCAGCCACAAAAAAGAATGAAATAATGCCATTTGCCGCAACATGGATGCAACTAGAGATTATCATACTAAGCGAAGTTAAGTCAGAGAGAAAGACAAATATTGATACCATATGATATCACTTATATGTGGAATCTAAAATATGACACCGATGAACCTATCTACAAAACAAACTCACAGAGAGAGCAGACTTGTTGCCATGGGGTGGGGAGGGATGGACTGGGAGTTTGCGATTAGCAGATGCAAACTATTATATTATATATAGGATGGATAAACAACAAGGTCCTCCTGTAGAGCACAGGGAACTATATTCAATATCCTGTGATAAACCATAACAGAAAAGAATACGAAAAAGAATGTGTGTGTGTATATATATACATGAAAAATGGAATCACTTTGCTGTAGAGCAGAAATTAACACAACATTGTAAATCAACTATACTTGAATAAAATAAGCTAAAAAAAGATTCTTCCATGTTTTTTCATGGCTTGATAGTTCATTTCTTTTTAGTGCTTAATAATATACCATTGTATGGATGTATCCCAGTTTATCCATTTACCTACTGAAGGACATCTTGGTTGCTCCCAAGTTTTGGGAGTTGTAAATAAAGCTGTTATAAAAATTAGTGTGCAGGTTTTTGTGTGGTTATATGTTTTTAACTTCTTTGGGTAAATACCAAGGAGCACTATTGCTAGATTGTATGGTAAGAGTAAGTTTAGTTTGGTCAGAAACTGCTGAACTGTTTTCCAAAGTGTCTCTTCATTTTGCGCTTCCACCAGCAGTGATGAGAGTTCCTGTTGTTCCACATCCTCACCAGCATTTGGTGTTTTCAGTATTTTGGATTTTAGCCATTCCAAGAGGCGTGTGTATCTCGTTATTGTTGTTTTGTTTTTTTTTTAACATCTTTATTGGAGTATAATTGCTTTACAATGGTGTGTTAGTTTCTGCTTTATAACAAAGTGAATCAGTTATACATATACATATGTTCCCATATCTCTTCCCTCTTGCGTCTTATCTCGTTTTAATTTGCATTTCCCTGATGACATATGTTGGGGAGCATCTTCTCATGTGCTTATTTGTCACCTGTGTATCTTTTTTTGGTGAGATGCCTGTTCAGAACTCTTACCCATTTTTAATAGGGTTGTTTGTTTTCTTATTGTTGAGTTTTAAAAGTTCTTCATGTATTTTGGATACCAGTCCTTTATCAGATATATTTTGCAAATATCTTCTCCCAGTCTGTGGCTTGTCTTCTCATTCCTTTGACCTTCCCACCCTTTCCGATGCTTGTGTGCAGGGCCTGGACTCTCAGGAGACTAGTAAGGCACCCCAGAGCGCAGAATTTAAGGAGGCACTTGATCTCAGGATCCTGCAAGAGTGACACTGCACTTATACACCCCTGAGATCCAGGGTCTCCTTAAATTTTCACTGCAAGCCTTCTATGTGTTAATATCCTTAGGGAGGAAAGCTAGATCACCCATAGTAGAGTGAAGTCTGAAAGAAAACCCAAATCTCTTACCTTCAAACACGTGTAATTGGAAGACATTCTGAGACATTAATCTACACCTGCCCTTTCACGGCGGGATGGGTATGATCGGTTAAAAAGCAGACACAGGGCTTCCCTGGTGGCGCAGTGGTTGACAGTCCGCCTGCCAATGCAGGGGACACGGGTTCGTGCCCCGGTCCAGGAAGATCCCACATGCTGCGGAGCGGCTGGGCCCGTGAGCCATGGCCGCTGAGCCTGCGTGTCCGGAGCCTGTGCTCCCCAACGGGAGAGGCCACAGCAGTGAGAGGCCCGCGTACGGCAAAAAAAAACCAAAAAAACAAAAAAAACAAGCAGACACAGCTGCTGAAAGTCCTTCTGCCTTTTGCTTCCAAAAGCCTACGCCTCGGAGGTGGGAAATAAAGAACTCAGCACACAGGGGGGAAAAATGTCTTGGCCAGAGCAGGAGGAAGAGTGGAGTTGCGCCCGGGACTAGGGTTGCTGGGTGGTAGGGGGGCTGCAAAGCCTTCTTAGGGGGAGCATGAAGGGTTGGTAAGACCCCAGCACAGAACGGCCACCTGATGCCCTGCAGCAGAGAGGGTCACAGGCAGCCCTGAGGAGTGTGGGACCCAAGACCACCAAAAGCCACCGGTCTCAAGGGCTCATCCCAGCTACCGTGTCTCATTGATCACCTGGTGGACAGATGCCTTGAGGACCAGAGAGGCACCTCTCCCAACACCCTGGCTCTACATAAATTCTGGGGGAGCCCTGAGGCAACCCCAGGGTCCAGGCTGGGACAAAAGTTCCTTGCTGGCTATGGGACACACACTTCAGAGTAAGTTGAGTTCTAGGAAAATTAGAAGAAGCACCTTTTCCCCCTACAGCCGAGTTTGTGAATTGAGAGTCACCCCAGCCCCCTTCATCCTGACTCCTGGCACTAGACGGGGCCCCGGTTAATGATGGCTCCCCCACTGCAAGCCCAGCCTCCCCTTCCGCTGTTTCCATTCACTTTTGTGTTCTGTATCCTCAGGCTCCTTTGATTCTGGGGATTCCACACGAGCCCCAGCTGGTTAAGGGCACCTGGCCTCAGCACTTCAGCCAGCTTTCTGTAGCTCATGAGCCATTTATTACCAGGCTGCCTCTCTGAAGGCTTACTTCCTTGGAAGCTTTGTGCCAGACCCTCCAGTGGCCAGAGGTCCCTTGAGGTAATGACTCCATGGAACAGACAGAACCGAGCAGGACCAGAGGCTGCCGTGCAATCCCTTTTTGAACACAACCGGCACTTACTTTATGGAGAGGTGATGAAGTCAAACACCTGCTTGGTTTTTCAAGCCGGGAGTTAATGAGAAACCAGGTGAGGCAGATGTTGATGTGAGGCAAGAAAAAGCAGAGACCCAGATAAAGCCATTACGTTTATATATATATATATATATATATATATATATATATATATATATATATATATATATATATATAAAATCTTATTTTTTAATTTTTGGCTCCGTTGGGTCTTCATTGCTGTGAGTGGGCTTTCTCTAGTTGCGGCGAGCGGGGGCTACTCTTCGCTGCGGTGCGCGGGCTTCTCATTGCAGTGGCTTCTCTTGTTGTGGAGCACAGGCTCTAGGTGCACGGGCTTCAGTAGTTGTGGCTCGCGGGCTCTAGAGCGCAGGCTCAGTAGTTGTGGCGCACGGGTCTTAGTTGCTCCGCTGCATGTGGGGTCTTCCTGGACCAGGGCTCGAACCTGTGTCCCCTGCATTGGCAGGTGGATTCTTAACCACTGCGCTACCAGGTAAGCCCACATTTATTTTTTTAACCACATTTAATGTCACGGCTGGGTTGTCTTCCGAACTGCCAAATACAAGAGACTTCAAAAAAATTGGTACCAAACTTCCTCCATATAATATTCAAAATTAAATAATTCCAATCCAACCTTAGAGTTGGCTGCCTGAGTTTAGTCTTAGGTGCCTAGAAATTTTCCAGTCATGCTTTTGCCTCCGGTGTTTTATTTATTCACCATCCCAACTCCTCCTGTTACAAGGTGCTACTACCCATCTTTAAGGTACCACTCAGATGCTACCACCCTCTCAAAAAAAGCTCCTTGAGCTGGCTTGTCATCTCGGCCCCTGGGGCCAAGCTCTCCCCTCTGTTACTGTGACACTTCTAGCCTTCCACATTAGTCCGTGTAATCTTGTATTCAAATAATTTCTTGCTTTCTAGACTGCCAGCTTTCTTGAGGGCAGGGAGTGTGTTAGGTTCATTTTTATACCCTCAGGACACCGAGCAAAGGGATTACCACCGAGTAGCTATTTACTTAATTGAATCGAATGCAAAACCAAAAACCAACCAAACTAAAATACCAAGCGTCAGCTCTTTTCTCTGAGTCAATACCATAGGAGCCGAAATGATGGTGGCCTAGGTTGAAATAACATCAACTGCAAAGGTTCCAGGCCTCAATAATTCTTTTGAAGGGTAGATTTGTTTCCAAATGGAATGAACCTATTTTTTTTCCTAATTATGTGCTCATTACAAAAATATCCAAACTCCACAGGAAAATATAAAGTTAAAATCACCTGTAAGTTAATTAAGTTATTTCAGTAAGATAATTAAGATTTTTGTTTATATTCTTTGAATTAATTCCATGAAAAACATGTATATATTTGCTCCAGTATTATGACTCCTTTAAAAAACAATATTTAGGGAATTCCCTGGCGGTCCAGCGGTTGGGACTCTGCGCTTCCACTGCTGAGGGTGCGGGTTCAACTCCTGGTCGGGGAACTAAGATCCCACAAGCCGCAGGGCATGGCCAAAAAAAAAAAAATCAATATTTGATGGAGGAATTTTAGACTGTTAGAAGGCTAGAGTGGAATGAGATAATGGGAATATTTGTTTAGCTTCTTTAAGATTGTGGCAACCACATCTGCAAAAATCCATGGAATCGTAAGGACGGAATGAATCCCTAAGCCCTGTGTTGGAGCAGGTTTCAGTGCCCCTGCAACAGCTTGGCCAAATGACCATCCTGGCCCCAGCACGCTCCTAACAAGGCCTGTGGACAAAAGGGTGCTGAGATGCTCTTCACAGGGGTGGTGACCGCCGGCAGTGGTGGCTTGTTCACAGGTCGTGGAGAACTTGCCAATGGTTCCCCAGTCCCGGCCTCCAAGCCAGCTCATTCCTGTTGATTCTGTGTACTTGCCCATAACTTTACAATAAACTTCCTTTAGCTTAAGACTCCAGAGCTGCTTTCTGTTGTCTGGAACAGACCCGGAGTTTTCTTTTTTTTTTTTTTTTTTTGGCGGTACACGGGCCTCTCACTGTTGTGGCCTCTCTCCCGTTGCGGAGCACAGGCTCCGGACGCGCAGGCTCAGCGGCCATGGCTCACGGGCCCAGCCGCTCCGCGGCATGTGGGATCTTCCGAGACTGGGACACGAACCCGTGTCCCCTGCATCAGCAGGCGGACTCTCAACCACTGTGCCACCAGGGAAGCTTCCACCTCCTTTTTATTATGGAATATTCCAGACATATAATACAATTTAGAGAATCATACAACGGATATCCTGGACTATTTCCCACCCAGCCTATGAAATAAATCAAAAATATACGGTCGAAATTCCCTGGGTACTTCTCCCTAATTGTGTGCCCATTCTTCTGAACTTGGTTTTTTATTCCTACACGTCTTTATAATTTAAAAAAAACATGTGTCTCTAAACAATACAATTATTTTCCTACTTAAAAATATTTATGTATCCTCTTGAACTATTTTTCTGAGATTTATCCAGTTTACTGCCATATATATATACACATATACATATATATACACACACATATATATATATATACATATATATGTATATTTACCTTCTCTTTACTCTTCCTCCTGTAGATGTAGAGCTGGTGATTTACAATATTTTGTTATTTTTGTACCATATTGTACAAATATTGTAATACTGGTACCATAATGTTGTAAATATATCTCTTGAGAGAGACTTTCGCTAGGGTACATACCAAGAAGAAACTTGGTATAGATTATATACATTCTTCATGTTCACTCTTTCTTTTTATTATTTTATTTAAAAAAAATTTTTTTGGCCGCATGGCACGGCACGTGGGATCTTAGTTCCCTGACGAGGGATTGAACCCATGCCCCCTGCAGTGGAAGCGTGGAGTCTTAACCACTGGACCGCCAGGGAATTCCCTCTTCCCTTTCTTTTTATTTTATTTTTTATTATTATTTTTTTTTACCATTTAAAAAAAAATTTTTATTGGGGTATTCTTGATTTACAATGTCGTGTTAGTTTCAGGTATATAGCAAAGTGAAATCAGCTATACATATGTCCACTCTCTTTGTTAAATTCTTTTCCCATATAGGCCATTACAGAGTATTCAGTAGAGTCCCCTGTGCTATACAATAGCTCCTTATTAGTTACCTTTTTTATATGTGGTACCATGTATGTGTCAATCCTAATCTTCCAATTTATCCCCCTCCCCATCTTTACCACTTTTAAGCATACAGTTCAATGGTAATAAACACATTCATCACATTGAGCAACCATCACCACCATCCATCCCCGTGAACTCTTTTCATCTTCTAAGATGGAAACTCTATACCCATTAAACAGTAACTTCATTTCCTCATTCCCTGCCCCTGGCAACCACCAGTATATTCTTTTAAAATCTATCTGGACAACCTATGTTTTCACCAACGGATCAACAGGCAAATTGGATGTCTGTGTTAATGGCGTCATAAAAACCTCAAATATTAGAATACTATCACAATCAATCTAGAAATCCTTAACATTGGTGTCAATATGTGGCAAATCTACTTTTTGTATGTGGCTGCAAAGAGGTACAGCTAGATGTCAACTGTGGTGCTCATTCACTGGTGGTTAACCTTTCATGTCCCTAAACCTTTCTTACCATCTTGTTTTCACTGAGACCAATCTGTTTTTTATTTGCTTTAAAATATTTTATTGGAATCCTCTGGGTAGGACCAAGTAAAGGCCACCTAATTGATTTTGGTCCCCAAATTTCTAGGCAGTCCCCTCCCTCCACCCCAGGAGGTTGACAGCTGCTCACGCGGGTTAATGCAGGAAAGACGTGAAGTTCCGAGGATCTGTCCAACCCCAGGTAGAGAACATCCTTTGTGTCAGCAAAATTCACAGTACCCACGTAGAAGGCACGCTACTCTCCACTTCTTGTCACAGCTTGTTGATGAAGTGGCAGGAACCATTACCTAGGCATCCCAGCTATCCCAACAGCACTTCTCCAAGAGGAGAATTCCAAACTTTAGGCCTTCAGCCACCAGGCTATCCCTGAATCTCTGTGAAGGGGCACTGCCCCTGCTGGGCTTCCAATGCTCTCAAGCTTTATTCAAAAATAACACACCGGTGAACATCTTAAACCCCTTCGAGGCGCTGCGGACCCTCCTTCGAGAATCAGGGACCTGTACGCTGGCAGCTGTGCAAAGATGGTGCAGGCGGTCGCCTTCTTCTTGGAAGGTTGCACAGCGGCCGCCAGGCGGATCCCAAAGCCACCATCTTCACCATCCACGAGTTCACTGCACAAAAAGCTTGCCTTTCTTTTTAAATAGGACGACAGTAACATACTATCAAATATATTATCAATCTAATATACTATCAAAAATAGTAAGATATTGGAAGCCTCCATGTGTTGTAACTTCACATACACCAAACACAAGCTCATGAAAGAGGCTGTTACTCTTTACTGAAGACATTTAAGAATTCTCCTGTGACGTTTCAGAAAGATCCTCGAATCATCAGCATCTTCACGCTGTCAGAAACACACCTTCAAAGTATCGTAAGTACTTAGTTTTGCTGTTGAGGACAGCAGCCTATGGTCAGTCAAGACCAGCAGAGACCCCTGCAGTGCAATCACACAACGGCAGCCCCGTCAAGGCAGAGCAGCCAAAGTCGGGTGTTTTGTTCATCCTTGTAATTCGAGCAAGAGCCAGGGGTTTGTAAATTGCCGGTCAACACAGCCCGGGATGGCAGTTCAAGGGCAGGTCTGCGTGCCATGGACAAGGGCTGTGTGATGGCCACACTGCGGGGTGTAGGCATAGCTCAGAACCACTTAGGAAGTGTGGCCCAGGACCCTAGGGGAGAGGAACTCTGAAACAGTGTCGCAGCCGCTTATCCACTTCTCTGTCCACTGGAAGCCTCTAGGAACCAACACCCCTGGGGGGACAGATGCTCACGCACCCAGGAGGCGCTGCTGGGCTCTCAAGTGACTTCTGACGACTGCTGACACATCCGGCGTAATTTACTTTTTTCTAATTCTTCTAAGAGTGGTGATGTGTGGATGAATTCTCCGCTAACCCCAAGAAGGCACTTTACTGACAAGAAAACTTCCTTCTTGTGAACACATCTTGTGAGAATTTAAAATAAACCCTGAGAGGGCGCAGAAGACCACGTGAAGAGGGTCGGCAGGCTGTGCTGATGAAGAGCATCCTGTGCAGGGGCGGGGCCGAGTTCATACACTTTGCATCTTTGTGTGAACACCTGGGCTGCAGAACAAGCTGCCAGAACCAAATTAGAGAATTCCCCCTTCAAGGGAAGTAGTTAGAATGCTCCCGATTAGTTAGTTAGAATTAGTAGTTAGAATGCTCCCTTCTTCTTATTCTGGAGAAGAAGCTTAAACAATCAGAAAAAGAGTGTTTTTTCAGACAGGAAGGGTAGCCTATCCTATTCTCATCCTGCTATTTGTGACTTGTATGACTTCAAGCAAGTCTCTGTCTCTCTGCATTTGTCTCCCCCTTTGTAAGATGATGCTCTCACCCCCAAAAGATGAGAATCAAGTAAAATGCCTCAGGTGGGAACAAAACCCATAGGACAACTCAGCACATTCGTAGAATATTAGACCTTGTCTACTTAGATTTTTTTGAGATTAGGTTAACAACTTAATGGCTTGATCTTGGAAAAAAAAAAAGAAAGAAAAACACAATAATGTAGTTTTCCTTGTAAAGGAGAAGAATCTGTAAGACCAAATGATGACTCAAAGGCAGTTGTCTTTAAAAGAAGAAGGAAGAACTGACGTTGAAGGCTGCTACCCACTAACAAGGCTGATCCTTTGTTACGCGAATTAACGGGATTTCTCCAAGGTGGTTATTCATACTTTGCAGACAGAAAGATTTGTGTGGCTCAAGTGAACTATGCATGGAGGAACATATGTTAGCAGCAGTGGAGGAAAAAAACAAACTAACAAAAAAAAAAAACAGGACTCATTAAATAAGCCTAAAAATAATCTGGGTATTTTCCAAGAAAAAATGATGCAGAGTCTGACACCAGTTTTTCGTTAACGTGTCAACAGGCCACTGATGATCCCAGGAAAGTAGCTGTTCATGGTGAATTGTCCCTAAGTAGGAGAGGTGGCCGTGGTGATAGGCGGAGCTGGGGCTGGAAGCAAGCAGGGATATATTCCACCTCTTCCTGGCAGCCAAAGAAGCCACAGCCCACAGGAGATGCTGGGCTGATCTGACCTGTGCCAGCACCCCTATGGAGAAAAAGCTCTTCCTGTACCATACGGCTGGACCATGCTGGGAAAGGTCTAAGCCATCTCTGAGCAAGACAGTTTGCCAGGGAGGCTGGCTCTGGCTGTTTCTCCTTTTAACCAGCAGTCAACTAGCTGTTGTGAAGAGGCACCTGAGATGGGAAAAGTCGAATGAGAAAAGGCTATAAAAAGCAAGAAAAAGGTACACGTGGTCTGGCTCACACCCAAAGTCTCTATAAGTAAATAGAAAAGGTTGCAAAGACCAGTATCCAAGTCTGAGAAGCAGATAAAATGGAGCTGTGGTCCAAGAAGAGGATCACCTGGGGGTGGAAGGAGACTCCAAACCTGAGAGGGCTGCCGGGGACGGAGTTGTCCTATGATGGCACAGTTAGTCTCACCGGCCACTAACTAGTCTCCACTTTACCAGGGAGGGTGAGGGACCAACAGCCAGTCTCAGAATGGCCCTCTACACCTACACAGGGAAGACCCATCCCCTGGAAAGTCTCCGCTCAATGCCCTGTGGAAGGAGTACGGCTGCTTACGGAGGCTTCCTGCTCAAGCCAGCGAGCAATGTGGAAGAAGTCGACAGCAACTACGTTTCTGGTATATTTAGAGAATTTACCATAACATGACATTGTTCATGAACCACAGAGTATTAGAAATGAAAGGGATTTCGCAGACCATGGTTCCAGTGGTTTCAAGCATAAGGTCCCTTCTAAAATAATAATAATAATAAAAATGCAGCTTCCCTTATGGCAGTACTTTTGATATCTATTGACTCGGAAGATATAAAATGATCTAAAGAACTCAGCAGTACACTTCAATTCATTTTTGTATTGATCCCAGAGGCGTCTATGTACACTTGCAAATTAGCTTTATACAAAAGCACAGCACCCTGCAGGCAGGCTACACAGGGTTCCTGGTGCAGACCTGGGTTCAGAGACCTCTTGCAGTAATTCTGGGTTCCACCTCGAGGAAGCTGAAGGCCGGCAGAGGGCAAGTAACTTAACCTCCTCAACTTCCTTTAACCAGCTGGTCAGTGGTGCGCACCCCGCATCACCACACAGCCCAGGCAGCAAGCCAGGGACCTCTTCTTTCACCTCCATTTGGGGGACACTGAGGGTCCTTCCTTTCCCTGAACAGGTGAGTCCAGACTTCGGTGTAGAGAGAGAATATCCTGCCACTTCGGTCTGTGTTTTTTCTCCGCGCTTCCCTGTACCTAGCCCTTCTCAGCCGGCCAGAGGCATCCATGTTGCCTCCAGGGGAACTAGGATTGTTAAAGCAGAAAGGGAAAGACAGGTATTCTGCTTTTCACTTCCAAAGTAAGGTCTGAGAGCCCTCCTCAGGAAGAAGTTTTGGGTGTCAAACTCTTGATTTGTATGAAGGGGTCTCTCATCTATGGGAGGCCCCCAAAGGCACCTAGAAAGAGAACAGAGAAAGGCCAGGACTGACCTGTTCCTGGGACCCCTGTGTTGGCAGAGGGGCGGTGAGCAGGACAGGACCACCGAGGGGCCTGGGGGGCCCATGTGTAAGGAGAGCAGTGAGTACTGAGAAGCAGACCTGAGGCCTTTGTCCTCATCCCACTGGGAGCCCAGGCCTGCAGCAACCTGCATGTCACTGTGGGTCCTTATCAGGACTCCTGCCTGTGCCCTGAGATACTAGTGAGTCTCAACTAAACTATCCCACATGACACTCTCATGGCAAAGGTCCAGGGATCTGATGCATCCCCTCCAGCAGGGCGGGGTCCCCGAAACACCGAGAGAAGATGATGTGGATACCCCAGCATCTTACTTCTACACTTGAAAGAGGCATATTTGACCTGGAATCTGGCATCCTATTTCCTTGTAAGGATGTTTTGGGTCAACTTTTTTTCCTTTAAGAGGCAAAAGAACACAATAGAGAAAGTGTGGAGGCCCAGAGCTTCCATCCTGGCTCTGCTGTGTGCCTTGGCCACACTGAACTTTTTTTTTTTTTTTTTAGTTTGGCTGCGCCACACAGCTTATGGGATCTTAGTTCCCTGACCGGGTATTGAACCTGCACCCTCAGCAGTGAAAGTGTGGAGTGCTAACCACTGGACTGCCAGGGAATTCCCCACACTGAACTTCTTTAAGCCTTAGATTCCTCATTGAAACATGGGGATAAACATCCCCCCAGAATTTCTGAAACGATCAAGTGGACAGGGGACATGAATGCTTTTAGTAAATTCCAAAATGTTAGCTATTGCTCCTCTGGAAATCTAAGCACAGCCTGTAAAATACCTGGAATATAAGTGAAGCAGATGTATCTGGAGTTGTGGTTTCAAGTAATGCTTACTGTGCTTAATATTAAAAAAAAAACAAAAACCTATAACCCTGCCTTAAAATTCCTCTCACCACTTATTTCAGTCAAAGACAGAGGGATAGGGGATGCTTTACATGAGAGAGAAAATGAGTTAGAATGAATGAATAATGGAATTATGAGGTAGGAACAGATGTTTGAAGATAGGAGAATTTTAAATGCATAAGGATGCTGAGCTTAACCCGAGTCTGTCCTTAACCACTCAGCCAAGGAGGAGTGTAAAAACCATCAGATAGCGGAGAAAAGCTATCTCCTGACAACCTCCAGGGGCCATGATGCCTTTTTTTTTTTTTTTTTCGGTACGCGGGCCTCTCACTGTTGTGGCCTCTCCGTTGCGGAGCACAGGCTCCGGACGTGCAGGCTCAGCGGCCATGGCTCACGGGCCCAGCCGCTCCGCGGCACGTGGGATCCTCCCGGACCGGGGCACAAACCCGTGTCCCCTGCATCGGCAGGCCGACTCTCAACCACTGCGCCACCAGGGAAGCCCAAGGGGCCATGATGCTTTTTAACCTCTGCCAGGCAGGAGAGAAATGAAAGTGGACAAGTAACCACAGGATCTGAGGCCAGACAGATGAACTTTGGATCCTGGATTTACTTCTTACTTGCTATGCAATTTTGGGCGGGTTACTTAACCTCTTGGTTTCTCCAGTGGCAAGATGGAAAAAGTAATGGCTGTATTCGTTTCCTATCGCTGCTGCAGTGAATTACCACAAACTCATGGCTTAAAGCAACACAAATTTATGATTTTATAGTGCTGGAGTTTGGAACTCCACAGCATGAGGAGGGCTGGAGGGGGAGGCTCTGGGGGAGAATGTTTCTATAAGCAGCTCTTTTGTCCCTTTCCTGTTTGCCCATTTCTGTTCCCCTCAAACCTTATAGAAATGAGATAACTCGGTAACATTTAACCTGCCTCCTGAGTTCTGCTCTACTGAACATACACAATGCCTTACCTAACCTGTTGATTCCTTTCCTGGATTAAAAGGTGTGAGGGGCTTCCCTGGTGGCGCAGTGGTTGAGAGTCCGCCTGCCAATGCAGGGGACACAGGTTCGTGCCCCAGTCCAGGAAGATCCCATATGCCGCAGAGTGGCTGGGCCCGTGAGCCATGGCTGCTGAGCCTGAGCGTCCAGAGCCTGTGCTCCTCAACGGGAGAGGCCACAACAGTGAGAGGCCCGTGTACCGCCAAAAAAAAAAAAAAAAAAAAAGGTGTGAGAATGAAGAATTAAGTAGTTAAAGAATGACTGACTCTGTACCCCCAGCTTCCCCCTTAGCAAATGTGCAGGTGAACCAGGCAGGTAAGACAGCATCCAAAGGAAGATCAGGAGAAGTCAGCAGTCTGCTAGCAATGGAAAAATGACGAGGGGACTTCCCTGATGGCGCAGTGGATAAGAATCTGCCTGCCAATGCAGGGGACACGGGTTCGAGCCCTGGTCCAGGAAGCTCCCACATGCTGCAGAGCAACTAAGCCCCTGTGCCACAACTACTGAGCCTGCACTCTAGAGCCCGTGAGCCACAACTACTGAGCCCGCGTGCTGCAACTGCTGAAGCCCACGTGCCTAGAGTCTGTGCTCCACAACGAGAAGCCATTGCAATGAGAAGCCCATGCATCACAACGAAGAGTAGCTCCCTGCTCGCTGCAACTAGAAAAAGCCTGCACACAGCAACGAAGCCCCAACACAGCCAAATATAAATAAAATTAAACCTAAAAAAAAAAAAAACGATGAAGAATCTGACCTCCTACCTTAATGATTAACTGAGATTGTTTCCCCTTTCCAAGAATTATCATGCTGAGCAGAACCTTCGGAGTTGGTCTCGGACATGAGTCCACCTTCTCCCCAGATCGCTGGCTTTTCTGATTAAAACAACTTTCCTTTTCACCAACACTTGCCTCTCAATTATTTGTTTTTGAGTGGTGAGCAGCTGAACTGAGTTTGGTAACATTTCCTGGCCTTTTCCAGCTTCCAGAGGCCACCTCCATTACCTGCCTGTGGCCTTCCTCTACCTTCAAAGCCAGCACCATGACACCTTCAATCTCTCAGACACTCCTACCCTCGTCTTATAAAGATACTTGTGATTACATTGGGCCCACCAAATAATCCACGCTAATTCCCCCACCTCAAGATTCTTACTCATATCTGCAAAATCTCTTCTACCCTTAAGCTGACAGATTCTTAGGTTCTGGGTATTTGAGTGTGGCCATCTTTGGGGGGGGTATTATTTTTCCTAACACAGCAGTTATCAAGGAATAAATACATAGTATAATAGAAGGCACTTAGAGTCTGCCATGTATAATAGTAAGCACTCAATAAATGTTTGCTACTATTATTACTATTATTTGCTCAAGCAGAAAGTCTCAGCCTGGAAAGCCTCCACCACTCACTGGCTCTGCCCCAACCCTTTCACCTGGCCAAATCCTGAGACCCTTCTGGAAGCCTTCCATGACCTAGGCTAGATTTGTGATCGGGGGGACCTGTTCTTAGTTCCCTGTGGTGTTATAATCATCTGCCTGTCTCACTAGATCGTAAATTCCTCAAGAGCTGGGATGCCTTCTCCTCATCTCTGCGTCCAGACCCCCAGCACATGGCACGCAGCAGCCTTCACATGTCTCATCAACAGCCAAGGGTCCCTCTTGACTCAACAGCAAACAAGGGTGCAACCTGCACGGTGCTCCAGACCATGGGGTGCTGCTCCCTACGGGAGGGGAGCTGTGGAGGGAATGTCTGTGTCCCAAGGTCACCGTGCTCTGCGTGGGGGCAGTTATTCAGGGAGAGTAGCTGGTTTCCCCATCAAGGAGGCTCTCGCATGAAATGCAGGGACGACAGATGCATGCGTTCATCCTGGAAGGGAGACCTGGGCTCCAGCACGCGTGGCAGCCAGGTGGCGTTTGCTGGGAGTCACGTCTCAGGGCTGCAGGTGGGCGGGAGGAACCAGCATGGGAAACAGGCTCCATGACACTTGGGCAGGTTGGGGGTGACCAGACACAAGGAAGAAAGACCCACAGAAGTCACCTGGTTCCGTGGTTTGTAAAACTCAAAACACAGTCCCAGGCTCTAGCCCAGACCTGCTGAATCAGAACGTCCAGGGGTGAGGCAAGAAAGCAGTATTTCTGAAAACTACCCAAAGCAATTCTGTTATGCAGCCAGGTTTGGAAACCACGGATGGATCTACCCTGAATTTTATAGACAGACTGTGCTACAGATAAATGGTTCCCTAAACAAGTGTGTTAAAATGGAAGGAACAGCCAGGGCAGCTCATCATTAAGCAAACTTACTGTGAACGAGGCAGGCCACGCATCCAGAACATATGAAACCCTTCTTACAGAGCTGTGTCCCCTAACCCATCCAGGACCGCAGAAAACTGGACCTGCGGGTGGTCTCTCTACTCTAGCGAGCCCCCAGATCTTCAAGACAGGCAGGTCTCTGATCCAGCCTCTCAGGGCACCCTCTGGAGGACTCTGGGATGGGTCAAACTTCCCAGTACCAGGCTCCATCTGGAGCCTGGTACATCAGGAGCTGCTTGGCCCATTGGTCCAGTCCCTGGATGGGTGGGGTGTCCACAAAACAGGCTGTTCTGGAGTGAGAGACATCTTTGTGCTGTGTGTTATTTTGCTGAGAGTCTCTGCCTCTGCCCCGAGTTATACTGCTGGGGATGAAGAATGTCACCTGCCGTACCAGTAAACAAAGGATGCTGCGACCAGCAGCGGCTGCAGTCACCCCAGCTGTGCACCCTGAAGGGTTTCAGGATGGAGAAAAGCAGGGTACTGACCCTAGAGAGTTACGGCGCATATCAAAGGAATAACTTCAATGAGCCCAGACTCTTGCATCTGCCCAAACGAAGAAAAGTGCTAAACTCATTAACCTGAGATGTCTGGTTTTCTTTAATTCACAGTAATCTTTTGATGTTTCGACTACCTGGTCTTTGTTGCAGAAACTCCTGTATAGCCTTAGTCCTCCTTTTTTTTTTTTTTTTTTTTTTTGAGGTACGCGGGCCTCTCACTGCTGTGGCTTCTCCCGTTGCGGAGCACAGGCTCCGGACGCGCAGGCTCAGCGGCCATGGCTCACGGGCCCAGCCGCTCTGCGACATGCGGGATCTTCCCGGACCGGGGCACGAACCTGCGTCCCCTGCATAGGCAGGCGGACTCTCAACCACTGCGCCACCAGGGAAGGCCCTCCCTTACCTTTTCAGAGCAGTTCCTCAGAGCGATCTGAGAGGCTGTGTCCTCGGCTTAAGTCCTCAGTAAATCCACTAAATAAAACATAATTCTCAACTCTCACGTTGTGCATTTTTTTTCAGTCGACACTACCAAACGCTCCTTTTGGGAAATGCAGCTTCCTTGTACGGTGGGAGTGTGGAAGGGGGGGCACGAAGCCCTGTTCTGTCAAGGAAGGCCGCTGAGCATCAATAACCCGTGGGTCTACCACGTTTCCAGCTGCTTCCATTTTCACTGGCACCACACAGATCAGGTAAGTTCATTTACCTCCTGACCTTCATCTTGGATCAACATAGTAATCCTTCCATGAGCAGCGCATTTTAAAACGCCCTTCCCTGGCATTCCCTATCTCCCTTCCTCGTTTTATTTTTCTCCCAAGCACTGATTATACTGTTAAATGCTTATTTATTTGCTTATTTAAATTACTTTCGATTTTCTGACTTATTATTACGGTGCGATGCCTCTACTAAAACATATACGAGGGCAGGGATTTTTTTGTTTCCCCGTCCACTGCCTGCCTTTTCCACTGCTGTATCCCTCCCACGTAGAAGGTGCAGTGAGGAAAAACAGCAGGATAGAGTGAGGACTGTTAAAAAAAAAAAAAGAAAAAAGAAAGAAAGGAAGAAAGAAAGAGAGCAAACGCCACCACAGGGCCTGTTTCACAGCTAACACCTAACAACCAGAGGGAGCCCGAGCTAGCCTGGGGCCCCGGGCCAATCTGTGGGTGGTTTAGGTGAGTTGCCATGGTTACCGTGAAGCTGGGCCAGGGCCCAGAGCTCCTGCCTCGGGCCACCAGACCTTGGGGGTGGGTAGAGGGGGACTAGGAGGTTCGGGAAAAACATAAAACAGAGACTCACCCTTGGATAGAGACACTTCTCACGGAAGGCTAAGAAACCGTAATCCCCGACGTCAGCGACTGGTGAGAGCATCGGATCGAGTGCGCAACGTTAGGGGGACAAAGGAATCATAAACAAGAAGCAGAGCTGCAACTGCTTGAACGCAGAAAGAATGAGTCATCCAGGGAAGCGGGCTGGCGGCGGTTTGCTGTTGCTTCGCAGAGACTGGCGGGCTGAGCAGCCTCAGGGACTGCTAGGCACGGGGTCCCTTTTAAGGGACTTCAAAACATGAGAACTTGCAGTAGAAAGAGGATGCATTCTACAGAATCATTTTTGTTTTGCCCCAAACTTCCTATCTGTTCTCTGAAGCCTCCCTACTTGGTTTCCCTCGGACCCCCCCGACCCAGTGGGCAGTGTCACCCACCCCCTGGCTTCACCTGGGTACTAGCAGCTCTGGCTCTGTCTCCAGCCAGATTTCTGCTCACCTGGATGCACCTCCCAGCTCCCCCTGCCCTCCATCTCCCGCTCGCTGCTCTGACTCACCCTGCACAGCAGGCACAGGGCGCCAAGGCTGGGACCTGCTAAATCCTGCATCTGCTCAGCACCTGCCCCGGATCCCCGTTCCTCCTACAAAAGACTCTTCCACATGCCACTCATGCGCCTTCACAACCGGGCTCCCATCCGCCCTCTCCACTCTCCTCACTGCACTTTCCTAACTCTGGGCCTTCACACAGGCTGGTCACTCTGGCTTAGAGAGCCCTTTCTCATTTGTCTGGATTCAAAAATGGGACTCGGGGTTTCCCTGGTGGCGCAGTGGTTGAGAGTCTGCCTGCCGATGCAGGGGACACGAGTTCGTGCCCCGGTCCGGGAAGATCCCACATGCCGCGGAGCGGCTGGGCCCGTGAGCCATGGCCGCTGAGCCTGCGCGTCCGGCCACAACAGTGAGAGGCCCGCGTACCGCAAAAAAAAAAAAAAAAGAAAACACGCCGGGGTCCAGGCCAACGATCAACTTATTTCAGACGCTATTTACTAAAACAGATTCTAGCACAAGGAGAGGGTTTGGAGAGAAACTGGGGAGTTCAGAGGACTTTGACCCATTAGAGTATGTAGTGGGCGGGGGGTGTCACGGCTGATCACCCTCCACCCCGCCCCGTGCAGGACACACTGTGCTTTTCTCTAACCTCCTCTTAGCATTTCTGAGGACATGGAGACATGGCAGAGTGGTGGCAGTGGTCACACTCGCGGCGATGTGGACAGACGGACGGAGCGCAGAAAGGTCTGTGGGCAACAGCCAGAAGAAGACACGATTCTACAAGACGGACCGAGTGGAGCTGAAACATCAAACCCCGCCTGCAAGGGAGATGAGGCAAAGCCACTCAGAGACAGGGACAGGGTAGTGGGGTCACCCAGGCACCCAAAGGTCTAAGTCAGCAGAAGACTCTGGTGACCCTGTCCCCATTAGTTAAAATTCAGCTGAAGAAGAGAATACGGGATGCCGATGAAAGCCGACTTATGTATCTACGCCTCACCTTGCTCCAGAAAGAATCTGGTGACTGCTATCACCGTCAGCTTCCCTGTGTTACTTCCCTTGAGGTTCAACGCTTTGGAAATCTCAAGTTCCATCATCCCTTCCTGGCCACACAGCCCTTAAAACTTCAGAAGCCTGACTGTGTCTCTACATCCCTGCAACATTCGCTTCCCCCATATATACCATCAAACATACACTTACACACTTAAGTAATCTGTCTCCTTAACCAAGATGAGACCCTCCCTTGTCCGTGTGGTCCCACAGGTGTCAGGGGCTAAAGAAGCACCTGCAGACCAGTTGGAGACCCTGGGTTGTAAGTGAAGTCAACTGGGGCACAGAGAAAACAGATTTTTCCCAAGATTGAGGAACAGAGACTAAAAGCAAAGAGGGATTACTCACACTGGTTTAGCAGGCCACCAGTTTTGGGCTCTAGACTTTGCTGGAAATTCTGCAGGGGATCAGAATATACCACCCCAAAATATGCCACCTTGGCATAAGGAGTATTTTGAGCTGAAGGCAATTAGAAAACAGCAGACACGGGAGGAATTCTCTGGCCTCCCCCTTTCTACCTAAACGCAGGACATAAATTTCCCTTTGTGAATGTGTTTTCTCCTCCCATCACTCAGGAGGAGGAAAGCAACCAGTATCCCTGGAGAAAGACACCACCGAGATGGGCCTGCACAAAGAAACCGACACAAATAAAATAACCCTTATCTGCCATTCGTTTTCGCCACAGACTTACCTTCCCAAAATTTACCACCCCTGGAAGCTCAAAGCCCTTTTTCTTTGTCTTGTCACTTTCCCACAACTCATGTCCCTTTGTTAAAATGGTACACACGCTCTCAAGCCTCACCGATTCTTTGGGTTTGCTCTTCTTTCCTGCGAAGGTCCTGTGCACATGCATACTAAACCTTTTCCCCTGTTAATCTGGCTCTTTTCTCTTGTTATTCTTCCCTGTCTTCAGTTTAATTCCTAGGCCCCAGGCACAGAACCTAAGAAGGTAGAGGAGAAATTTTTTTCCTCTCCTACAGTTTCCATAAAGGGTATGCATAGCAGGTACTACAGAGCAACAGGACAGATGCCTGCCCAAATTAGGCTGGAAAAACACGCCGGAGGAGGATTCCAATTCTTGGATATGTCTGGACCCTCCTACAGGTAAGGAAAGATGGGAAGGTGGAGGCCACTGTGATAGTGGGTCCCACAGATAAAAAGGGGGTCCCTCCAGGATGTGAGGGTCCTGACACCATCCACGGTCTGCCATCCCTGTCTTTGCCTCTCCAACAGCATCCAGAACCTGAGCCACAGAGTCCAAGGGGCCATGATGGAAAATAACCTACTTGTAACAGACTGTCCTCAGCAATCCCCTACCTTGCTCTGCTTTCTACCCCCCTCAATACTCCCTTGCTCTTTCCTTCCTGTTTTCTAATTCCCTTTCTCCTACTTGGACCTTTACACTCATGTATTGTTTTGGCGAAAATCTCTCAATTTTACATATTTGTGTGATAAAACACCGGAAGGAGTAATTACAGCTGAATTCGGGTGGTGGGGCTATGGGGGCACGTGTATTTTTCACGGTAACCCTTTTAAGCTGCAGTTGTAAAAGTGTTCTAATACGAATTTTGGAAACGCTTTTAAATGTTTTCCTTCTTCCTATTGCTATCGTCCTGCCCCTCTTCCTTTGGTGGCAACCTTGGGGAGGGAGTGGCAGAGAAGGCCCCAGAGCTGCAAGTTACACAGGAGCACCAGGAGGAAGCATAGGGACGAATGAGAAAAGCAGAAAGCGCAGCTCGCACCAGTTACTGGGTGGAGGGCTACTGCTCTGTGTCGTCATTGAGTTTGATGGGGCAGAGAGGGTGCCTTGGGCCCCAGAGGGATGTTTTTTGGTTTTTGGCTTTTTTTATTAAAAATTTTTTTTGTGTTTGTTTTTCTTAACATCTTTATTGGAGTCTAATTGCTTTACATCAGTGTGTTGGTTTCTGCTTTATAACAAAGTGAATCAGCTATACATATACATATACCCCCATATCTCCTCCCTCTTGCGTCTCCCTCCCTCCCACCCGCCCTATCCCACCCCCCTAGGTGGTCACAAAGCACCATTTCTTCTATATTCTGTCTCCTCTATCTACTTCCTCAGCCTCACAGCAGATGTCCCACTAGAGAGTCAACCCAGCTGCCCAGGGAGAAATGATTTGAGAACTCTTAGAAGTGAGAGGAATAAGTCTTCTTTGGGAAGGGAGCACAAGTGCAGTCCCTGGGGGTGGGTCTCTTCCACGCATCTCAATCGCTCGCCTCCCATTGGTATATGCGTTTCCTTGGTTAGTTAAAAAAGTCACCACCCACCACAAGCACCCTGCCAGAATACCCCTGGATAAAAAAGACACTGTGGACACTGTTGGTTTTTTTTGTTTTGCTGAAGAGAAACCTTCCAGGTACACCGGGAGGATTAAATGAGCTCATCCACGAGGGGCATCCAGGTGAAGCCTGGTCCTCCCTCCACGCCATTGCCTGCTGCTCCCTCTGCTGTCTGGTCCTCCTAGGCTGGGCCACTGGTGACTCACTTGCAGATACCTGGGAACCTCAGGGCTTCAGGGACAGAGTAGCTTCTCCACACCCAGGGCCTGTTCCAGAAGCACCATATCCTCAACACACCCCGCACTCCCCAATCTGCACAGGACCTCACTTTTTTAAAAATTAATTAATTAATTTACATTTTAATTTTGGCTGTGTTGGGTCTTTGTTGCTGCGCGCGGGCTTTCTCTAGTTGCGGCAAGCGGGGGCTACTCTTCGTTGTGGTGCGTGGGCTTCTCATTGGGTGGCTTCTCTTGTTGCGGAGCACAGGCTCTAGGTGTGCAGGCTTCAGTAGTTGTGGCACACGGGCTCAGTAGTTGTGGCTCGCGGGCTCTAGGGCGCAGGCTCAGTAGCTGTGGCGCACAGGCTTAGTTGCTCTGCGGCATGTGGGATCTTCCCGGACCAGGGCTCAAACCTGTGTCCCTGCATTGGCAGGCATATTCTTAACCACTGAGTCACCAGGGAAGTCCCAGGACCTGCCATTTCATTTGCCAAGTTCCACCAGAAAAACTGATTGCACACCAGCTGCCATTTGACCTAACAAAAGCTTCTTGACAATTAAAGTGATTTGGAATGCTCCAGCTAGCTTGTTGCATGGAGCTCTTTTTAAGTACCCATTGTTTTCTCTGCAGTAATTTGTCTTCTTCCAGCAGTACTTCTTGCCTCTACTTCCTTCCCTAAATGGAAATTTCATTTGCATGTTTTCACTTCTGATCATTTTTTAAAAGATATTTGGTTTATTCTTCATGTGGCTTCAACCAGCTAGTTAAAACCTTTCAGTAGTATTATGTTAATTTCTATACTATAATTGATCTGTTTTTCTTTTCTGACACTCATTCAGCTTCTCCGATTTTCAATTAAAATTCCTTTGCTGGCTACTGTTGAAAGGATATTTTGGTAGTATTTTTGGTGCATGAAAGAAGTTAAATTTCAGTTTCTGGCTTAAGAAAACTGATGAACTATTTCTCTACCTGAATAATAGTCCTCTGGAAGCCTGAATATGTCTAGAGTGGAAAAAAAAAACAAACAGGAATAATCTGCAAGATTAGATAATATTGATAGTAAATTCTCATAAAGGTGTTCTGAGAACAAATCAGGTAATATCTTAAAGACACTGTTTCAAAATTCCATGAAGAAAAAAGGTCAGTCTACTAACAGGAATTGCATTATTAGGCATTCTCCCTTCTTCAACTAGCACAAAAAAACAGACAAGGTAAGAAAAATGTGACAGTGATATGTGGCTATAAATAAATGAGAAGGATTCGTCTAGTAGACTTCAGTCTTTTCTCAGCCATTTGGCTGCTTTCCTCAGCAAGGAGTAGTTATGTGGTGAGTCAGTGTGTGCGTGTGCGTGTGTGAGAGAGATGACATTATTCACAATCACTCGTAAGCTCAACCCCATCCTCCTGAGACAGCTGCCAGGCACTAGCTTCCCTGGGAACCAGGGGGACAAGAGGACAGTGTCCAGTTCCCACCTGATGTTCCACCAATTCGAAGAACATACTGAGATTTGGAGGGCCTCAGGGACTGTCATTTTGGCTATAAAAACTGTAAGATGAATACAGGAAAAGCTTTTTCCTCGTTTCTCCACCATCAACTTGCATGAGAAACGGCAAAGGCAATTGCCCGGCCAATCATAGCACCACTGGGAATGACTCTTTTGCACTGCTTTTTTTCTCAGCTGCCCAAACATCTTCCAGAGGCTTCCTCTGAACAATTTTATGTTAAAGAGGCTGAAGGATAGGAGTCACGTGTGGGCGGAGGAGAAAACAGGAAGCCCATGGTCCTAAATAGTCATTTCAGCCTAATAACCCCATGGTGCGGCTACTCATTAACTAGCAAAGCATCACAATACACCTTACATTAACGCCTACTAGTTATGCCCAGCTATATCCAAGTCTCATCACGACTGATAATGCAGCCAACCCCACACTTCAAAAATAATCCACAGTTTACAGTGTACCGTGTCTTGTTTCTCAGGATTGAAAAAGGCTTTCCATTTATCACCTCGGCTATTCCCACAGTAGGGAACTGGGCCAGATCAGATGGCGGGTGCCTCCTTCCCCCGCAGCATGCAGAAACCAGGAAAAGGATTTCCCCAAAGGATCAAGAAGCCAGCCAAAGGGCCCGGGTCCCCTCCCTGCCTCTTTGAGGCATTTGCCACTGAATTTTCCTGTCGCACCATGAGAAGGAAGCACCACAGTGAGGACTCATGAGCAGATGATGAGACTGACACGGTTTAATGGGAAACACCAGCGCAGCCCAGCCGGCCCTGTGCCAGCCTTTTACAGTCCTGGGAGGCAACAGAGAGAGAAGAAAACAGGCGCCGGTGGGGAGCTGGGAAGAGGGTGGGAGAACCCGTGTCCAGGATCCACTTTATCACTCGATCAAACTTTACCATTTCTGCATTTCCTAACACCCTAGCTCAAGATACACAGAAATAAGTCCTCCTTGTTTTTAAATTAAGAAATATTCTCCAATCACACCTCTGTCCACCGCCCCATCCCATCCTCTTGTTTTTATTTCTAAGGTAATTTTAAAAATTAAACCTAAGCTCCCCGAATGCCGTTGGGTGCGCGCGCTGCGAGCGCAGCCCATTTCAGCACCAGACTCGGGGACAGACGCCATAAGGGGGGCACAAACCGTCGCCCCTCCGTCCACTGTCGCCGCCCGAACTGTTCCCGAGGCAGGTGTCCCGGGTGCTGGGGAATAAAAAGGGCTTCTTCAGGCCCAAAGCATTTCTCCAAATAAAATGAACAACTAGCCACTCCGTCCCTCCCGTTACGGCGCTCCTCAACGGGGGACGCCCCTGCCGAGACAAGAGCGAACTGCCGTGACCTACATACGAAAAAGGGGTCTCCAGAAGCCTCCGCCGCCTCGAGCCGGAGAGATCGGGCGACCCCGACCCCCAGGAGACCCCTCAGACGTTCCGAGCTGTCTGTCCAAACCTGCGCTCGGGTTTTCCAAGGGCTCGGCGGAGGGTCCTGGCTTCGAGGAGCCCCCGCCCGCGCCGGCGCCGGGCCGCCGATGATGCCCACCTGTGCGGGCGCCGCGCAGGCCGGGTTCGCCGCGGGCGGCCAAGATGATCACAGGTATTCGTTTCGCGAGCTTCCGCTGACAGCTGCAGGAAGACGCAGGCACCAGAACCGTCTCTCCAGTTCCAGAGACCGTCCCGCCCGAGTTTCCCTTTTGTCTCTGGCTCGCCCCGAGCTCGCCGGAGCAAGGACGGTGCCTCTCGTTCCCCACCGACACGCCCCAGCCGGCACTTACCCGGGCCGAGGGTGCCGCTCACGCGCTGGCTTTGTCTCCGGAGCGGTGCTCGCGGGGGGTGGCCAGACCGAACGGCATCGCCCCTCTATCCGGGCGCAGGGCTGGGCGGGCTCCGGCTCCGGTTCGGCGCTCGGGCTCCCGCGCCTGGGCGCGGACGGGCTGGCGGTGGAAACGCGCGCCTCGCGCAGCGCGCCGCCCCCGGGGTCTCCGCGCCGCGTCACCAGCCCCGCCCCGCCCCGTGCCGCCCCGTGCCTCCAGGCCCGGGCAGGGGAAAGACCACGTGAGGCCGAGCGCCGGGTGCAGGTGGGCGAGCCCGTGCCCCGCTGGCGAGTGCGGTCACCCAGCTGCCGAGTACTTTGTTTGCTCGGCACCCCCCATGCCAGGCTCCAGGCGTGCGTCCGGGTCGGGCGGGTGCAGAGCGCGTGTCGCCGGCCCCCGCCTCCTCGCGTCCACTCTGGTCGCGCCCACTCCGGAGCAGGGTCTCGCTGGGCGCCCGGGAGGGGCCGGGAAATCCCGCCCGCCGCCATTGACGTCACTGGTGCGTCACCGGGGCTCCGCGCACTCCCCGCGCCCCTAGTCTCTCATCCGCGACCCCGCGCCTCCGCCCGTCCCAGCTCTCCGCCTGGGACGCGCATCGCCCAGGGGCTGGAGGAGGGGAGATGAGGGGGGACGGTGGGGTGTTGGGGCCGTGGTCCTCGCGGGCTTCGGGGACCTCGGCCTCTGGCAACTTCATCCTTGCCAGCGGGTTAGCTACGTGGACCAACCCGGCTAGGCGCGGCCGGTTGCCATCCATCACCAAAGAATACACAGTATACCCCACCCCACCCCCAAGGGGGGCAGTGAAAGGAGAAATGCTTAATACCCGTAAAGATTCACAGGGCATTGTCTCCATTTACCGGGACGTTGCTAAGTAACGGGAAATGTAGGGATGGCCACGCCAGCCCAAGGCGTTGGGAGTGGGAGCGAGCCGCGAGCTCTCCTCCCGGGCTGCGACCGGGAAGGCGGGAGCACATTCCTAGTGTTCGTGGAGAGCAGAAGCTGTTTCCACGGGGAAATCCTTGGCGACTCCTCATTCCTTCTGAACCGTAAGCGTTTTGCGATGGAGATACTAAAAACCTCTCCGTTATTATAATCCTTTTCCTTTAGGGAAAAACAGCTTAAGCGCCGTCCATGTTACAACTCCTGGTAAAATAATACAAAATCTTTGGAATAGGGAAGCTACGTTACACTTACAGCAGTGTTAGCAAGATAGGTAGGAAAAGGAGGCCAATGTTAATTCCTTTATAGGAAAAGCAGAAAATCGTGGTTGACAATTAGGAAATATTTCTTGAAAACCTGCGTTCGCCGTCCTCATCCACCATCAGCAGCCATTCCTTGCAGTAAAGGGTACGAGGATCACTTGTTTCTGAGATCTCTGATCCCCGTTGTCTTGACATTTGCCCCAGACAAATGTGCACCTTCCGAGACTACAAGTGTCTGATAGAATGAATGCAAATGTGGAGTTCAGAAAGCCTCACCTGGGGCTAGCAAACATCTCACACAGGTTTTTGTCACAGCTTGGAAATGCCCATCTAAAACACAGAGTTCAACTATGGTAAAGTGGCTCAGCCAGTAAATACCCTTTTTTTAAAAAAGTGAGATAGATATATGAGAACTGCATTTAAAATTCAACAAATCCAAAATTGGGCTCATTATTTCCACCCCCAAATCTATTTCTCCTGTACTTCCTGACTCAGAGGCACCACTCCCCAGCTGGTTGGCTGAGTTATCCCAACTCCCATCTCAATCAATCCCAATCAGGCAATTGTAAGGGAAATCAGTTTCCACCCTTTCAGATTCCTCACTCACTTATTTTATCTTTCTAATTCATTACAATACCCCTTAAAGTAGGATTATGTCCATTTTAAAGAGAAAGAAGAGGGTCAGTTTGAGCCCGTGGCTCCAGAGTGAATCCCTAGACCAGCAGCATCAGCTGGGAACTTGCTAGACATGCACATTCTCAGGACCCATCCCAGCCCTACTGAATCAGAAACTCTGGGGCTGGGGCCCAGCAATTGGTGTTTTAAGCCCTCTAGGTGATTCTGATTCTGTCTATCTCTGTCCATCACCCAAGACTGCTGTGTTGACGAAAATTCAATTAACAATCAAACTAAAGAGAAAAAAAGGGAATTTTATTCGAGCCCAACTGAGGATTATAACCCAGGAGACACACTCTCAGAAAGCTCTGAGAACTGTTCCACCTGTTAGAAGTCAGAGGCACAGTCATACACATTTTCGAGACAAAAGATTGTATATCAAAATGACATATTGATATTTTACGTAAAGTTCCCCAAGGATAATACAGTCCAGGTAAGCCCATACAAAGCAGCAAGTCACCATGACCCCCTAGCGTTGGGAAAGAAGGCTATTCTTTTACATTGATAAAATTAGAAGAAAGAGGGGGAAAAAAATGACCTGTGGCCCAGCAGGCACTCTCATCTTTGAGAAGGTCTGGTTAATGTGTAGCAAAAATGCACTCTGCACATTAGGGAGGGAGGAGGCATAAAGGGACAGAACGAGACAATTCTGTGTTTAAATTTGCTTGTCCTGCCTTAAAATGTAAATTTTATTTCATTAGCTGCAATCACCTGACACAGCTGCAGACCCTGGACATCCATTTTCCTTCCTTTGCCCCCCACCCCGTTCTGATACCTTTGTCTGATACCGATATCACCTCTGCAGATTTCTTAGATAGGTGTTTGCATGATGTATCCTTTTCCATCCTTTTACATTTAACTTATCTGTATCTTTATTCTTAAAGTGGGGATTCTCTATTCTTGCAGACAGCATAGAGTTGGATCTTGCTTTTTTATCTTCAGCCTGCCAAACTGGGCCTTTTAATTGGAGTGTTTGGATCATTTACTTCTTATGTAATTATCATGTGGTTGGGTTTAAATCTACAGTCTTGCTCTTTGTTTGTTTCCTATTTGTCCTATTATTGTGCATTCCTTTTATCCCGTCTCTCTCTTTTTTTAATTGAGGTATAGTTCATTTACAATATTATATTAGTTTCAGGTGTACAACATAGTGATTCAACATTTTTATAGATTACACTCCATTTACATTTATTATCAATGTTGGCTATATTCCCGTGCTGTACAATAGATCCTCGCGGTTGATTTATTTTGTAAGTAGTAGTTTGTATCTCTTAATCCCATACCCTTATCTTGCCCCTCTCCCATTTTCTCTCCCCACTGGTAACCACTAGTTTGTTCTCTATATCTGTGAGTCTGTTTGCTTTGTTATATTCATTAACTTGTTTTATTTTTTAGATTCCACATATGTGTTAACATATAGTATTCATTTTTCTCTATCTGATTTATTTCACTAAATACCCTCCAGGTCTATACATGTTGTTACAAATGGCAAAATGTTATACTTTTTATGGTTGAGTAGTATTCCATTGTATATATATACCACATCCTCTTTATCCATTTATCTGTTGATGGACACTTAGGTTGCTTCCATATCTTGGCTATTGTAAACAATGCTGCTGTGAACACTGGGGTGCTTGTATCTTTTCAAATTAGTGTTTTTGTTTTCTTCCGATATATGCCCAGGAGTGGGATTGCTGGATCATATGGTAGTTCTGTTTTTATTTTTTTGAGGAGCCTCCATTCTGTTCTCCATAGTAGCTGCACCAATTTACATTCCCACCAATGGTGTAGGAGGGTTCCCTTTTCTCTTCACCCTCTCCAGCATTTGTTATTTGTAGACTTTTTGATGATGACCATTCTGACCGGTGTGAGATGATACCTCATTGTGGTTTTGATTTTCAGTCCTCTAATAATTAGCAGTGTTGAGCATCTTTTCATGTGCTTGTTGGCCATCTGTATGTCTTCTTTAGAGAAATGTCTATTTAGTTATTCTGCCCATTTTTTGACGGGGTTGTTTGTTGTCAATTGTATCCCAATAAAACGAAAAAAAAATAAATCACATAAAATCTAAATTCTTAAAATTTCAGATATTGTGTGCTTATCTCTAGAAGTTGCATTTTGTTTTTCTAATCTTCCATTTTTTCTCATTAGATTTGTTTTTCTTTAAATCCTTGAGCATATTGAGCATATTTATAATAGCTATTTTATTATGCTTCTCTGTGAATTCCATTGTTTCTTTTCTTGGTCTCTTTCTTTGAGATAAGTTTTCTACTGTTTTGGGCCACATTTTCTTATTTCTTCCTATATCTAGTAATTTTTAAATTAGATGCTAGACATTGTAAATATATGTTGTTGTGTGCCTAGATTTTGTTGACTTAAAGAGTAGGGACTTTGTCCTGGCAGGCAGTTAAGTTCCTTATGGATCAGTCTGATCATTTGGATACTTATTTTAAAGGACTTTAGCCTTTATTCTAGGACTAGTTTAGCCTTCCTACTATGGTATGACTCTTCTGAGGTCTCAACTGGGTGCCTGTATGTTCAATGAACTCTTCCTCTCTGATTGGTTGGAACTCAAATGTATCCCAACCCCTCCGGGAGCTCTGGGAATTGTTCAGCTTACAGCTCCTTGGACATTCTTTCCTCAGACCTAGGGCATTTTATCTTCTGTACAAATGACAGCATTCAGCCAGAGCCTCCAGGGCCTCCACAACCAGGAACCTAGTTCTCTTTGTCTGGGCAGCAACCTTCTGATGGAACTCTGTGCCACAAATTCCAGTTTCTCAGCCTCCCCAAACTCTAATCTCTGATCCTCATCTCAAGATGTATTCTTGTGTATTCTTCTTAGAATCCCCTTTTGCACCTTGGTTTGTAAGTGCCCCCAGGCAGAAAGCTGAGGCAATGACAGGATTCACTTAGGTTGCAGCCTTTTTCTCAGGGATTGCGGACCTGTGCTGCCTGTTTTTCACTGTTTGAAAATCCTTGTTTCACATAGTATCTCCAGTTGGCAATTGTTTATCATGGAAGGGTGAGTCTGATCCCAGTTTCCCCAGAGTGGATAGGAGCAGGAGTTCTTGGCCCATCTTTCTGGTTTCATTTCCCCTCATCCCCTCACTTTTACCTTCTGTCCCTGACACACTGACTGCTTCTACTTCCTGCTTTCTTACACCCTTGAGTCTCGGCAACACTGGTTTCCTTCTACCCTGGCCCAAATCTAGTAAATTTCTGTTTTCTTCAAGATTCGGCTAAATCAATAATATCTTTGGGAAACCTGACCTGTTTGCTTCCCCACTTTCCATTTTAGTCGGTCTGATCTATAAAACCTCTATTATAAAATGTACTAAATCGTATCAAAATAAAAAAAACCATACCTCTTTCCACTATACTATGAGTTCTTTAAGAGCCCATCTTATAAATATTTGTGTCTGGTATGTTGTAGAGGCTTAAGAAATGTTAAATGGGACCCCATGTTTAATGGGACATCAAGAAAAACCATGTGCTTATTAATCTGCTTAATTTTAAATATTTTTAAGGATTTGGCAAAGGCGGTTTGGTGTATGACTGGCCCCTCTTAGGAGGAAAATTACAAAAAGCCTTGCTGTTTGAACATTTTTCCTGGATAAAATGTTTTCAAGGATCAGTGATAGAGTGATAAATAAAGACTGCAAAATATTGTCTGATATGGAGTGATCTGTTGTACAAAGAAGACACAAGTATTACCAGATTGAAAGAGACTGATTGCTTCTGGCACAATTCATCTCTGAGTGATAACCAATTTTTTTGGTCTTAAACAGGGGTCTAAATGAGCCTTTTTTGGCGCATCTGTAAGGAGCTATTGTGATCCCTGAATGGACATGTGTACACAACTCTGTCATTCTTATCCTATTTTTATATTTGTGTAATAATTATCCTGAGATAAACATGGATCTACTGAAACAGAGGACAAGAAAGAGGATAAGAGACTCTTTGGGGAAAGTCAAATAAGTTCACTGCAAGGTAGGGAGTTTCTTAGCAAAGAAGAAACTTAGGAAAGTGTGTAAGTGAAGATAACCCAAGTGTGGGCTTCAGACATTATCCAAAGATAAGGAAAGGTAACCTAGGACTTAGTTGTTTCTTTTGAGTTAGAACGTTTTCTTAAAAACAAACAAAGAAACAAACAAATGAGACATACTGTATCTGTCCACCCACCCATCCACTTACCCATTCACCCACCACACCATTCCTCCATCCCTCCATCCATCCTTCTTTCCCAGTATATACCTAATCTACCCTATTCTAATGATGCTGTAAATTGCTCAAAACATTAAAAAATTCCTCTTTCAGAATTACCTGCAGAATCACACACTTTTTTTTTATACCTTGTAATTGTACTTTGTTTTTGACTAAAACAGTTATCAAATATTTTATTTATCAGATTCAGTTCAGAATGACTTTTGGATGTTTTCAAAACTCATATATGTTCATAAGAGAAAGATTTCTCAACACTGAATATATTCAAAACAATCAATTGTAATAACTGAAAGATTTAAAATTCAGGAAAATGCAGTAGGAAAGAGACCACCAGTCTAACATAAAGCAGTGGGGAAGAGGATGGCTCACTAACTGAGCACTGGTATAAAGCACATGTATCTAACGCAGCTGAACTGAAGTTGCAATGATGCAAATGATGCCTGTACTGAGGACCAAAGAACGATGCTTGTGTATAAAGATGCACAGGCTAGAAAGGTGTGGAAGACACCTGTTCTTTCAGTCTCAACTACAGGCTGAGAGGCATCAGACCTCACAACTGTGTTCTCCAGACCACCATCAAATATAAAGCAGATGTGTAATTCTTATCTAACTAGGAGTACACAAGTTGATTTTACTTAGTTGTAATAAAACTGTATGTACAATATTATCTGTAGAAAGCACATAATGAAATTAGCTAAGTAACCATTTGTGTTTAGGTCATATCAACAAGTATGAAAATTACAGTTTAGTTTTTTCCTAAAATCTCAGAAAAGATGGTCTTTTATCTTAATGCTTGAAACAGAATTCTAATGATTTTTAAAGCTCTTTTAATAAATTAAGATCTGAGAATGAACGAATGACTTATTGTGATCAGGCTTCAGAAAATTTGGTAAGACCAGTTTAATTTACTTTGGAAATCAGCCAAACTTTGCCACAAAACATGCTCTTCTAAACTCATCTCTCATTGACTTTGGTCATGAGAGAAAAAACAAGCTCAGCACTTGAGCAAGAATACTGCAGCCCAGACTCAAATGATATTCTAGTCACTTTGGCCTCAAAGGACACATTGTATTATTTAGTTTCTCTCAAATAGCTGAGTTGCAACCCAGCATCCCCAAAGTGGCAGGATGTATTTTTCTGTTCAGCTCATATAACACAATAAAATTAGTAGTACCTCCTTCCCAACTCAGTGTACAGTCAAGTGTGTATATTTTGTATTGACAAATGTAGCTGCTTTTTATTTTTATTTTTTTGTAGCTGCTTTTTGAATTGTGGAGTTTAAAATTGGACATAACCTGGGGGGAAAAGCTGATAAATACCGTGTGTGTTGCTACTTTTTGTGTGATACTCCAAAATACCAGTTTGTGCTGAACCTAAAACCTCTTTTGTTTCCCTTTGACCTCAATCTGGAATTGTTATTTCAAATGGCAATTCTTTGTTTTGTTTTATCCCCCATCTTCCCTCCCCATCCCAACTGCTCCTGCAAGGTTTTTTTTTTTTTTTTTTTTTCTGGGTACGCGGGCCTCTCACTGTTGTGGCCTCTCCCGTTGCGGAGCACAGGCTCCGGATGTGCAGGCTCAGCGGCCATGGCTCAGGGGCCCAGCCGCTCTGCGGCATGTGGGATCTTCTCAGACTGGGACACGAACCCGTGTCCCCTGCATTGGCAGGCGAACTCTCAACCACTGCACCACCAGGGAATCCTGCTCCTGCAAGGTTTTAAGCCTGTTAACATTTTGAAATGCTTTGGCTTCATAGTATATAGAGTGTTACCCTGAGGAATATATTGAAAAATAACAGAGCTGACCAAGGATTGGACAGGTTGGAAATAAATGGGGATATTTTGCCCCCAATTTGGGACAAACTGGAAATAGTTGAAGGATAATCAGCAAAGTAAGGGTAACATGGATAATTCAAAACCTCCAGTAGTTTCAATCTCCAAATGTTAAGCTATTGAATTTCTTTCCTCCCTACTGACTTTTCTAAATATTGCCTTGTAACCCTTCCTTAACTTTTGGCAATTTTATTATAATGGATCTTGGTGTGGGTTCCTTTGGGTTCATTTTATTTGGAACTCTCTGGGCCTTCTGGATCTGGACTTCTGTTTTCTTCCCCAGGTCACAGAAGTTTTCAGCCATTATTTCTCCAAATAAGTCTTTTACCCACCGGTGTCTCTCTTCTCCTTCTGGGATCCCTGTGATGTAAATATTGGTCTGCTTAATGCCTTCCCACAAGTCCCTTGAGCTCTCTTTACTCTTTTTCATTCTTTTTTTTCTTTTAGCGGCTCTGATTAGATGAGTTCCACTGCCCTTCCTGTCTTTGATTCACTGATCCTTTCTTGTACTTCATCTAGTCTGTTGTTGAACCCCTTTATTATAGTTTTCAGTTCAGTTATTATATTCTTCAGCTCTGTGATTACTGTTTCGTACTTTCTGATATTTTCTTTCTCTTTTTTTGTTGAAATTTTCACTTGTTCATGCATTGCTCTTGTGTCAACAACAACAAAAAATCAATAGTCAATCTAAGAAAGAAACGGAAAATTTTTTGCAAGCCAAACTGCAGATCGTAATCTGGGAGACAGTCTCTCAGAGAGCTCTGAGAACTGTTCCAAAGTGGTGGAGGGTCGGGGAGCTTCAGTACATATGTGATTTTGGTGAAGGGTGCATGAAACCAAGCACATGCCTCAGTAGAAGCTTGCTGCTAGCCATGAGGCACAGACATCTTAGTTAATGGTTTTAGTACTTTTCTAAGTACGGAAAGATACAAGAATCCAGGTTCATACAAAATTTCTCCCGAAAATATCTATCATAGGGCCAGTTCTGTCAGTTTTCTCAGAGTACAGAGTGCCTCATCCTGATCTTCACCCTGAACTCCTTTCAAGGTGTATTGTAGGTCAATGACTGCAGTGGCTAATGGCTTGATTCTCGTAGAAATTGATGGTAAGCAATATTCTTTATTTTACAGTCCCTTCCCCCTTTTTTTTTTTTTTTTTTTTGAGGTACGCAGGCCTCTCACTGTTGTGGCCTCTCCTGTTGTGGAGCACAGGCTCCGGACGCGCAGGCTCAGCGGCCATGACTCACGGGCCCAGCCGCTCCGGGGCACGAACCCGTGTCCCCTGCATCGGCAGGCGGACTCCCAACCACTGCGCCACCAGGGAAGCCCGTCCCTTCCCTTTTGGTCTTAATTTTGGCCAAGGTTTGGGAGGCATTTCATGACCAGTGTGTTCCATGGTGCTTGGGATGCTCATTCCCAGGTCAGGCAAGGATTTTGTTGATAGGCCACTTCCTGTGCTATTACTGGACTAGGCTCTGTTAACAGTAGCCAGAAGCCTCTGGACCAGCTGTCTCACTATTCTGTTATGGGCCAGGAAATCATTCCCTCTTGTTGCTTCTTCCCATATCTAGAGTACACTGTTACAATCATTGCTCTTATAGAAGTATACATCTGGTCAATTGTTGCAAGTTGCTTAATCATCATTAATTTTATCTGAGGCTCAGTCACACATTTGGTAATGCAAGAAACAATAAGCGTGTAAACTAGGCAGAATACAAGTAATATAGCTAGTGACATTAATGAGATCATAAGTAAATAATTAAGCTAAGAACTTCCATTAGGTGCAGCCCAGTATCTCTCCACATCATCTGACCAGTCTGTCTGCACCAATCACTATCTTTAAGGGAAATGATAAATTATACATAAAGTTCATCAAAGATGTCTGCACGTAAAAGGTGAGTGGTGGGTCACTGTGACCGCTTACAGGATTGAGAAACTCCTTCTAAGGAGTTACGTGGCTGGTGCCAGAAGGAGGTCATGGGGGAGGCCTGGGTAACACATAATGCAGGTGCACAATGCACTCTGGGGGTAGGGGGCGGGGAGGCAGCCCAAACGGGTAGAGAAATCGTTTTATGTTTAAATTTTTCTTGTCTTGCCTTAAAATGTGAATTTTTATTTCATCAGTGCATTGTTCTCCTGCCCTTGGTGTCTTTATGGCTATTTTCAGGTGAGACACTTACCTCTGTTTCATCAAGGTATTTTGCTGAGGTTTTATCTTGTTCTTTTGTTTGGAGCGTCTTCCTGTTTCTTCATTTTCCTGGACTCCCTGTGCTGGTTTCTGTGCATCAGATGAAACAGCCACTTCTCCCAGTCCTGAAGGAGCAGATGTGTAGGAGATAAACCTTGTCCAACCCTGCCCTAGCTCCTGGTGTTGTTTGCATGCCTGTGTGCAAAACCGGTTTTGCCAAATGAGGCTCATCGGGGGAATTTTCAGGGCAAGATTTCCTTTTGTCTTCCTTTCCTGACACCCCTTTGATGTCTTGGAGAGGGAGCCCCTTCAGGTTGTCCGCACTGAGAATGTGGCTCTGGTATCTACCAAAAACTCACTTGGCTCTCCCCTGACTTCTAGGGTAACTGGGGCTTCTTGGGGGAGATGGGGGGTGGTGTTTGGAGGGGCCAGTTGGGGAGCCCCCAGGCTGCTGCTTCAGCTAGCAGGAGCTGAAAGGAAGGGGGTTTAGCTCAGGCCTTCCCCCTCTGTGGTTGGTCGGGGCCTTCCCACTTTCTTGCAGTAAGTGCACTGACTAGGTCCCAGCTTTGCTGGTGGCCTGTGTGTCCCAAGTCCCATGTTGGGGGCAGGGGCGCTCACCTGTGGAGTCTTCTTATTCTCTCCTCCCGGGTACCTGGGGGTGGTCTGCAGCGCTACTGCAAGCAAGGTGCCTTGTTTCTTCATCTTCTTTTTCTTCTTCTGCCACATCTTAGTTACTGAAAACCAGCTGGTAGTTGGGGGTGATAGGTCCCTACAGCAGGCTTTTGAAGTTTGCAGTGAGTATTTGGAGCACTAGGGGCAAAGGAAAATCTAAGGGGTCTTCAGGGGATCCTTTCAAAACAGGGAGCGAGGTCTTCCCCCCTGAGTTAAATTGCTGAGCAGCCTTAAGTCTGCATTTCTTCTGCAGCCTCTGCCCTGGTAAAGGGCCAGAAAGCACTGTACATAGGGAGTCTTACCTCATTTCTCTTTTCTCACAGAGTAAGTCCAGTTGGAGCATGGTGCTAGGATTTAATGAGCCATTCTCTGGCCATTTTCCCTGGTCACCTACTTGTTATTGCGGCCAGACGGTATTACAAAAGAAAATAAGTGGATATTTTTGTCATTTGCAGTAGAGCCATAGAGTTCCTGATGACTCAGAATGCACCCTAATGGGCTGTCCGAGGGGACTGATGTCTGGTTGCCCACATCCTTGGATCTCGGTTGAGATTTGCCTTCACCTACCAAGAGGTCTATAATAAGTGTTGGTAGAGACACAGATTCGGCTGTTCTCAGCCCACTGAAAATTTCCTTCTCTAGAGAGTTGGTAAATAAGTTCTTCCAAATGATAATTTAAAAGTGCACACTCAGGTTGTTCAGGTACACCAAACTGACGCCCCTCTACAAATAATTTAGGTTACCAGGACCCTCTAACAAAAGTCATAACCAGGGCCCCTTTGGGTTGTCAAAGCCAGGACCCCCTAATGAGGGTCAAAACCAGGAAGAGGGACACAGATTATTTCACTGATGCCTTTAGTGACCAGGGTCCCGATCAGCCTCCAGGACTCAGGCAGACAGGGGTGAAGTTATTATTTCCCATTTTGTTGAAAATGCAAGTACTGATACACAGAAATACAAACAACACACACAGTCGCACAGACAAAAGATCAGACTACGGAACTGTAGCCTAACAATTCCACCCCCCCTCCCAGATGCAGACCTCAAGACCAGATTGGCCCCGCTCCCAAAAGAGAACAGCCCAGATTGGCTCCTTTCTCGAAAGGGCATAAGCCTAGATGAAGGAGGGTAATTTCCAGCCTGCACGAGCCAGAGTGACTTACCCCCAAATGAAACAGAAGGCTGATGGTAGGTCAAAATGCATCTGGCTCAGAGTTCCCTGGAGCAGAATGAGCCCCAGTAGCTCCTGAGGACCCAGGGAAGGGGCTGCCCCCAGTCAAGGTCGACCTGCCACGGGCACAGGCTCCTGGCTGGCTTGTCAGAAATTGCTGCTAAACCCAAGGTCGTGTGCCCTGTGCACAAGGAGACCAAACCGAAATGTCAGAGTTTCGAGCAGAGAAAGGTTTATTGCAGGGCCAAGCAAAGAGAAGGGGAACTTGTGCTCAGAAGACCCAAACTCCCCGATGGCTTTCAGGCCAGGGTTTTTAAAGACAGTGTTAGGGGAGAGGGCCGTAGGCCGCGTGAGCAGCTCGTGGACCTTCTTTGGATTGGCTGGTGGTGAAGTAATAGGGTGATGTTTCCGGAATCTCAACCTTCCGGTTCCAACTAGTCTGGAGTCTACGGGTTGAGGGCCGTAGTTTCTGTAGAACAGCTCAAAGGTCTGCATCAAATTGTTGTGCATTTCCCTTCAGAAGGAACTAGGCTTCCCGCGAGTCTATTGCTCTGAGCAGTAACTGCTTGAGTTTGCTCTTTGGAAGTCAGCGAAGGCCTAGGAGACTAAAGGCTCTTTTCTGAAGGCTGATTGGAAGCTGGACCCTCAGGCAGTAGCTTTTAAAGTACACAAATAGACCTCTCTTTAGGGAAGACCGGAGGATGGGCGTTTCTGTCTGCTCCCTCTGCACTGAGCCCTGGGGTGTTAGTTGTTTCCTTGCTACCATCCCATTGAACCCGTGAACACAAGCCCTGCTGGCCACCAGAGCCAGGCTTTCAAGGGATATGGCCTCTGGGTGGCAATGTTAGAGATGCCACAGGCTTCTTTCTTGGAGACACTGGAGACCTGGCGGGGCAGAGGGAGAGCACGAATGTGACACCCACTGGCTCCCATCTCTGGAGAGGGCTGCCGTTGGCCCCAGGATGTGTGTTTAATTAGCAGCACCCTGGCACCCCCCCACTGCAGCTATCAAGATAAGCTCACAGCCTCTTTCACGGAAAGACCGGGGAGTTTGCTGCCTCTGGGCTCTGGCCTGGGTGGTAGCTGGTTAAGAACTGTTTTCCCCTTGTTACAGTTCTGTGGGACCCGGGAATGTAAGTCTGGTTGGCCACCAGAGCCAGGTGGTCAGGGGGCACTCCCCGGCAGGCAGCGCCAAATCCGGAGCCCCAGACATGCACACTCCCCTTTCTGGGAGATCCTCGCAACCCCAGGAAAGGAGAGGGTGCACACAAAGATGGTGCCTGCTGCCTTGGCTGTCCTTGGGGTGTATTTCAGTGGCCTCCAGAAATGTGTTAAATGCCTGCCCCTCAGGCTGAAGCTTTCAAGACAGGCAACAGGCCTCTTACACTGAAAGACTGGGCACAGTTCAGTCCCGGCCTCGGTGCTGGGCCCTGGGGTGTTAGCCTGGTGAGTCCTGGAGAGCCCTTGAAGGTCTGCTCTTCAGATGCTATAGCCTCGTGGGTCTCAGGGACGCAGCCGCACTGGCTTTCCAAGCTAGATGGTTTTGGGGGGTTCATCTCTCAGGTGTAGGTCTTAAAAGTTGGGGTGCCCGATGTGGAGGTCAAAGCTTCACTCCTCAGGGAGAAGCTGGAAGCCGTCAGCCCCCCAGCCCACCCCTGACTGTGGGTCGCTGTGCCAGGAGTGGGGTTTAAGGTGAGAGCACGTCTCGGCCTCTCCTACCCGTTTTGATGTGGGTTTTGTTCATCAGATTCTAAGAGTCGCTTTGCTAGTTCTTGGATTTCTTTCAGAGGAAATTGTTCTGTGTGTAGCTGTAGATTCAGGGTGTCCGCGGGATGCGGGTGAGCTCAGGGTCCTCCTGTGTCACCATCTTGAACCGGAACCCCTTGTAGCTCTTCCGTCTTTGATTCAAAACATTAACAGGTCATCCAAAATAGTGAGAAGCAGATCACCAGGAATGAGCTCTGAAGGGCTGGAAAGAATTCCCCACTCCTCCCCTCCCCTCCCCCATCACCTAGTACTGGGCTTGCACGTAATTGGCAAAATCAGTGAACGTTGCTGAAAGGAAGAGTCAAGCTGAGATGTGCAGGTAAAGTGGGGACATTCAGGTTGGCAGGCTTACACTGATAGATGCTGCTCCTGAGTTCTTCTGGGAACAGACACCTAGAAGCAGATGTGCCCTCGTCTTGAGAATCCTTCAAACACTGCAGATGCAAAGCAGAAAAAAAGAGTAATTCTGAGTTCCTGGAGTGCTGGTGGTTGAATTCACCCACCTTTTGCGAGGCCCACCAGAGGAGCTGAGGTGTTTCCCTCACTGAGCCTCTGTTCACTGACGCTCCTGCCTCAGGTATTTGCATGTGTACTGCCTGGAATACATGTGCTCCCATCTGCACCTGTCAAATTTCTCTTCATCCATTAGACAGCGGCAACAATTTGACTTTCCTGGATCCTCTTGATTCAGACTGAATTCTTTAGTTGTATTCTCTCAGAGGACCCTCCACTCTTCCTTCACAGCACTTACCACGTTTTGTTAACTACGCACGCTGTGTTATGGACAGCATGTTGCCCTGGCAGTGCAGGGAACAAACTGGACCTCAGTGCTTAGTGTGGCACTTAGTACAAGTAGGGGCTCAGTGCAGGATCTGCTATTGGGGGTGGGGAGGTGGGAGGGACATAGTCTTTTCTTTTTAAAAATGAGTGGTTTGACCTTAGGACTTCTGTCTAAACTCCATTTAAAGGCAGTAAAGATTGAAATATACAAGTTCTCACAAAGACCACAATTAAGAAATGAAAGTTATCCTTTTCTAGTGACATAAATTTATAGGGGAGCTAAAGAGAGAAACTATATGGGTTACCAAAAACAGCCACCAATTTGAGATCTGGTCATAATATTTAAACTGCAGTGAGAATAGGTCCTCAAGTCTATTTTTATGAAATTTATCCCCACTGTGAAGTGGCAGTGTGTACAAAGGTAACAGAGCTTGTGATAGTTTACAGAAATATTTGCTACAACATGCATATTATGAAGTGCTTCAAACATATACATATTAAGTTTCATGCTGAATAAATAATCCCCCCAATTTCATTTTTATTTTTACATAAAAATATAATATTGCACTCTTAACAAGACCAGTCATTTTGCATATTTTCTCTTTAGATAAATGATGAAATTCAGCCTTAAAAAAAAAAAAAAAGACTGAGTAGCAACCTTATTCTAATAAGGGACTAATGTAAAGTTCTCAGTAGAAAAATGAAAGTTAGACAATAGCTGCGATTTTTTTTTTTAAACAAAGCAAATCACTTCAACGTGAATAGGAATAGTCTCATCTCTGCACCTATTTGGACCTCAGAATTAATAGGTGGTCTGTGCAAACCATGATCTCAGTGCAGCCGTGAAGTGCTCTTACCTGTGTGTGCAACTGAAGGTTACGAGCATACGTAGCCACTTGCTTCCTCTTGTATTTATCTTGACAGCAGAGACTTTGCAATTGTATTTTATACAGTTTTTAAGCAGAATGTTTTTAGAAAGTCTAGAAGTTACAAAAGTAGTTCTGTAAACACCATATGAATTAAATTTCCATAACAAACACGCAAGTAGTTCTTAGGCAGGAATACATCTTTTTATCTCATGGTAACATTACTGAGCTTATTTTACAGTGTTTTCAAAGCGAATAAAGCAGCACCCCAAGTAAAAATAGAGCCATAATATCATGACAGACTATTCCAGGATTTTTAGGAATTCTGTCTTTATCATGTGTAAGTTTGCTGTGGAGTACACAGATTTTTCTGTTGTTCCTAGAATTCTCAAGTGGTATAGGTTAGTAGAAACAGTGGAAACTGCTTCCTAAAAGAATTATTCTGCCTCCTGTTTAAAACGAAGTAAGCTGTGTCCTTTGGGGAAGAAAACTCCTCCTGCATATTAGATTAAATGCCTTAACTGGACTGCATTATTAATATCTGTGCAAACTTTTTCTGAAATGGAGGCTTTCTATTGCAAATTGTTAAGTATTCAATGCTCTGTAAATGGCAGATATTAAAAGAATTATTATTGTGTTTAAATCTTAGTGACTCAACTAAGGATATTCCATATCTAGTGTTATGGATTTTAAGTAGGATTTTTATGAAGAAACAGAATGTGTCTGAAAATCAAAGATACTTGTGTTGTTGTTTGTGACTGTCAAAAAATTCTGGTTCTACTTTGAGCTAAGAAGGCAACAGGCAAAAACTGCCTAACACTGAGATTCACATATTCAGATATTCCAAAAAATCTTTGGTGCAGAAGCACCTACTGAATTACATACTTCTCAAAGAAAGCAATGATCAAGTCCTGAATTCTTTATCCTTATCTTTCCTTTTTTGGGGGGAGTGGGGTGGGTGTGTTATCTTGGCAGAAAACTTTTAAAATATAATCTTTAGAACATTTTATACAAACAGCTAACCAATTTAAATTCTACTGGCTTTTTTGGAATAATAGAAAATAGAAAGTAATAGAAAACAGAAATAGATGCTCATCTTTTCTTCAGAATCCTCTATGGAAAAAAACCTTTAAGAATATGATTTTAATTTACTGTGCCAGACTTAAACCTTGTTGGTTAGTGCATACTGACACACCCTCCAGGTTATCACTAAACAAAACTTTCCTCTCAGGACCTTGTGAGGCTGCAGAATTTTGTGCAGATGAATAGACTTTATCATTACTTGGATGGTTTGTTTGGTCATCCAGTTCTTCGGGTTTGACCTCCTGTAACTGGCGAGGTCAGCAAATCTAGCTTGGAGTTGAAGTGCCTTGCAGAACGCGAGGTTCTCCTCACTCATCCCGCCGCATAGCTGCTGAGGAAGGAATAGAACATTGGCTGTTTCAGGCGCTGCTGGTCCTTCCGACACCAGGCGATCACGGTCCCATCACTGTTGGCTGTGTACAAATGGTGGCCATCGCAGGAAAATGTAAGGCTGTGGAAAAAAAATCCCATTTGTATATTGTGTCTCTGAAAAGTGTATCAGCATATTGGTGATCACATGAAAATCAGTGTAAGGGGGTTAAGATATCTTTACTGGAGCACAGAGACAAACAAAATGACGGCCTACAACGCATTGTTATTGACTGTAATTCTAATATAGTTTACTTGCTCTGCTGGCATGTTTGTGAAGCTCCTTCTAACCAAGTGATACAGACTAAAACCAGGACCAAAAGGATCGGTACGTTCTGTTCCTTCTTTGCATATTTTCTTTTCCCTTCTTGTTTAGCCTGATTACTTAAATTACAAATACTTGGGTACAGGAAACTTCGAAAAATACAGCAGTACTACACCTTCTCTCTATAGAAATGAATGGTGATTATTTTATGGAGGTATTTTATTTCCCTGAAAGGGGAAAGGGTAAAAAATGTAACATTAATACATAATTAATTTAGGTTCATTAAACTTTACATTTAGTGGATTAAAAATAAGTTTATATTAATAAAGTAGAATTTGAATCACTTCCTTCCAATTGAGTTTTTAAAGTCAAATTTGTTAAAAGAGCAAAGGGTAACTGGTTGTTTAGCAGTCCTGTCAAGCACACTCCTGTAGCCATCAATCACCATTATGGGATTTTCCATAAGGAAAGGGAAAAAATCCATTACTTCTGCAGTTCAAGAGGCCTTCCCTGGCGCGAGCCCAGCATGCCTGCCTGTGGGACTGTGAGCTCCTGACCCAGATTTTGAACTCCAAGAAGACAAGCATTTTGCCTCCTCTTGCCACCGGGCCCCGGACATCCTGGGCTTCGATAAATGACCGGCTGTTTATAATGACTTTCATTACGCACTTCTTTACCTCTGTGTGCTTTACTGTCTCTCCAACAAAACAGTCACAGAGTATGTTATGAAGAAAAGAAGAGGTGGGGGAGGTTTTACCTTACAATAGGCTTATTTGATTTAGGAAATGTAATTTCCCGCACAGGCTTTAGGTCCCAAGTACTCCATAACCTAGAGGAAGAAAAAAGTCATCATCTAATTATGCAAACTAAAGTTTGCTTCCCTAAAAATGGAACCTACGTGTTTACTTGTTAAAAATCATCTGGAAGGAAACACAATAAACGATTAACAGTAGTTACTTCTGGGCAGTTTGCCCAGGTGGGTGGGGAGAAAGGAAACCTAACTGTATATTTTCAGATTGTTACTCTTTCATAGTTGACAAACAATATAAAATTTCAAAAATGTATTAAAGCTATATTTACTATTTATAAATAAAACAAAGAACTGAAGAACCGATATCCGAAGGTGATTTTAAATCTCTAAATATTAAATATTATTATGTTTAGATAGTAAAAACCAATTTTTGAAACTGCTGTGCCCTTATAAACAAAAGTACACAAAGAAATAAAAAACTCCTCTTACCTTACAATTCCATTTTCTAATCCCCCAGCAATCACGTTGATAGATATTCCCTCAGGTTGGTTAGAGAAAGCCACGGAACAAATGATCTCTCTGCAGTGGACATGTCCAACGAGGTCCCCGTTCACTGTCCAGAGTCTGAGGTCACTGCCCCCGCCAGCTAAAATGCCACAGTCACCCGCAGGTCACCAGGCTGTGGGTGTCACAGAGCCCCCTACACTGGGCCCAAGAGGGGCATCCCTGAGGGCCTAGCTTGTTTGTTTTAGTGATGAAGTTTATAGGCAACTCACAACTGAAGACTGTATAAATGGAAATACTGCATTGTAAGTCACACAGAGTTGGCATATTTATCTAGAGATGATGACCAGTGAAAAAAAAGAAAATAAAAAATTAAGCTACAAGGTAGAGCAACAATGTAAATTAACCATGAATCTTTCTGTAGTCATGATATTTCAGCATACAAACTGCCAAATCTGAATTTGAAAGTACCTAGAAAGCTAAACAATCTCCAAAAAGAGAAGAAATTATTCTGTGAAACTAACTACAAGAAGTGACTTTCAGGACTTCTGAAGAAAAAAAAAATTACAGTAAAAGCTGAGTTAAAAACTAATTCTTTAAAAAGAAAAAGAAAGCTAATTCTTCAGAATGTCTAAGATTGACTCTTACAAATCAATGTCTTATTAAACAAATTTTTTTTCCTTTCAAAGACCATGAGTAACCAAACTTTTTGTAGTTTTCCAGGGGGTGGAGGAGACACTAATTGCTTTAATATCTTCTATAAACTCGGGATGTGGTTTAGGGCCTCATGGTGATGTGTCCAGCCTTCTTTGGAGAAATATTCTCATACTGATAAGACAGAGGTTAAGAGGCATGATAAAGTTTGGACGACATAGTGTGTTACTACACTTAATTTTATCTCTCCATTAGAACTAACAGAAAAGCAGAGAATGTGTTTCTCTCTTTATTAAGGAAATGAAAAGATTTTATAGCAAAGAAATAAATATTGGAAATACTTCTTTACCTAAAGGTATGTGAAAGACCTTCAAATGTCACCAACCAAAATGCCTAGTGTGTTGCAGTATCATTCACAATAGCCAAAAGGTAGGAACAACCTAAATGTTTATCAAGAGGTGAATGGATAAACAAAAATGTGGTATATCTATACGATGGAATATTGTCTAGCTACAAAAAGGAATGAAGTTCTGATACAGGTACCAACATGGATAAACCTTGAAAGTGGTACGCTAAGTGAAATAACCCAGGCACAAAAGGACAAATACTGTATGATTCCACTTATATAAAATATCTAGAATAGGCAAATTCACAGAGAGAGAAAGTCGAATAGAGGTTACCAGGATCTGTTGGGGAGGGAGAAGTGTGGGAGTTATGGTTACAGAGTTTCTGTTCAGGTGATGAAAAAGTGTTTAAAGTGGACAGTGGTGATGGCTGCACAACACTGGGAACGTAATAATGCCACTGAATTGTATTCTTTAAAATGGTTTAAATGGCAGCTTTTATGTTAAATATATTTTACCACACACATATACACACACACACACAAAGATTAAAAAATGCCCAGTGGTCTACTTCCCATTGTAGAATATCGATTAGGAGAGATTATCCAAATAAAGCATCAAGATATAGGAGACTCTGGGGCTTCCCTGGTGGCTCAGTGGTTAAGAATCTGCCTGCCAATGCAGGGGACACGGGTTCGATCCCTGGTCCGGGGAGATCCCACATGCCACCGAGCAGCTAAGCCTGTGCGCCACAACTACTGAGCCTGCGCTCTAGAGCATGCGAGCCACAACTACTGATCCCGCGTGCCACAACTACTGAAGTCCACGCACCTAGAGCCCGTGTGCTGTGACAAGAAGCCACCGTAATGAGAAGCCCGCACACCGCAATGAAGAGTAGCCCCTGCTCGCTGCAAGTAGAGAAAGCCCGCGTGCAGCAACAAAGATCCAATGAGCCAAAAATAAATAAATTAAAAAAAGAAAAGATATAGGAGACTCAATATGCTAAAGAAATACAATTATAGCTGATAAACTCATCTTTTACGTAAGTGGAGATTTCACTCTTTCTTTTGAATTTAATATCTAATAAAGATTTTAAAAAAAATATAAAGTAACCGGATGTGTACTAGTAAGGTCAGAAGGCTTACTGAAGTCACTGGATACACATCCATAAAAGATATTGATGTAGGGGTTGGTAATTGTAAGACACAGCTACTGCATGGCTTAGTTCTTCAAAATAAAACATCTAAATGTGGTCCTCAACTCTGAAGCATGGTATGGAACTTAACAGGCAAAGAATTACCCTAGCAGATTGCCCAGAAACTTGGTCTACCACAAAACCAAGTAACCACTCATCTGCCTAAGATTATAAATATATATTAAAAAAAAATCGAGGCCCTTACCCAATACCGGATTGCTTTCATGTATAATTTAACGTATCAACTAAAAGTCAGAAAGTTGGGCATTCCTGAAAAAATCTTTACTCTTCCTATACATCTTCATCTAAATTAAAAGAAATTGGAGAACTACCCCCTACTCTGAACCTTAGAATATTATATTAACTTCAGAGTACCACTGGCAACACAGGAAAAGGCTATGTACCCTAGTTGAAATGCATATATTTTGATATAGTGGCAGAATGATTTTAAAAAGTACAGAAACCATCTACTATAATATTTACATAGCTTAATAAATTTTACATCTTATCACTATAACAACCACATCCCATAATAAGCCCTGGGAAATTAGGATCAGGAGGAATGAGTTTGCCAGTGTATCTTCAGCCCCAATACAGAAATTTTTGAGATTATATATGTATATACATACACATACATATACACATTATATATTATATATTATATATACATATACATACACATGCATATATATTTATTTCTCTTAAATTTTGAATTTAAAGTTACTTGGATGGTTCTCACTAAAGTGTCAAGACTTTTGGTAGGCTAAATCTGATAACTTTCTTCCCTTCCTGGACTGTAAGAATAGGAGAATGAAATATAGTCTGGATCACTTAACATAAATTTGTCCTCTCTTTTAAAAAATCATTATTTTTATTATGCTGTCTATATACCACTTGCTCTTTATGAGTCCTCTTCTATATGCATTGAGAGGCCTCAAACAAGTTCAGAAGTCCTTTTTGTTCAAAGTGGAAAGAAAGTTCTAGCCATTACTCTATTATACTGTGCACACTACCTAGGGGCACCTGAACACCCTACTAGTGAGCTGGTAATTGTAAGCAAAAGTAATTTGGTTCCTTGTTCCCATGTGACTAGCTAATATAATATCACAGATATAATAAATCACTACTGGCAGCAGGAAAGTAATTAACTTTACAAAATTCGGTTCCCTCGGGATCAGTCCTAACTTCCAAATGTTGCCAAAGAAGAAAGTAGAGAACTCTATATAAATAATCATTATATGATTCCCCCAAATTCCCTCTTGATGTGACATACTAAAAGCCACTAATGTACAAATCAAGGAGGAACAATTAGCAAAGTCATCAATCATCTGCCCACACTTATATTACCAAAGTCAACTATTTAAGATCTTCCCCCTTAGTTATGCTGATTAGGAAATAAAAATGTTTTCATGACATTATTTTATGACTAGGGGTGAAGACTGGCAAATACTTCACACTGAAATCTTGAAGCATGACTGAAGATGTTACTTTTCTTGAATACAAGCATGAATGAGTGTTTTGTAAAAACAAGAGTTTTATTGTGTACTAAAATAAATATTCGGACTTCGTCCCAGGTCCCTGGCATAGAGCTTACAGCACCTCCCACTTCCAGGGAAGGGAGAGGGGTGGGAGGTTGAGCTCAGTTCCTAATGGCCAATGATAGAATCTACTGCCTACAGAATGGAACCTTAGAAAAACTCCTAAACAACAGGGGGAGGAGAGTTTCCAAGCTGATGGGCACACTGACATGCCAGGAGGGTGGTGCAGTCTGACTCCACAGGGACAGACCCTGTGACCTCACCCTACCTACCTTTTCTTCTGGCTGTTCACTTCTATCCTTTGTAATGAACCACAGTAGTAAGTACAGTGTTTTACTGAGTTCTGTGAGTCATTCGAGAGAATTATCAAACCTGGTGGGGGGTCTTGGGACTCCCAAATTTGCTAACTTCAACTAGTTAGTGTCAGAATTGAATTGCAGTGTTGGACACTCAGTTGTTGTCATAGAATTGGAGAATTGTTTAGTGTCTGGAAAGACCACACATTTGGTGTCAGGAAAAAACAAACAATATGAAAAATGCAAGCAAAGGATAAAAGACCACCCACTGTAGATGTGTCGAAGATATCTGTACTGAGTGGACAAAAAGAAACAGTTTTTCAAAGGATCCTTTCAATTAATGGAAATGCAAACAGAAAATGTATGAGCTTTTCAACAGTTCTTTCCCTCTGGATGCATCAAGTTTTTAATATGTATACATGAAAAAACTAAAAGCCAGACCTTTGATTAGGAGATATATCTTTGTCATGTAAATTTTGGGCAAATTATACTTCCATTATTATTTTATACTACTCTCTCACAGGAACTACAAGACACATGCAGGAAGTTGATCATCTGCTGATGCTTTTCATTTAGTCAGGAGGGAGGTAGCAAAGTCAGTAGTTAAAAAGCAGAAGCAAAAAAGGATGGAAAAATAAAACCAAAGAAAATTCAGATAATTATGTAACAGTAATTTGCTTAACTTACATGTGCTCAAATGCAATCTTACATATATCAGAAAAAAGTTAAATTATGACAATACTAACTCTTGCATAAGTAGATGCCTAAATTGATGAACTCAATCTTCAACCTTACTGGTTTTTTTTTTTGGCCTCGCTGTGTGGCATGCTGGATGTTAGTTCCCTGACTAGGGATCAAGCCCATGACCCCTGCATTGGGAGTGTGGAGTCTTAACACACATACATGCTATCACCTAAGTATACAGATCTGGCAGGGACCTGAGAGATGTAATGCAACAGTTTAACCTATGATGTAACCAGCTGGCTGAATGCACTGTGAGTGCAACCACCCTGTGCTTTGGTTTTGGGGCCAGCTCACCTGAGTCACACACGGTGGCAATGTCGCCTGTAGTCTCACTGGCAGAGACGGCTGTGACAGGGCTTTTGTGTCCCGCCAGACTTTGTACGTAGCACAACCTGAAAGACCAAAGATATGAATTTGCATAATTTGCATGTGATCATTACATATAATTATATTCTCTTATTTGTATAATTCTTTTCCTCGGTGTATATGTATCTACTATTTATAAGGCATTCCTGACTATATTACTAACTGATTTTTTTTTTTTTTTTTGCAGTATGCGGGCCTCTCACTGTTGTGGCCTCTCCCGTTGCAGAGCACAGGCTCCGGACGCGCAGGCTCAGCAGCCATGGCTCACAGGCCTAGCCGCTCCGCGGCATGTGGGATCTTCCCGGACCGGGGCATGAACCCGTGTCCCCTGCATCGGCAGGCAGACTCTCAACCACTGCGCCACCAGGGAAGCCCCTAACTGATTTTTTATTTTTTTAATTTTATTTATTTATTTATTTTTTTTGTGGTACGCGGGCCTCTCACTGTTGTGGCCTCTCCCGTTGCGGAGCACAGGCTCTGGACGCGCAGGCCCAGCGGCCATGGCTCACGGGCCCAGCCACTCCACGGCACGTGGGATCTTCCCGGACCGGGGCACGAACCCGCGTCCCCTGCATCGGCAGGCAGACTCCCAACCACTGTGCCACCAGGGAAGCCCTGATTTTTTTTTTTTTTTTGTGGTACGCGGGCCTCTCACTGCTGTGGCCTCTTCCGTTGTGGAGCACAGGCTCCAGACGCACAGGCTCAGCGACCATGGCTCACGGGCCCAGCCGCTCCACGGCATGTGGGATCTTCCCGGCCCGGGGCACGAACCCGTGTCCCCTGCATCGGCAGGCGGACTCTCAACCACTGCGCCACCAGGGAAGCCCGCCCTGATTTCTTAATTCAGTAAGATTACAAAGGTAAAGTCCGTATTTCATGCTTAAAGCTATTATGATATAAAGATATTATTTTAGTGCACCTATTTCTCACAGTAAGAACTAAAACATTAAAAATAGCTATTTTAGAGTTGGAGATTTCTGTACCTGTTTAAATCCCATATGATGCAGGTTCCATCTCTGCTCACACTTATCATTATACTGTATGGTTTGCAGACGAATAAGCTGGTTATCTCTTCTGTGTGCCCAAAGAGATGTATCTGAGACTCCATTTCTATCTCTGAAGGCTAAAATTAAAAAAATAAGTAAAGTATAAGACAAAAACCATGACGAAAGGTATCCTAGTGTCGTATCTCAAAAATAAAAACAACCCAAGTGATTCAAATATTCTTCTCAAACATCTCATTTTTCAATCTAGTTCAACTTTTTCTAAAGAGTAAAACTAATTAAACATTAAAAAATTTTTAATTGACCATAATTTCATCGACAAATAAGCTTTTCATTTTTGTCTATTCTTTTCCAGTCTTTAGCCAATTACATATGTATTTTATAGCTGTGATTGTTGCCATACAAATAATTCCCTATTTTGTATTTTATACATTCTCCCATAAGCATTTTCCATTTCTGACAGTGTCTTCAAAATGATTTTTTTTGTTTGTTTGTTTGTTTTTGCGTTACGCGGGCCTCTCACTGTTGTGGCCTCTCCCATTGCGGAGCACAGGCTCCGGACGCGCAGGCTCAGTGGCCATGGCTCACGGGCCCAGCCGCTCCGCAGCATGTGGGATCTTCCCGGACCGGGGCACGAACCCGTGTCCCCTGCATCGGCAGGCGGACTCTCAACCACTGCGCCACCAGGGAAGCCCCAAAATGATTTTTAAGTGTTATAATATTCTATACAGTTAGTATACCATAATTTACTTGAGCATCCCTTTTTAAAATAATTAATTAATTAATTAATTTATTTATTTATTTTTGGCTGTGTTGGGTCTTTGTTGCCTCACGCAGGCTTTCTCTAGTTGCGGCGGGCGGGGGCTACTCTTCCTTGCGGTGTGCGGGCTTCTCATCGTGGTGGCTTCTCTTGTTGCAGAGCACGGGCTCTAGGCGCGCGGGCTCCAGTAGTTGTGGCACACGGGCTTAGTTGCTCCGTGGCATGTGGGATCCTCCCGCACCAGGGCTCGAACCCGTGTCCCCTTCCTTGGCAGGCAGATTCTTAACTATTGCACCACCAGGGAAGCCCCCTTGAGCATCCTTTATGATAGACATTTAAAATTGTTTCAAATTTTTTCAAAATTATAGATGTCATAATTAAATCCTTCATGTATATAAGTTTTGTTCCTCCTCTAAATCATTTCTTTAGAATTTCCAGGATCCTACTAGTGGATCAGTGAATATTAATAATTTTACAGTTCTTGAGTGTACTTTTCAAAGGCTTTGTACCAATTCATGATGCCACCAATGGCGATGTATTACTCATCAATAGTTGTGGACTGATTTTCTAAATCAAACGTTGAAAACTGATGTTCCAAGTTCCAAATGGCTCACAGATGCCAGATGTCCACACAGGGTCTAAACTTTGTTTTCATTAGGGTAGCAGTTTATTGTCATAAAGTATTTCAATACAAAGAATATAGAAAAGTAGAAAGAAAGTATAATAAAAAGCTGTATACTGACCACTCAGTTAAACTAATCCTAATGTTGTATAAGATCAGCTTATTTTTTAAATAAAGAAAACATTAAACATTACATAGTCTGTGTACTGTTTTACATCCTATTTCCTCTCTCTTGTCAGAAGTTACTATTATCCTGAATTTTGTATTTGTTTCCCATGTATGTAGAGTTTATGTTCTACTATATGTTACTATAACAATTGTATTGTTTTTCATGTTGCTAAACTTTATATATATGGTATTAATTATTCTTTAGGTATCTGCTGCATCTTGCCTTTTTGATCACCACTGCTTTTGAAACATATCTGTGTTGAGTTATTAGCTGCAGCTCATCTATTTTAAGTGCTTTATTTTTCACATAAAAATACCTATTTTATTTTTAAAGACTCAAATGACCAGGTGATACCAGGCTTACAGTTCCCCTTGGAAATACTGGCTTGAGCTGTGTGGCAGTGGCTTCTATTTAGCTAGGGCATGTGGCCTTCAACTGCACACAACCACAGCAACCAGATGGCTCTGAACAAGGGCACGAGTCCTGGTTCTGGGCCCCTTCTGGTTCTCCTCCTTGACCTTCCCCACAGGGCCAGGGGTCTGCAGGGCCACAGGGGTGTGCCAGCGCCCTTGCAGACCATTCTTCAGGGTCCCTGGGACCAAAGAATTCCTTGCCCCCAAAGGCCTGAGCTCCTTCCTTCTCTGCTTGAACTCTGCAGCATTTCAGTTTGTGACTCAATTCCCATTCTAAATCTTTGAAAATATCCCGAGTTTTAAACGGCAATCAAGGTTGCTTTAACTTGAATTTCTCTAATTGTAACTAAGTTTAACTTTTTCACATATTCATTTTCTTATCTGTAAATTTGTGTGCTTGGTTTTGTGTATTTGTTACTACATTAAAAAGATTATTTGTAGGAATTCCTCTATCTGTGGAATAGAATGCAAGTACCTTCCTTGTTTCTTCTGCTGGATGACCTGGATCCCCACGTCAGGCTAGGGACGCCTTACCCAAAGTCAAGTCTTGAGGATCCTGTACAACCCAGGGAATTCCAATCCAGGCTGTAATTCCAGGCAAGAGTTGGTCCTATCTGACTCATCCCTACTCTTAGGGACCAGCCTTTTGGACAAGGGCCTCCTTGGGACTCCCCAGCTTGTTCTGTCCCTTGTTGTTGTTTTCTATTCCTCTCACAAGAGGCTGTCCAAGGACAGTGTCAATATTCTAGGATTGACAAATGCCCTCAGGGCTAAAGCTCCCTCCTTGCTTATTAAAAAATATATATATATATATGTATGTATATATATATATGTGTGTGTGTGTGTGTGTTTACTTCATGATCATGAATAATATTTATGGGGTAAACACAAGATAGGTACCCTATATAGTGGTTATTGAAATTTTACAGATTTTTCACTTTAAAATGATTGCAAGAGTTAGTGTTACTAGATGATTCCCTGATGGGTCAGAAAATAATTTCCATGGGTAGAATAGGAATCTTGTGCTGGCCTACTTCTTCATAAAATGTTCTTGAATGGTGTACTACTACCTTGATACACTGCATATATATTCTACCACCATCAATTTAGAGACTAGAAATACAGGTGTTCACTTATATGAAGATGATGCGGCCACACTATTTAATTAGTGAAAAAATGACTCATGACCAACTATTTTAAAATCAATTATCATTTTTAGAAGACATTCTTCTCTAATACTGTATATAAATGGCTTATAGATAACAATTCCCTATAACCAAGCAACGTATTCGTCATTACGCATGTAGAATGCATTTTAGCAGACTATCTTGGGATAGTCAACAGAAACTCACAATGCTCAAAGTTATATATGCTTCACTAGCTCAGGAAAGTATTTCATAAGATTCCCTTGAAAATATTTTCAGACAACAATTATTTTGGTCATATCCTACATGGTGCTTGGGAGATGGTCTTTCGTATGTGTCAAGGCCAACACAAACGAGAGCATAGATACTTTTAGAACCATGGCATTCAGTGGGTTGGGAGAACAGAAGCTAGTAAACATGAGGTGTTTCCTGCCAACCTCACAGGCATAGGGTCACATCTGCAGCTTTGGGGACCCCAAAATGATGAGATGGTCCCCAATAAAAAGCAACAACAACATCTACAAAAACTCAAGTAAGGGCTTCCCTGGTGGCGCAGTGGTTGAGAGTCCGCCTGCCGATGCAGGGGACACGGGTTCGTGCTCCGGTCCGGGAAGATCCCATGTGCCGCGGAGCAGCTGGGCCCGTGAGCCATGGCCGTTGAGCCTGCGCGTCCAGAGCCTGTGCTCCGCAACAGGAGAGGCCACAACAGTGAGAGGCCTGCATATCACAAAAATAAAAAAAAACAAAAACCCAAGTAACCTTCTCTCAGATCAAACAATGATAAAACCACACAGATAAGATACAATTTTGGACATGGTTTAGATAGGAACTGTTAATCTCATGACTTGATTACCTAATACTATTAATACTTAGGAGAAAAAGAAAACCCTTACAAATAAATTGAAAAAATCCACTTTCAGGCAAATACAGAACTGAGGAAAGGTAAGCAACCTAAGACTTCACAATAACTTCAAACTAAAAGAAGCATGTGTGGGCCTCCCTGGTGGCGCAGTGGTTGAGAGTCCGCCTGCCGATGCAGGGGACATGGGTTCGTGCCCCGGTCTGGGAGGATCCCACGTGCTGCGGAGCGGCTGGGCCCGTGAACCATGGCCGCTGAGCCTGCGCGTCTGGAGCTTGTGCTCCGCAACGGGAGAGGCCACGACAGTGAGAGGCCCGTGTACCGCAAAAAAATAAATAAATAAAAAATAAAAGAAGCATGTGTCTTGCTGTATTCAAATGATAATAGCTACATCTTTGATCTATTTCAAAGCTATGTTGTGCAAAATTACTCCTATACCGAGTACAGCTTAATCTTTTTTTTTAACCAATACTGTATACTGTGCTAGCGTACAATTAAAATTTTAAATTATAGGAAGAATGGAAGTAAGGAAAACTAAGAGCAAGGCTGTTCATAGTGTCGGGGAAAGCAAGAGGAAATAAAAAACAAAAGATGAAGCTAGTTTTTAAATAGGTGTCTATGATGGTGCAAATGATCTGAGTGTACAAGCAGACAACTGCTCTAGCAGCAGAGATTAGCATATATTTGTAGAAAAAAGGAAACAGGGTGAGCTCAGAAGGTGAAAGGCAATGGCAGTGGTAAATATTAGGGACATTATAAAATTAACATCTGCTTTAGGCCTTGGGGAGTAAAAAGGAGAAAACAGAAGACAATCCAAAAGTGAAGGTGCCTCTCTGCTCAGACCCCCTAGCATTCTTCTTATTGTGGCCTGTGTATAATACCCTCCCCTCACTCTACTGCTCCTGCCCTGAATTTGGCACTCCTCCCAGCATGTTATACTCTAAACTACACATAAAAGTATCTGCCATCCCCCAAACTACCATGCCTTTGTTTCCATGTGTTGGTTTACTTTGCTACAATACTCTTTCCTCTTTTTTCCACTTAGTAAAATGGTCCTTGAAGATCTAGCTCATGTGTAACTTTTCAGGCTCCCTGACATCTGGCTGGTCCCACTTCTGGCTCTTTTAAGCTGTGTGTGAATCTTTCTTAGAGCACAACCTCACTGTCCTGCAATAACCTGTACATGCCGACCTCCTGACACGGAGCCCTCACCACGGCCAGCCTGTATCACTACAGCGCCTCTGAACTGGTACCCTCCCCTCCAGCCCCACATCCCTTTTAAGCGATTCTCCTTGTAGGCGCTACAGTGATGGCCTTAAAATGCTGACTGGATCATATCACTCCTGCTTCAAACATTTTAATGACTCCTTAGACTAAGAGACAGAAACAATATTATGATCACATTTATACCCCAAGGATCATGGCAAAGAACCTTAACAAGGGCTTAAAAGGGAATAAACTTGGACAGAAAAGTAAGGAACTGAGCATCACCCTATGCTAGAAATACAGGTTTCACCCAGTAAAACATGTTTCATAAAATAATGCAGAAAATTGTAATTTAAAAAAAGCACAGAGCACATTTCAGACTAGAATGATAATCACTGAGTTATCACCCGAAACTTGCCACTAATCCTCAACAGCACCACAGACAGCTGATTCAAGAAAGGAATGACAGACCTCCAGTGGAAATGCCTCTTAGGAATTGGTCCTTTATTTTTATTATTTTTTTTGACAAGATGTAATGCTTTAATATGGCAAGGTGAAAAATATTTTTAATTTAACATTTTGAATCTGAATTTTGTCTCTAATAGAAACATAGTGCTGAAACACTTTGGAGGTTCACAGTTTAAAAAAAAAATTCAATATGGAATTCTAGTGCCAGGCATAATTTAGTAAGGAATTAGTCCTTTAATTAACTACTAAAATACTGTAGGTTTAATCTCTTAATAAAGTAAGTACTGTTACTGCAAAAAAAAAAAAAAGGAATGACAGTAGATTAAAAGAAGTATTGCATAATGTCTTCTTCACTAGAGTGTTTTAATAATTTAACTCTCAAATCCAAAGGATTCAGTGAATGAAAAAATTTCTTCCAGTAAGTGGTAGAAATCAAGACTGGCTACTTTGATTTTTCTGTCATTTAATTCACCCAGAGAGCATAGGAATGTTGAACATTAGGAGTTCTGTACTTCCAACTTTTATGGAATATTGTGGGATACTTGTAAGCACTCGGGTTGATACCGAGAATGAAAGCAAGCAAGCATCAAAATGCCATGAAAAAGCCTAAACTCAAAACAGGTCATAACTCAAAATACTGTCTGTCTCTGACCTTTACAGTTATTTTCAAAATTTTTGTGATCTTAATAAACCTAAAATTAAAGAGTTAGACATGTGACCTTTTACATTTTAAGAGCTTATGTGAAGAGATTAAAGTACGAAAGATTAATGTACAAAAAATTTAATCTTATACCAAATTTATACTTCATAAAGGGTTTCTTCCTCTCACTGACATGAAAATCTCACAAAATGCGCCCAAGACCTACCGTGCCGCTCATGAATCTGTTTGTGTAGGCTGTGATGACACCACATTTGCTCCCAGTAAACAGCTGGCAACTGTCCGGTACCCAAGCACAACTAGTCACCTAGAGAAAGGACAAATCAAAGATTATCATGTTTAAAAAGCACGAGAAATGCTTCTACTTTTCTGACAATTATTTTAAAAATACATGATCACAAAATTTAAGGTAAACATTTTACTTGAAATTATTAGAATGGTGTAAGATATAATAACATTCTGTAACTTTATGCTATCTAAAAGCTGTTTCCAAATTAAAATGTATTACAATGCATTGTCTATGATTTTACATTTTTCTGTACACACACACACACACACACACACACACACACACACACACACAAATACACACAGGGCCATTTGTTCCTCAGAAATTTAAACAAAATGATCCAGGATTGACTAGATCCAAGGTTGAGAGGGTGTGTGTCTCTGTGTGTGTGTGTGTGTGTGTGTGTGTGTGTGTGTGAGAGAGAGAGAGAGAGAGAGAGAGAAATGCATGTACCTGATTTTTACTTTTATTTCTTTTTTTTTTCTTTTTCTGTCTTTGGTAGGGAAACAGAGTATATATATAAATAGAGGTATTGCTTCTAACAGTTCTAAAGATTTCTAGATAGGAGAAGAAAGAAAGATAAACATGGAGAAAAAAATCTGGGATTATTCCTTGGGGACTATAAACCCTTGAGTCCCAACCATGGCGACACTATTCAAGGTCGGCTCACCTCTTTGCTCGGCCTGACAGTCTTCCTCTGGCACTAGCTGACCCCCAGCACCACACCCCCAGCAGCGGTCCCCAGCCGCTCTGCCCCCTCTCCAGTCCCACCTCTCCCGGTCGGTCGGCTGGTCAGCAATACCCACACACTTCACTTCACTTCACTAAGAAGACGACGATCATCAGCCACAGACCTCATCCCTTTCCCTCCTTTGGGCCTCAAAATGTCTCGGCGTCACCTCCTGATTTAGAGAAGCCCCTCTGTTTTTAAGGCCAGCCCCACCCCACCCCGGTGTTTCTCAAACAACTGTCAGAATTTCAAACTGTCATTTGCTGGCTTCTTCCCCTGGCCCTGCAAACGTGTTCAAGTGTCTGCTACCTTGAAAAATGACTTGCTTTGAGCCTGACTCTTCTTAACTCTCAATATATCTTCAGAGTCCATTGGATCTAATTTTATTTTTTGAGTTTCTTTCTTGAATAGTTCTATTTGTAAAGATTGATATTTCATAATTTTTATTCTTCCTTAGAGGTCTTCCAAAGAGCAAAAAGAAAATGTACCTATTTCTTATATGAGGAATAAAACTCATTCTGTTTTGCAATTACCATATGGGTCGACTGAACTCTTTTATAAACCTAAGTTACATTTCTAGGATTTCAATAATCTAATTTTTTCCCTCTATTTTGAAACACTCTGCTATTTCATCATCCTAGGAATTATTTCATCTCTACTCTTCAATTATTCCCAACTATGCTAAAACAAAACAAACAAAATAAGAAAATGGGAGAATGATGGATCTCCTGGAAGGATAATGTAAAATGTGAAATATATTGTCACCTTAAAAAAAAAAAATTTATTTATTTATTTATTCATTTATTTATTTTTGGCTGCGTTGGGTCTTTGTTGCTGCACACGGACTTTCTCTAGCTGTGGCGAGCGGGGGCTACTCTTCGTTACGGTGTGCAGGCTTCTCATTGCGGTGGCTTCTCTTGTTGCAGAGCACAGGCTCTAGGTGCATGGGCTTCAGTAGTTGTGGCATGTGGGCTCAGTAGTTGTGGCTCATGGGCTCTAGAGCGCAGGCTCAGTAGTTGTGGCGCACGGGCTTAGTTGCTCCACAACATGTAGGATCTTCCCGGACCAGGGCTTGAACCCGTGTCCCCTGCATTGGCAGGTGGATTCTTAACCACTGCCCCACCAGGGAAGTCCCTAAATTGTCATCTTTTGGTTTTCTTATTGCATTGTCAAAAGAATGTTGTCATCTTTTGAGAAAGTATAAAAGAATACCAAAGACACCATTTCTGTAGTCTACTTTCAGCTGTCATCGAACACAGTTGGAAATTGAGAATTTTTCATTTTCCAGCAATAATAGAAAAGAGAAGAAAATCGACAGGAACATGTTTCACAATTGTGAGATCAATCAGAAGATAAAGGCTAAGAGACAGCAGAACTCTAATCTGTAACGATGATGATGAAATTGATTAGATAAGTGAAATCTCAGAGTGTGAGTCTTCATATGATAATACCCTGGACAAATTTTCTCAAATTAAACAACCAATGAGTGAACAACATATTTCTAAGAACAAAATGAAACATGGTATTCTTATCTAGTTAGTTAGGCACTTGACCGGAAGTACTTTATCACACCGTGTTTGCTAGAAATCTGGATCATCCTGTTTTGCTAAAAGGACTTAATGGGAGTATTTTTTCATCTTTAATGATCTTTCTGTGCCCAACTGTACATGATAGAAATAATTTTTCAGTGCTTAAATTCTTATTAAAATTTATAATAAGGTTGTTTTTCACTGTCCTTTATTCTTACTTTTGTTAGTGTACTGGTAAGCCAGATGGCAAAAGGCAGTGACCTTTTTTTCCAGGCATATTGAAGGTTAAGCAAACAAGCCATTGCTCTCCTTTCTTTCACTGCCAAAAATTCCCCAAAAGTAGCTTACTCCATCTTTAAAGTGCTCAGGGAATGGTGACGAATGTTAGGACTATATGAATAGGCACCAGGTGCTATGTAAGTTACGAAGTCAGAAAACAGTAAAAGAACTTCCTATGGAAAGACAGTCAAAGAAAGAAGGTTTAACATACAATTTAGTACCAGAAAAAGTTATGGCAGTACTGTGTCTGTGTGTGTGTGTGTGTGCGTGTGTGTACATGGTGCTTTATAGTTTACAAAGCACTTTCAGAAACATTGGAGACATTTTTACAACAGCTTTATGAGAGAGTGGTGGGAGTATGACTAGCCCAGTTTTAGAGAAGAGGAAAGAAACTCAAGTTGGGTAAGGTTAAATTACTTGCCAAAGGCTACATAGTAAATAACAGAGCTGGACACTAACACAGATCACAGAGCTACAGTTAGCCCCAAGGCTCTTTCTACCATGCTGTGATGCCTAAATACCCAGTTCATTTAGAAAAAGCCAGGTATAGAACATGGCACTCTGGTTATTGAAAATGACATAGTAAAGGGACTTCCCTGGTGGCGCCGTGATTAAGAATCTGCCTGCCAACGCAGGGGACACAGGTTTGAGCCCTGGTCCAGGAAGATCCCACATGCTGCAGAGCAGCTAAGCCCGTGCATCACAACTACTGAGGCTGTGCTCTAGAGCCCGTGAGCCAAACTATTGAGCCCATGTGCTACAACTACTGAAACCCGCGTGCCTAGAGCCCGTGCTCTGCAACAAGAAGCCACTGTGATGAGAAGCCCGCACACCACAACAAAGAGTAGTCCCCGCTCGCTGCAACTAGAGAAAGCCCGCACACAGCAATGAAGACCCAACACAGCTGTAGAGAGAGAAAGAGAGAGAGAAAGAGAGAGAAAAAGAAAGAGGAAGGAAGGAAGGAAGGAAGGAAGAAAGGAAAGAAAGAGAAAGAAAGAAAGAAAGAAAGAAAGAAAGAAAGAAAAAATGACACAGTAACAAAAGGTAAGTGGACACTGAGAAGAAAGCAATGCTGATTTTGTTCCAATACTGAGCCATGAGCTGATGCTGTCTCAATAAGAGACTGGGTAGAGGACAAACTCTGGGGACACAGACAGCGGCAGTTAGGGAGTCTGTCAGCACTGTAAACAAGGCATACATCCAGCATCACCAGCTCCTGGACTGACGGCAGGATATTAGAGACTAGCTGCCATCAGTCTGACTCCTTTTTAAAGCATTATATTTAATTATTATTATAAAGTACTTCATAAAAACGTTTACCTGATACTGCTGTGAACTTTGTATAAAGTTTATTGGAGGCTCGCTTTGTTTACTCTTCAACCTTAAAATGTTATCAGCATATCCCCAGCTCAGGATGGCGGACCACTGAATGTCAGTACTGTTCATGCTTCTCACACCTCAAGAAGGAGAAATAAAAGCATCAGTTGCCACTGCTCAGTTATTATTGGACAGCCGGCCACAATGGCAGGTTAAAGGCTCAAGTTCACACAGCAGAACACAGTCATTCCAGTGCAAAATCATCTTTATATCCATAAGATGGACCGAATTGTGTTAGTTTTATTCCTTTAAGGCTAACGGGATTCTAAGGGTGGAACTGTATTCCTTTTCACCTGTGGTGTTTTGGTTGGGATTTATATGACTTAGTACTAAAATTTCTGTTAAGAAATTTTTATAAAAGACAATGATAATCAAGCTTCCTCTATTCATGTTCTGTGACACCTTACTTTTAACAATAAATATGAACTAGAAAATGTTTTAAAAAATGTAGATACCCTGTTGAAAAATCAATAAGGACAACTATTAATACCAGAAAGGGACCATTGCTAGAGCAGAAGCAATCCTGAGAAGGGATAATTTAATCCTTTCAACTGCAAGGACTGCACGGGAGACCTTCGTTTAACAAGGTTCTTTTCTTTTCTCACTGGACCTGTAACACAGTATTATGTCCTTTTGGGATAAAGATCTGGACCTCCTGACATCAGTGTTTCTCATGATCTATGCCTTGTTGGCACATTGACTAGGGCAAATGCAGCATAAATGCTATAGCTGGTGCTGCCCTGGAAACTTAGAAGCTTTGAGTTCCTTAAGGAGAGAGAATGTGAGTACCTAGCATAATACCCAGCATATAAAGCAATAAAACAAATAAATATTTGTTGAATGAATCAACAGCGCCCTGAAAATGTAATTCACAGATTTCTCTTTGTTTTGTTGAGTATAATCCCAAATGTGACATCACTTTTGCAATAAAGAAACTGGGATATCCTTGTTAAATATAAACTCCTCTCTACATAAGCTGCTATGGAAAGGAACCACACTTCATGAGCCTCGGGACCTTGCAAATTCCACCATAAAGTCTGGCATGTAGTAGGAACTCAGTAACTGTTCCTAGTTTCTCATTCCAGCAACACAAGAGGCACCATATTTTTTTAAAAAGAAAAATAAACTTCTGCTTTATCTATTTGAACAGTGGATCTTAAACAGGAGTTTGCAAGAAAATGGCTTTTGTAGCATGCACAGGCTTAGACTCAAGCCCCAGAGATTCTGAAGCAGTATGTCTCCAATGGGACCCAACCAAGTATCAATATATTTTGAAAAAAAGTACCTCAGGCAATTTTGAGGCATTGTCAGTTCTCAAGTAATTGGCCTATACTGGGCCAAAGATCATGAAAACCATGGCAGTTTAGTTGCTATATTGTATTATGTGTATATAACTAAGCAAAATGACACAGTTATTTGATATAGCAGTGCTTAACACACATGACCTTCCATCTGCCAGGTGCACTCCCAGTCAGTCAAGGCCTCTCTGAAATGGCCCCGTGGATGGTTCCGCGCTGGGTACAGCAGTGAACACTCACACAGCCCCTGGCCCCAGGGTGCTAACTGTCTGATGGGCATTTATTTATTAAGCACTTAGAATGAGTCCTGCGCTGTGTTAGTCGTTCCTTATATTATTTCATTTAATCTTTACAGTGAATTACCCTGTGAGATAAGTCCTTTCATTACTCCCATTTTACAGATTAAAAGCCAGGATTCCAAAAGGGTAAGTCATTTTCTCAAGATCACACAGGTATTAGGCAGCAGAACTGGGACGCAAATGCAGGCACCGTGCCGCCAAGGCCATGGCTGTAACTTGTACGATACCACTTCCCTAGACACACCTAGATTCTGATAAAACCCAAATACGTTCTATGAGGAAATAAAGTGTAATGTGAATGAACACAGCTATTAAGGGCCACTAAGGGCTTGTGACTGAAGTGGCACAAGTAAGACAGGTTAGCAATTATACTGAACATATTTAAGTCCCATCATTAGCATGATAATACCAGCCCTTTCTCTCTGCTCTAAAGAGATTAACTTCAATCCACCCTAATTAATTTTTTTTTTGTTTTTTTTTTGCTTTTGTGGTATGCGGGCCTCTCACTGTTGTGGCCTCTCCCATTGCGGAGCACAGGCTCCGGACGCGCAGGCTCAGCGGCCATGGCTCACGGGCCCAGCCGCTCCGCGGCATGTGGGATCTTCCCGGACCGGGGCACGAACCCGTGTCCCCTGCATCGGCAGGCAGACTCTCAACCACTGCGCCACCAGGGAAGCCCCACCCTAATTAATTTTTTAAAGATAAATTATTCCACATTTTGGTACTTTAAGTATTATTAGTAGTAAATTACTCATGACATACCTCATAGCTAATTGCAACATACTAGTGAGAATAAAGTACTGATATTCCAGCGATGATCAGACAGGTTTTACCTTCTCCTCCTAGCTCACTAAACTTAGATAAAATGGTGCACAGCCTCCTTTATTACTGACAACTGTAAAGGCAATCAATTATTCATTTCATGACAGAATGAAGAGTGAGTCTAAAAGAACTGTGGCCCAGCCAGCACACTGAATTCCTTTAGGTGGCCGATGTTTGGCATGGGTCCTGGCATCCCTGCACTGTGGTGCTCCGTGGGGTGGGAGGCCATGTGGACCGAGGAGCACAGTGCACAGAACGCAAGGTTAAACACTAACAGCGCGGAACGCTAAGACGTGTCTGGTCCACACGCGGGCTTCTGGGCAAATCTGCACACACCAGATACAAACAGATGGGATGGGTGCCCGCAGTCATTCATTTTAGTGTTTAAAGCCCATGCCTAGGATGTAGGAAGAGTTCTTTGGCATTAAGTAAAACAGTTAATTTGGGAGGACGGAGGGATTACTTGAGCGGAAAATGTCACTAGTTTTCCACGGTGTAGGTGACATTTAGATATATGAAGAGGGCCTCTACAGACAGCACTTTTCCATGTGTTGCTTTCAGTGAGTCAGTGCACAGAGAGGTGAGAAAAACATTGCTTTCCAGACATACATATTTTTAAAACTTATTTTCAAGGCTATCATGACTTCCTCGTTTTGTTTGAATCTCATGACTGTCTCTTCTGAGGTACTAGATTTGCTGGTCAAATAAGTCTGTCTATTCTGGAATTCAAGAGTCTCAAAGTGTACATTTATATAAAACTGTTAATGTTTTCATCTTGTGAGACATTTATTCTTGTCTCCTTCAACACCTCCTCTCATTTCAAATGACATTGCATTTAGTTCCCATTTTTTTCATGTGCTATGTTTTAATTCCTACATTGCATTAAATGAACACAAATTTGAGTTTAGTTTTTCACCAAGGACTCAGAAAACTTAGAAATAAAACAAAATAGCAGCACAGATGAGGGGAAACATTCAAATCTCATGAAAGATATACCTAGGATGATTTTCATGTTTGATTTTACCTTGTTCTTTGCTGTACGTCATCAGAAGACAGAAATTTCGGGACAAACCGCAGATTGCTCTAGTGGGCAGAGCCTGGAGAGAACCGAATCTTTCTCCGTGGGGCTGGCTGAAGCAGACCACAGGTACCGGGGCACTTGGGGAACCGACATACTCCCCCCATTTCAAGCCTTTTATCCATGACAAAGGACTCTACAACCGAGGAAAGTAAAAAGTACAATTTTAAAAAAGGTAGTAAATATAGAATCACTTCTAGTTTAAACTCCAAACAGAGTAAGAGAAAGCAGCCTGATTATAAGCTCTTTGTGGGCAAGAATTATTTTATAATTTTTTACTTCCCCTGTGCTTAGCATATGGAAATATGTGTTCCTGGTTGCTAGACACAGTGATGAACAAGACAGATGGAGTCCCAGTGCCCGTGGAGCTGTCTGATAGCCGGGAAGCAGGGCAGACAACAGCTAAACAAATACGTACACAAGATGTCAGCTGGTGCAAGTGCTATGAAGAAAGTCAAAGACGGGGAAGAGGACTGAGAGTGACAGAGCTGCCCATTTAGATGCGGGGGCCGGGTAAGACTGTCTGCGGAGATGATGTCTGAGCAGACACCTGAGTGAAATGAGAGAGCAAACTGGGGTTCTATCTGGGGACAGGGCACGCCAGGCAGAGGGAACAGCTGATGCGAAGGTCCTGGGGTGGGAAGGAGGCAGGTCGGTACACGTTCCCGCTGCAAACAGACATACTGCTCAGGTCCTTCATACTCACCAACTTCAATGAGTTAATGAGCAATAAGTATAGTGGCAAATTAAATGGCATTTGTTACTTTTCAGGGACGTACTGTTATTTTGACATGTTAAAATAACAGATTCTAATTAAAAATAATGACCCTCGTAATGACAATGACTAAAATGATTTGTAAGGCTTCAAAAGCATATGAGTTTCGTTGACAAGTGAACACAAAACAAAAAATACAGCTTTCAACTATGAAACACAACACTGGTGGTCTGGGTTCAGCAAAACAACATTGTCTCTCATATTGATGTTTTAAAATTTCAATTTCAATTTTACTAGTTGTGTAAGTTTTGTATTTAACATGCAAATTTGATATATATGAGCTATGAGCATAAAGAACTTACATTTAGTGTTCTATCTGTATTCTACATTTAGTGTATTTAAGAAGCATTATTATAAGAAACAACTATCAAAGCAAGGTCTGTAAAAACCATGTTCTCTTCGAGTAGCTCCCAGACGACTGCAGTGCGACACCCGTACTTTACTTTATCTCCAAGTCCTTCACAACCTCCTTCCCTTGCCTTTTCATTTTCTGCGATTTCCTTCTGCAAATCTTTGTAACACTTTACAATTCACAATCTCCCATCTTTGCTGCTTTTATAATGAAGAATTTAGTTGAGGATTAGAATCCATTTTACTCTTAAGGCTTGCTTGCTTTATTTTTCTATTTCAGAGTAAAAATTATACCTACTTCCCATTTTAAGAGGCAATACTTCTTATCATTACAACCTGGAGGGGCCAAAAAAACACGTACGATTTCCCCCTTAATTGTAAACCCAAACATTTACACTTCTGGTCAGCACCTCTGGTGGAAGATGATGACCAGGACCACGCTAGGCATGTCTGCACTGGCACAGCCATGCTCAGACTCTTCTCAAGTCCTGGATGGTTCCTTTCCTCTCATTTGCAATGCCTGTTATGTCACTGCCTGGTGAGGCTCTCCCCAGTAATGACCCTCAGGGAGGTTACAATCCGACCTGAGCTCCCAAAGTACTCTCTTCATAGCGCTAACGCAGCATTTCCTACACACAGAACGTAATGCAGGCATCCGTGTTCACTGGCTGGCACTCACCTTCAGGCCGGGACCATGCTACTTATTTCCCTGCCCCTAGAGCCTGGGAGGGGACCTGACGGCTCAGGAGTTGAGCCAGTTTTTGCTGAATTCTATTGAAATCCAAATGACATACCGGATAGGGAATTTCCTTGACCTGTTCTCTGGTTTCCCTGAAAGCAAACTGCACTAACAACCCCACGGCAGCAGGAAGCTCCCCTTCGATGTTGAGCTTGAAGCCAGGTCTGCTCGCATGGGCCGACTGGAACAGCTGACGAGGGGTCTGGCCGTAGGTTTTTATCATGGTTTCCAGTGCTCGTCTCTGAACTGGATCTTCAACTGCAGAGACATCCATTCCAAAATATGTCTGAAGAATAAAAGAAAACGAGAGGTATGTAAAAAGCAAGACTTGGCGATAACACTGAAGGGGAAAACAATAACTTGTTTTATTCTCTAGGCAATGGTTTACTCTTCTCTGTTTCAAATGAAAAGGATTTTAAAATGTTTTTGAACAGGTTAACAATCACTGATAATCTCAATGAGATCAGAATAGGAATGATCAATGCTTCTGAATGGATGAATGAAAATAATGTACCTTGATTGGTACTAATTAGGTATGTTTATAAAATTAATTTTTAATTTAAGAGAATATCATATAAGACTTCATTTATCTGCACAGCAAAGGAATCCATCAACAAAATGAAAAGACAACCTACTGAATGAGAGAAATTGCTTGCAAATCATATATCTGATAAAGGGTTAGTATCCAAAATCTATAAAGAACTTACACAACTCAGCAGCAAACAAACCCATCTAATTAAAAAGGGGCTGCACTGTTGGTGGGAATGTAAATTGATATAGCCCCTATGGAGAACAGTATGCAGCCTCCTTAAAAACTAAAATAGAACTACCATACGAACCAGCAACCCCACTCCTGGGCATATACCCTGAGAAAACCATAATTCAAAAAGAGTCATGTACCACAATGTTCATTGCAGCACTATTTACAATAGCCAGGACATGGAAGCAACCTAAGTGTCCATCGACAGACGAATGGATAAAGAAGATGTGACACATATATACAATAGAATATTACTCAGCCATAAAAAGAAATGAAACTGAGTTATTTGTAGTAAGGTGGATGGACCTACAGACTGTCATACAGAGTGAAGGAAGTCAGAAAGAGAACAAATACCGTATGCTAACACATACATATGGAATCTAAAAAAAAAAAAAGGTTCTGAAGCACCTAGGGGCAGGACAGGAATAAAGACGCAGATGTAGAGAATGGACTTGAGGACACGGGGAAGGGGAAGGGTAAGCTGGGATGAAGTGAGAGAGTGGCATGGACATATATACACTACCAAATGTAAAATAGATAGCTAGTGGGAAGCAGCTGCATATAACAGGGAGATCAGCTTGGTGCTTTGTGACCACCTAGAGGGGTGGGATAGGGAGGGTGGGAGGGAGATGCAAGAGGGAGGGGATATGGGGATATATGTATACGTATAGCTGATTCACTGTGTTATACAGCAGCAACTAACACAACAATGTAAAGCAATTATACTCCAATAAAAATGTTATAAAAATAATGGGAAAAATTAAGGAACTTTTCTGCAAAGGAATATTATAAATTAATAAATAAAGGAATAAATTAAAAAGAAAATGGCGGGGGGGGGCAGAGGACCTGAATAGACATTCTTCCAAAAAAGACATACAGATGGCCAACAGGTATATGAAAAGATGCTCAGCATCACTAATCATCAGGAAAAGGCAAATAAAACCACAATAAAATATCATCTTACACCTGTGAGAATGGCTAGTATCAAAAAGACAAGAGATAACAACCGTTGGCGAGGATGTAGAGAAAAGGAAGCCCCTCTGCACTGTTGGTGGGAATGTAAATTGGTGCAGCCACTGTGGAGAACAGTATGCAGGTGTCTCAGAAAACTAAAAATAGAGCTACCATATGATGCAGCATTTCCACTTCTGCGTATTTTGAAAACACTAATTTGAAAAGATACACGCATCCCTATGTTCATTACAGCCTTATTTATAATAGCCAGGACAGGGAAGCACCCTAAGCATGCACCAATGGAATGGATGGAGAGGATGTGGTGAATACATGCAATGGAATTATTACTCTGCCATAAGAAAGAATGAAATCTTGTCACAACACGGGTGGACCTTGAAGGTATGATGCTAAGTGAAACAAGTCAGACAGAGAGAGACAAATACCATACAAATAAGTATGATCTCATTTATATGTGGAATCTAAACAAACAAAAGACCAAGCTCATAAGATTGGTGGTTGCCAAAGGTGGGGTGTGGGCAAACGGGTGAAGGGAGCCAAAGGTACAAACTTCCAGTTATAAAGCAAATAAGTCCTGGGATGTAACGTACAGCATGGTGGCTGCAGTTAATAACATTGTACTGCAGATCTGAAAGTTCCTAAGAAAATAAATCTTAAAAGCCTTCATCCCAAGAAAAAAAATTTTTGTAACTACGTATGGGGTGGATGTTAACTAGACTTACTGCGGTGATCATTTTGCAAATGACTGAAATCAGTATGCTGTATACTGGAAACTAATATAATGTATGTCAATTATACTTCAAATTAAAAAAAAAAGAAAAACTAAATGAGGTTTTTCTTTGGTCTTGTCTTTCAGTGAGAGTTGATGAAAAATAATCAGGTTTTTCAATTCAGTTGACCCAAAATAGCTTCTGCAAGCAGGTTAGCGGGTGGTTCTATTTTTTCTGTGGCTGCCTGTCAGATATTGGTCAGAACACTAGAGTCAGGTAATTGGTTAAAATCATTTCAAGTGGTCAACAAAATCAAAAGAGACAAGAGAATGCAGCTATATGGCAACACGAAGACTGAAGAAAACTAGGGGAACCTGCCCCACCTGAATTCCTAAAAATGAGAACTAGAAGTTCAAAACCATCTGTGTCTGCCTGAAATTACATGATATCCAAATGCCCTTTTGTTCTTTGATGGGAATATGCTCAAAGAAAGAGTGTGATTCCTCTCGACACAATGGCTGGTGTCACAGGATGACTTTGTGTCACTACCCCATCTTGAAGATGTCTAAGAATATCAACTATTGAGATGTATTTTCTTACATACAGAGACATTAGTAAGGAACCTAGATTTTTGTAGGTCTATATCTCTCCTCCTGTCTGGGCTGAAGAATCAGGATTCTAAACACCAGCATCACTGAAACCCAAGCAAAGTCTTTGTGATGTCCACCCTGTAAACTCAACAGCAACTCATCCATGCTTTATTTATCCTTGGAGAGGATTACTTGAATTCTGATTCCCTCTGTGTTTGCTTTGCAGGTTTCCACATATATTCCTGAACCTGACTAGAACTTGGCAGTGAGAAGGCTGTAATGTGATGTATATCCTTCCAGCCTCCCTCAGCCAACCAGGCAAAGCTGTCAACAGAGGAAGTGGGACAGCTTCACCTCCCCGGCAAGGGGCAGAAGACTGGATGAGAAACAAAGTCAAGGTATTCCATCTTCAACCAAAACACTGCAGAGAGGTTGGCACACAATGTTCCATGCAACTGGTGTCCTCCATGCTGTCACCTTTCTTAGGACATGAAGCTAGAGAGAAAGGGGGTTAGGGCAATAATCAGTCTAGAAAATGAGTAAAAATTCAGGATCTGTCACTGTCCTTTTCTTTCCCACCTAGTGTTCATACATATATATATATATAAAAAGACTTCATGTGTAATACTAAATTATTGAAAACGTCATTTGTCCAAAGTGATATATAGGAAAAGGTATATAAAAATGAAATTGCGGGGCTTCCCTGGTGGCGCAGTGGTTGAGAGTCCGCCTGTCGATGCAGGGGACACGGGTTCGTGCCCCGGTCTGGGAAGATCCCACATGCCGCGGAGTGGCTGGGCCCGTGAGCCATGGCCGCTGAGCCTGCGTGTCCAGAGCCTGTGCTCCGCAACGGGAGAGGCCACAACAGTGAGAGGCCCACGTACCGAAAAAAAAAAAAAATGAAATTGCGATAGAATGTTAGTAGGTAGCTTAAGAGACTATCTATTTAGGTTCTAATGAAAACTGTAAGTGGATCTGAAAGAGCAGCAGTGAAAATTGCAAGCTTTTTAACGTGAAGGGTGTTGTTACACTTTTCTTCTTAGTGTTAGAGTCAGATGGAGGGTGATGTGCACTTACTTTATTATTTTTAAAGCTAGCAGTCAGTAGCTGGGTATAGATCTGTTGTGCTTGTGCATCTTGCTTGTGTAATTTAGCTTTTAGCATTGAATCAGTCAGCAAATTTCATTTTTGTATCTGCATAGAACGTCTCTATAAATACCAAAAAAAAGTTTCAAAGGTTCTTCAGAAGTTAATCTTCAACATCCACTCCCCTCGCCACCACCCTAGCACGACCACAAGGGCTCAAATACCTGTTATAAACGCTTGTCTAAGCAGGCTCATTCCTAATGGTTGCTTGATTTAATATACTCGAAAATTCAAATGAAGAATGGAATAATCCGATACCCAGGACTCTTAAAATTTACTTTAAATTAGTACCTTTACATTCTGTGGTATCAGTTTCTAGTGAACCCCATATATCAGTGAATGACGAATTAAGATCAAAAGGCATTTTTACATTCCTTTTAAAATATTTTTTCTATTTTTTTAAATTAATGAATGAATTTATTTTTGGCTGCATTGGGTCTTCGTTGCTGTGTGCGGGCTTTCTCTAGTTGTGGCGAGCGGGGGGTACTCTTTGTTGCGGTGCGCGGGCTTCTCATTGCAGTGGCTTCTCTTGTTGAGGAGCATGGGCTCTAGATGCACGGGCTTCAGTAGTTGCGGCACGCAGGCTCAGTAGTTGTGGCTCGCGGGCTCAGTAGTTGTGGTACATGGGCTTAGCTGCTCCACTGCATGTGGGACCTTCCCAGACCAGGGCTCGAACCCGTGTCCCCTACCATGGCAGGCGGATTCTTAACCACTGTGCCACCAGGGAAGCCCCTACATTCCTTTTTACAAAGTTAACATTTATTTGCACTTAACTGGATGGCAGACATTACCCTGTATGCATTTTCTTATTTATGAGGCTGGTATTACTGTTCACATTTTACAAATTTGTACATTAAGGTACAGAGAAGTTAAGGTCACACTGCAGGTCACACAGTAAGTGGCAGAGTCACAGAGTGAGGATTTGAACTCAATTGTGGATTTAGAGACTATGTGCTTAATTGCTACACTTGGTTTTGTCCCATGAATTGAGTTTTATTAAATTTCTAGAACAGGACTTCCTTGGTGGTCCAGTGGTTAAGAATCCGCACTTCTACTGCAGGGCACACGGGTTAGATCCCTGGTCAGGGAACTAAGATCCCACATGCCACGTGGCGCAGCAAAATAAATAAATAAGTTGTATTTAAAATTTCTAGAACAATGGTATAAACTCTATTCTTTTTAAAGCTCTAAAGTCTCAAAGAATTAATGAAAAAAATCTAGTAAGATGAGAATTAAATGGTATATTTCAGCACGCAGATACTTTTTTTTTTTTTTCACTTTAAGGCCTTTGTCACAAATCTGAATCTTTATTGTTCTGAAATAAATGTTATAAACATAACTCAAAACAAAAACTTCAATATTCAGTCTCGGAAGATGTGTGGCTCAATGCCCATAACATGTAACAAGAAAACTTCCTTTAAAAAAAAGGAAAAAAAAGTACTATGAGAAGTCTTTCATATGAGTGAAAATGCACCCCTTTGGTTTTTTCTTTTTTTTCCTCGTCTCATTAGCTTGTACACACGTAAGGATCTAAAGGTTTGCATTTTCTTCACAATAGCTCTTGCTATGACGTTTGACGAACTTTCTGCCACTCGACAAATTCATCAAGAAGAACAGGCCAAGCACCATCTTCATCATAGTTACTAAGATCGGCATGGACTGTTCTGCTGAATTCTAACACATTGTACCACTGATCTTTGTTCATAACGCGATACTTTGATTGCTCCAGGTACTGGTAAAATACTGAAAACAGTGGCCATGTCCTCCCAAGGAGAAGAGCTAACATAGACTTTGCTGTATCAATATCAAGGCTTCTCTGATCTTTATCCCTTGCAAAATCAAAGGCATATCTGTAGATATTCTTAAATGAAGAAATATCATTCAACTGTGAGCGCAAAAAGTCAAATTTGTTCTGTAACTTTTCTGTGCAGTCACACTGTAATGAAGTCATCCCCTTTAACCATTCTTCCTTGGTAAAAAATCCCATGCTTTCAGCCTCCAATTTCCACGCTAAAACTAACATAATAATATTTTCAGGTTCAACACCAATGTCTTCACAAAATTTTTCCATTCCTTCTGGCCCTACAACTTCATCAGGACCTGCATACTCATAAAACCAAGCCAGGCACTTCTTGCTTGAAAAATGTTCCTCTCCACTTATTAGTCTAGCAGGGGGTTGGGATCTGCAATAGCTCACATTTTAAGCAGACCTCTCTTTAAGGACAGTTCTATCATTATCTCTTCTTCATAATGCTGGCTTCTTTAAATGGTGAAGTTGTTACATTAAGTGCCAACCACTGGAGATTTTACACTTTTTGAGGCCTCCGTCTTCCGCTACTGCCGCTGCCACCCCAGGAGATTTTCTCTTCTTCTTCACCGGCATCTTCCGCCCTCCCCGGCAGGGCGGGCAGGGGAGCCGGGGAAGGGGCTTGCTGTCAGCTGAAGACTCCTCAGTGCTGGCACCCGGTTCCCAGAGACAGCAGCAAGCGAAGGAGCAGAGTCGCCAGCCCTCCCCAGAGCGGCCCAGCCCGGCCGCTGCCCACTCCCAGGTCCCCTCCTCGTCCTTCTCTGCTCGAGGCAGCGGGTACTTCTAGCCGGCAGGCACTGCGGCTCGATCACACTGGGAAGAGAGAACGCGGACAGCGCGGCAGCTGCACCAGTAACACACTCTGAGAGCAAGAGGCTCACTCTGACCCGGACGTGAATCGCCCAGGGCCGGAAGTCCAGATACTTTTAATGTGAATTTTATATGAGAACAATTGAAAATTTGTGCCAGTATTATAGGCACAGAGTATACTGAGGTTAATGTCCAAATTCTTAATTGCTTTTAAAGTTACATTTTGCATGAAATATGAACAAAGTTCAAAAATTACACCTCAGTCTTTAAAACTTATAAAAATTTTATATACATTTTTATAGAGGTATATTTTACATACAATAAAACAATAAAGATTTTTATAGTACCATCCCATGCAACCATCACACAAATCAAGGTATAGAGCATTTCCATCACCCCAGAAAGTTCCCTGGTGCACCTGTGGCAGTCACTACTCTACTCCCCAGGGGCAACTAGGTTGGAAATTATCTTAAAGAAATAAAGAACCATCTTTAAGATAAATTCCCCATGATTTCTACCACTAAGAGATTAATGTTCCTTGTTCTTGAATTTCGTGTAAACGAAGTGGATTCATACAGAGTGTACTCTTATGTAAGGCTTCTTTCATTCAGTGTAAAATGTTTTGGAGTTTCGTCCATGCTGTCACAGACATCTGAAATCCATTCCTCTTCACTGTAGAGTAGTATTCCACCTACTCAATATCTGGAATTGTTAGTCTTTTTACTTTCAGTCATTCTCAAGGATTTAAAGTGGTAACTCATCATGGCTTTAATTTGCATTTCCCTGATGACTAAAGATGCCAGCACCTTTATCAGTTGCTTACTGGCCATTCATATATGTTCCCTCCCTACATGAATCTTATTCACCTTCGTATCCCTAGAGCCTAGCAAAATAAATGTTTCCTGAATAGATAGATTTTTTTTTAAAAGGTAGACTATCTAACAACATTAAAAAACATATGTTGAGGTATAACAATTCTGCTTCTAGGAATTTATCTTGAAGAAGTAAAGAGGTACATAAAGAAATAATCTGAGGAATATTAATTTTAATAGTAAATGCATACTAACTAAATATCCAACAATAGGGGACTGGTTAAATAAATTATTGGATAGCCATACTTTGGAATAATAAATAGTATTAATATTATATAAATGGAGTGATACATATGTATAGATAAAAGTCTAGAAGGTGGTTTGATATTTATCTTTGGATGATGATATCAAAGTTGATTTTTAAATTTCTTCCTTTTGCAGTCTGTATCTTATACATTTTTCTAACGAGGCACAAGTATTGCTCGTGCAATAAGGAAAAATGAGGCCATTTAAAAATAGAACATGTACTGATATACAGGACAGTATGCAGAAAAGAGTTACACGGCAGGCCTGAACTGCTCTCCTTGGGATGGCATGACTGCAAATGTGGTCCTTGGCTGGTGTCTGGGAACATGGATTTCAAGAGAGTTCCCACCTTCTCTACCTGATAAGAGTGGCTCACTGCACCCAAACTATACAAACAGTGTGGTGTATACCGAATAACTGTTTCCTTCTGGACGCCTGGAATTTCAGGACTTGTGAGAGAGAGGGTGCCTACATGACCAGTCCTCAATAAAAACGCTGGCACTGCATCCCTCATGAGCTTCCCTGGTAGACAGCATCACACGTGTTGTCACAATTTGTTTCTGGAGGAAGTGAGTGAGTTCCTTGTGATTCACTGGGAGAAGTCTCTTGGAACCTTGTGCCTGGTTTCCTCCAGCTTTGCCCAGTGCATCTTTTCCTTTTGCTGATTTTGCTTTGTACCCTTCACTGTAATAAACCTTAGCTGTAATTACAACTATATGCTGAGTTGTTAAGTCCTCATCCAACCTGGGGATGGTCTTGAGGAACCCCTGACAGATAGTATCTTAGTTATTCTTAAAGAGGTGAAATATAAAACCTGAAAAATCTTGGGCAAGTTTAGTGTCTTTGTCAATTCTCTTTGGTAACTTGGGTATTGTAAAGAAACAGTCTAACCTTCTACCTTATATAAATGCAGAGTTTTAAAAGAGTCACTTACAGCAGGATGAAAAACATTGATGGCTTGGACAGAGGCCTTCCCTTTTTGCTTATACCCGAATACCAAGTCGATCCACTGACAGATGTTCTGGGACACGTAGTCAGACTCTAGAGCCTGTCTATGGATGAGGATAAAAAGACGAGGATCGTTACGTGCCCAAGGCGGGAGGTTGACGTGATTAACCCGTTCACCGTTCTGGCGTACACCAAAATCGAAACCTAAAAGAGAAGAGTAATATCAATGTTTATCTCCCCCAGAGCATGCTTCCTTTGGCCCACTGAGCAGACTGTAAGAGTTCACAGAAACAGCTATTGTGTGCTATAACCTGGAGAAGGAGCAGCGAGAGGATAGTAACACCGCTGCTCACCTGCTGACTTACCCCTCACAGAGCTACATGGATTAACGCTATCTATCCTAACTGAATCTGAGATCTTTCAACTTTACCCTTCCATCACCACCACTTTATATCATATTGAAAAACAAGCAGAAAATCATCGTCCACTAATTCCAATATTCCAGTTATCAAATCTTCAAATGTATCAAGTGAGAAAATATCTCAATTGTAAGCCTGATTAAAATAAAGTGAAGGCTTTTGTATAAGCATTTCAGAATGATTGGTGTTAACATATAATAAATTCAAGACTACTTATATGTAGTAAGTATTAGCATTCTGTAGTTTAAAAACTCAACGAATACAAAGTATACACATTCTTAGAATGAACTGTCTTAGTCTATTAATTTTATGGTAAATCTATAGGTCCGTTCTGATTTCATTTCCACTAAGCATTCCTGTGGACAACAAAATTATACTAACACACTGAGTAAGAGGGTTCTTCCGCGATGTAAATAAGGTATTATCTAATTGCCTCATTAGTCTGCTAGTGTAAACAAAAATCTCAGAAGTGTTTCTTTAAAAAATTGTCCTAAAGGAAATGTTACCTTTGAACAGAAATTTTTTTGTGCTACTTTTTTTTTTAATGGACAGAAAATCTGAACACCATAGCAGAATCCAAATTTAAAAAGACCTCTTAAAAGCTAATCATGCTCCATGTAAAATTAAGTTGCTGTCTGCCTACTTCTTGATCTTGTGAAAACAGTTAGAAGGATCTTCACTAATTCTGGAAGTACTCTGAAATGATATGATATAAAATATAAACTAAGGGCTTATATAAAATTAATACGGGGTGGGGGTGAGGGTCACCTCAAAAATCCCAGCAGTCATCTGACAGACAGCTGCAGGGTGACAGCATTAGGATGTACTGGCTGAGCACCTCCATACTCTATGTGGCGGCTTCATGGGAAGCAGCAGAGACTTACTGATTGATCAATGGTGATGAGGCATCTAAGAGCTGAGCTAGGAGGGGTTGAGCCACAGGTAGTCTCTACCTATAGGAATGCTTATAGGAAACAGCAGGATGTATGCTATAGCAAGTTACCGTTTCCAAAAATGGCTATAACAACACTTGCTGTTGTGCATGCTTTTCTAGAATCTTGCTGCTCCCCTATCAAATGGCAAAGTCTATGCTCCTTCCTTTTGAATGTGGGCAGGCACTTGTGACTCCCTCACAAACAGAATGCAGTGTAAGTGCCACCGTGTGACTTCCAAGAGTAGGCTGGAAAAGGCCATGCAGCTTCTGCTCACCTCTCTAGGGACACTTGCCTTTGGAACCCTGAGTTGCCAAGTAGAGTGTCCGAGGCCGCCATGCTGTGAGGAAGTCCACACTAGTCCACGTGGAGAAACCACATGGAAAACCATGGACACTACCTGAAGAGAGAGATGCCCACCAGCCCCGTGCTGCTCTGTTCCCCTGGATGTTCCAGCTCCAGCCAACCTGAACGCACAAGAGACCCTGAGCCCAAACCACAAAAACCACTTGGCTGAGCTGTTCCTGAATTTCTGACTTGCAGAAACTGTGATGGATAATACATTTAATGTTGTTTTGAGTCACTAAGTATTGGGGTTATTCGTTATGCAGCCATCGATAACAGGAACATACATATAAGAAACCACAGAGGAATGTGGTTTTTTGGACAGAGAAATGAGTCCCTGATTGAAAGCCACAAGGCAGGTACCCCCAACTGCAGGTGCTGATATTTCACTGAGGCATTTCTCACTTGGGCAACACTATGAAGCCTGCTCCAGGTAATCAGCAGCACGGATTTATTAATGATTCTCGAAATAACTCCAGAGAGGCCAGTTAATATAGGAAAAAATTCTGAAGTAATTTGTCTAACATTAACCTCTCTAAAGATATAATTCTCAATTTCATGTATTTCCTAAAGGTCACATAAAAATATGAAATTAAGTAATGTAGGAAAATGACCCAAAGATACCCTGTAAAGGATTAACTGATCTTACATTAAAGAACAGGTAAGATTACCAAGATTGTCAGTCACTGGCATCACAGAAAATCTGATTTTATCTTCTAGTATTCCTTTTCATTATTAGATAACTCTAGTTATACTGTTTTATTTCTAACTTGGTCATTCCTCATAAAATCATTGAGATTTTGGTTAATTTACATTGTTCTTTATAAATTCATGACTTTTTTATAATCAGCATATTATAACTTTTGTAATCAGAGAAAATAATAAAGCAAGTTCTGTAACAGAATTAAAATACATGTTTACAAATACTTTTAATAGTTAAAAGTTACAGTTTTCCAGATATACCTAGTCCTATAAAATATTTAACATCCTCAAGCTCACTTGGAAATAACATTATATACTTAATAAGTAAAGGTATTTCTCTTATTTGGGGACTCAAATTTTAGGACTTACAAAAGGTATTTTTATTTTTGGAAAATTATAAAGTAAGTACACTCAGAAATTTAAATTAGAAAGGATTTACTGTTATACCTTCACGGTTAACTAAGAATTCTGGAAGATAGAAAAACTCTGGGATAAGTTCTTTCACGTCAGTCATGGACTCAAAAGAGGAGAGACGCCAGGTTGTGTTTGTAGAATGAAAAGTTCTGTCTGGGATGTCAAAACTCTGATCTGAAAAAATACAAATAACACACTTAAGACACAAAGACTTGATTCCATTTGAAACTTGTTACAATTAATTCACTTTTACTACTTCAAAAAGATTAAAATGATGTTCACTTTGTCCATAGTTTAAAAGAGATTATTCGTGTTCTTGAAAATAAATATTTCTCTACATAATTTGCAACTGCATTGTTATTTTTAATCAGTATTATGCTTTCATAGTACATATAACTAGATAAATATATATCACTTATTTGTTTAATTGATTACTGTCTGCCCAAGTAGAATGAAAGTTCCGTAAAAGCAGAGACCTGGGATATCAACCATACCGAGCACATTCTAGGAATTGGATAATCATTTATTTACTGAATGAAAGAATAAGGAAGGAAAATTAAAGTTCAAATAGGTAAAATAAGTTTTTTCCCCCATCAAGAAGATTATTTCTTTACCTCTTTTCTTCTCTCTTTTCTTTTTTTTGGGGGGGGCATTGCTTTTTAGATGTTCTAACTCTAACCTAAAAAATTAAGTAAAATTTCCTATGAATGAAAATAAAACTAAGAATACTTACTCCTTTGTTAAGTTTTTCTGGTGAACACTATTAATAATCAAGAACTGAGTTTTGACCCTGTCTTTTCTGTCAACAGCTATCAGACTTTCTATCCTACAGTATGAAATGATATCTAAAGACCAGCCTAAAAACAGCAGCAGCGTGGATGCTTCTTCAGAACCATGCTGTACCATCCAAAACTCCTCTCAACTTGCTGAAATTTGAAACATCTTTTTATCTGGAGACTGTAAGAGACTAATTTCAGCATCAAGCAAGGCACGATTTTAAAAAAATATGCTAAATCTTCCACAAGCCTGACCTGCTTTGCCGAGCAACATTTTCTATTACTACTTTCTCATCTATTCTGTTGAGTCAGCATTGGCTGGGCACTAAATAAAATCTGGGGAGAAATTAGGTTTATAAATATTTCTTTTTTTTCTCAGAAAGTAGGTTGGGCCACTTAAAGAAATATTTACTAACTCACTCAGGAGAAAAAGTTATTAATCTAAATGGAATCCAGAAAAATTAAAGGCAGTTCTGTGAGGCTATGATGGAATCACAATATCTAGAGTAGAGACTACAGAACTGTGGAACAGGAGAAGCACACTGAGGTTTCTGTTTGGATTTTTAAATTCTCTGCAGCTTCTTAATAAAAAAAAAAAGTAATACTACATTTCCTATCATTTAGAACATGTATGAACTCAACTGGTAGTTGTTAACCTAGCACTTTTGTCCCCCGGGGGACACTTGGCAATGCCTAGAGACAGTTTTGGTTCTCACGGCTGGGTGGGAGGGGATGCCACTAGCATCTAGTAGGTAGGGGCCAGGGATACTGCTAAATGTCCTACAATGCACAGGACAGTCGCCATAACAAAGTATTATGTAGCTCAAAATGACTACAGTGCCAAGGTGAGAAACCCTGGACTAAATGAGAAGTCTAGAAATAAATTAAAAAGCCATCACATATCATTTTAAATTAATCAGAAGAAACTGAATGGGGACTTAGGTTGTCCCTGTTTTCTTTTTTTTTTTAATCATTCTTAAATACACAATGAGGAAAACCTAGCATAATAGTTGATTGGGAGTTTTATATTACTATATCCTTGGGCTACATGAAAAGAAACGGAGGGCAGTAACAGTTCTGTTATACACTGCAGTCACCCCAAACCACATCTGAAATATTCTTTTTTATTCTGCCACTTGTTGTTGTTGTTGTTGTTGTTTTTCGATACGCAGGCCTCTCACTGCTGTGCCCTCTCCCGTTGCGGAGCACAGGCTCCGGAAGCGCAGGCTCAGTGGCCATGGCTCACGGGCCTAGCCGCTCCGCGGCATGTGGGATCTTCCCGGACCGGGGCACGAACCCGTGTCCCCTGAATCGGCAGGCGGACTCCCAACCACTGCGCCACCAGGGAAGCCCTGACTGCCACTTTTTAATCAGAGCATTCACAAATCAGAACATGTCCAGAAAGATGAGCAGAGCAGTGACAGGTTTGGAAACCAGAGCAAACACGGCTTAAATATGAGTTTTTAAACGCGTTACTAAGCGTTTAAAACGCTTTACTAAGTACAGAACTGTCTTATTTATTTTTGCAGCAGCTGGGAAGGCCTTGCATATAGGGGGCTCTCAACTGGATGTCAAATTAACTAAGGGTAATTAGCCTGGGAATAAACAAGAGTGAGAGGAGAAGGGGGACAGGGCAGTAATGTTCAAATATTTGAACAGCTGTCATACAGAACATTTGTTTTGTGTACAGACAGAGGGACAAATATAAGAAAGCCCCTTTTATAGACCAAGTAGTCTACAGTTTATAAAATTCATTCCTCCAAGAGGCTGCATATGAGTATAAATATATACAGAAGTTCAAGAAGGGTTGAGTAAATGAACGGATAATGACTCCATAAAGGACTCTGGGCGCCAGGAGGCACCACTACAGGACAAGAACCACGGTTCTCACTGGAAACTGACAGTTGGGTGTGTCCCTGTTTGCACACAATGCAGTAACTTCATCTCTATCTCAGTCATCTTGAGGCCTGAGGGCTGCCACTGAAAATGCCCAGGTAGAAGATTAACTAGACAGTTACTATAGTGAAGGTGGCAGTGTGGCTCTCCTATAACCACTTACAACTCACTCAGTTGTCAGAACAACTGACAATAACATATTCCCCTTTAGGGGTCAAAGATAACTTAGGCGATCTCAAATAATTATTAAGTTGAACATTATAAAAAAGTGAATTGCATACACTTTAAAAGGGTAAAAAGGGTAAAATTTATGCTATGTGAATGACATTAATTTTTAAATAGTGAATTGCACTTTTATAAACTTAGACATGTTCAATTTGAAGCTAAAATGTAAGACATTAACAAGATCATGTAGCTTACTGCTGTTTTTTTTTAACCATCTTTATTGGAGTATAATTGCTTAACAATATTGTGTTAGTTGCTGCTGTATAACAAAGTGAAGCTATATATATATACATATATCCCCATATCCCCTCCCTCTTGCGTCTCCCTCCCACCCTCCCTATCCCACCCCTCTAGGTGGTCACAAAGCACCGAGCTGATCTCCCTGTGCTATGCAGCTGCTTCCCACTAGCTATCTATTTTACGTTTGGTAGTGTATATATGTCCATGCCACTCTCTCACTTCGTCCCAGCTTACCCTTCCCCCACCCCATGTCCTCAAGTCCATTCTCTACGTCTGTGTCTTTATTCCTGTCCTGCCCCTAGGTGCTTCAGAACCTTGTTTTTTTTTTCAGAGTCCATATATATGTGTTAGCATATGGTATCTGTTTTTCTTTTTCTCACTTACTTCACTCTGTATGACAGACTCTAGGTCCATCCACCTCACTACAAATAACTCTATTTCGTTTCTTTTTATGGCTGAGTAATATTCCATTGTATATATGTGCCACATCTTCTTTATCCATTCACCTGTCAATGGACACTTAGGTTGCTTCCATGTCCTGGCTATTGTAAATAGTGCTGCAATGAACATGGTGGTACATGACTCTTTCTGAATTACGGTTTTCTCAGGGTATATGCCCAGTAGTGGGATTGCTGGGTCATATGGTAGCTCTATTTTTAGTTTTTTAAAGAACCTCTATACTGTTCTCCAGGGTGGCTGTATCAATTTACATTCCCACCAACAGAGCAAGAGGGTTCCCTTTTCTCCATACCCTCTCCAGCATTTACTGCTTGCAGATTTTTTGATGATGGCCATTCTGACTGGTGTGAGGTGACACCTCATTGTAGTTTTGATTTGCATTTCTCTAATGATTAGTGATGTTGAGCATTCTTTCATGTGATTGTTGGTAATCTGTATATCTTCTTTGGAGAAATGTCTATTTAGGTCTTCTGCCCATTTTCGGATTGGGTTGTTTGTTTTTTTTGATATTGAGCTGCATGAGCTGCTTGTAAATTATGGAGAGTAATCCTTTGTCAGTTGCTTCATTTGAAAATATTTTCTCCCATTCTGAGGGTTGTCTTTTGGTCTTGTTTATGGTTTCTTTGCTGTGCAAAAGCTTTTAACTTTCATTAGGTCCCATTTGTTTATTTTTGGTTTTTTTCCATTTCTCTAGGAGGTGGGTCAAAAAGGATCTTGCTGTGATTTATATCATAGAGTGTTCTGCCTATGTTTTCCTCTAGGAGTTTTATAGTGTCTGGCCTTGCATTTGGGTTTTTAATCCATTTTGAGTTTATTTTTGTGTACGGTGTTAGGAAGTGTTCTAATTTCATTCTTTTACATGTAGCTGTCCAGTTTTCCCAGCACCACTTACTGAAGAGGCTGTCTTTTCTCCATTGTATACTCTTGCCTCCTTTATCAAAGATAAGGTGACCATATGTGTGTGGGTTTATCTCTGGGCTTTCTATCCTGTTCCATTGATCTGTATTTCTGTTTTTGTGCCAGCACCATACTGTCTTGATGACTGTAGCTTTGTAGTATAGTCCAAAGTCTGGGAGACTGATCCCTCCAGCTCCGTTTTTCTTTCTCAAGATTGCTTTGGCTATTCGGGGTCTTTTGTGTCTCCTTACAAATTGTGCAATTTTTTTGTTCTAGTTCTGTGAAAAATGCCATTGGTAGTTTGATAGGGATTGCACTGAATCTGTAGATTGCTTTGGGTAGTAGAGTCATTTTCACAATGTTGATTATTCCAATCCAAGAACATGGAATTTCTCTGCATCTGTTTGTATCATCTTTAATTTCTTTCATCAGTATCTTATAGTTTTCTGCATACAGGTCTATTGTCTTCTTAGGTAGGTTTCTTCCTAGGTATTTTATTCTTTTTGTTGCAATGGTAAATGGGAGTGTTTCCTTAATTTCTCTTTCAGATTTTTCATCATTAATGTATAGGAATGCAAGACATTTCTGTGCATTAATTTTGTATCCTGCTACTTTACTAAATTCATTGATTAGCTCTAGTAGTTTTCTGGTAGCATCTTTAGGATTCTCTATGTATAGTATCATGTCATCTGCAAACAGTGACAGTTTGACCTCTTCTTTTCCAATTTGGATTCCTTTTATTTCTTTTTTTTCTCTGATTGATGTGGCTAAAACTTCCAAAACTATGTTGAATAACAGTGGTGAGAGTGGGCAACATTTTCTTGTTCCTGATTTTAGAGGAAATGATTTCAGTCTTTCACCATTGAGAATGATGTTGGCTGTGGGTTTGTCATATATGGCCTTTACTATGTTGAGGTAGGTTCCCTCTATGCCTACTTTCTGGAGAGTTTTTATCATAAATGGGTGTTGAATTTTGTCAAAAGCTTTTTCTGCATCTATTGAGATGATGATACGGTTTTTATCCTTCAGTTTGTTAATATGGTGTATCACATTGATTTGCGTATACTGAAGAATCCTTGCATTCCTGGGATAAACCCCACTTGATCATGGTGTATGATCCTTTTAATGCGCTGTTTGCTAGTATTTTGTTGAGGATTTTTGCATCTATGTTCATCAGTGATATTGGCCTGTAGTTTTCTTGCTTTGTGACATCTTTGGTTTTGTTATCAGGGTGATGGTGGCCTTGCAGAATGAGTTTGGGAGTGTTCCTCCCTCTGTTATATTTTGGAAGACTTTGAGAAGGATAGGTGTTAGCTTTTCTCTAAATGTTTGATAGAATTCGCCTGTGAAGCCATCTGGTCCTAGGCTTTTGTTTGTTGGAAGATTTTTAATCACAGTTTCAATTTTAGTGCTTGTGATTGGTTTTTTTTATACTTTCTATTTCTTCCTGGTTCAGTCTCAGAAGGTTGTACTTTTCTAAGAATTTGTCCATTTCTTCCAGGTTGTCCATTTTATTGGCATAGAGTTGCTTGTAGTAATCTCTCATGATCCTTTGTACTTCTGCAGTGTCAGTTGTTACTTCTCCTTTTTCATTTCTAATTTGGTTTATTTGAGTCTTCCTTTTTTTCTTGATGAGTCTGGCTAATGGTTATCATTTTTGTTTATCTTCTCAAAGAACAAGCTTTTAGTTTTATTGAACTTTGCTATTGTTTCCTTCAGTTCTTTTTCATGTATTTCTGATCTGATCTTTGATTTCTTTCCTTCTGCTAACTTCGGGTGTTTTTTTTTCGTTATTCTTTCTCTAATTGCTTTAGATGTAAGGTTAGGTTGTGTATTTGAGATTTTTCTTGTTCCTTGCAGTAGTATTGTATTACTATAACCTTCCCTCTTAGAACTGCTTTTACTGCATCCCAGAGGTGTTGGGTCGTCGTGTTTTCATTGTCATTTGCTTCTAGGTATTTTTTTATTTCTTCAGTGATCTCTTGGTTATTTAGTAGCGTATTGTTTAGTTTCCATGTGTTTGTATTTTTTACAGTTTTCTTCCTGTAATTGATATCTAGTCTCATAGCGTTGTGGTAGGAAGAGATACTTGATATGATTTCAATTTTCTGAAATTTACCAAGACTTGATTTGTGATCCAAGATATGGTCTATCCTGGAGAATGTTCCATGAGCACTTGAGAAGAAAGTGTATTCTGTTGTTTTTGGATGGAATGTCCTATAAATATCAATTAAGTCATTCTTGTTTTTTTTTTTTTTTTCGGTATGCGGGCCTCTCACTGTTGTGGCCTCTCCCGTTGCGGAGCACAGGCTCCGGATGCGCAGGCTCAGCGGCCATGGCTCACGGCACTAGCCGCTCCGCGGCATGTGGGATCTTCCCGGACCGGGGCACGAACCCGTGTCCCCTGCATCGGCAGGCGGACTCTCAACCACTGCGCCACCAGGGAAGCCCAAGTCATTCTTGTTTAATATGTCATTTAAAGCTTGTGTTTCCTTATTTTCATTTTGGATGATCTGTCCACTGGTGAAAGTGGGGTGTTAAAGTCCCCTACTATGATTGTGTTACTGTCGATTTCCCCTTTTATGGCTGTTAGCATTTGCCTTATGTATTGACATGCTCCTATGTTGGGTGCATACATATTTACAATTGTTATATCTTCTTCTTGGATTAATCCCTTGTTCATTATGTAGTGTCCTTCTTTGTCTCTTATAATAGTCTTTATTTTAAAGTCTATTTTGTCTGATATGAGACTTGCTCCTCCAGGTTTCTTTTGATTTCCATTTGCATGGAATATCTTTTTCCATCCCCTCACTTTCAGTCTATATGTGTCCCTAGGTCTGAAGCGCATCTCTTGTAGACAGCATATATACAGGTCTTGTTTTTGTATCCATTCAGCCAGTCTATGTCTTTAGGTTGGAGCTTTAATCCATTTACATTTAAGGTAGTTATCGATATGTATGCTCCATTTTCTTAATTGTCTTGGGTTTGTTTTTGTAGGTCTTTTCCTTCTCTTGTGTTTCCTGCCTAGATAAGTCCCTTTAGCATTTGTTGTTAAGCTGGTTTGGTGGTGCTGAATTCTCTTAACTTTTGTTGTCTGTAAAGGTTTTAATTTCTCCATCAACTCTGAATGAGATCCCTGCTGGGTAGAGTAATCTTGGTTGTAGGTTTTTCCCTTTCATAACTTTAAATATGTCCTGCCACTCCCTTCTGGCTTGCAGTTTCTGCTGAAAGATCAGCCGTTAACCTTATGGGGATTCCCTTGTTTGTATGTTATTTGCTGCTTTTCCCTTGCTCCTCCTAATATTTTTTCTTTGTATTTAATATTTGATAGTTTGATTAATACGTGTCTCGGTGTGTTTCTCCTTGGGTTTATCCTGTATGGTACACTCTGTGCTTCCTGGACTTGACTATTTCCTTTCACACGTCAGGGAAGTTTTTGACTATAATCTCTTCAAATATTTTCTCAGACCCTTTCTTTTTCTCTTCTTCTTCTGGGACCCCTATAGCTCGAATGTTGGTGCGTTGAATGTTGTCCCAGAGGTCTCTGAGACTGTCCTCAATTCTTTTCATTCTTTTTTCTTTATTCTGCTCCCTGGCAGTTATTTCCACCATTTTATCTTCCAGCTCACTTATCCGTTCTTCTGCCTCAGTTATTCTGCTATTGATTCCTTGTAGAGTTATTTTTAATTTTAGTAATTGTGTTGTTCATCACTGTTTGTTTGCCCTTTAGTTCTTCCAGATCCTTGTTAAATGTTTCTTGTATTTTCTCTATTCTGTTTCTGAGATTTTGGATCATCTTTACTATCATTACTCTGAATTCTTTTTCAGGTAGGTTGCCTATTTTGTCTTCATTTATTTGGTCTTGTAGGTTTTTACCTTGCTCCTTTGTCTGTAACATATTTTTTTGTCATTTCTTTTTCTTTTTCTTTTTTTTGATGGATGGTGCTGTATTCCTGTCTTACTGGTTGTTTGGCCTGAGATGTCCAGCACTGCAGTTTGCAGGCCGTTGGATAGAGCTGGGTCTTGGTGATGAGATGAGGATCTCTGGGAGGCCTCACTGTGATTAATATTCCCTGGGGTCTAAGATTCTCTGTTAGTCCAGCGGTTTGGACTCGGAGCTCCCACCACAGGAGCTTGGGCCTAACCTCTGGCCTGGGAACCAAGATCCCGCAAGCTTTGTGGCGAGGTAAAAAAAAAAAGAAAGAAAGAAAGAAAAAAAGGAGCAGTACAATATTAAAGAATAAAAAACAAAATAAAATTAGAAAGATAAAAATATATTAGGAAAAATAAAACTATAATTAAAACAACTGCAACAAGGCAAAATAAAACCACAACAGAAAAAAGAAAAAAAAAGGGGGGGAGGGGTAAGTTAAAAGGAGAGAACGATAACAAAGTATAAAGAACAAAATTAGAAAACTAAAAGATTTATTAGGAAAAATAAAAATATAAAAGAATCAAGCAGCCACATAGCAGAGGGAGATCAGCTCAGTGCTTTGTGACCACCTAGAGGGGTGGGATAGGGAGGGTGGAAGGGAGGGAGATGTAAGAGGGAAGGGATGTGGGAACATATGTATATGTATAACTGATTCACTTTGTTATAAAGCAGAAACTAACACACCATTTTAAAGCAATTATACTCCAATAAAGATGTAAAAAAAAAAAAAGAATCAACAACAATGAATCAAAAAAACAGAACTCCAATCTAAAAGAGGAAAAAAGAAAAAAAAAAGCCTTGGCTATAGGGGTGGGGTTTAGGCGGGGGATGGAACTTAGGCAGGGGCGGGGTTTAGGGTGGAGCAGGACCTAGGCAGGTGGGGGGGGTGATGTTTCAGCATGGGGTGGGGCCTCTGCTTAGGACCTGCATGGAAGGGGAGAGGCAGCACCTCAAAAGGAGCGTCTCTGGAGTGTACAGTTCCCGAGTTTGGAGGCAGGGCCCTGCCTTAGGGTGTGTGTGTGGGGTTTAGGCCTAGCGCATTGGAGGGGGTTTCAGAGGGGGTCTCTGAGTGTAGAGGTGGGGCCCTGGGTGGGGGGATAAGGGTGGGGCTTGGGCTCTGTGCGGCAGGAGGGAGGCTCCAAGGGCAGAGGATTAGGACCAGGAGCCCAACACGTTCCCTGGTGCCTAAGTGGACAGGGAAAGTGCTGGCCCCGTTCCCCTCCGTTCCTTTGTGCCCCTCCCCTCCTTTGTGCCCCTCCCCCACTGTCTCCCCCATCGCCACTGGACCCCTAAGCCTGGGTGGGTCCTGCTGGGTGTAGGAACTCCTTCCCTCCCCCAGCCACCCTTCAGGGGTGCTGGCCCCGGAGGTCTGGCCTTTACTTTTCCTCCCCCTTCCCCACCTCCCACTCCCTCAGGACCCGCGTGCCTGCAGGGGGCTTCGGTGGGCAGAGGATCAGGCCCAGGGATCTCAGCAGGTTCCTGGGGGCCCAAGTGGGCAGGGGAAACCTGGCCACACTCCCTTTTGATCCTCTGCCCTCCCAGTGGTTCCCCAACTTCCCCCTTCGGGCCTGGAATCCCTTCCCCTCAGGGGCGCCAGTCCCATCCCACCTCCACTTCTCCTCCCCCTTCACTCCCCCCATGCCCCGTGTCCTACCCAGTCACTGTGGGGTCCTCCCATCCCCTCAGGTGTCCGCGGTCCCCCACTGGGGCCTGGTAGGTGCCCTGGTTGTGTGGAGACATGAATTCTGCGTCCTCCTAGTACCACTGCTGGTTTCTTGAAGAGAATTTTGTTGCGGGAATATATAGAATTCTTTTTCCTATGATTTGATTAGTTTCAGTACATTCTCAGGACGTCAGTCAAGTGTTTTATCCCTGATGACCAATCTGACCTTTGAGGTAGTTATGAAACAACCCTTACCTTGATAGGCTAAAAACATCTTTGTGAAAGGAGGCATCCTGACCAGGAAGTGAAGCACGGTGCCGCTGTTGGAGTAGTGGGAACCGTAGTGGTAGGGCTGCACCGGGGGCATCGGGTCGTCTTCCCGGGCTCCTTTGCGGTACTCCTCCTCCAGGTACTGAAGGACACAGGGACCAGAACTCGTGACAGTGAGCTCCAGGCAGAGCTGGAGCCGCCTCACTTGTCTTCTTTCCCATCCTTCTCTGCTGCCCGTTAGACGCCATTCTCCATGGCTTGCCCTCAGCCCTCCTGAGTGTCCGGGGGTCTGGTGCCCCACTAAGGCCTGACCATGCACGTTTACCCTCTCATTTGCTCATAGAGAACCCACCTGTTCTGTACCCCACCTCCCAGCCCTCTGACTCCCAACTAATACATAAATCTAAACTGATAATAATATCAGTTTAGATAATATATATCTAATATATCTCAACTGGTCAAGGGCTCAATAAATAAGAGCTGCCACTCTCACTAGAGATGTCTGTGTCTTAAGAGGGTTTCAAGCTGTAATGCTACATTCTTTAGAGAAATGCTTCTCTAGCAGAGAAACTGCAATAGAAATGTAAAACCTGTATCATATTATTGGAATTCTTTAATATAACATTTTATAGCTGTTTTGCAGTGGAGTTACACAGAAATAACGAAGACGGTGGTGACTTTTCAACTATTCCTGTCTTCCCATCATAAAGCAAGAAGCTCAACCAAATTTTTAATATCTGTCACTATTCTCATCTCCTGTAGCTTCTGTCTGTCTCTAATAACAAAGTCAGGTGACAGTGAATTTTCTGGAGTCACTTCTCTTTGATTCCCATAACACTGCTGCATTTTTAGCTGCAGAAGAATCAAGCAGTGACAGTTGTAAGATGCTTGGATGGACCTTTCTGGAACTTTGACATAAGATAACGTAGTGAATATGAGAAAACTACTTCAGCTGCTCCTATCTTGATACTGTTGTGAAGAATGTAACATATGACTAATGGGTTTTTAAAAATCTCCAGCAGGATTCCATTAATATTAATTTCACAGAAATGGGTAATTAATTTCTATTTTTAAACTTTACAATCCAGTATTTTTTGTTAATAAACCTGTGAACAATTTGCTGAGATGAATAATAAGGGATTATGGTACATTATAAATATATTGATATTATTATATATAACACTAGGGGATACAAATAGCAGGTCCCTGGAAATCTTTGTGATTTTTATAAGGAATATAATTATTTATATATTTGAACATTACAACGATTATGAGCTTCCAATTTATGTAACAGTAAGTGCATTTCTTTTTCTGGGCAAAATGTTTTCAGAGAATTAAGACAGAAAATAATATTTAAAAAGTTGACTGTTAATCAAAGCACAAGGAAGTGGGAAACAGAAAAATCAATACATTTAAAATTAAGTAAAACAGTCTGTAAAACAAAAATCCAGTTTTTACTTATCAAAATACATGAGGAAAAACTAAACCTACCTTGTATGTGTCCACGTAACGATCTTCTTTTTCTTTGTACTGCACAGCTATGGGCTTGGAGAGATTTCTACAGAGGAAGAGATGATGGAAAACATCGAAGTATGCTGATACTGTCAGGATTAAGCTGCCTTAGATGTTTACAAGTAAATAAGTGGTCAACAAAATACTCAGCCCTTGGTTTAGTGCTTACACATGTTGCTTTGCAATTAAGTCACAATTATGATTTCATAACCTATGAAGATAGAATTTTTCTAAAGAGATGCATACCATTATTAGGAATTCCTGACTTAACGAGTAACCTACACAAGAAGAGCTGTTCTCCCTCCCTTTTCTGGTTCCTCTACTTCCTCCAAATCATAACTGATGCTGCCCATGGCAGCTGATTCCTACCGAGCCCTGGAAGTTCCCGCCCCCATTTCCAGATTCTACACCCAGCTCGGCAAGGAAGAGTGAAGGGCACTTTGGATAGCAGATATGATCATGAGGAGATGTTATGTAATTACTAGGTTAGTGAAAACTGAAGAAACAACACATGCTTAAAATTACCACCCTGAAATCTGGAGTGTGAGTACTGACGTAAACATTTTGTTATCTAATTCGTGGATAGTGACTGACCCATGTGCACAGTGTAGACAACGTATGCATGCGTATGCATGTCTGCGCTGGTGTTCACACTGTATCAGGGAGGGAAGAGAACTCAAGGATCAATTTCCAGGCTTCCCTAGTGGCGCAGTGGTTGAGAGTCTGCCTGCCGATGCAGGGGACACGGGTTCGAGCCCTGGTCTGGGAGGATCCCACATGCCGCAGAGCGACTAGGCCCGTGAGCCACAACTGCTGAGCCTGCGCGTCTGGAGCGTGTGCTCCTCAACAGGAGAGACCGCGATAGTGAGAGGCCCGTGCACCACGATGAAGAGTGGTCCCCACTTGCCACAACTAGGGGAAGCCCTTGCACAGAAACGAAGACCCAACACAGCAAAAATAAATTAATTAATTAATAAACTCCTACCCCCAACATGAAAAAAAAAAAAAAAAAGGATCAATTTCCACTTTCACAAGCTACAGAGTCAAGCAGCATCTGTGTGAGGCCCATAAAAGAGCAAGAGAACAAGATCCAATGAGGAAGGGCAGGCTTCTCTGGCTGAGGTGCCATCCGGTCTGGCACCAGGATGGGACCACCTGGAGTTTCAACATCTGGCACCACAACTAGATCAACATCAAGATTTGCTCAAGTTTCAGTTAAGTCAAACCAGGTCTGCTTAGCCAGAGGTTGATATATCTATTTTGGGGGAAAATTATTTCCTAGGGATATTAAACTTAGTGATAGCAAACACATTAGTTTCATTTTTGAGGCTTTGATAATCCTAAAAACTTTGTTAAAAAGTAAAGACGGTTTTATAGCATAGATACAAATTCACCTCAATATAGGAGAAATCGTGTTCAAGATCCTGCCATGCAATTTTTTTCTAAACAGTGTAAGTAGTTTTTTTGAACACAGGTAATACTGTTGTGGTTGGAAAATCAGAAGTTACTGATGAGTGAATAGAATAAACCAAAAATCAACCACAATACTATCACTCACAATATATCTGCAAGGGTACATACCTTTCCAGATGCTCTCTCCTTATTTGTGTATGTATAATTACTTTTAAAATAAAAATCTCCCCCTCCCCCATAATATACATTTCTACAATATCATTCTTTTTTTTTAAATATAAATTTATTTATTTATTTATTTTTGGCTGTGTTGGGTCTTTGTTGCTGTGTGCGCATGGGCTTTCTCTAGTTGCGTTGAGCTGGGGCTACTCTTTGCTGTGGTGTGCTGGCTTCTCATTATGGTGGCTTCTCTTGTTGCGGAGCATGGGCTCCAGGCGTGTGGGCTTCAGTAGTTGTGGTGCATGAGCTTAGCTGCTCCACAGCATGTGGGATCTTCCTGGACCAGGGCTCAAACCCATGTCCTCTGCATTGGCAGGTGGATTCTTAACCACTGTGCTACCGGGGAAGTCCTCAGTAGTGTAAAAATTTAAATGTACATTAGCAGTGTATAAAAATGTCTAAATGATAAATAATGTTCCATTTGTTCTTTTTTAAATTGACAAATACATTAAATTGAATCTGATTTCTTGAAAGCTGTCTGAACTAGGCCTACTATTTAGCAGTTATAATTAAAATATTCTAATACACTAAGTAGTATATTGGCAGTCAATTTTTCTTTAAACTACATAGATAATTTTTTAACTGAAGTGTAATGGATATATAACACTGTATTAGTTTCAGGTGTCCAACATAATGATTTGATATTTGTATATTTGATATTACAAAATGATCACCACAGTAAGTCTAGGTAGCAGCCATCACCACATGTAGTTACAGGATTTTTTTTTGTTGTGCTGAGAACTTTTTTTTTTTTTTTTTTTCGGTACGCGGGCCTCTCACTGTTGTGGCCTCTCCCGTTGCGGAGCACAGGCTCCGGACGCGCAGGCTCAGCGGCCATGGCTCACGGGCCCAGCTGCTCCGCGGCATGTGGGATTTTCCCGGACCGGGGCACAAACCCGTGTCCCCTGCATCGGCAGGTGGACTCTCAACCACTGCGCCACCAGGGAAGCCCTGTGCTGAGAACTTTTAAGATTTACTCTCTCAGCAACTTTCAAACATGTAATGCAGTGTTATTAGCTAAGGTCATCGTGCTGTGCATTGCATCCCAGGGCTCATTTCATAACTGGCAGTCTGTACCTTTTGACTCCCTTCACACATTTTGCCACAATCCCACCCTCCCAATGCTTCTGGCAACCACCAATCTGTTCTCTGTATCAATGAGTTTTTCTGTTTGTTCGTTTTTTTTGTTTTTATTTTTAGATTCCACATACAAGTAAGATCATACTTATTTGTATGGTATTTGTCTTTGACTGACTTGTTTCACTTAGCATAATGCCCGCAAGGTCTATCCATGCCGTCACAAGATTTCATTCTCCTTTATGGATAAATAGTATTCCATTGTGTGTGTGTGACATTTTATTTATCCATTCATCCACAGATGGACACTTAGGTTGTTTCTGTATCTTGGCTACTATAAATAATGCTGCAGTGAACATGGGGGTGCAGATATCTTTTCAACTTAGTGCTTTCATTTCCTCTGGATAAATACCCAGAAGTAGAATGGCTGGATCATATGACAGATCTATTTTTAGTTTTTTAAGGAGCTTCCATATTGTTCTCCACAGTGGCTGCACCAATTTACATTCCCACCAACAGTGCACAGGGTCTCTTTTCTCTATATCCTCGCCAACAGTTGTTATTTCTTGACTTTCTGATCCTAGCCAGAGAATGTTATTTAAAACTAAAGAAACAGAATATTCCCTCATCAACTAGGGCTATTTGGTTACTCTAAAAGGCAACTCATTCAGGAAAGGCAGGATAAAAGCTTAATTCTTTTCCTTATTTGTCAAATTTCAAAAACAAGGAATTGGTGCCCTACCCAAACAGTGACCAGTGAGTTTAGTTTTGCTTTGTTTTGGGGGCCTTTAAAAAGTGTCATTATTAACTTAAGTATTTTTTTTTTTTGCGTTACGCGGGCCTCTCACTGTTGTGGCCTCTCCCGTTGCGGAGCACAGGCTCTGGATGCACAGGCTCAGCGGCCATGGCTCACGGGTCCAGCCGATCCGCGGCATGTGGGATCTTCCCGGACGAGGGCACGAACCCGTGTCCCCTGCATCGGCAGGCAGACTCTCAACCAATGCGCCACCAGGGAAGACCAACTTAAGTATTTTTTAAATTCAAATGTGTTCAAGCAACTGTAGTCATTATTTTTTCTGATGCCCAGATTGTCCTGTCTTTGGCAGTGAGAGCCACTTCCAGTTGGCTCCTAAGTCTTTTATTTTTTGTAACTGCGGTAAAAAAAACGCACATCACAAAACTTACCATCCTAACCATCCTCAAGTACCTAGTTCAGTGGTGTTAACAATGTCCACATTGTTGTGCAATAGGTCTCTAAACCTTTTTCATTTTGTAAAAAGCTGAAACTCTGCACCTGCTGAGCAACAACCCCCTATATCCACCCCCCTCTTCTCCTGTCCCCCACATCCAACATTACACTCTCTGTCTCTCTGAGTTGACTGCCCTAGACAGCTCATGAAGAGGAATCACACAGTGTTTGTCTTCTGCGGCTGGCTCATTCCATTTAGCACAACGTCCTCAGGGCTCATCCATGTGACAGGACTTCCCTCCTTCTTAAGGTTGAGTAATATTCCTCTGTATGTATGCACCTCATTTTCCCCATCCATTGATCCAGAGACAGACACCTGAGCTGCCTCCACCTCCTGGCCACTGCGAATAAAGCTGCAAAGAACATAGGTGTGCAAATATGGCTCCCGAGTCCTTCTGACAAGGCTATAGTCATTTCCTTGCTCTCTGACACAACAAAATATCCTGGGCTCATCTTGTATGTTTTCTTCTAATAAATGCAGAAGAAATGAGAGAATAGGAAATCACCATTCTGTAACCCCTAGTGAAATAATAGACTTGAACAATAATCATCAATGAAAGAAACAAGTTCAACGGGAGGCTGAACCCACGGACCAGCCTGAGCATCTTTAGAGTGGGATATCACAGGCCTCCTGATATGGGGCAATATAAAGTCCACACCACCTCCTCTAGAGGATTCTTGCCAAAAAATGTTGAATCTGAATCTAAGCAAGACTTTAGAAGTAATTTGCAGTCTCTAGGAAGTACAGAGGCTAGAGGAAAAACCTAAATGCTAATGTGGAATGGGGGACATCCTATAAGACAAATGACTTATTTTTGTTTTAAAAACAAGTCAATGTTAGGAAGAAAGAAAGAGAAAAATACATACACAAAAATAGGGCTGTTCTAGATGTTATGTCTTTAGAAACAAAGCAACCAAAGGTGACAGTGGGCCTGACTCAAACAAATCAACTATAGAAAGACACCTCTGATATAATCAGGGGACATTTGAAAATGGACTGGATATTAGATGATACCACGAAATTACTGTTGATTTTCTTAGATATGATAACGGCACTGAGGTTATGAAAGAAAATGTTCCACTTTTTTCTTAAGAGATGTGTACTAAAGATCATACGAATGACAAAAGATTTGTGTGGCTCATCTTAAGAAGAAAAAAAAGATGACATAAGTTTGGCAAAAATCTTGATAATTGTTGAGCTGGGGTCATGGTCATATGGGGCTCATTATACATTCATTCTATTTTTGTGCATGTTTGAAAATTCTTACAATAAGAACTTCAGTAAAATAAATACATCATATTGACAAAGCCAAAAGGTGATGATGTCTTTAGTTACCTGTACACTGATGGATCGCTGAGGTCAAGGGTCTCACTAACGTAGTCAGCTAGGATAAACGGGAACACTGGATACTGCATGAGATCATTAAAGGATCGGCCGGCATGTTTGTTTAAGTGAGTCAAATATTCAAAATTAGTAATTTGTCCAGTATACCATAAATTTGTCAGAGCGGTGATATTGCCATATTCCAGAAGATTAGGGAGGTTATTTGTTAGTATACTGTGGTACACATCATCACGAACCTAAAAAGGAAGGAGAGAAAAAAACCCAGATTTTATTTTTAGGCTTGACATTTTCCTCCAAAGAATCCATGATATTATAGGCATGTTACTAATCTCAAGTCCTCCAAGAAAATACTTTTTGCCCAATAACACTGACTGGTGGGGAACTGAGATTCAAATCCACGTCTTCCTCCAAAGGTTGGGCTATTTATTTATTGAAGTGTAGTTGATTAACAATATTATATTAGTTTTAGGTGTACAACATAGTGATTCAATTTTTTTATAAATTATACTCCATTTAAAGTTGTTATAAAATGTTGGCTTAATTCCTTGTGCTGTACCATATACCCTTGTAACTTATTTATTTTGTATATAATAGTTTGTACCTCTTAATCCTCTCCCCTTATCTTGCCCCTCCCCCTTCTCTCTCCCCACTGGTACCACTAGTTTGTTCTCCATATCTATGAGTCTATTTCTTTTTTTTTTTTATATTCATTCACTTGTGGCTCTTAACCACTATGTTTTGCAGCTGGAGAAATCAGTAAGAAACTAAGAAGTCTGTATAGAAAAGTCACTTATATACAGACCCTAAGAAAAAAAATCAATAAAGGAAAATGAAGAGTCTTCATCTAAATAAATGCAACATGATGTAGTAGAAAGAGCATAGTTTTCTGACAGAACTGGTCTTTTTTCTTGCTTAAACTCTTTGTGTTACAGTTATCATACCTGTAATATGAGGGTAATAATATTTATTTCCTGAGAATGAAATAAACTATCCTATGTAAAACAGAATACTTGATTTTCACTACTGATTGAAAACTAGCATGTAAACTCTTTTTTCAGAGAGGCACAAAAGTTCCGTCACAGAAAAAAGGTATTCTGATTTCTTCTAAAGCAATTAAATGATAATTGATAATAAATGGAAAAAAAACAGATGAGCCAGGACTTTGCTAAAAACAAATTTGAATTGCCCCTCTTAAATGTGTATATGCTTTAGGCATTGGAAGGTGAGCCACGGATGTGGATAATCAAAGATGAGACTAAAAGTGAATGAGAAGAATGATCTTGGTTATGGAATAGGCAAGATTACAAGGTGTTTAAGAACCTGAACCTTAAGGTCTGTTTCACAACAATGTGAATATACTTAACACAACTGAACTGTACGCTTGAAAATGGTTAAGATGGCAACTTTTATGTTATGTATTTTTTATGATAATTAAAAAAAAAGAATCGGTTCAAGGCAAAAACAAAAACTAAACTTATATTCTAAATCTGAAGGTTACAATATGGAGGTTCCTTAAAAAACTAAAAATAGAACTACCATGTGACCCAGCAATCCCACTACTGGACATATACCCAGAGAAAACCATAATTCAAAAAGACACATGCACCCCAATGTTCACTGCAGCACTATTTACAATAGCCAGGACATGAAAGCAACCTACATGTCCATCAAGAGAAGAATGGATAAAGAAGATGCGGTACATATATACAATGGAATATTACTCAGCCATAAAAAGGAACAAAATTGGGTCATTTGTAGAGACGTGGATGGACCTAGAGACTGTCATACAGAGTGAAGTAAGTCAGAAAGAGAAAAACAAATATCATATATATATATATATATATATATATATATTTTTTTTTTTTTTCATTACGCGGGCCTCTAACTGTTGTGGCCTCTCCCGTTATGGAGCACAGGCTCCGGATGTGCAGGCTCAGCGGCCATGGCTCACGGGCCCAGCCGCTCCGTGGCATGTGGGATCTTCCCAGACCAGGGCACGAACCTGCGTCCCCTGCATCGGTAGGTGGACTCTCAACCACTGCGCCACCAGTGAAGCCCCAAATATCATATATTAATGCATATATGTGGAATCTGAACAAACTGGTATAGACGATCTTATTTACAAAGCAGAAATAGAGACATAGACGTAGAGAACAAACGTACGGATACCAAGGGGGAAGGGCCGGGGTGGGATGAATTGGGAGATTGGGATTGACATCTAAACACAACTGATACTATGTATAAAATAGATAACTAGGGCTTCCCTGGCCCAGAGCCTGTGCTCCGCAATGGGAGAGGCCACGACAGTGAGAGGCCCGCGTACCGCAAAAAAAAAAAAAAAAGATAACTAATGAGAACCTACAGTATAGCACAGGGAACTCTACTCAGTGCTCTGTGGTGACCTAAATGGAAGGAAATCCAAAAAAGAGGGGATATAGGTATACATATAGCTGTTTCACTTTGCTGTACAGCAGAAACTTACACAACATTGTAAAGCAACTATACTCCAATAAAAATAAAAAAAAAATAAATCTGAAGGTTGCCTGCTGCTGAAGCTAAGGTTGGTGGAAAAGAATTTATGACAGTTTGCATACTAACCTCTGCAAGAAAAAGGAAACATTTATTCATTCAACAAATATTTATTGAGCACCTATATACCAGCATGTTTAAGGTGCTAAAGCTGAAGCGCTTAACAAAACAAAGTCCTTACAGTCTATTGGGGAGACACTGTTGGATGCTTTTAAGTGCTGTGAGAAAAATAGAGCAAAGCAAAGGAGATAAGGGATGCTTGGGGGTAGCAGTGAGGCAGGGGTTGCTGTTTTATTTAGAGTAATCAGGGAAGTCTCTCTGATAAGAAGACATTTGACCAGGGAACCTGAAAAAAGTAAGGGAGTCAGTAATGTAGTTCTAAGAGGAAAAGCATTCCAGGCAGCATTCTAGGGAGCAGTAAGTGCCAAGGCCCTGAGGCATCAGTGTGCCTGCTATAGTCAAGGTAAACAAGGTCTCCACAGATGGATCAGAGAGAGTGAAGGATAGAATGGTAGAAGATAAGGTCAGAGAGATAAGGAAGTGCCAGATTATTCAACATTGTAAGGTCTTTGCCTTTAATGGAGTGACACAGAAAGTGGTCGGAGGGTTTTGAGCGGAGGAATGGCACGATCTGACACACTTTAGCTGCTGTGTTGAGAACAGTCTGAAAGAAGAGGGAGTATGGAAGCAGGGAGGCCAGTTAGGAGGCTAGTATAATGATTTATGCAAGAGATGACAGTGGCTTGGACCAGGATGGTAGCAGTGGAAGCAGTCAGATTCTGGATGTATTCTGAGGGGTGAGCCAACAGAACTTACTGATAGAGTAGATGTAGTAGATGAAAGAATAAGAGGAGTCGAGGATAATCCCTAGGTTTTTGACCTGGCCAATCAGAAACACTGGAGTCGCCATTTACTGAGATGGGGAAAACTGCAAAGAGATTTTGCGGGGGAGATTAGAAGTTCAGTTTTGTCCGTGTAAAATTTGAGATGCCAATTAGACTTCCAAGTGGAGATGCCAAGTAGAAACTTAAATATTTGAGTGGGCATCCAGGGAAGAGGTTTGGGTGGTGATATAAATCTGTTAAGTTGTTATAACACAGATAGTATTTAAAGTCACAAGATGGCATGAGAAGAGAAGAGGTCTGGAGGGTTAGCCCTGGGAATTCCCTAGCGTTCCAGTGGTTAGGACTCGGCGCTTTCACTGCCATGGCCTGGGTTCAATTCCTGGATGTTCAATCCCTGTTCCGGGAACTAAGATCCTGAGAACCGTGCACTGCGGCCAAAAAATTTAAAAAATAAAAAATAAAATGAAGAGTGAGTGCCGAGATGCCCAGAGGAAGCATCTGCAAACAAGACTGATGAGGAATGGCTGGTGAGCTAAAAGGAGAACTAAGAAAGTGATAACTCAGAAGCCCAGTGAGGAAGGGTTTTTTTTTTCCTTTCTTTAAAGAAAGAGAGAATAATCAGCTGTGTCAAATGCTGCTGAGGAGTCAAGTAAGATGAAGACTAAGAAATATGACCATAGGGTTTAGCAACACGGAGGTCACTGGTGATGCCAACCAAAGAAGTTACAGGAGGAGTGGTGAGAAGAAGATCTGACTGGAGCATTTCCAAGGAGAACCGGAGGAGAGGAATTGGAAGCAGCAAGCATTCACAGTTTCTTCCAAGAGGTTTTCTATAAAGGCTAGCAGACACATAGTAGCTGAAAGGATGTGGCAGTCAAAAAAGGGTTTGTCAAAAATGGAATCTACTATCAAGGTTAAACTACTTTCAGGTTGGTTATACATTCGTTCATTTGCTTTTTACAGATACTGTCACTCTGGGGAATGAGAATTTAATACAGTTTTGGAGGACAAAAATAATCCTAATATAACTAAGTATTTACTTTAATCAGTACTAAGAAATAAGGCAATTTTTATTTGATTTCAGAAACAAAGTTTAAATAAGTTAAAACTTCATTTAATCAGTATGAGTGTAGTTACACTGATCCATGATCGCTTTGAAAAAGTATATGTATTAATAAAGGCAAATTTACCTTGGTGTTATCAAATGCCAACAGGAGTGTTCTGCCATTTGTTAAAAAGATTTCTACTGCATTATCTCTCAATTGCCACCAACGCTTGTGAACTTCTTTAATTTCTTCATATGTCCAGGAAAATGATGCTGGTTCCAATTCTCCCTGAAGGCTCTAAAGACAAAGGAAATAACATGAAAGTATTTGCTCTACATGAAATAGAAATAATTGTTTTAATTTTAGATTGTTAAAAACTATCAAAATGCAATAGAAAGTCTTCCTTTTGTGGCAAAATGGCAGATAAGATTCTCTGAAAATCCTCCCACTACTAAACCCTTCAAAATGCTGGATTAAAAAATCTAAGAAAAAAAATTTAAATAGACTTCGTTTAAACTTTTTTAGTAGGCTGTATTTTTTAGAGCAGTTTTAGGTTTATAGAATTGAGCAGATAGCACGGCGTTCCAATGCATAGCTTCCCCGCACTCAGTTTCCCTACTGTGAACACCTTGTTCTCACGTGGTGCATGTGCTACAACTGATGAGCCACTATTGAACAGGTTATTCTTAACTAAAGTCCATAGTTTAATCTTGGTGTTGTATAGTTCAATGGGTTTTGACAAATGTTTAATGACATGTATCCACCATTACACTATCACACAGACTAGTGTCACTGCCCTAAAATTCCCTTCTGTTCCATCTGGCAGCCACTGATCTTTTTATTGTCTCCACTGTGTTCCTTTTTCCAGAATGTCATATGGTTGGAATCATACAGTATGTAGACTTTTCAGACCGATTTCTTTTACTAAGCAAATATTCTTTTAAATGTATAGTTGAGCTTGCAAGAAAGTAAGGGAAATGAAATCTCCAGGAGTCAAAAACAAAGAGAAATTTGAAAAACAGCTGTAACGAGGAAGTGACACTTTGGCCTGCTCTATGTGTGCTTTACTATTGTACTGGGTCCCAACTCATTTCTAGAAGTAGAGGCAGGAAATATATTACAAAGAAAATAAAATATTTTAATGAAAACATAATATTCTCATTCTTAAAACCAAAATCCTCCCTGTTTAGCTTCGACATTCAACATGAATTCAAGTTAATAAACATTAATTAAGCATCTACAGGCAAGGTGCTCTGCTAAGTGCCCTGCATAAATCTATGTATGATAAAAACGGGGAACGAGATATTTGCACCCACTTTTAAAAGGCAAGATAGCAAATGTCATACAGGAAGTAAGAAAAAATGCTACAAAAGGACAGAGAAAAGAAGAAGCCTTCAATCTATTAAAAAGCAAGGGTCTTTTTAGAGTTTTAAAGGTGAATATGTAACCTTTTGGCTCCAGAAAAAAAGCTGTTTCATGTAGCAACTATTAAATTCTTTGGTTGCTGAAAAGATACATCTTGAAAAATAACATAACTATATTTTTACTAGCTGGGATAAATACTGTAGTAATTGCTATATGAATCATGAAATAATGCCTACTCAATTTTCGGGGGCTATATTAAATTAATTATTTTTTAACATGATTTGCTTTACAAGCAAATTTTGTGTTCTCACTCATTAATTTCTTTGAATCAAATATGTATTCACCATTAAACCATACATAATCTTATTTACTTACATCCTTAGCAGTTTGTAGCTTTAGAAGTCCTGAAACAAAGAGCCTTACTTCTCCTGTTACAGGGCTCTCAAAACAATATATTTTTTTTTTTTTGTGGTACGCAGGCCTCCCCCTGTTGTGGCCTCTCCCGTTGTGGACCACAGGCTCCGGAGGCACAGGCTCAGCGGCCATGGCTCACGGGCCCAGCCGCTCCGCGGCATGTGGGATCCTCCCAGACCGGGGCACGAACCCGTGCCCCCTGCATCGGCAGGCGGACCCTCAACCACTGCGCCACCAGGGAAGCCCCAAAACAATATTTTAATGGCATGTAAATGAATTCAAATGGATAAAATGCTTTTCTGTACAAAAATGTGAATTGAGTCTTTTTTGTTATTTTCTGATTGATATCAGTATTTCCAGAAGAATAAAAATCATGACTACTAAGCTATGTGAATATCAGGATTACTTAAGTTATTCAATTAGACAATATTTTTCTTTCTTTTTGAAGGCAAATGTACATGATAGTAAACAGGGGGTGGCAGGGAGTTTGCTGCTACTGAGGACAGTAGTGAAAAATCGAGTGGACATACACAGAAATAACAGGAGCACTTTAGAATATGACTCATAATACTCACGGCTCTGCGAATCAGACCATAAGCCAGAGGGGATGGCATGGTCTTCTTTTTAAAATTATCTTTAAAAAAAATTGGAATTCAGACAAATTTACACAGAGTGCAACAATTAATGAACTCTAACAGTTCTACAAGCTCTCTGGTTGTATTAAATTTACACATTTTGGGAATTTGTCTAGATTCATACAAATGCAAACTTAAGCCTCTACTCACGGAACTTTCAACTGTGTCAGAAGCGTTATCTTCCACAAAATACATTCCACATTTACCTGCAGAAAATAATTGGTATGAGTTTAAAAATGTATATGCACTATTACCTTATATGGTTAAAGGCATGCCTCTGGAGTCAGTTGGACTGAATTTGAATCCCAGAACCCAGAACGAGCTAATACTCTCTCTCTCTCTCTCTCTCTCTCTCTCTCTATATATATATATATATATATATATATATTTTTTTTTTTTTTTTTTTTTTTTTTTTTTTTTTTGCGGTACGCAGGCCTCTCACTGTTGTGGCCTCTCCCGTTGTGGAGCACAGGCTCCGGACGCACAGGCTCAGCGGCCATGGCTCACGGGCCCAGCCGCTCCGCGGCATGTGGAATCTTCCCGGACCAGGGCACGAACCCGTGTCCCCTGCATCGGCAGGCAGACTCTAAACCACTGCGCCACCAGGGAAGCCCTCAATAAATAGTTTTGAAGAGCATCCATGAGATCTTAGGCAAGTTGCTTAACCTCTTTGTACTTTAGCCTCATTATAAAAAGAAGAGGGAAGACTCTATTTCACAGGGTTACTGTGGGAATTAAATTAGAATATATGTAAAATGTTTATTAACGGTATCTGCCACTTCATGCTAAAAGGTTTAGGCTATTAATTATTACCAGTATTCTTCTTAGGTTACTAGCATATTACTTTGCTTTATTTTGTCATACATTAACTGAAGTCAAGTTATCAACTAAATTTTCTAGCAAAAGAGGAACGCTTAATTATTTTGCTGACTTAAACACTCAGTAGGGCAGAAAAGGCCTTACAAGATACTTCCCCAATTTTCCCTGCTTGATAGGCTGTTTTTAATGCATGCCCCTACGTCATGTATCCAAACAGTAGAAACTTCCCTGGGGCTCTGCAGTGGGTGCTGGTCACCTTGAGCACTGGCACGGCTGGCTCAGAGAAAGGCACCATCTCCATCCTTGTGACCATGGGGCTCAGCCCTGGCAAGCTCGAAACTCTGCCTGTCAGGGCTTCGGGGCTATAGCTTTAGCCAACTGCAGCGACTCTCAAATTTGAGGGTGCATCAGAATCTCTGCAGGGTTCATAAAAATGCAGATCGCTGGGCCCCACCCACAGAGTTTCAGATTCAGCAGGTCTGGGCTGGGGCCTGAGAATGCGTATTTCTTAGAAGTTCCTATGTGATGCTGATGCTCCTGATCTGGGGACCGCGCTTTGAGAGCAACTGGCCCACAGCGTAGAAATTGGTTCTTTAAGGGAATAGAGACTAGAGTGATAAAACCTTATTCCTTCATGTCTTGAGGAAAAAATTTCTCACCAAATGTAACTATCCATGGATCGACAGTCTTGGCCTTTCTCTCAGAAGTACAATAGAGAATATAAATTATGAACAATCTCAAGGTGGATATATTTCATACGCATAGGGGTATCTGTTAAAACAGTAGGCTTATAAGTATACCAATAATTCTTTACTTTAAAAATAAAAATTGATATATAATAAAAGGAATGATTAAATATAAAAATGTATACTCATGAAGAAAGTCAATTTATAAAAATTAAAATGCTGTTCAGGGCTTCCCTGGTGGCGCAGTGGTTGAGAGTCCGCCTGCCAATGCAGGGGACATGGGTTCATGCCCCGGTCCGGGAAGATCCCAGGTACCGTGGAGTGGCTGGGCCTGTGAGCCATGGCCGCTGAGCCTGCGCGTCCGGAGCCTGTGCTCCGCAATGGGAGAGGCCGCAACAGTGAGAGGCCCGCGTATAGCAAAAAAAAAAAAAAAAATACTGTTCATGTGCTTTTCAGAGAATAAGATTGTCATTTTTCACATTCATGAGTCATATACATTATATACAAATGTTAAGGCAAAATAACCTATAAGAAAGAGGTTATTTGTTATAGAAAGTTCATCTCATTTAATGGTAGTGTGTCAAAACAATGCTTCAAATTATCTAAGAATAAAATAGGCAGGGTGAATATGTGTAAAAATCTGCAAAGTGTGACTTACCTAACAACAATTCACCAGCTGTCTCTCTAGATGGTGCGACGCTGATACATCTTCGATTCACTCTGTCAAAACATATTTAAAATTACTATGATTAAATGTTTTGACCGATTTCAGAGAGTAAAAGCTTTATTTTATCATAGAAGATTTCAGCAAAGCAGACTAGAGTTTCAAAAGCATAAAACATCTTGTTAAAATCCACATGAAAATAACTCATTTATTGACATTATAATAGAGGAGAAAATAGCGGAAACTTTTAGAAAAGGTGAATAATCCCAACACTCTTATGCAGAATACAGGGATTCCATTATTTAAAAGAGACTTCGGGCTTCCCTGGTGGCGCAGTGGTTAAGAGTCCGCCTGCTGATGCAGGGGACACGGGTTCGTGCCCCGGTCCGGGAGGATCCCACGTGCCGCGGAGCGGCTGGGCCCGTGAGCCATGGCCGCTGAGCCTGCGCGTCCGGAGCCTGTGCTCCGCAATGGGAGAGGCCACAACAGTGAGAGGCCCACGTACCTCAATTAAAAAAAAAAAAAAAAAAAAAAGAGACTTCAATATTTTCTATTTTCCAGTAAATAAGCAAACATTGGTTCATGGCTCTGATACTTCAAACACAGAAAAGAAGCTTAGCATTCTAGGAAAAAGGGGGGATTCAGAGTCAGAAAAGTTCCTCTATTCTTTAGTCAAGTCACTTATCTTTTTTGAGTCTCGCAGTTTTTTACCTATACAATGGGCATCATAACAACCTCGACCACACCAATAATGAAAATACTATCAATAGCTACCATACTGACCCACTGAATAGTGCTATGACTTATCTTCCTCATGTAACAGATGAGGAAACTGAGACAGAGAGAGGCTAAGATCAGATGGCTAGTAGGAAGAGGAACTAGGATTTGAACCTTTAATCAATACACTAGATTGCCTCTTGAGATGCCACCAGCAGCGCTATCTATTTCACAGAGCTGTTGGAAAAATCAACTACAAAAATATATGTATGCAACCAAGGGCCAGAGCATGATGACTGAAGTCCAATGAATCCTCCCTAACAAAAATGTCTGTTCTTTTTGGATTCTGGCCATTCAGCTTTGTCTTCTCTTTGAGCCATGTTTGGGATCTTTCCCAAAACCATGGCATTATCTAAAATAAATATTACATAAGCGCAACAATAGACTATTAAAGTCTTTAACATCTTCAACAAAAGAGAAAATGTCTTATGGATTCAAATTTACCTTATAGACTCACTTGCAGCTTTGTCCTTCACAGTAGAAGAGAAAGAAGAATGAGTTTTGTCTTCAAATAGGTAAGAGAGTGGTGGTTTGACCACATCTGCTGAGAAAAAAAGGACATTATTATCTTTGTGTAATGCCCATAGTTAATCTGCTATATTTACATGTTGAGTCAAGAAGCCACTATCACCTTCTGATTTTTGTCTATCCCTAAGGAGATACTTATTTGGAATAGTTAAGTAACATCTCTGTAAGCGCCTTCTCTCTCGATTTGGCCCTTCTGTTGGATCCAACTGCCATGAAGTTGGATAGTAGATGGGGTCATACCAGACTGCTCTGCAAGTGAAAAGAAAAGATTTTAAGTGGTAACCTGAAGTATTTGTAGTTTAAAAAAAATCATTATAGAAATTGAATAAATAAATCAAAATTTATCTATTCAATTGAAAAATCCCAACCAGTTATATAATTAGACTAGGATATGCATACACATTCTACAAAAGAATAACATTAAAAAAAAAAGTATCCTCTGCTCTGGAGTCCCAGTGACCCTGCCTCGAGGCAAGCTCTGCTACCAATTTCTTGTATCTATTAAATTTTAAAAAAGATATAGCATGACTACTATGTATGCTTTAGCAATATATTAGACTTAGTATGGTTAACTAAAAAAAAAATCAATTTTCCAAATTAATTTTCTTCAGGTCCCATTTTGCCTATTATCTAATAAAACAAATAAAATGAGTTCACTTTTGTAGTAATCACATTTCTTAAAATGTTTTAAAGTAAATTAATATTTTAAATGAAAGGAAATAGTAGAACCATATTAAATACATTTTTAGAAATAGATAAGAGAAAAAAAAATTACCCTTAATCCCATTACCCCAAACATACCAAAATACTGGTAGTGATTACTTTCTTTCAGTTTTTAAAATTGCAGTTAAAATTATTATGTGTACACATTTCTATATCCTGCCTTCTTTCACTGAACACAGTATAGTCTTTATTATTACCATTTTAAATGGCTAACGTTATATTGAGTGGATGCATAATAATGTATTTAACTCTATTACTATTATTATATATTTAAGTTGTTTCCAATTCATTCACTAACATAAATAATGCAGAGATGAAAACCTTTATGCTTATTGCTTTTCCATATTTTGAGTATTTTCCTTAGGACAGAATCACTAAAACAGGATAACTGGAACTAGAAATAAAATGTTTGTAGGGTTCCTGACACGTGTCAAAGTGTACAATGCCACCAAACCTCTGACAAAGGGCTAAGATACATTTCTTCCTGCTGTGGAGATTAGCACCTAAAAAAAATTTTTTTTTGTAACATTAAAGGTAAAATACGGTATCTAAAGGTTTTAAATCAGCTTCTAGCAATAGTCAATATTTTCCCATCTGTTTATTAATTCTATTTGTCTTATGTGAAGAGTATATTCATGTCTTTTGCTATTCAAACTTTTGGAATCTTGATAATTTTCAAATCTTTATGCATTTTTAAAACCATAAAAATATTAACTGTGAAATACTTGCTGAAAATAAACTCTGATGTTTTGTTGTGGTTATGCTTGTTAAATACATTGGAAAATATGAAAGGTCAAAGCCATTAATTTCTTCTTTGTAGTTTCTTCAATTGTGTTTGATCTTAAGAAAGCTATCTGTCCATCACCATTGATAAATATCCTATTTTCTTCTACTTTGTAAACTTTTTGAGTTTCGTTCATTCCTTCACCTGGAATTTGCTTTAGTGTATAATGACTAGTGTATAATGCTTAGTGCCTCGAAGTCATAATACTAATCAGTTATCTTAATCAAATTCAGAGAATAATACTTTAATTTCCCTCTTTTCCTTATTTGTGATGCATCTTTTTAACTGTGTTATTAAAATCTTAACTAGAAAAAGGTCTATTTCCCAACTATCCTGTTTCAGTGATTTCTCTATTCTTTTGCAAAGATCATATTTTAAAATGAAAGCCAATATATAGATTTTTCTCTCTGGAAGAGCTAATGCCTCTCCCTCTCATTATTTTTTCTCTCCCTAAAAATTAAAAAATAATATTCTCATAGGATTATTCTTCAAGATGAAATAAATCACAAATGAGTAAACAAAAAATATTTAAACTAATGCGATAATGTTATGAATCTTTACTCTGGAGTAAAAATAACATCAATATATAAAAATTCATGCTTACCTATCATGCGTCAGTTGTTGAATAAGCTCCTGCCAGTGTCTGCTGGCACTCAGATCCACTTTATACATTCCTCTGATGTGCTGGATCACCTTTTTTCTCTCAATTCCTTGGGAAAGAGACACTGCCTGGGTGATATCCGCAGCTATTTTAGATATATCCTTTGATTTTGAATCAAGACGCTGAAAGAGACTAAACAAACAAGATGCCCATAAGTTAAGCATATGTGGAACATTAAATGTATATCAAAACATGATACTTTAAAAGTATATGTGAAATCTAGGGCCTCCCTGGTGGCGCAGTGGTTGAGAGTCCGCCTGCTGATGCAGGGGATACGGGTTCGTGCCCCGGTCTGGGAGGATCCCATATGCCGCGGAGCGGCTGGGCCCGTGAGCCATGGCCGCTGAGCCTGCGCATCCAGAGCCTGTGCTCCGCAACGGGAGAGGCCACAACAGTGAGAGGCCCGCGTACCGCAAAAAAAAAAAAAAAAAAGTATATGTGAAATCTAATGAGTTCCTAAAAGACATAGCTTTTAGAACACATAAAATCCTACCTTTGCTGATTATTATTAACTGTTTTCTGCCAGTTGGCTTTATTCACATGTTCTTCAGTTTCATATTTCTTTTGTTCCTAAAAGATTTGGATAATAATATATTATATAAAACTTATTATTTACCATTTAACACTGGCACAGAACTCAACAAACTAAATTTAAAACAAAGTTAACAAAGGAAAAAAATATTGTCCCCATGAGACCAAAATATTAAAATACATTAACCACTTAAATAATGCTATAACTCCCCTTTGTTTCCACACAATTTGGGTCACAGAAATTAGGGTGGAATAGTTAATTAGGGTTGCCAAACCCGATGGGTGTGCATAGTTGCTTGCTTCCTTATTTTGCCTTTTCATTAAAGAACCCAGAACTTAAGGTTGCTGATTCAACTTGCTTGTCACTATTAAAATCTTTCCTTCCCTGAAAGCTAGTGATAATGGATAAACAAGACCACAGAGAATAAAATGCTCCTTAAAACAGGCCTATTTGTTCTCTCATAGTAAAAAAGCAATATAGGGGCTTCCCTGGTGGCACAGTGGTTGAGAGTCCGCCTGCCGATGCAGGGGACACGGGTTCGTGCCCCGGTCCGGGAAGATCCCACATGCCGTGGAGCGGCTGGGCCTGTGAGCCATGGCCGCTAAGCCTGTGCGTCCGGAGCCTGTGCTCCGCAATGGGAGAGGCCACAACAGTGAGAGGCCCGCGTACCGCAAAAAAAAAAAAAAAAAAAAGCAATATAAGGTAAAAAAAAAAAAAATCAAATTCATTATCAATGGTACTCTATAACAAAAAAAAACCTTTCATTCTTTAGTTATATTCAGTGGGATATCCTAAGAAAATTGTTTCTTTTGCTTTCACTGACTCACCTCTTTAATCACTTTAATAAGGTCTGATTTTGTCGATGCACTGGGGGGGATGCACTTATGACCACATAACTTTAAAGCATTCATAAGCAGCTCTGCTGTGTCTAGTTCTTCTTCAGTCAATTCATCTTCATGATTATGTATCAACTCTGACAAATACAAAACTAACTTGGCTCCATGCTTTAAAAAAAAGTAACAATTTTTTTAATTAAAAAAAATTTTTAAGTCATAAAGAATTTTTATTTCTTACATTTAAATTATTTAACAGTAAATTAAATTACATTTCTAGATTTATTTGGTTGGATCTGGTTTAAATAAATCAGCTAAAAAAGACATTTTGGAAACAACTGAAGAAATTGTCAAACGATTATGTGTTGGGTATATGATGACATTAGGGTACATGCTAATTTTGTAGGGTATAATAATGTTGTTATGGTTACGTAAAAAATGTCTTCTGAAAAATGTCATGATTACTATAATTTACTTTAAAATACTTCAGAAAAAAGAAATGATGTTAATATGATAAAAATTAACAATTGTTAGATCTTTGTGATGGTCATATGGTATTCATACAGTATTCACTAGTCTCCATTTTTCTTAGTATGTTTGAAAATTTTCATTGTAAAAGGTAAAAAAGAAAGAGAGGAAAAGAAAGGAAGAAAAGAAGGAAAGAAGGAAGGAAGGAGAGGGAGGGAGGGAGGAAGGAGGAAGGAAAGCAAAGAAGGAAGGAAAAGAAGGAAAGAAGGAAAAAAGCAAGCACACAACCTTTTGGGGAAAGAATTTTGGAGAGGATTTGCTAAAGGAATACAGAAAATAAGCCTGGGATAAAGAAAAATAATTCTTAGTTCTTCTCATAGAACTGAACTGGAAGGAAAACTTCCCTTTAAGCCTTAAGGTAAGAGGATTATGCATGATTATTCTTTCTCCTTTAATTTCTGCCTGGGAGAATAAACATTGGAGAAAATTCCAGAACAAAAATGTATCTTTGGATCTGTTTGTAAGCATTCAATATTCCCTAGGGAGAACAAAAGGTGAAAAACTCTAAACCAATAAGATGTCATCACTCAGTTCTGTGCATGTCCACAGAAGGGTTGGTTTAGGCCAATCTTCTATGAACAGACCCTATAAAGAAAATTAGAGTGTTACTTAAGGTAATGACGATGGTCCTTCCAAGTGTAAACCTAAACCAAACTTTGATTCATGATTTTTTAAGTGGCCCTTTCATGCCATAGATATTGCACCTGATGGTTATGTGTACACTATGTATATTTAGACATTAATTTTGCCAACAAGTGAAACATGCATAATTTTACTTTTTAAAAAATTTACATTGATACAAATATCACTGCATTTGGCTTTATGATATTTTAAACTGTGAATAGTCAACAAATGGATTTGGAAACTATTACATTTTGGGTGATATTTAAATTAACACACTGAATCACATCATGTCATTTTGCAAAAGCATAAGATGAACATATGCAATGATGAAAATAGCAAAGCTCATTTTAATGCAACATTTTAAATTAGTCAGGAGACAGCTGCTACCTGACCAAAAGAGAAAAATCAACAGATGCTCTGCAAGTAAAAGGCCTGAAGAGTTGGCAAATAAAGAGTTGGTAAATGACTAGAACACTTTCATATGTGTGTCTTAAAGGCAATGTTCTTGATAGAACTCTAAAAATATTTCAGTTTAGTATTCAGTGACATTTTAAAATCATCTTGAAAAACTAGCAGAAATGTTTTTATTCATTCTGAATATCCAAAGAAACACATGATTTTTCTAGACACTGAAGTTGTTTCTAATATCTCATTTTAACATCCTCTGAACAATCATTTATCGGCTGCAGTTCCTGGGACTAGAAAAGGTGTTACTGGAGACATACACACACAAAGTCTTGTTTTCAGCTCTCAGAAAACTGATTTAAGGAATCAAATCTATTAAACACAAATCCTAAGAAAATAATAAAATGTTAAAATGTGTAAAAATAAAATTTTCAATGAAGTTTCAAGAAGAGTTCTGAGTGGACTAAAGAAAGGAAGGAAGGCTTTGAAGGTGGTACCACGTGATGTGGGTACATGCCTAAATGGACAGAACGGGCATATAGACAGACAGAGGGGAGGAGAGACAGAGTGGTGTGCTGAGTGAACACCATGAATAAAGCAGCTTGTCAGTAGGACTACAGGAACGTGAAGAGGTTATAAGAGAAAAGATGGGACTATCTTGAAAAAAGGGGGAGCCACAGAGTAGAGAATTAACCAGACTCAAGTTGTAACGGAAGAGAAGCTTGGGGCTTTAAAAACCACGCAGAATGTTTTAAAAAATCAGGCAGATTACAAACGGAACACAGCTTGTAGGAAGCTGTAAAAAGGCATGAGAAGAGCTCTCTATACTGCTGCGGAACGATCGCTAGGATACACTGTTAGTTGAAGAAAGTAGAGTGAGAAGGATGTGTATGGTTCACTATCTTTCTCTGTATCGAGAAGTGAGGGAGATAATATATACGTGTGTGTGTGTGTGTGTGTGTCACAGATTTGCTTATATGTCCAAAAGAAATAAAAAAACCAAGTAAGGATGGTTACCTACAGGGAAAGGGAAAGAACGAGGGATGGGTATAGAGATAAAAGCTAGAACCTCTTCGAATGTGCTGTTTCACAATTTTGATTTTGATACCAGGCAGACATTTTATGTAATTAAAAACAAAATTAAACAAATAAATACCCAGTGGAATCTCTAAAAACAGAAAGCAAACTGAAGGAAACAAAAAAGAACCTAACTAGTTACTTGATACCAAGTTGGTGGCATAACCAAATAGAGAAAATTATTTTAAATGCTTTTACGATAGACTATTTTCGTGGTACACCCATAATGGTATCCTAAGGACAGAAGAACCACCAAGAAATCTTAAACTGCATTCAGTAGGTTTGTTATAAGTGATAATGTTGTCATCTTATTTTGAAAATGTTTTATAGATAGATAAAGCAAATAAGTAATTATGGTAATGTCATCAGGAATTAAGCTTATCTAATAAAAAGAAATATAAACATAAAATTCAAGAAAATCATGAATTCATGATTTATTTTTCTTCCTAAAAAAATACACAATTCTTAGCTTTGTTCACTAAAAAGGCTGAGAAGAAATGACAACCCAACAGAAATAAACGTACCTAGTCCCTAGCTTTATAGTCTCTAAATACTATTATCTTATTAAAAGGAAATAGGGGCTTCTTGGGGGAAGAGTTTGGTTCCAGGACCAGGAAAGGAAATGTACAAGATGAGCCTGGGACATTCTTCTGCTCCAAAATGGAAGGAAGTTAATCATATTAACTTGTTAAAAATTAAAAAGGCCATGTTAAAAGGATAAAACAACTTGAAACTACAGAGGTGTTAATCTGAACATCAAACAGAAAAATAACTGCAAAGGTGTGAAACTACTTACTAAATTTATAAAAAAGTACCTGAGTTCATGACAAGACCTCAAAAATAAAAACAAATTCAAAAATTAAAGGTTGGGGCTTCCCTGGTGGCGCAGTGGTTGAGAGTCCGCCTGCCGATGCAGGGGACACGGGTTCGTGCCCCGGTCCGGGAGGCTCCCACATGCCGCAGAGCAGCTGGGCCCGTGAGCCATGGCTGCTGAGCCTGCGCGTCCGGAGTCCATGCTCCGCAACGGGAAAGGCCACAACAGTGAAAGGCCCGCATACCGCAAAAAAATTAAAAAAAAAAAAAATTAAAGGTTGCCAGGGCACCAACTTATTATTCTAAAAACAAACAGAGAAAGAAGCAAGCTTTACCTTGCCTTTCCTACACAGACTATATTTCAGGGTAGCCAAATAGCTGATAAGGGAATATTCTTCCCAATAGAAGAATCAGAGCTAACAGATGCTGGTGGAATGAGAAACGTAGAGAAATCACTATTTTGCAGCTCCTAATCAAAAAATGGATCCTGGCAGCTGTATGGCTGCTAAAACTATTAGGTTAAAGACTGAGGATGGGGCTACCCTGGTGGCGCAGTGGTTGAGAATCTGCCTGCCAATGCAGGGGACACGGGTTCAAGTCCTGGTCTGGGAAGATCCCACATGCTGCAGAGCAACTAGGCCCGTGAGCCACAACTACTGAGCCTGTGCGCCTGGAGCCTGTGCCCCGCAACAACAGAGAGCACGACAGTGAAAGGCCCGCGCACCGCGATGAAGAGTGGCCCCTGCTTGCTGCAACTAGTGAAAGCCCTCGCACAGAAACGAAGACCCAACACAGCAAATAAATAAATAGATAGATAGATAGATAGATAAATAAATAAATAAATAAGACTGAGGATGAACTTCATAACGGATGAATCAGGCTGCTACCATCTCAAAGAGCAGAGCAACCAGACATTCTCTGTCTCCTGCCATGATGTAATGGAAAACGCAAAGCACTCCTACTAAAGTATTCTTTTAAAAAACCAAGCACAGGGCTTCCCTGGTGGCGCAGTGGTTGAGAGTCCGCCTGCCGATGCAGAGGACACGGGTTCGTGCCCCGGTCTGGGAAGATCCCACATGCCGCGGAGAGGCTGGGCCCGTGAGCCATGGCCGCTGAGACTGCGCATCCGGAGCCTGTGCTCCGCAACGGGAGAGGCCACAGCAGTGAGAGGCCCGCATACAGCAAAAAAAAAAAAAAACAAAACAAAACAAAACAAAAAAACCAAGCACAAAGGCAAATATGAAATCAAGAACTGGAATCTAGTCAAGCCTCTAGATCTAGAGCCACAAGGATGCAATCGGCCAAATCCAGAATGTGGGAAATTCTACAGAACAAATGACCCAGTGTCACCAACAAATACACGACAAAAAAAAAAAAAAAAAAAAAAAGTTTAGGGAGGATAATTGCCAGGATTAAAAAGATGTAGCACACATCAAACAAATGCAGTGTAAGGGCCTTGTTTGGGTCCAGAATAAAGAGAACTATTTTAAAAAATATAAGAAAATTGGGAAAATTTAAACACTGGGTATTAGATGGTAATAAGGTATTATTGTCACAATCACGGAGAGTGATAAGTTAAAACAAAGTCCTATCAGTCTGAGATACATACTGAAGTATTTACAGGTAAAATGAACTGATATCTGACATTTGTTTCAAAGTACTACAAAGAAAAATTAAAGCTGCATAATGTCATGTGGGGTTCTTTTTCTGATTTCTCCCAACTTTTAGGTATGCTTGAATGTTGCCATAATAAACCTTAAAAAATTATCACATAGAGTTTTTTGGTCTTGAGGTGGAGGGGAGGTTATTCTAGTGATTCAAGCATAAGGGGTGAAAGTGTAAACTAGGATGGGTGGGCAGACTATAGAGAAAGGCAGGACTAGACAAATAACTGGCCTTGGTAATAAAATGGATTCAAGAAAGAAGAAAGTCAACTGTAGTTCCAATGTTTCAAGCCAAATGTAGTAAGGATACCACCAACAGAAATGGAGCGGTAGAGATGGGAGGCTGGTAGGAGAGGACTGGGAACATCAGGGCTGGATTCAGAGGGACGGCAGCTTTGCTAAGTATAAAGCAGTGAAAGAACATCTCTTTGAATTCTCCATAGAAGGAAACTATGGGCTAGGTATGCTTCTGCCTTGGGAAGGGAAGACAATGCCCTTAGTGCACCTGAGAGAGTCTCAATACTAGAAAGAGCACCTAAAAGTATCACTTCAAATCTCTAACCTTTTGGTTCTTAGTATGATAAATCTGAGTTTCCCAGGGATATAAAAGGGATACCTGTCCTTTCTTAAATATCATCTAATACTTTATTTATAGGGGTATAATTTGCATTCAATAAAGCATATAGACATTAAATGTTCATTTCTACGAGTTCTGACAACTGCATACGCCCATGTAACCACCAGGCAAACTAAGATACAGCACATTTTTATCACCCCAGGCAGTTTCCTTATGCCCCTTTCCAATCAACTCCCCTTCTCACTGCCCCTCTCCTTACAGAGACAACTACTGCTTGAATTCTATGACCATATCTTAATTTTGCCTGTTCTTGGGCTTCATATGAATAGAATCACAGAATGTCTACTCTTTTGTGCTTGGCTGTCCCTTTCACTGACACAATGATTTTGAGCTTCAACCATATTGGTGGGTGTATCAGTAGTCTGTTCCTTTTTATTGCTTGTATAGTAGTCGATTGTATAAATATATCACAACTTAGTTACACATTCTCCCACTGACAAGACACTTGGGTTATTTCCGGTTTTTGGCTATTAGTAAAAAGGCTGCCATGGATATTCTTCTACTAGTCTTTTTATGGACATATGTTTTAATTTCTCTTAGGTAAATACCTAAAAATGGAATTTCAGGGTCACAGGCTAAGGGTATGTTTAATTTTATAAGAAACTGCTGAACAGCTGTCTAGAATGGTTGTACCATTTAAATTCTCCATCAATCGCTAGTTAAGTGATAGAATTTATAGACTTTAAAAATCTTTAAGTATTTTGATTTTATCATTCCAGATGATCAACAAATATTTTTTGTTTTAACTTACTGTAAATATTTTTGAAATATGTTATTGTACTGTTGTTTGAGCTATTCACTATAGATGTTTCATGGATAATATAATGCTTAAAAAAGTCTCCAAACAGTTCTTAAAGAAAACACTTCAAGATTTAGTAACAAACTACAAAGGGTCTTATAAGAACTCAGATACAGAACTTCTTAAACCCTGGAAAAGGAAATGGGGAATAAACAGAGAGGTCAAATTGACTCTGGTAAAGAGCATCTGAAGAAAGACCTCAGAAAATATTTATTTGGTAAGAAAAGTAATTTATGGTGTTTGGCATGAAAATACAGTTTAATTTCAGTTCTTGTTTTGTACAGTTTTATATTTGACCAATAGTTTTTACTTACGAAGTACTACGGTACTTACTTGCAGGGATGGGCTAAGACAGTCTCGTAGTATTTCCTGATGATTTGGTTCACGAACTATTTCAAAAATTTGCTTTCTCTCTTGTGAAGGGTGGGCTGGTGACAAAATATGCACGAGCAGTCTCCCAAGCTGCATTCGGAAGGTTTCCTTACAAGACCATAAGATTTTAGCCCACTGCTGTCTGGAACCACTGGCTTTACTTGAACTCTTAAATTAAAACAGGAATGAATTAGGATCAAACTTCTTAAGCAATAATATCCTAACCTCAACACAGTCCTGAAAATCACAGAACATGTTTTACTCTAGAATTTTTAAACAGTTTAATTAGAAAGACATATACATCCATACAAATGGGGTTTAAAAGAGATGGATGTACACCAATGTTTACAGCAGCATTGTTCAAAATAGCCAAAAGGTAGAAACAATCCAAATACCCACTGATGGATGAATGGATAAACAAAATGTGGTATATACACAGAATGGAATACTGTTCAGCCTTAAAAAGGAAGTTCTGATACATGCTTCAGTATGAATGAACTTAAAAACATTTTACTAAAATGAATCATGAAATAAGCCACATACAAAAAGGACAAATATTATATTAAATATTGTATGATAACTTATATGAGGTATCTAGAAAGTCAAAGTCAAGGTATCTAGAAAGTCAAAGTCATAGAGACAAAGTAGAATAGCGGTTTATCGGGGCTGGGGGAGGGGCTAATGGGGAGTTACTATTTCATGGGTACAGAGTTTCAGTTCGGGATAATGGAGAAAGTTCTGGGGATGGATAGTGGTAATGGTTGCACAACAGTGTGAATGGACTTAAGGTCACTGATATGTACACTTAAATAGAAAAATTTATGTTATGTATATTTTACCACAATTTTAAAAAGGAGAGACAAAGAAGCTAAAGTCCTAAGCTGCTTTAAAAAATTACCTAGGGCTTGGAAATTTTAAAAGGAAAAAAAAAAAGAATCATCAAAGAACAGTGGTAGATAAGCCTACATTGATTTTGCAATATAAAAGAGAAAGGATTCATAATAAAGCCCTGAATTAGTACTAAAACATTGAGTATAATTGTCACAAATTAAGAACTTCATGTAAATTGACCATCAATATCCCCTAACAAATAACCAAATAAGTTGTTTCGATTGTGGTCCCACTAAGGTTAACCCAATCCTGATCAAATATCCTGCATCTGGTTTAAAAACTGGAATCAGTACATTTTAGAGTTTATTCTGAGTTTGGGAAATGGCTCTCCAATTACTCCTAGTCCTAAGGGCTCTGTGTGAATGATTCAGTTCTAAGTGGAACCTGCAGACAAAAAAATCTAGTTTAGATTTAGAGATTGGCAGAATCATGATTTATGAGTTCTGCTAGAATTAGATTATCCTTTGGTATCTACGGAGTGTACTGACCAGTCTGTTCCCTATGGTCAACTGTAAGTGGCCCACAGAACCCTAAGTGAGCTGATGATAAATGGAGCCTGATGCTTGTCAGTATTCTCTGTATCACTTTGAGGGTGTTGGATATGCTTAAGGCAACATCTACACTTCATAATTATTCATAATAATAATAATTCTAGAGTAGGTAGCTATAAATAAAGTCCATTAAAAACAGGTTATTAGTTTAAACCTCATAGTAATCATCAAATTCCTACTCTTTTCTGATGCTGATCTTATTTACAAAATTACAACATTAGAAAATGGTTGTTGGGTTACAGACTTAAAAACAATGCTGCATGGGGCTTCCCTGGTGGCGCAGTGGTTGAGAGTCCGCCTGCCGATGCAGGGGACACGGGTTCATGCCCCGGTCCGGGAGGATCCCACATGCCACGGAGCGGCTGGGCCCGTGAGCCATGGCTGCTGAGCGTCCGGAGCCTGTGCTCCGCAACGGGAGAGGCCACAACAGTGAGAGGCCCACGTACCGCAAAAAAAAAAAACAAAAAAACAAACAAAAAAACCAATGCTGCATGAAGTGAGTCCTTTTCGAAAGGGTAAATTAGCACTACATTTTACTCTGTTATTAACATTCAAGTTGTCTGAGTTTCAGAAAATGCTGTGAAAGTGTAGGAATATGATTTTGAAAACATATAATACAGACACATAAAACCCCTGATCCTTTTCTGTGAATGAACATTTCCCATGTAATTAATTTACTTACAGTAGATACTTTGAAGCCTTCTACCAGATATGTGAACATTTCTTTCTGAAATGGATTGAAAGCAGAAGGCTGTTCATGATAAATATTTTCTTCAGAAATTTCAGTCTGGGAAACTGAGGTCTTGCTTTGAGGTGCATTTTCTGGAGTACTCAAAATGTCAATAATGTCTGGATTAAACTCTTTGAATTAAAAGAAGAATAAAAAATTAGTCAAATCAAGTCCAAAAATTAGTCAAATTTGAATTAGTCTAATCACTAGCCATTACAAATGATAATGATGCTGGCAAAAATATTCTATGTAATTTCTGATTCCGTTGTCACAATATAAATGTGTAGTAGGGGCATTAGATGTAGAAAATACAAAATACTAGAGAAAACGAATTCACCTAAAACAATGTAGAAATTTAAACATACGTAAGTCACGCAGTTCTAAATTAAAGGTTTATTTTACTAATGAAGATTAAACTGAAAAATTATTAAAGTCATAAAGGTTCTTGTACAAATTAAACATAAAGACCATGTGATATCTACATTAGACAGATGTGCACACCTGTTTCACTGGACATGCTATCCCATCAAATGCCATGCATGTGATAAAAATGGTTCAGTTTCACAGTTTACCCTGGAGGCTGGTTGCCCCAAACATAAATTAGAAAAGTTAAAAAAAAAAAAAAAAACCTTGCGTATCACTTGAACGTTTTTTAGAATTTTGACTTATCTATAGTGTTTTTGAGTATATTTCTTTGCATAGCTTTTTAGTGGTTGCTGTAGGTATTAAAGTTTATATATAAATATATAAATAATTTAGCCCCTGTAGAAACGCACATTGAAATCACAAGGCTATACCCCTATATTACCTATCAGAATGGCTGAAATTAAAAACAGTGAAACTCCTAATGCTGGTAAAGACGTGAAGAAAACTGGATCACTCACACATTGCTGGTAGGAATATAAAATTATACTGCCACTCTAGAAAAGTTTGGCAGTTTCTTAACAAGAACAAAACACACATCTACCGTACAACCTAGAAACTGCACTCTTGGACATTTATCCCAGAAAAGGAAAGCCCCACGTTCACACAAAAACTTTTACATAAATGTTTATAGCAGCTAGCTTTATTTGTAATAACCCCAAACTGAAAAACACCCAGATCAACTTTCAACAGGTAAATGACTAAATTGTGACATCTATGCTATGGACTATTACTCACCAAAACCAAAAAAGGAACAAACTATTGATACATGCAACAACCAGGATGACTCTACAGAGAATTGTGCTGAGTGAAAAAAGCCAATCCTACACAAGGCTGCATACTGTATGATTCCATTTATTTAGCATTCTTGAAATGATGAAAATATAGAAATGGAGAACAGATTGATAGTTGCCAGGGATTGAGGAAGGGATGGGGGTGGCAGGAAGATGGGTGTGGTGCTAAAAGGCAACATATAGATTCTTGTGGTGATGGAAATGTTCTTTTTCTTGACTGTATCGATGTCAATATCCTGGTATTGATACTGGACTATAGTTTTGCAAGATTCATCGGGGGAAACTGGGTAAAGGGTACACAGGATTTCTGTAATATTTCCTAATAACTGCAAGGGAACCTATGATTATCTCAAAGAAAAGTTTAAAAAATATATTGGAGGTGCTGTACTATTTTAAACTTCAATGGTCAGTCTAGGCCAGCATTTAACATATTAAAAAGTGGAATTTTATTCAAGGCTATTAGTTCCAAATGAGAGATTCTTTTACTAGTGTGGATGCTAACAATGAAAGTATAATGCTGTTAAAAAATGTGAAACCTAGTCAGTTCTCTCTTAAATTATTTTCCTTTTAGTTCAATATCTGAGTAAGAACATATTTATTCTCTGGTCCTACCTTGATAAATAATCCTGTTAACTGCTAAAATGGTGAGCCGCTGCAGTCTCTGTGCAAGTTCTGTTTCGGTTGCCTGGACAGGATTCTCCTGGCTCATTCTCTGTTGCATCATCATATGAAGTTCATCACTTGCTACTGAACGCATTTTCATCAGAAGAGAGTCAGTTTGAGCAAGGGGAAATTTTCGAGGACCTTCAAGTATATAAATGAAAACGTCAAATGCCAGAGTTAACAAGGACCAAAGAAACTATTTCTGCTGTAATTTTTGATTATCAGACCATGAAAAGAACCTTATTTAATTCAAAGGTAATTTATACGAAGGAAAGAGAGTGATTAAGAGAATGTATGTTTTCCCTCTTTGAAGAAGTGCAACAGTACCTCTGATGTCAAAGTCCTAAACAAGAATGTTGAAGCTTGTGACATAGCTTAGTAGGGTGGATATCATTTGGCAAAATTTTAGTCCTCTGAAAAACTCGAACTGTTAGAAGGGTGTGTGTGTGTGTCTGTGTGTGTACATATATATACACACATACAGTTCAGAATGCTTTGACAAAATATTTTCAAATACTGTTTCACTTCCTTGTATTCCAAAATAATCAATAGATTTTTAAAGCACATCACATTTTAGCATGAACATTACTATTTCTGGGTAATTAACATTGTTGAATTTTATAAATTAGTTTTGAAAAGTATATATAATGACATAGTAGAAATCAGCCAAATAAAGTGGAGAGCCCAGATATTAAAGTGATTTGGAACATATGTATCACGTGTGATTCAATCCTCAAAAGCATTTCCCGAGAAATGTTTCCTCGGGTTAAAGAGGCAGGAATGGGGTTCCTGCATCGTTACTGCACCTGCTCTGAAAGGCACCACACAGGGAGCAGATCCAGGAGAAAAGGAGGGACCTGAGTCTTGATTTAATGGATTGAAGGAGAAGGGCGTCGGAAGTTGACCACAGGAACAAAAATGACGTCTTGGTAGGTGAGGAATAATGAAATCCTTCATTGGAATTGAACCTTTTTTAAAATTATGAAAGCATATATATCAAAGTCCACAAATAGCCTCTATACACATTACTTACAATAGGTTTTAATGACTCATCCTGCAAGATATGTAAATATTTTAATAGCATTTTAGATTGTCCAGTATTTTAGGTAATCAGTATTTTTTATCAGTTAATACATTTTGGTAGGTGGAGTCACCCTTGAGACAAAAATGAAGCAAATAAAAAGAAGAAAAATTCATATCTGGGATATATTCAAGAATAATATTATCAGATGATGTCCTTAGTTTAAGCAGATTCTTCCAAATGTCTACATCTCTGACAGCTTTCATGCTGTATAAGCAGCTGATAATCACAATTCAGAGATACAGCAATACACCAAATAAGGAAATATTAAGTCTTCTTCTGTTCTATGTACTTGAAAAAGTGGGAGGGTATCCCAGCAGTCAGGCTGTGAAGCTGCACTGAGCTGGTGTGGCCTCACATACTCTGCTTTCTAAGCCTCAGGTTCCTTATATGTAAGATGTGGATTAGAAAGTAAAGTAGAGCCTACCTCACAGGTAGATATTTGTCACTATCTGACACTATACTAAATATATTTATTTACAGGCTTATTGACCATTTTCTCCAGTAAAATATAAGTTCCATGAGACCAGATGAAATCATAACTAACACATGGCTGATGCTCAATAAATATTTGATGGCTGAATGAATGGATAAAGAGGTTTGTTCTGTGGATTAAATAAAATAATGTACGTGAAACACAATGCCTGTCTCATACAAAGAATTAAAATAGTTGGTATTGTTATTAATGGTTGAAATATAAAGGAAATTCATTGGTAGGTGAATTATATCAATAACACGAGATATATATATATATATGTATACACACACACACACACATATATGATTATTTATGACAGTTTAAATGTATGTGTAGCTCTTTAAATAATACCCTAACACTTACTTCTTCCTTTGTGTATTAAGATGATGCGTAAAGTTTTTATATTGATAAGCAGACAAGGGAAAAAATACATATGTAAGCATGTACATTGCTATCCTGTTATAAGAGGAAAAACAAACAAGTAAAAAAAAAAAAACCTTTGTTTATTGATAACGGTTAGGGAAGAAGGTTAGGAAGAAGATCATGGCAAATCTAACAGATTATTAGGCATTCATTAAATATAAGAATATTTATATTATATGTAAAAGTATACTATATTGAGTAGAAATATAAATCAGTTTACAAACAGAAGGTTGAGTGATACTAAATAGTGATGATACTATTCAAGCAGAATTCTCTCTCTCTCTCTTATACATATCTATGTATATAAAAAAAAAGACACAGACACTAAGGAATCGGCACTTTGTTCACTGGGTGGTAGGGAACCATCGGAGCTGTTGAGCAGAATGGTACTGTAAGAAGGCTGTAAGGAGATGAAGCTGGCAATAAAATATTACCTAACGCCTCCAAGAGTATGAGAACTCACAATCTAGATGTGGCAAAAGTGCTGCTGAAGAAACGCTGGTCCCAGGCCATGGATATCCTGGGATTCACAGCCTGAGTGAAGCTGTCTGCCATCAAAAATTGTGGTGTGTGGCCACAAGAAGAGGTGTCCCTACAAGGCCTGCGGGAGGTGCAGGGGGTGGCGGCTATGGGGTGGGAGACGCCAGACGTCTCAGCAGTTTTCAGTAAACGCTAAACAAGTCTATCCAGGAAAAAAACATCCCTCCAAACATCTGTCACTAATGAGAACAGCCTGTATGAAATCTTTGAAGGAACAGTTCATGATCTAAATGATGGAAATATAAATCCCTCTTAGTCACTTTAGTATCATGAACAAATGGACTTAGGTGAGTTTTTTTTGTTTTTTTTTTTTTTGCCGTACGCTGGCCTCTCACTGTCGTGGCTTCTTCCGTTGCCGAGCACAGGCTCCGGATGCGCAGGCTCAGCGGCCATGGCTCACGGGCCCAGCCGCTCCATGGCATGTGGGATCTTCCCGGACTGGGGCACGAACCCGTGTCCCCTGCATCGACAGGCAGACTCTCAACCACTGCACCACCAGGGAAGCCCTTAGGTGAGTTTTTAATAACCACATTGCTGAGAAGCAGAGGAGCTTCAGCACTGTGTATGTTTTGCACTGACAGTGTACAAGGCCAACACACTTTTGACAATAATTTTTGACTAATACTCAACAAATAAAACACAGGCTTTGCCAAATACATGTGTAAAACAACGTGGAAGGAAATACAAAGCAACAGTTTAACACATATAAAGTGGAGTTTTATAAACTGGATTCACAATGACAGAATTTAAATAAGGTAGTATTTAAAACAGGAAGAATTCTTGGGAGAGACCTGAGAGAGACATCAAGATACAACAGACCTGGAGGAGTGGGTGTTGGGTAGGACACAAAGAGATGGGTGCAGGGGCCTTGCTCCAGCAGTCTCTAAGTCTAGGCCTCGGTGGATCTGCAACATGAGGAAGCTGGACTGGATGACTTTCAAGGTCTTTTATCAAGTTCAAAATTTTTAGGATTCTATAAGCCTCATGTGGCCTTACGGTAACTGCATTTACTTAGATAGTGTGGAAAATATAAGCCCCTGTAGAAGAGGCTAGAGGAGTCAGGAACAAAAAGGAGAATGGTTTAGAGAAAGGACTAAAAGTCTATTATCCACTTTAAAATGACTCACACAAAGAAAAAATAAATAATACAAACGTGGAGCTCTGCGGGGCTCTTAGGCTTAGGGTGATAAAAGCTCTAGTACATAAAGGAGAGAGATGACAGACTATTAGAGAAATCACAGACCAAACAGAAAATAACAAAAGGGCTGCTGTGTTAGCCCAGGCACAAGCTGATCATAAACTAAACCAGGGAACCAGATAGAAAAGGGAAGAAACAGATATGAGAAAGAGAAACGTCAACAAGGAAGAAATAGCAGGCATTTGTGCAGGTAGTAAAGGTATACTTTCCTCTGTCAAAGAGGGTGAATTCCATCTAAGCAGTCTCTGACTATCTAAGAAATCCTGCAAAGGGAAAATGGTCCAAAAGTCACCTTTTGGCATGCAGGCAGTTGAGCACTACTGCCAGACTTGGTAAAAGATGGAATTCTACCTGGGACAAAAGGGGCACAACTGGGAGGGAAGCTCATGAGGAGAGATTATATTCAGATATTACATCAAGGAAGGATAAAGAGGATGTGGCACATATTTACAATGGAATATTACTTAGCCATAAAAAGAAAAGAGATTGAGTTATTTGTAGTGAGGTGGATAGACCTAGAGTCTGTCATACAGAGTGAAGTCAGAAAGAGAAAAACAGATACCGTATGCTAACACATATATATGGAATCCAAAAAAAAAAAAAAGAAAAAGTGGTTCTGAAGCACCTAGGGGCAGGACAGGAATAAAGATGCAGACGTAGAGAATGGACTTGAGGACACGGGGAGAGGGAAGGGTAAGCTGGGACGAAGAAAGAGAGTGGCATGGACATATATACACTACCAAATGTAAAACAGATAGCTAGTGGGAAGCAGCAGCATAGCACAGGGAGATCAGCTCGGTGCTTTGTGACCACCTAGAGGGGTGGGATAGGGATAGTGGGAGGGAGGGAGACGCAAGAGGGAGGAGATATGGGGATATATGTATATGTATAGCTGATTCACTTTGTTATAAAGCAGAAATTAACACACCATTGTAAAGCAATTATACTCCAATAAACATGTTAAAAATAATTAATTAATAATTAATTAAGGAAGGATGTATAGGGAGATAAGTTTAGTTATGTGGATGTTTTACAAGTTTTATTTACATAAGCTTTCATTTAACATAATGTAAACATACTCCTGCAAAACAATGTATATTTGATAGCTTTTCTCTACAGATGAGTGTTTCACATGGTTTTAAACTTCGGCATAGCACCGACCACGATGAAGCAGTTTAACTCAGGTAGAAGAAAGATTTGGATTTAAAAGCCCTCAAGACTGTACGGGTGATTAAACTACAAACAATTTACCAAGTCCTCTGTTTGGAGAAATGTGTGTGTGTGCGCGCATGTACATGTGTCCAGTATATACAGACGTATATATGTGTGTGTGTGTGTGTGCGCATGTACCTATGTCCAGTATATACAGAAGTATATATATATATATGTGTGTGTGTGCATATATAGAGCCAATGTGTATGTGTGGGGGGTGTTTACGCTATCTTTCTGAATTAATGTGTATATAGGTCAGAGCAGATTTTGTGGAAACAATAAGTCTAACAATATTAAAAATAAGAATTTGATGACATGTCCTCATTTACAGCAAGCCCTAAAGTCACGTGCATAACATCACCATATCCGAGCCACCATCATCTCCTGCCCTGACTATTGCAATAGCCTCCTCCTTGCACTTCCCACTACCTTTCCTACTTTCCTCTAATCCACTCTGCGCAGAAACCAGAATGGTCTTTACAAAATGAAAATCTGGTTATGTCATGCCAGCTACTTAAAAACCTCTGACAACTTCCCATTAGGATAAAATCTAATAAACTCCTTAACGTGGCCCATATGATGACACATGATCTGGTTCATGCCGTCCTGTATAGCCTCATCTGGCAGCACTATCTCATCAAGGGCTATACTTCAGCTACATGGTTTTCTTTCAGTTCTCTGAACAACCTTAGCTTTTTCCTGCCCCAGGACCTGCACGTCAGCTGTTCATTCTGCCTGTAATACTCTTCCTCTGGCTCCTGCTAACTCCTTTCTCATCCCTTATATTGAAATCCCACTTCCTCAGAGACCTCCCTAACTCTGGATGTAAATCAGGCTGCCCTGTTACGGACTCTATTCTTACCTTCTACATTTCTCTACTACTTTATGGTGGAAGGGAAGAATCTGTGTCTTTTTATTTTTTTCATCACTGTATCGTCAACATTTAACACAGTGCTTGGCACATGGCAGGTGCTCAAGAGATAACTGAATGAGAACAGCACTGAAAAGAAAGCAGTAGGAAAGTAGCAGTTTTCCTCCTCTGGGAGGAAAACCTTCTCAAACTTTATAGTTTAGCTTTTGAAACAAAGAAATGTTTTCAAATGTGAATGCCATCAGAATACAGGAGAGTCAAGCTACCTTCCATTTATAATTATTAAAATATTATTTCAGCACTCACCAGCAATGCTCTTTCGCTTTTGAAATATTACATGATGGGGAGCAGCAGGCGACTGAGATGAATCTGTAAGGTTTTCAGAGTCATGATTTGCGGTGGTCCTTATAAATTCCATAGCAGCCTGGAGAACTCTATACTGTAGTGCAACAGCCATATCTAAAAACAGATGATACTAGAATGTTTTCAAGCTATGTGGTTAATTTTTTTTAAATTGAATTGATTCTTACATTCATGCAATATCAAAACTGCCAATAATGTTTTATGAGAGATAAGTTTAAAATTTTTGATCAACGTGGGTTCTCAATGGTTGTAAACATTTCTTAACTGTCTTTAAAAGCAATTTTAAAGCAAATTTCCAAATGATTACTATAAAAAATTCAACAGAAAAATACTAGCTCACAAATTTATTTCATTTTATATAATTGCTTTAAAGAACAGCCTTTTTAATATATAAAGCAAAAGTTTAACCAGAAATTCTCACATTTTTCTGCCCCATATTCACTATAATATTTGCCACTAAAGAAAACTAATGTTTTATGTTACTATTCAGCATAAGCCTTTTCATTCTACTTGGTAAGAAAAATCAGCAGTTTTGTTTTGTTTTGTTTTGAAATATTTATTTATTTATTTATTTATTTGGTTGCACCAGGTCTTAGTTGCGGCATGCGAACTCTTAGTTGCGGCATGCATGTGGGATCTATTCCCCGACGAGGGATTGAACCCAGGCCCCCTGCATTGGGAGCGTGGAGTCTTAACCACTGCACCACCAGGGAAGTTCTAGCAGCTTCTTTTAGTGATGTGCTGGCAGCTACTAATTACATCAGGGCATCACTTTCAAATTTTTGCCACTTAAAAAGGTTTCTTTTTAAAGCCAGTAAACAAAGTTAAGGATGAACTTTTAGTAAAACAGTTTCTCTCCTCTGTCCCACTCTCTCTAGAGAAGCCAGAGAAAGAGATTAGGTTCTACTAACATTTTTGGCTATTATACAACTGCCCCCCCAAAATCCATGAAAATTAAATCTTACTTTGGGTCCTCTTGCTTTTGCTATTTTGAAGATATCCAAGCAGTACAATAAGATCTTCAATAACTCTAAAATATTGTGAGCCTGAGGAACTGCAAGCATGAATTGTAACTGCTATGAAAAGTTGCTGCAGATCACAAGCAAGCAATCTGTATTCATTCAAAGGAACGCTAAAGAAAAAGAACAAATAATTTAAGGCAAAAAGAACTGGTTTAAATTCCTGTTCTGCCAGTATTCATTCATTCTTTCATGCATTCATTCGATATTTATCCATGCTTACTCTATGGCAGGTTATATAAACTACATGCTAGGAACAGAAATAAGAAGACACGCTTTGACTCCTGTGAAAATTCAGCTTGCAAAGGACCAGACAAGTGAACAGATAACTATAACCAGTAAGTGGTGGTAAATGTAACAACAGAGACTAACACAAGATACTGTGGGAATGCACTGGCAGGTTTCCAACACACTAAAGGTGAAGATTCTGTGGGTATGAAGAGGGATATTCTGAGAAGGCTTCACAGAAGTGGTGAATTTGAATAAATTAACTGACCTCTCTGAATCTCACTTACACAAAGTATGTTTATTTTAAGGATTAAAAGAGATACAGATTTGAACGTATATATTAATCACTTACAACTACCTAATAAATATGAATTAGTATCTTCTGTCCCTCAATTTTTAACCTTGATAGCATACCTCAGTGTGTGATATTAAGCCTCTCAACTTACTTTTTCAAAATCAAGCAAGAGTTAGAAATGGTAAATTTGGGGGTGGGGCAATCAATAGAGTAGCATATAAGGACATTCTGTAAGTACAGTTTCTTTAAAACAACAACAGCAACAAACTGCTCTTAGCAGGAGCCTGCTGGTACTCTTCCCAAGTTCCACCAATTTCATGCACTGTATTATAATCAAGACTAAATGTTTTGAGGAATACAATACTTTGTATTTCTCATATGCCCAGCACACGGATCCTAAATAAAACAGGTGCCCAATAAAACCTGAACTGAGCTGACCACAAGTTGTCCTCTCTAGCACCCAGAGAGCCTCCCTGGCCTAGAGAATCACTGAGGATATGCTCTGCCTTCTCTGCAAAAATATATTTAATAGTTAATGTTTTAACGTGCAGTAAGATGATGCTTCTGGAGATTTGTGTCTTAACATTTGCTAATAAAAATGTTATATTGTACATCATAAATGCAGACACTGAAGGCACAAAATCCAAATAAAAATATAATTGCCTAACATACTTTTTAAAGCTGTAAATCAATTTGGTGGGCAGCCATCTACCAATGTACTTTTCGCTACTAGAAATTCACTTATGGTAGTAGACAGCGGTATAGCATGCTAAAAGTGGGAGAGCATGGTGACTGTAAAGCACAGGCTTCTGAAGTGAGAAGATTCAGCCTCAAGTTCTCTGTTTACTAGCTGTGTGATCTGCAACAAGTTACTACATCTCTCTAATCCTCAATTTCCTATTCCTGATGGGGATAATAATTTTTATAAGACGATAGTGGAAGCTTGGTAAATATATTTGAGGACAGTTAAATTTATTCACCTTGTCTTCAGGTTCTGAATACCTAAAAGTATGTCATATAAATACCTTATTTTTTTTAAACCAAACTTTATTGAAAATGTTGGAAAATATGCCCTCCAAATTTAATTTAATTTAATTTAATTTAATTAATTTTGGAGGAAAGAAATTCTTTGAGAGTATTATGAAATATCAGATGCTAGTAAAGTTTTTCCCTTTCCAAAGTTTTTATCAGATGTAGTTTTAAATAATGATTTAAAACTTACTTCTTTTCTAATCCATTCAGAGCTGCTACTGTATTACATAACACGTAGAGGAGACCATTATCCAACAACATATCTGCTACCTTAGAACAAGAATTTAATATCTGGAGAAGAAGTAAGAGCGCGTTATGCAAGAGCACGTTGTCATACAAGGAGGTCTCTATTAGTCCCAGAATAGGAATGACAGACCACTTCTGAAAAAGTCCCATGTTTTTCACATCTTCCAGATCAAATCTATAATAAATAATACAGTTAAGAGCACATCAGAAGCAATTAACCATGAAATAAGGAAAAATGATTGCAATATGGGCCATTTTGTTGACTTGATTTTGAAGCTATAAAGCATAAATTAGGGAAGCAAGGATTCTTAACCTTGTTTTAGATCATAAATCCCTCCAATAAAAAGATAAAAGGTGTGGCTAGAAGTCTGTTCCAAGGCAAATACACAAATATTCAAGGGAAACATTTATACAATTTCAGGGTTTTAATTGACTCACTTTAATTTGTCCATGAACCATTAAGTTGTCCAAAGACCCCCTGCTCTAGGGATCTATATAACAAGTGTGCAGAAAAAAAAAAAGACTATTATTTTACACAGTATTTCAGGGAACTAGTAAAAAGAGGTCTAGTGAAAGGAATGGATCTCGAGTTCTTGTTCCAATACTCTTTGTCTCTGGGATGGAGGGAAATTATTTACATGTTTTATACCTCATTTTCTTTATCTGTCAGATATGTATGGTGATATTTGCTCTACTTTCTTCTCAGGACTGTTGTGAGAATCAAATGAGATGATGCAGAATTGCTTTGAAAGAGCCAAAAGCTGTATGCAAATGCAAAGTACTATTGTCACTGCTGCAACTAATAAGTAAATTCTTCAAGGTCTGAATTGGTCTACTTACAAATAAGTAGGAGACACTTAATAATAATACAAAGACACACATTTCTCTCTACTTTATCATACACAGAAATAACAGCTTAACTTTTCTGCCAAACTTTTGACTTGGGAGAAAATTATTCTTTAATTTTTATACTTATTTGCTAATCCTTCAGCATTATACCAGGGACAAAGCTCAGTAATCAGTGTGCTGGAATTCCAGGTGGGGGATTTATTCTTCACCCAGATAAGCCGGGTCTCTGAGGGAGTGAGGAGCTTGCCTATGGAGCCCTCCTATAATCCGCTGCTGGGACCACAGAAGCCACCTTCTTCTCAGTTAACCTCAGGTTAACACTGGATACCAAATCTTAACTATCACTTTCTTTCATCTGATGCAGCATTTTTCTTTCTTTCTTACTTACTAGTTCCTAGCTAATGAATGAAATACAAAGGAAGAGATTATATTAGAAAGAATATAATATGGAAAATAATAAATTGATTCACCTGGAAAATGACTTTTAGCAGATTTTTTCTAAGAGCGACCAAGTGATTTTGTTAAGAGTCAGTTTAACAAATTTTACATGCAAGACAAAAGATCCCCAATTCTGGTGGAGGGAAGAACCCACTTACTCTTCATCAAGGCCAGCATGTCGGCCAAAGAACATTTCAATGAAGCATTCTAATAATTCCTGAGTTCCCCGATGAAGATACAACTGGTTGGCTAGCAAGGAAAAGCCACGATTCTTCAGAAATTTATCCTTTTGTTCCTTAGATGCTCTATTAAAATATGCATCTAATAGCTAAGGGAAAAAATTAAGTTAGACAATATATTAAAATTTTATATAATGTATACAAGTCAGACAGTGTATTATATTTGTAGTTGTAAGTTATTGCTTAATTTCATCTGTATAGAACAGAGAAAGCTCAAAAAAATGCCACCTCCATAGCAAAACAAAAATGAACTTTGTCTCTGATTATTATGGAATGCTAATGATGACCCTGTCTTGGAGATCTTAATACTTTTGTCATGGGAAACTAGCTTTTTAGCTGAGCATGGACACCTAGCAGATTGGCAGCCTTAGCTGAGTATAAGTAGAATATTTGTGCCTAATTCTAATTCTGAAAAAAGAAAAATGAGTCAACACTGTATGATGCTTTCTCTGAAAAAAAAAAAAAAAATATATATATATATATATCCCAGACCTCTATTTTTCTAGACTTCTTAACATTTTATTTATCTTGAGCAGAGGCCTAAACTTCCATCCTTTCCCAGCATCTTAAATGCAACATGTGTACAATCTAAGTAATTATTTTTCCTTCCAAACTCACTTCTTCCATGGTTCTGATCTTAGAGCACAGTAGCACCATCCTATGAGACTTTAAGGCTAATCTCACTTTTGGCTTTTCTTGTCCTGATTTCCCACATGTAATTATGAAGGTCTCTCACCTCCATTCCAGTGAATGTCTCTCAAATCTGTCTGTCCTTTGACTTTCCACTTCCCCAGATCAGGGACTCATCATCTCTCCCCTGGACCACTGTGATATCCTGCGAACACAACGCTTCCACCTCTCTCTCCCTTGCGATCACTCCCTCACAGTGGTGACAGACTATTCTTCCCAAAACACACACCTCTTTACCGCCCTACTTAAAAAGCTTTCTAAGTTTACAGCATAATACAAAATATACCTTTTGCATGAATCCTTCCCTGGTTTCCACATCAGAATTATTTGCTTTTCCTGTGCTCCCATTCTTCTTTATTAATACTACCACTGAAGCACTCATCACACAAGTCCTTACATTTTACTTAGTTGGGTATATGTCTCTCTTCCCCACTGGCCTATAAACTCCTAAATGCAGAGGCTTATTCCCCTTTATATCCCACATAGCGGCTAGCCCAGTGTTTTACACATGAAATGGAAGCTAAGTAAATAGTGGGTTGCAACTGATTTAACAATATCCCACATCAAACTAAGAAAATGAGAATCTTTAAAGACCATTTCAATATTGGGTTGTCTCCTAATGGGAACCATTCATACCAAATATTTATTCTTTCAACGATGTACTTAGGACCTTTTATATATTAGACACAAGATGCCTACCCTCACAGGACTTATATTTCAGTATGGGAGATTAAAAGAAAACCAAATACACAAACAAATTAAAAACGTAATTACAAGACACACCTAGGATGCTATTATAGAACAAGTGAGGAGCAGGGCTAGACAGAAGCTGGTTTGAAAGGTGAACAGGAAAGGCCTCTCTGAGAAGGTGACATCTGAGCTGAAACCTGAAGTAAGTGTCTAAGATTTAACGATACTACACTGCAGGAGAGACTTCCAATGACCTGTGTGTTCCTTGTAAGTAGCAGACTTAAAAAAACATACTGATATGAATCAATATATGGAGGAGGGCTTAAAGTTGGATGATAAGACAGAAAAGTAGGGGTAAGAAGTACAAACTACATCAGTTCATATGCCTAAGAAGAAAAGAAAGCTTCAGGTCTATTTGAATATGTACATTCAAATTTTAAATTACGCATATGTTTATCATTCCAAATGAAAACAACGTATTTAGCATTCACCCTTACTTTAATAACTCCTTGTTGTACAGCAGGTGATGGGTGGTTAACGAGGACCAACAGCGTATCTGCTTGAATGAGCCTGTCCATCACATCTTCCAGCATAACATCAGGCAGGATGAGAAGGATTCCGCTTAAGAGTTCATACAGCCCACAGCATACAGGGACCAAACAGTCTTCAGTTACGCTAGAACAGAGACCCAGAAAGTCTTACCAAAACAAGATCAGGGAGGAAAGTAGTGCCTCATGATTACCTTAAGAACTGTGATGAGCAATAATACTTTTTACATGTGAAACAAAAGTGCGTAAGGTTTAAAAAATGTTTCCTGATTTAACTGTGATTAACAAATTTGCCATCACTTTTTTTTTTGCGGTACGCGGGCCTCTCACTGCTGTGGCCTCTCCTGTTGTGGAGCACAGGCTCCGGACGCGCAGGCTCAGCGGCCATGGCTCACGAGCCCAGCCGCTCGGCGGCATGTGGGATCTTCCCGGACCAGGGAATGAACCCATGTCCCCTGCATCAGCAGGCGGACTCCCAACCACTGCGCCACCAGGGAAGCCCTTGCCGTCACTTTTTATCACCGGTATTTTTTAGGTATATCATCTATTAAACACTAGTCTATTCTACATCTGTGATTTCCCATAGCCACTTGTGCTATTTAAACTATTTAAAATTAAACTAAAAATCCAGTTGCTCACCCGCACTGGCCACATTTCAAGCGCGTTATGTGTCTCCTGCAGTGGACAGCACAGGTGAACATTTCCATCATCGTGTGAAAAGTTTCACTGACGGTGCTCATTGAGATGCTTTTGGGAACGATAATAAATCGTATAATTTCCCTAAACTGAAGAGTTTTTCTCTAATAACCATATGGAATTAAATAAACCATAAGATAATTTTTTCTTCAGGAATAATTTATGGTTTATCCTTTGGTTAAATATAGAATTCAATATCACCTAGTATTAAAATAAGGAGAAAGGTACCTTTGTTTGTTATTAATATATATGTTATATTATGAGAGATCCCATAATAAAGACGTTTCTACAAGTACAGAAATTCTTCAAAGAACAGTAAAAAAAAAAAAAAAATAAGCGGGGAGGGGTTTGGCATACAAAACCATGTGAGTACCTGTGAGCACTTGTAGTTCGCTTGTGGTTTGGCTCATAACGGAGAGAAAAAAAGTTATCCCAGTCTTCGGTGTTCCTGTCAACAAGACTTGGCCACCGGCCCACAGCTGCAGAGCCATTCTGTGAGGGAAAAGCTAGCCCAAGGCTTGCGATAGTGCTGTGGCTTTGCTGGAACGAGGCCAGTCCCTTCAGGTAATCAGGTCGGCGTGGGCAGAACTCATCCCCAAGGCTGTCATCGTCTGATCTGGGTTCTGTTCCCACCTCTTTCTGATCTACTTTGACCACTGGAAGTCCCGATGTTCCTTTTGGGACACCACTGACAGAGGCATGGGCTGAAAGGACAGCTTCCATTTCACAAACCGTTTTTGCAGACTCACAGCTACTGACAAAAGCATCTTCTTTGCCTTTCTTCAGTGTCTCGAAACTCCCCAGAGGGCTCCATTTCTCTGGTTGGGAAGCAACATCATTATCTACAACGTTTTGTAACTTGTCAATGCTACAACCCAAACTTCCAGTCAATTTTCGTGGTTGTATTTGAGGTGAAGAAGTAGGAAATGCTGGTAGGCTTCTAGAACGCAACATGCTGGCAGTTATCTGCTGTGGAACAGTACTGGAGGAATTGCTTCCTGGTGAGAGTAGACACAAAAACAGTATTGAAAAATCTTATGAGCAGGCCCACTTCTTTTCTGCACTATTGGTCCCAACCAGAGGAATAACCCATTTATCTAGTGATATTAAAGAACCCATACAGGCTAACAATCGTAGTAACTAATGCTTAAAAACTCTTAAGGTTGAAACTATTTTTCTTTTAACTACTTTTTATTAAAATTTTCCCAAAATACGTATCTTTACCTGTCTCCTTAACAAAATACAATATTGCCTGAGTGATTCAAAGTTATTAGGATTAATGGTGCTACTGAAGTGAAATTAAGTGAATTAAGTGAAACTCAATGTACCTCAGGCTAGCAGTCACTAGGATGCAGTTTGATACAGTGGAAAGAGTGTGGGCTTTGCAACGAGATGTAACAGGATTCAAGCGATAGTTCAGCTAGTTAGGTGGCTTAGGTAAATCATTTAATTAGATGAGTGTTCATTTCTGCAAATGTAAAATGAGGGTTCAGAACATCTACTTTGCAAGGTTGCTTTAAGGATTAAGTGAGATCATATCCATGATGCACCTAGCATAGTGCCTGCCATATAATAGGTGCTCAATAAATGTTAGTGATAGCTGTACTTGGTGTTGTTATTACTACGCTGAATGTCCCTAGACTGTTCTCTCACTCCTCCCTTTCTGTAGTCACTTTTTGCTGCTATTACTGAGAAGAAACAGTTTTTTCTCTTCTTGCTATAGCTCTCGAATTTTCTGCTTCTTATATTCTATGTAGGAGGAGACCAGAAAAATCACTCTCAGCCTTAGTGCACGGGATATAAGTGAATGCTACTCAAGGTATGGTCTGTGGGCCAGGAGCATGGGGATCAGCACCGCTGTGTGACTGTTCGAAATGCACATTCTCAGGCTCCACCCCAGATCTACTGAATCAGAACGTGTGAGGCAGGGGCCCAGGGATCTATGTTTCAACCAGCTCTCCAGGTGATTTTTCAGCAAGCTAAAACTTGAGAAGCACTGATATAAAGTAAACAAGCACTGAATGAACTGCTCAGAGCTCAGGCTTTGTGGCAATAAAACAGCTCCGTAGCTCAGAAGTTTTTCCAAGTTATTTCTGGGTTTTGGCTGGAGGAATAAGGTTGCCAAAAGAGACTGTTCAAACGACCTGGAAAAAATGGGGGCATGATTGTACTAGAAAATGTTTCAGAGTGATGCACAATGATTTAAAAAATGACACTTCCTATGACATTCCAAATAAAACTAATTAAAACATAGCCTTAAAATATTATAATAAAAGGCCATAAAATGTGCTAGAGAATAACTGAAACACTTTGGGAGAGAAGGAAAACTGGAGGTTAATACCCAATACTGTGTCCTATCTATCCATGTCTCTCTCTTACCAGCCTATTTAATGATTTGTATTGGAGCTGGAGATAAGAGTAGGTGGGACTAACAGTCTGGGAGAAGGAATGTGTCAGTCTGGGAGAGGGTGGCAGTCAGGAAAGGAAAAGACATACAGTCAGTTCACAACCAGGAGACATGTACCTATTTTGTCTCTATAAAAATAGAGATGAGGTTGTCTGTTAAGAACAAGCTAGGAAGAGAGAAAAGTACTGTTAGCTTAAAGACTTGAATATACTTGCTATGGAGATAGAAGAGGCAACTGATTCTGAATATACAGAAAAATTATAGGGCAGCATTAAAAGGCCAACTATGCCACAGACCCTTTTAATGGCAGGAATTCTAAGCAGCGTGAGGATGGTTAGATTGAGGAAAGGTTCAACTTTTTCAGGTCAAGCGTGCTAAAAGGCCAAGAGGGCAAGGAAAATGAAGAAATAAAATTATTGGCTGATGGGATCTAGGCTGGAAGGGGTAAACAGGCAGAGGGAACTTGGGAGGATGATAAAGAAACCAGAAGGATAGGAAGTTGTCATAGAGAGTGGGAGATGGGAGGTTTAGGGGTGGGAAGCGTTCTTTGATGGTGTCTAAGACAGATGCAAGCAGACTGGTAGATAAAGTAGAGGGGACGGTCCCCAGGGTCAAGGCTGGAGTACGGATGGCCACTCACATGGCAAGTGAAGTCGTCTAGAATGAGTTCAGGTGGAAAGGAGACAGTAAGCCAAACAAAGCTTTTGAAGAAAATGGGAAAATAAATCAGAAGTTTAATGAAAGACAAATGACTATGACAGAAGGGGAGAGAGAATTCCAGAGCAAGAGAGCATGAGCCTCATCCACTCCCTAAGTTCTCCTGAGAGGCACTTGTTATACTGAGTTTGAGTTACTGATATTAGAAAGTAGTGAAATGGATTCCTTAAACATATTCTATTATTTTTAAGTTTAGCCTTCCATTTATTTTTTCTGAATATCAGGTTGTATTATGCTGCTAAAACATGTACAATTTATTTATCTATTAATATTCAGAACTAAATACAGAAGGGTTATACTTTCATCATTGTTTTTGTTTGTCTGTTTACCTTCAGGTGGTGAAGCAGTAAAACCACATGGGCTTATTACCATAAATCCAGGGCTAGTAACAGACTTTCCTCCACTGCTAGAATGCCTCAGGTACATGATTGACTGTACTTTCTCCTGAAAGATCTTGCCATCTAGGATCAAAAAAAGTTTTCAGACAATTTTAAAGAAAGATAAAACAAAAATATAACTTTAAAAGCAAATCGTTAAATACAAATGTTTACAAGAAGATGTTCAAAGCAAAAAGAAAAAACGGCATCCTTTATAATAATGCACATTTGATACGTGAGGACACTCTACAACTTCTTACTCTAGATTCTTTTGTTGACTATTACTAGCCACATTAACTTCTATTTTCTTCGAATTCTAACTGTACTTAGAGTTATTCCTATAGTTTAGCAGCTAACTGTTCACTTTTTATATGCTAATATGATCTCTCCAAGGAGGCTGTTCATCAATTCATTCCTTGAGGGAAAGGCTGTGTCTTCTCTATTTTTACACAGCCCCAATATGACTCCAAAGTTGGTACCTCCAGTTTAATCTTCCTTTTTGAGCTTCATACTTCTAAATTCAACTGCTTGATTTTTTAAATGTATCACAAATGCAACAAATCTAAATCTGAGTCATCCTTCTGCCCTAAATTCCCTCCTGTGTTCTCTGGTTCATTTGGGAGAAGTACCTATTTCCCATGCCAGATCCAGGAGCCACCCTTGACCACAACCTTTCCTTTACCCGTGTCAAGTCAGTCTCCAGGCTCCATTGACTTTATTTCTGTTTCTGGAACTCTTCTCATCCCTAGCATAGCACTATAAGGCAGGCTCTAATCCCCCTCACCTGGATTATTACCTCAGACTTCTAAATGGTATCCGTGATGGACCTCTGGTCACCCTCAAATCCTCATAGCTACCAGCCTTCTCTCTATCAAATGTCAATCTCTGCTTAAAACCTTCCAGTGGCTTTCTGCTGCCTCCTTATCGCTACAAGAATCTCCAAGATCTGTCTCCACACCCTTCTACCAGCCTTTTTGCTTACATTGTACTTCAGCAAAACCAAGCTGTTCGCTTTGCCTGGAAGGCCTCTCTCTTCAACTCCTACTCAGCCTTTAAGACTCACAGCAGGCGTCACCACCTCCAGGAAATATCCCCTCACCATGCTCTATGCTACCCAAAATGAAATACTGACATCACTGTGCTTTCCACATGGTATACTTACCTGTTTATGTCTCTCTCCCCTCTATTAGACTGTAAACTCCTTAAGGGAGGCGACCACATTTTACTCATCGTTGCAACAACCCAGTAATACCAGAATCTTGGCATTGCTTTATTCACTAAATGTTAGCTGAACCTAACACAGAGTCATGCTGTATAATTTCACTTGGATTTTTACTGTGACGGAATCATTTTATTCACTTATTATATTGCTTAAAATGGCTGTTGGACAACCAGTTTCCCTCTCTAAATTTACTATCTAGCTTTCTCACAGATACACTCTTGCTTGCTTTCTTACCACATCACCTTTTCCTAGTTCTTTTAAAGCTCTGATTCTTCTGTCTTTCTTTTACGCTGAGATTTACTCTTTCTTATTCCACCCTCTGAAGAGTAATATCACCAACAGTTCCATCCTTAGCTTCCTTTTTCCTTCTCTCTCTCTCCACACTTTTCTTCAGTGGTCTCATCTGTTCCCAGAGCTTCAACTCACTTCTATGCAGGTGGTTTCTCTATACTGAATTTTACTGTAATAATTTACTTACATCATATTCCTTGGCTCAAAACAAACACAACAAAACAAAATCCTTCAATTACCCCCAACTAGAATACAAGTTCAAATTCTCTGATCTTACATTCAAGGACTCATTTAATATGAGCCTGGGTGGGCTGGAATAAATGATGGTCCCAAACTATATTTATGGTATTATTTCTCACTACTCCTTTATAAATTCCCTGTATTAGGTAAAATTCATTATTCTTTCTCTTTCTATTTTTCCTCCCTTTAAGTCATTCTCTTCACCTGGAATGCTAATTCTCCAATCTACCTATTAAATTTTACTTAAATTCTGCAATGCCCATGGCAGATATTAATCTAGTAAATCTCTCTCCATACCTGCCCAATGAAACCCTAACTCTTCTGAAATCTAATTAGTTCTTCTTTTGCATCTCTTACGTACTTACCAGATATTGTTTCTTATTATAATTATTTCAGCATATATATCTCCCCTTGCCTCTTGGCATTTAAGCCCTCTGAAGGCAGAGACTATGTCTCGTTCATTTTATGGCCCTCTGCCCTGTCCCAATCCCAGTGTGTAATTAGTTCTAGCACAGAGGCTGTTCAATATATATCAAACAAACACAAATCAAGCGGGAAGGAAGAAACAAAAGTGGAAACAGCCAAGACCTAACAAAAATGACCATACCTACCTATGTGCAAAGAAAAGTAGAACCCTGCAGGGTTATGGCAAACGTAAGTATTGGTAGGAGGGTGAGCTGCTAAAAGGAAACTGAAGACGGTTGCCAATAATTCCAGATCTGGAGGAGACCCAAGGACTTCTGCTATAATTTTCACAAATGATCTACAAACCTCTCGGGGCATGGATGCAAGCTGACCCTCTTTGTGTTCCTGAAAAAAATAAACACTCTCTTTAGGTTTAAAGAGAACTGTCAACTTAACTAACATTTCTCATTGAAGCAAGAGAATTCTGTTTAAGATAGAACTGTGTTGGTTTACGACTCCAGACTGACCATATTTACCATACAATTGAGTTGCTATTTCTCAATTCAAGCAACCCTGCTATTAAAATTCATTAAAACCAATGTCCCCATATAAATGTTAGCTACTATTAGTACTCTTATCACTACTACTACTACTACTTCTGCTACTACTACTATGGGTTCAGAAGGGAAAATTTTTGATAGACAAACCTGATTACATGAATACACTATGTTCCAGTCTACAAAATTATTTCTCACGACAGCTCTGAGAGGTTTTATCCATCATTTCTAGAATACGGAGGCCCAAAGTGGTTATATGACTAACTTAAACCACATAGAAAACATGTCAGAGTAGTGCAGCCATTAACTCAGACTCAGACCTCTGATCTCTTTCTACTGCATCATCTACTGCCTGGAATAATGAGACCTGGCAGAATGCCAAGTAATTACCAAAACTAAAGATGGATATAAATAAACTATTTATATTCTCCAACCCTAACCTCCCCAATAGGTAGCAGCTGGCCTCTAGATCAAGGCTACCAGAGGTAAACCTCCTCATGTTTCCTGTCTGTCCAAATATACAATATATCTCTAAATCCACTCTTCTTCATTTGCTCCTGTGTACTGCTCAATCAGAAAACGTAAAATCTAGATGTTAACTTTGACACAGTTTAGTCTTACTAGCTCAGATTTAAGAAGAGAACACCGAGTCTACAAAAGTAAGCACAAACCCCCTTTGTCAAGATCTCACAATGGCCAAGTAGCCAAGCCAAGACAAGAATACAGGTGTCCTAACTTGCAATTCAGCATTATTTCTGCCACAGCCATTTGTCTTTTTTCTAAATCGCACCCCTTGTGACTTCCTAACCTCGATTATTCATTCCTAAGTTCATCCCAGCTTACGTTTCTTCAATCTTGCCCTCTCCACTGACTCCTTACAAATAGTCACTGGTATCCTATCTCATTAAAAAAAAAAAAATCCCTTAACTTGACCTGTTGGGAAGTTTTTGTTAACATTCTGTTTCTCTTTTCTTCTGCTGCTGGACTTTTTAATAAAAACACTTTTAAATTCTCACTGCTTCCAAGGATCCACCACACATGCTGCCTAAAGTCCCCAGAAATCTTGTTCTTGCCGTCTTCACTCCACTGAAATCTTATAAGCCATTAAGAATTTCAAAGTTGATGGCCTTTTGTCGGACCACATTTTCTTGGAACTTTCTACCTTATTTGGTTCGAGAGACCACCTCTGTCTGGGCAGGTTCTCCTCCCTCTGCCCACGCTTGGCTTTCACTTTGCTGGGCTTCCTGGTACTTCTTTGCCTTTTCAACTACTCTTTTCTTTTGGACTATTCTTTCTATATCTCTCCCAACAGCTCCTTTTTCCTGTTTCATGCCCTGAAAATGGTTATTTTCCGAGATGCAAACCTCAACTCCCTATGATCCTTTCACTACATTTGTGTATCCTGTAGTGCTTCTCTATTCCCATGGCTTCACGAACACATCAATGCAAACAAGTTCTACTCTCTCCCCAGCTCCAATCTTGCACATCCAAGGGCCTGGCGGTCAGTGTCGCTGAGCATCCCACCGTAATCTCACAAGCAGAATGCTCAAGTCTTGCTCAATTCGTGTTCAATGCTGCTTTCTTTGATGATACAACCATTCTTCTGGTCTCCCAGCTTGAAATTTTACATTATATATTTGACTTCTTTTGCAGCTTCTATTTAAGCAGAACCAAGCCCTATTAATTGCCTTTACATCTCCTCCATTATTTGCTCCTTACTTTTGTTCTCTGAATTGTATTTTTAATACAGCAGGTTCTTATTAGTTCTCCATTTTATACACATCAGTGCATCCATGTCAATCCCAGTCTCCCAATTCATCCCACCACCACCACCACCACCACCCCCGCCACTTTCCCCCCCTGGTGTCCATACATTTGTTCTCTACATCTGTGTCTCTATTTCTGCCTTGCAAACCAGTTCATCTGTACCATTTTTCTAGGTTCCACATTTATGCGTTAATATACGATATTTGTTTTTCTCTTTCTGACTTACTTCACTCTGTATGACAGTCTCTAGGTCCATCCACATCTCTACAAATGACTCAGTTTCGTTCCTTTTTATGGCTGAGTAATATTCCATTGTATATATGTGCCACATCTTCTTTATCCATTCACCTGTCAATAGGCATTTAGGTTGCTTCCATGACCTGGCTATTGTAAATAGTGTTGCAGTGAACATTGGCGTGCATGTGTCTTTTTAAATTATGGTTTTCTCTGGGTATGTGCCCTGTAGTGGGATTGCTGGGTCGTATGGTAGTTCTGTTTTTGTTTTTTAAGGAACCTCCATACTGTTCTCCATAGTGGCTGTATCAATTTACATTCCCACCAACAGTGCAAGAGCGTTCCCTTTTCTCCACACCCTCTTCAGCATTTGTTGTTTGCAGATTTTCTGATGATGCCCATTCTGACCGGTTTGAGGTGATACCTCATTGTAGTTTTGATTTGCATTTCTCTAATAATTAGTGATGTTGACCAGCTTTTCATGTGCTTCTTGGACATCTGTATGTCCTCTTTGGAGAAATGTCTATTTAGGTCTTCTGCTCATTTTTGGATTGGGTTGTTTGTTTTTTTTAATATTGAGCTGTATGAGCTGTTTTATATATTTTGGAGATTAATCCTTTGTCCGTGGATTAGTTTGCAAGTGTTTTCTCCCATTCTGAGGGTTGTCTTTTCATTTTGCTTATAGTTTCCTTTGCTGTGCAAAAGCTTTTAAGTTTCATTATGTCCCATTTGTTTATTTTTGCTTTTATTTCCATTACTCTAGGAGGTGGATCAAAAAAGATCTTGCTGTGATTTATGTCAAAGAGTGTTCTTCCTATGTTTTCCTCTAAGAGTTTTATAGTGTCTGGCCTTACATTTAGGTCTTTAATCCATTTTGAGTTTATTTTTGTGTATAGTGTTAGGAAGTGTCCTAATTTCATTCTTTTACATGTAGCTGTCCAGTTTTCCCAGCACCACTTATTGAAGAGGCTGTCTTTTCTCCATTGTATATCCTTGCCTCCTTTGTCATAGATTAGTTGACCATAGGTGCATGGGTTTATCTCTGGGCTTTCTCTCCTGTTCCACTGATCTATATTTCTGTTTTTGTGCCAGTACCATATTGTCTTGATTACTGTAGCTTCGTAGTATAGTTTGAAGTCAGGGAGTCTAATTCCTCCAGCTCCTTTTTTTTTTCCCTCAAGACTGCTTTGGCCGCTCCTTACTTTTACACTCCCATTTTTAATCTCCTACAGGTTCTTTACACTGTACTCATGGACTAATGAGACTACCTCACAACCAATATACTGCCAATTTATTAATCTTCCTTAACTACACTCAAATACCTTAAAGGCAAAGACTAAGTTCCATTCTCTATATACTTCTCACAATACCTAACATAAAGCTATCGTTAATAAATAACTGTTAATTTGACAAACAGGCTCTCTGAATAAAGAAGGGTGAAGAAATATACTTTCATTAAAAGAAATTGGTACCTGAATTTTTCTAGCATTTTTATAAATAAAATGGAAGTGAGAATACTTATTGAAATCTCCAGGTTGATAAGTGTCACTTTTCTGACATGGAAAGACTGAATAAGAACTTCACACTGTCATATGAACTCACTTAAAACTGGCCAACAAGTTTCAAAATGGATAGACAAAGAAAGTGAGTTAGAGGAAAACTGACCCATAGATGAAACATAAAACATTCAGTAAGCAAGGGGTCTGAGAGATCACTGTATTGTATTCCTGAAGACAATAGTCTCATTTACCACAGGGACCAAGAAAGGCATTAAATGCTTTTGTTTTGTTTTTTTCACAATTCATTCATTCAAAAATTATTTATTGTGTGCTTATGTGTTTCAGGTACTGGGATTACAGTGTGATCAACAAACTATAACAACCTTATCCCTGCCCTCAGGAAGTTTGCAGAGAGAAATAAACCATAATGTCCTAAATGACATAAAACTAGCAAATCGTATATGGGCAGAGTGAGAGTAAGTGCAGGAAGGAGAAAGGGTTAATTTAGACAGAAAGGGCAGGGAAGGCTTCTCTCAGGAAGGCGATTTTAAGTTGAGGCACAAAGGATAAGCAGGAGTTGGCCAGATGAAAAGAATGGGATGGATAAGTTTTCAGTCAGAAAGAACATCACATGCCCTGCCGTGGGAAAGAGGCTCACTTGTTTAAGGAAGGGAAACAAGGCTGGGGGTGGGGTGGGCCTGCCGTGGTATAAGATGCGGCTGGAGCGGTGGCTAGATCCTACAAGCCTTGTTACAGAAGTTGTCACAGATTTTGGATTTTATCCCAAGTAAAATAAGAAGCAACTGGAACAAAGGCATTTAAAACAAAGAAACGATTACTGATCCCATGGAACATCTGTCCTTATCTGACTTGATGGAGTTCTAATATATGCCTCAGACCCTGAAAAATCAAACTAACTTGAAAAATAGTTCAATACATCAACCAAGCTAAAACCAGACACCTGTGAAGGCAGAGAAAATAACTGAACTAGAAGCCAGGCCGCAGCACAGGCCCTACAACGTGACTGGTGAAGTTAGTGCCACTTTTTGATATAATTTTTTTTAACAAATAGTTTTAACAAAAACAAAAATTTTTTAACAAAATTTATTTATTTATTTATTTCTGGCTGCATTGGGTCTTCGTTGTTGCTCACAGGCCTTCTCCAGTTATGATGAAAGGGGGCCACTCTTCGTTGCAGTGCACGGGCCTCTCACTGCAGTGGCCTCTCTTGTTGCCGAGCACGGGCTCTAGGCGCGTGGGCTTCAGTAACTGTGGCACGCGGGCTCGGCAGTTGCAGCTCATGAGCTCCAGAGCACAGGCTCAGCGGCCATGGCTCACGGGCCCAGCTGCTCCGCAGCGTATGGGATCTTCCCGGACCAGGGCTCGAACCCACATCCCCTGCATTGGTAGGCGGGCTCTCAACTACTGCGCCACCAGGGAAGCCCTAATATAATATTTTTGATATATTTTCAGTATACTAATTCTAGTACATATAACAGATCTTCAACAAATATGCACTTATTAAAACAACACATACTGGTACTTGTTATTTAAGGAATATGGAACAAGTTAAAATATCACTACTGTTGATGTCCAAGAGACTACAAAATTATTATTTTACCCCAACATAAAGAAATATCTCTGGAATTTAGTAGTTGCTCTTTTGTAACTGAGTTAGGAAAGGTCAAGCTACAAGAGGCAGGGGTTAAAAAACTCCAATACTGGGGCTTCCCTGGTGGCGCAGTGGTTGGGAGTCCGCCTGCCGATGCAGGGGACACGGGTTCGTGCCCCGGTCCGGGAAGATCCCACATGCCGTGGAGCGGCTGGGCCCATGGGCCATGGCCGCTGAGCCTGTGCGTCCGGAGCCTGTGCTCTGCAACGGGAGAGGCCACAACAATGAGAGGCCCGTATACCTCAAAAAAAAAAAAAAAAAACTCCAATACTATCAGCTGAAAGAAGGGATCCTGGAAAGTAGGGCAGACAGAAAATAACCTCACTGAAAGTCCCTCAAAAATCCGAGTCCATAGCGTTGAGTTATTAAACAGAAATCATCGCAGAAAATATCTCCAGAAGTAAAGTTACATGAAAAGTACCTGCAAAACCTGGCAAGTCAGTAGAAAGTGATGCACCACTCGAGCTTTCAGCAACTGCTTAATATTAAACATCTGCTGCTGGTGATCCGCTCTGAGGAGGACTTCTAGGGCTGCCAGCAGAGTTTCCCAAACACCTTGCTGAGAAAAGAAACACATACCGATTAGCACAGAGTTACTGAAAAACATGCTGCATGCTTTTTAGAAGATATGCAATACATCAGTTTAACACTGTGTATATATTGAGGGTCAAAGATTAAATTTGTCTGAAAAAGTAAATCTTAGGGCTTCCCTAGTGGTGCAGTGGTTGAGAGTCCGCCTGCCGATGCAGGGGACACGGGTTCGTGACCCGGTCCGGGAAGATCCCACATGCCGCGGAGCGGCTGGGCCCGTGAGCCATGGCCGCTGAGCCTGCGCGTCCGGAGCCTGTGCTCCGCAACGGGAGAGGCCACAACAGTGAGAGGCCTGCGTACCACAGAAAAAAAAAAAAAAAAAGAAACACATAAGGGGGCTTCCTTGGTGGCACAGTGGTTGAGAATTCGCCTGCCAATGCAGGGGACATGGGTTCGATCCCTGGTCCGGGAAGATCCCACATGCCACAGAGCAACTAAGCCTGTGCGTCACAACGACTGAGCCTGTGCTCTAGAGCCCATGAGCCACAACTACTGAGCCTGCGTGCCACAACTACTGAAGCCCGCGGGCCTAGAGCCCGTGCTCCGCAACAAGAGAAGCCACCGCAATGAGAAGGATGTGCACCGCAAGGAAGAGTAGCCCCCGCTCACCCCAACTAGAGAAAGCTCACGCACAGCAGCAAAGACCCAACACAGCCAAAAATAAATGTTTATAAAAAGAAAAAGAAACACATGAAACACATTATCAATATTAACTATTTACAAATAATTTAGTTTCAAAGAGCATTATTAAAAATGTACAGATTTCAATGCTAATTTCTGTATGCAGCATTTAATCAAATAATTTTAGAACAAGATGTACTAAACTGAAAAAAGTTAGACAATGTAGAAATTCTGCATTTTGGATTAATTTACTTTTAAGTCCAAATAATAGAATTCTCTGCACAATTACTAAGTGTGCAGTTTCAAACAGTAGTTAGCATCCTTTTGAGGTGCTTTAAAATGCTTCTCCCATACTGAATCAATCTTAAATTATCCACAGTAATAGAGAAAAAGGAATCTTACATAGATAACTACTACTGAAAGATAATCTTCACCTCATTTTATTAGCCCAAATAACCTTTCAACAAAGTCATTAACAAAAAGCAAAATTAACTGCCTTGGGTTGCAGGTCTTGCTGTTTTTCCTGCCATTATTGATGGAAATGAATAATGAAAAGGCCAAGGAATTGATAGACTTAATCATGCTATTCTAACGAAGGCCTCTCTCTTTATAAGACAGGGCCAAGGTGCCCTGAGAGAAAAAGACATATGAAAACTGGAAGACAAAACAAACAAACAAACAAAAAATTGGAAGACGAGGTAGGCCAAGTATGAAAACTTGATTGAGGCCTGAAAAATAGTACTAAAATAGAGCAGTGCCAAAGCAAACAGACAACTAGCAACAAAAACAAAACAACACAGCTAAAAAAATAATTAGGAAAGAAAATCTTATTTCAAACTCATAGTATTTGTGTATATCACTTTTGAATTCAACAAAAAATGTTTTGTTTTTTAATCACACTGTTTTTTAATGCTCAAATTAGCATCCTCTTTTGAAATACTAAAATAGCTGTCCAATTTTTAGTTAAGATTTGATCTTCCAATCTACAATAGAGCTATTTCTTTATTACATGTTTATATTTATACTGCCTTTGATCCAACTTGTTTGTATTTACTATCACAATGTTCATTTGCTTTCTCTCCCTGAAACATTAAGTGTATTTTTATACATATATATATGTGTGTGTGTGTATATATACATATATATATATGGATTTTTTAAATTCTGAAAGTGAGTATTTATTCAGAATGAGAAATCGCAACAAAATAGAAAGTTTTTTTGTTTTGTTTTGTTTTGTTTTGTGGTACGCGGGCCTCTCACTGTTGTGGCCTCTCCCATTGTGGAGCACAGGCTCCGGACGCGCAGGCTCAGCGGCCATGGCTCACAGGCCTAGCCGCTCTGCGGCATGTGGGATCTTCCTGGACCGGGGCACGAACCCGTGTCCCCTGCATCGGCAGGCGGACTCTCAACCACTGAGCCACCAGGGAAGCCCCCAAATAGAAAGTTTTAAAAACTGACAATACCATAAAATCCAGAAAAAGCAATAGTTAGCTGCCTGACACAGCTCTGTAATACTTTCCCCCTATGTTTTGCAGGAGCATATTCTTTGACTGCTTCTTCATATAACAATAATTTTGTAATATAATTTTATATAGGAAGAACAGAAAAATAATTTTGTCTTTCCTCTACCATGTTTGGTCAACATTTGTGTTTGTTAATGACAGATTAGAAGTGTTTCCTTCAGCTTCCTAACTCATTATTGATAGTGAGTAAATCTGGGGGGGGCTGTTGCCAAATTTGGAAGTAACCAAATTTTAAAAAATTCTAAAGGTACACACTTTGAACTGGTCTTTAATTACGCCTGATGATACTGTTGTTATACGCTAAATAACTCTGGACAATCTACAGTCTACACTAGAACTAATGAGGCTCTATGAGCCACACCATGAAGGCTATGCTTATAACTAGGGCAGAAAGGAAACAGCCCTATATTCATTCCCTGGCTGGGTCCTTGTGAAGACTACCTGATCCATCCAGCTGTTGAGATGCTTTGCCTAGACCTAAGATAAAAGCATGTTCCTTAGCTTATGCCTATCATGAAGCCAAGACTTCATAGACTTGCCCTGTATACTGATACAGCTCTATGACTTCTGGGTAACGTGGCTCCCTTACTCAGAAGTGTGTCTATTTCCCTCTCCTTGACTCTCTCTCCACACTCTTAGCAGGACCCCTTTCAGAGTTTATGGTAAATGCAAGTCTCCAATTGATTCAAATGTTCTCCAGCCGAGTACTGCTCTAGCTACTACCAGCAGCCCAAGCTCTGATCCTGACCCTCCAGATCAGCATTATCCAGGGCTGTCTAAAACCTTGCACAGAAATTAATCTTCAGATTTCCGTCTACAATTAACATTACGTTGAAGTGGTAAATTTGTTCTGTTCTCCAAAAGAATGATTGGATGAATATTTAAAAGTAAATGCCTTTTTGTGCACCAAAGGAAACAATCAACAGAGTGAAAAGGCAACCTACAGAAAGGGAGAAAATACTTGCAAACCATATATGAGATAAGGATTAATATGCAGAATATATAAAGAACTCCTATAACTCATTAACAAAAAATCAAATAACCCAGTTAAAAAATGGTCAAAGGACTTGAATGGACATCTCTTCAAAGAAGATATACAAAGGGCCAATAAGTATATGAAAAGATGCTCATCATCACTAATCATCAGGAAAATAAATGCAAATCAAAACCACAACAAACTATTACCTCATACCCTATAGAATAGGCACTATCAAAAAATAACAACTGGGCTTCCCTGGTGGCGCAGTGGTTGAGAGTCCGCCTGCCGATGCAGGGGACGCGGGTTCGTGCCCCGGTCTGGGAGGATCCCACATGCCGCGGAGCGGCTAGGCCCATGAGCCATGGCTACTGGGCCTGCGCGTCCAGAGCCTGTGCTCCGCAACGGGAGAGGCCACAGCAGTGAGAAGCCCACGTAATGCAAAAAAAAAAAAAAAATAAAACAACAACTGTTTAGTGAGAATGTAAAAAAATTGGATCACTTGCACATTGTTGGTAGGATTGTAAAATGGTGCTTCTCTTACAGAAAATAGTATGGAGGTTCCTCAAAAAGTTAAAAATAGAACTACTATATGATTCAGCAATCTTACTTCTGCATACATATCTAAAATAATTGAAAACAGGATCTCAGAGAGACCTCTGCACATCCATGTTCACTGTAACATAATTCACAATGGCCAACATGTGGAAGCAAGCTAAGTGTGAATGACATGAACAGATAAAGAAAATGTGGGATACACATACAATGGGATATTATTCTGACTTAAAAAAGAAAAAAATCTTGTCATATGCTACAACACAGATGAACCTTGAGGACATAATGCAAAGTCAAATAAGCCAATCACAAAAAGACAAACACTGAATGATTCCACTTGTATCAAGTATCTAATGTAATCAGACTCATAGAAATAGAATGTAAAATGGTGGTTGCCAGGGACTGGGGGCAGGGGAAATGGGGAGTTGTTGTCCAATGGGTAGAGTTTCAGTCAAACAAGATGAAAAAGTTCTAGAGAAGTGCCATACGACAAAGTGTATACAGTTAATACTGTACTGTACACGTAAAAATTGTTGAATTCACAAAAATTGTTGTAAATTCACAAGTGTTTTTTTACCACAAAAATAGTACATGCCTCTGCTTTATTCCATATCCTCCAGTCTAGCAATAGCTCCTCTAGAAGCTTAACATCCTGGATTATAGCATTAGACTCGGCATCCAACTTAAATTCTCCATTCTCATTGATATGAATAATATCTTCATCACAGCAACCTTCAAGAAGGGTCTATGGAAAAACAACATTAATACAAGATGCATCAACAGTTAATCCAGAAATTCAAAAGAAATATTAAGCTTTCAATCTTAGCAGTCATAACATAAAATTCAAAGGAAAACTAGTGAATAACTCAACATTTCACCAAGTATCTTTAAATTGTTTTGTAAAACAATTCAAGTAATGCGAAAACCCCCAAATTTCAATTATTTATAAATGACTATTCAGTTTCAAATATGGGGTAAAAGAAACCACATCCTATTTTTTAAATTCAATGAATCTGTTGGGTTTTAAATTTTTTCCAAGAAGCATTCATGCCACAAATGTATGGATCTTGACAGTTTCAACAGTTGGGGTTTGGGGGCATGGGAAGAGGCATGGTCTTTTGCCTTAGTACTAGTACCCTCAGAGAGAAATATTTTCACAATGTTACCAAATGCTTTTAGTTAGAAAGGTACTTAAATATATGATGACAGCTGGATCACAATAAAAGCTAATAAGGCTTTAAGATGCTAACTCTATAGCAGCATTGCCTAACAGGAACGGCACAGCACTAGGTGTCTGGAGAACTAGGTTCTCTTCCATAACTGCGGGAGCTGAAGCAAACAGCGATCTCTCTGTGGGTTTCACTTTCACTAATCTACAGAATGAGGGGCCGGCCAAGGAGACATTGCTGGCTAATCAAGATCTAAAAATCTTAATTTTTTTCTTTTACTCCTCTAAAATGTTTTAAAGGCAATTAAAATGTAATTATTTAAATGATGAAAAACCCAGAAGAGCCTTACTTTGATTAAATATATACTATTGAGTTTCCTTCATTTTCTTCAGGAATAACTGAAACACAAAACTCTATTATTGGAAGACTTTAATGAAGAGGTATCACTGCATATGAAACTCTGAGAATAAGTTGTTTTTGTTTTTGTTTTTTTATAGTGTCAAGAGCCACTTTCTCTTTTTTTTTTTTTTTAGAAAATGTTGGGGGTAGGAGTTTATTAATTAATTTATTTATTTTTGCTGTGTTGGGTCTTTGTTTCTGTGCAAGGGCTTTGCCTAGTTGTGGCAAGCGGGGGCCACTCTTCACCGTGGTGCGCGGGCCTCTCACTATCACGGCCTCTCTTATTGCGGAGCACAGGCTCCAGACGTGGAGGCTCAGTAGCTGTGGCTCACGGGCCTAGTTGCTCCGTGGCATGTGGGATCCTCCCAGACCAGGGCTCAAACCCGTGTGCCCTGCATTAGCAGGCAGATTCTCAACCACTGCACCACCAGGGAAGCCCCAAAGAATAAGTTTTATGAGAACCTACCTACCTTCAAAATGTGAAAGCCCACAATGCATTTTTGTTTGATCAACACCTGATGAATCATGGAAAGTCCATTACAATTTTCTAATTCATGTATTCTCTGTTGGTTGTATTTAATTAATGAGAGTATAATTCTCAGTGCTAATGCTTGAGTTTCTTCACAGATACTGAGTTCCACAACCTAAAAAAAAAGTAGATATATTTTTTCTCATTTGTTGAGATTAAAAATTTAACATGTGTGGTTATCTTCCATTATGTAACGTCAACCCATTAGTTTCATTTGAAAGCTTATTTTTTTATTGCTGACACTGTTTGTAATTACTTAAGAACTGTAAAGAAACAAAACTAAAAACCATAAATTCTCACCTCACACCAGTCAGACTGGCTATCATCAAAAAATCTACAAACAATAAATGCTGGAGAGGATGTGGAGAAAAGGGAACGCTCTTGCACTGTTGGTGGGAATGTAAATTGATACAGCCACTATGGAGAACAGTATGGAGGTTCCTTAAAAAACTAAAAATAGAAGTACCATACGACCCAGCAATCCCACTACCGGGCAAATACCCTGAGAGAACCATAATTCAAAAAGAGTCATGTACCACCATGTTCACTGCAGCTCTATTTACAATAGCCAGGAGATGGAAGCAACCTAAGTGCCCATCGACAGATGAATGGATAAAGAAGATGTGGCACATATATACAGTGGAATATTACTCAGCCATAAAAAGAAATGAAATTTGAGTTATTTGTAGTGAGGTGGATGGACCCAGAGTCTGTCATACATACGGAGTGAAGGAAGTCAGAAAGAGAAAAACAAATACCGTATGCTAACACATATATATGGAATCCAAAAAAAAAAAAATGGTTCAGAAGAACCTAGAGGCAGGACAGGAATAAAGACACAGACGTAGAGAATGGACTTGAGGACACGGGGAGGGGGAAGGGTAAGCTGGGACGAAGTGAGAGAGTGGCATGGACATATATACACTACCAAACGTAAAATAGATAGCTAGTGGGAAACAGCCGCATAGCACAGGGAGATCAGTTCGGTGCTTTGTGACCACCTAGAGGGGTGGGATAGGGAGGGTGGGAGGGAGATGCAAGAGGGAGGAGATATGTAGATATATGTATATGTATAGCTGATTCACTTTGTTATAAAGCAGAAACTAACACAACATTGTAAAGCAATTATACTCCAATAAAGATGTTAAAAAAAATAATGAATACACAGTACAAAACCCCCTCCATAAATTCCATGTTCATTTGTCTCTTAAATATTCTATAAATTGACTAAAATAACACTGATAACCTTAGAATTCAGTAGTATTTTATTAGTGATCTGAAATGTCAGCAAAATGCCTCAAATTTGTGATGATTAGTCACTCAGCAAACAGGATCTGTGTTCTCTGCTGTGGGAGATGAAGAAGTAATAGGCGTGCTAACTGCCTCCAATGGGGGTCAAATGATAAGATGTACATATAGAAACTACGGATTGTGGCTTGTACTTCAATTCCCCCAGTGCTTTCTGGAAACTACTATATGGAAGAAACACACACCTTATTATGATGATAAAAAGGCAAAGAAGAGTGAGACACTGTGAATGCACGAGAGCACAGAAACTACTTCTGACTCCACTCTGCTCAGGACAGGGAAGCCTACATGGAGAAGATGGCCTGGAGAGAGAGCAAAACCCTGGGAAGCAGGGATAAATGGGTGGCTGGGGTGGGCCACAGTCAGGAGAGAGGCGAAGACTGGAAGTTCACGGTACATCTAGGAGAATGCAGATTGCCTATTTGGTTGGATGGTGGACATTAGGCTCAAAAGGCAGGCTATAACACACAACTGTAAAGCAATTATACTCCAATAAAGATGTTAAAAAAAAAAACAGGCAGGCTATACGTGTAAGGATTTTTTAAAATTTATTTTTGGCTGCGTTGGGTCTTCGTTGCTGCACACAGGCTTTCTCTAGTTGCAGCGAGCAGGAGCTACTCTTTGTTGCGGTGCACGGGCTTCTCATTGCAGTGGCTTGTCTTGTTGCGGAGCATGGGCTCTAGGCACTTGGGCTTCAGTAGTTGTGGCTCGCGGGCTCTAGAGCACAGGCTCAGTAGTTGTGGCGCACGGGCTTAGTTGCTCTGCGGCATGTGAGATCTTCCCGGACCAGGGATCGAACCCCTGTCCCCTGCACTGGCAGGCGGATTCTTAACCACTGCGCCACCAGGGAAGTCCCAAATGTAAGGATTTTAAGGAGACTGAATTTTATTTTTGTAGGCAAGGGTGGATACTGAACAAAGTTTCTAAGTTTTAAGTGTAAAAACATACTTTAGAAGTCTTACTGGCAAGATCCTATATGTATGCAAGATAAAAAATTAACCATTTTCTCTAGGATCTAGTCACTGTGTAATAGTAAACAGAACAAAATTATATTCAATAACTTGATGAAAGAGGAAAAACCGTTTTGAAATTATACAAAGCTATAAAAGTAGATCACAAAATGCTGATAAGTTAAATGAAAAGCTTTTAATTTTAAAACACTAGGTACTAGATGCAAAAAAAAGTTTGAAAAAGTAAAAGGAGGAAAGACAGACAGCTTAGAGTATGGCGGATCAAATGCTAATCAAATATTTATAGGCTTCCCTGGTGGCGCAGTGGTTGAGAGTCCGCCTGCCGATGCAGGGGACATGCGTTCGTGGCCGGGTCCAGGAAGATCCCACATGCCGTGGAGCGGCAAGGCCGGTGAGCCATGGCCGCTAAGCCTGCGCGTCCGGAGCCTGTGGTCCACAACGGGAGAGGCCACAACAGTGAGAGGCCCGCGTACCGCAAAAAAAAAAAAAAAAAAAAAAAATATATATATATATATGTATATATATATTTTTAAGAACAGTAACAATAACCACAAACACTGGTATGTCTCTTATTGAAAAATTAATCAAAAGGTTAAAAGAAAGAAGGCTGGTTAGGGAGATAGTATGATAATGTTGCAGAGGTTATACTTAAGGAGAAAATTTTGAGGATGAAAAAAGATCAGGGCAGCTTTAATTAAACAAGGATATGGACCACAAGGAAGTAGAAATGATTTGTACTGAAGACACACCATTTGTACCCCCATTTGGATTTTACCAATCCCTGAAACAGTCACATATACTACTGACTGCCTACTCTGCATCAGGAAAGATATTGTGATGGCCCTCAGATGACTAAATAGAATAGATAATTAAACATGTTTCTCTAAAACAGTACCTATGGCATGAGTCAAAATTTTTGTATTTCTCCTTCCCTTTAAATAAAATTCAAACCCAAACAAATTATTTTTGTACTTATTTGACCTTTTTTTTCCCTATGCATCTGGAAGCTTCAAGGGAAAAACACATTTCACAAACTTTATTTTAAGGAATATATTTCTTCTATATTTTTACTATGGCATGCTTTTCTTTTTTCTCATTGGCAATTTTAAATCTTGTACATTTAACACTTAATTGTTCTAATTGCATTTCTGGATAATAGGAAACTTCTAAAATCTTCATAAATTAAAAATAAATTTTAATCAAAAATTACCTGTGGCAGAAAGTTTGATGACATTCTAAACAACAGGTGCTTTTTTAATCTTAAAAGTTTAATATAGTTGATATATAGCTTTATTTGTATTCGAAAAGAAATCCTAAAATGTATCAATAATAAAGAGGTAGTTTCTCTTTAAATAAAATTATAAGCAGTGATTCTTACCCTAGCAAAGAGAAAGACAAATATACCAGTTCCACCAATTTCGTGCAGAATGCCTTGAAGTGTTTTACATTCAGTGGGCCGGAGATTCTTTAGATGATAAGGTTCTAATAAGATGCTGTGAACTTCTTTTGAGCTGAAGGGTCTTTGAGAGAGTTGTGTTTTCATTTGACCTTTAAGTCTAATAACTGGCTCATAGATGGTGTACTGAGCAGGACAGTAAGTGGTATACACAACTGAAAGATTTTCCTGAAACACAAATATTTTCCTTCAGTAACTAAACAAAGTTTAAAAAGTAAGTTATTAACTAGCAAATGAATATTTCAAAGTGAAAAGACAACCAACAAATCTTTTTCTTTGTTTTAAAAAAGAAAGACACTACACTAAACAAAGATGGACATGAGAAGCAAGACAGCTCCCCACAAAGGAAAAGATAAGTTTCATTTAGCAGTGATCAATATGTGTAAACCACATCAAGGCTGAGAAAAATTCCAGCTTTGATCTTTTGAGAATAAACATGAAATTATACCTATTATCACCGATAACAACAAGCCCATACCACACTCATTGCATGCCAGGCACTGTTCTATGCATTTATAAATATTAACCAATCTTTACAACCCTATGAGTTGGAGACTCTGGGTCAACGTATTCAAATGTATCTTGGTCTTGAATTTGCTCATGGGCTGCCTACTCATTTAAACATGACTCTAAACTAGATCATTCTTTCTACTAGAATAAAATTCCAGACTATCAGCACACCTAACTGAAATTGAATGGAACTTTCAATATTTCTCCCATGCAGAGGGTAGTTTTGATCGGATTCTGGCTGTCTGTCAAATATTCTATTAACTACTTTTAAAATGATGGTAAATTTTAAATGCAAAATATACTCTGAGGCGCTCTCCGTGGAGGCAGCTGCAGGAGCTCAAGCTTAGGGAAATCAGGTAGATTCAAGATCTTCTCACAGAAGCCGGGGCGGGGGGTCGGGGGCGGTCTTGGGCTTCGATCATTTTCAACTCGTGGTGATTTAAGTATAGTTTCATCAGGCATCACCTAGCATATAAGCATACCAACTAAACTGACTACACAGTCTACTGTATATGATTATGCTGGGCGAAACAAAATTGTATATCTGTAGTAGTTTTCATTAGAAACCTGATAAAATGCCCAGTTACCTGGAACATGTCCCACCTGACACCAATGCCTTGCCAGGAGGGCACCATCTCTGCCTGACTGCTCACTCATACCTCATAACCCCAAAATAATGAAGTCAGGCTTAAAAAATCTGCTTTCTAAAAAAGACTTTTCACATAAAACCTGTATAATTTTTATCTGTGATAATTTCTGTTGAACTTTATGACTTACAACCTATATTCTTTTTGGGCAAAATAAAAGGATTAAGAATATGTTATTTTTGTAAAAACAAATGGATTAACCAAGAACTAGAGAGTTAAAATTATGTTTTGAACAGACATTTGTTGTATGAGCTCCTTTGTCTTCCTAAAGCAGAGATGCTCAATGTGTGGTCCCCAACCAGGAGCATCAGCATCACCTGGGAATTTGTTAAAAATGTAAACTCTTGGACCACACTTCAGATCTCCTGAACCCAAAGCTCTGGCCCAGCAATCTACATTTTAACAAGTCCTCTGGGTGATTCTGGTTGGAGAATCATTTCACTAAAGCACGTTTGGTCAACGGTGGCACATTTGGGGTTGGATTAATTCTGAGTTGTATGACACCGCCCATGCGCTGTAGAATACTTAAAATCCCTGGCCCCCACTCAATAATAGTGGACAGCCCAAATGCCCCCAACCCCCATTTTAAAATACTCCTTAGGGAGAAAAAGATTGTGTGCCTAATATCAGATCTTCAGTTAAATTCCACAGGTATCTACTCTGTATTTATTTTACCACAGATATATATTTAACATCACTTAAGACTTAACATATGTTTTACAAAATATCTGAACTAGAACTTCTCCTTCACTTTAGTCAAATGTTACAGCTTTAAAATATAATATATTTTGATTGTAAAATATACACCTCATTAACAACAACAATAACAACAAAATATATCCCAAAGTAGTAGTCTCCAAGTAAGAAATATCTCTGACCTATAACTGTACCTCTCATAATAAAGCAAGAGAAGGAGGAACACAGTTTCATGGCTAGGCCTACCAGCTTTTAGTAGATCTTCTAAGACCATGAAGGGTCAGTTTCCTAGCTGCTATAATGAAAAATATCTATCACAAGCTCCTAATCTATATATTAGTATAACAAAATATTAGAATGTATAAAATGCAATCAAGAGTCTCATATAAGCAGAGTTAGCAATAATTTGAAAGCAAAATTCCTAGTTGTTATTGATATTAAAGAAAGAAATATTCTAAAATCTGAATATGTGTAATTAAAATTAATATAAATAAAAGTTAGTATTTATTTGTAAGTATGGGAAAGAAAGGTAATAAGCAATTTTTTAAGGCTAACACGTGTTATATTTTCATTATATCATAAACATTTTTCTCAAATGATTAATAGGTATAACCTAAACTAAACTGATACTTAGTATAGAAATATAGTTCCAAGGAAAAGCAGATGAAAATTTGAAACCTGAAAATGAATTCTGAGGTGGTCAAAGTATTTCAATTAAAAAGAAAAACATTTCTAAGTAAAGAAAATATTGAGAAACAGAAAAGAAAAACTCTAAAAATCTAATTCCCAGCTAATAACACATTCAATAAACATACATAACAGTTACTATAAAGTTAAAACTTATAAAATGAAAACTTACAATTAGAAGACCAATGTCCACATCTTTGTTGGTCATAAAAAGTTCTCTGATTTGTTCACATTGCAAAATTTCTTTATTAATATATTTGGAGTAGTCATTCACAGGCTTGCCATATTTACATGGCATTATAGACGTATGATTGGGTCCACAAGCATATAAATAAAATGCCTCTTGTGAGCCAATGTTAGCTCCTGAATAGCAAAAAAATAAAGTTATTTACTTAAAATACTCCAACCAAAATTTTTTGTAAAAAACAAGAAACCAAGAGGGTTTTTTTGCTAGATTCTTATAGTTGTTCACTGTATCTTACAAAATTGATAAAGCCTCAGTTTCCAAATTGGTGTAATGAGCAAATAATTTACAGCAAGATTATCTGCTGGATGTAAGATGAATTAATATAGATACATATATAAAGTTAACTGAAAGCTCTTGGTATAATGAAGTCATGAAATTTGTAGTTGCTCTTTAGGCTAAAAGCAGGTTTGGTTTTGTTTTGCCTCTTTTTTTTTCTTTTTTGTAAATGGAAACTATACCTCAGTAAATTCCTTTTAAAAATAACATGTGGATCTTTATTCCTTCATCCATCCATCCATCTATTCAATAAACACTGTCTGAATGCTATTACGTGCCAGGTTTAGTGATACATTTTTTAAAATCACATATTTCTTTTTCCCCTAAAATGTGGTATTTTTTAATATAATATACTAAAATTATAAATAAAAGAGACAACCAGTCTAAGTGTACCTGTCATAACAGTGCATTTTCCAGGATTATAAAGTTGATTTAATATAAGCTTCTCTTTTGGGGAGAGTATGGAGGTAGGTTGTACACCTCTACATTAAATGTATGTATCAATTATAAGAAGCACCTAGATTATAAAAATGTTAAAATATTTTAAAAGTACATCTTGGAGGGCTTCCCTGGTGGCGCAGTGGTTGAGAGTCCGCCTGCCGATGCGGGGGACACGGGTTCGTGCCCCGGTCTGGGAGGATCCCACATGCCGCGGAGCGGCTGGGCCCGTGAGCCATGGCCACTGAGCCTGTGCTCCGGAGCCTGTGCTCCGCAGGGGGAGAGGCCACAACAGTGAGAGGCCCGCCTAACCGCAAAAAAAAAAAAAAAAAAAAAAAAAAGTACATCTTGGAATCTAGGAAATACAGTACTTACTAAGTACAAGTGAAGGAACAGGGATTAATACTTTATCCAGGATAAATAACTTAGTTTAATATTTGTTAACTGAAAGAAAAATTTGGAAATGCTTTGAAGGGGAAAAATATACCATTGAAAAGAAGTAAATTTCCCAGGTCCCATTTGCCAGCCAATTGCAGAAATTCTTCTTGGGATGATAAACAATGGCCAATCATGCAAAATGTTTTATTGCTGTCAGATGACAAACTTGTTTTTCTTGGAAGCATAAAATCCAAAGTAACATCAGGCTTCCTACGTTAAAAACAAAGTTAAATCAATTACTTCAGTGAGTACTAGGGATTTTTAAAGTATGAATGTTTCAAAACGGGAAATTCTTGAACAAGTTTCTTGGTTCAGTATCAGATAGTTGGTGATGGGACAGAGAGGAGGGCTGATTCTCTTGTGTCTTGGTCCAAGGTGCTGCTGGTCCACAAGCCCCCAAAGGAGGGGAGCAGAACAGAGATGACTGATGGTCCTACACCAGGCCGTGGGAAGTATGACCGGACATTTGCTGCAAGCTTTCTTTGCCACTTGACTTCTGCATATTCACCTTCCTGGTTTAAGATATAAATCTAGCACCTCCCCCTGATTTTACCAGAAAGTCTCCCATCTCAGTAAACAATTCCTAAAAATCTCATGTCCTCTATGAGGGCTTCAAAAACGAATCAGAAAAAGAATATCACTTCTTCAGGTTTTGCTCTGACAAGGCACTAAAACGCCAATGCTTTTTGGCATTTTCTGTTTTTTCAGTGCTAAATCATTACCGAGCTTTTGATTAGTCTCTTGCTTTTCTTCTTATAAAGGTTACAGGAATCCTTACAAAAGGCAGAGTAGGATGAGGTAAACTAACGGTTTCTCCTAGAGAGACACACATGGTGGGAGAACTTCATCCTCTAGTTGAAATGGCGGAGTGCCAAGCTCTACCCCCATTTTAGAAATGTTTTAACCTCCATATTAAGATAATGAAGGTAGCTTATAAAGACAAAGTTTGTGAATAAGACAAAGAACTTAGAATAAGCTAATAATGAGATATTCTATTTTGGTATGTATTTATTTAAAAACTTTCCCCTAAGGCTTTCTGTTTCATACTTAACATATAAATTTAACTATTTTAATAGGAATATTTTTACAAAGGAAAGATGTGAGCTAACTTTTTTTTACTGAGGTATAACTGACATACAACATTATAGTGAGATAACTTCTATTACTGTACAGGCATCTTTCTTGAACCAACTAAATGGCTGTGACTGAAATAGTGCTGCCACCTAGTGGCATTATGACAATACAGTTTTTATGGGTAAAGAAAACCTACTGTAAGATCAATGCGAGATGAGTTCAACAAACACTAAAATAATTCATACTATCTACGATGTGCCATATATTCCTACCATATTTGTGTGCTGTTCATCAAATAAAAATTAATAGAAAATATTAATAGGTTTTTTCAGTGTCATTACATCTTGAAATATATTATTTGTAGAAATTATTCTATTAGTTCAGAGAGTGATAAAGATAGTGCCGAATTTAAATCAACAGAATAATATATTCATCCTTGGTCACTTGCTCGTTGCTCTATTAATAGATAAAATCATTAACTTGTACCAAAGGGGAAAAAATTCCCTCAAAGTAATGAAGAAATAAGTGGGTGGGTAAAAATTAGTGCTATGTGAATCAAGTGACTATACTCATAACTTCAGAACTAGCCACAGAGAACATCTAGACTCTCACTCTGAACATGTCTAATGATTAGTTTATGATTCCTATATCTGTCAGCTGGCCTGATTCATCAAAACGCTGTCAGGTTAGTAAAGCACAGGGTTTTAAAGCAGGCTCTATCCAGACTCAGAGTCCAGTTTGTGTTTCAGCTGCCCTCCTCACTACTGGTAGGGCTTTGGGTCAGTTACCTTGCCCTACCCTGGGTCTCAGCTGCCTCACATGTAAAATACACCTCTTTCATCATGCTGTTGGGAGGACTAATTGAGGTCATCCATGTCAAGTGCTTACTACACTGCCTGGTGTGTACTAAGAGCTCAAGAAAGGAGAAGGAGAGAGTCCAGGAGACTCTCTCCCAGCCCCATCCCCAATCCCAACTGATCTAACTCAAGGCTCTGGAAACAAACAGTGATTGGCTACTGCTGCCATTCAGGCTTAGGCAGTTGTGAAGACAGAACTTCTCAGAAAATATTTTATTTGGACTATGGAAATTGAGCTTCAATGACATATTTTCATGTATATATTTTTTAATGAATAAACTGTTTCCTGTAGCAGACACTGTGGACTGGCTACCCTAGAGCCGTTCACAAGCCCCTTGCCCTGCCTTCCTGAGGCTGGACGGCGGTAAGCAATCAACTCCTGCAGCCACTGCAGCGCTGACCAGTACACAGCCTTCCCGTGGTTCCCACAGGCCCTTTCCTCTGCCTGGCCCACTCACTCTTCCTCCATCCTGCTCATGGAAAGCTCCATCTCCTTCAGGTCTCAGCTTAAATAAACTGTTCCTAGATAGGTCTTCCCTGATGTACCTCCCTTAAGTAGCAAACCTGGTATTTTCTGTCTCAGGACACATTTGTTGTCCCCACAGTACTTGTCATGATTTGTACATACTCATTTAATTGTGTATGCTTGCTGTCTGCTTCCTCACGGGACTGTGAGCCCCAAAAGGCAGGGAACGTGTCTGTCTTGTTCACCAAGCCCCCAAGCCTGATATAGCATGTGCTCAGCACATAATAATTCCTTAGTAAGTACTGGATGAACAAATGAATGAAAAAATAGGTTAATTTGTGCTAAGGGTATATGTTATCTCTATGATCTAATCTACTTCGAGGGACTTTTGAGAGAATTGGAAGATCATGTATATAATGCACCTGGCAAAAGGTCTGTGACATAATAGGTATGCAATATTTTAGACCATTCGATTAAATCTAGACTCCTCATCCTGGATTCAAAGCTGCTGTCACATAGTATCACCATGCCCACTCATTTTTCTTGCTCATTATTCAACTTAGACTGTTCCTTCCAGCCAGCTTGGTCCTTTCCCATGTTACACTAGTTTCCAATTCTGTATCCCCTTTCATGCTATTTCATTCAATAAAATACTTCCCAATGCTTACAATTTCCAAGATACCTTATAGTTCTCCTAGTGTTACATTTTACATTAAGATATTCTACAAAACATTTCTTATTAATTTGACTCACAATTCTCCTGGTTTGTAAAAGTCATATAGTACTATAACCGAATCTATCACCTGGCATATTTCTAGGACCCTATCTTAATCTATCACCTGATACACTGGCTTATATTTTTCTCTAGTCATTCTAATTTCTTTTGAAACTCTGATTTAATTTAGGTATTAGTTTTATTAGCCACTTAATTTAAATAATTCCTTATGGATTCACTTTATAACATATGGGCTTGATGGACTAAATCATAGGCTCAGCTGCTTGATGTAATATACGTTTTACATGAATGCCTAAATGTTCAGATTTCTGCATGCTCCCCAAATCCAAATATTAATCTTCAACAATTATTTCTAAGGGGAATTAATTTTGTATGAAAGTGATAAATAGGAAAAAATATCTAACTTGACAGACTCTTACGTTAATATATAGTAAAATTTTACCTATAGTTTTCTGTAATCTGTTTCAGAAGCTGTAACAGAATAATTAAAATTGTAACTGACATTAATAAGTATTTACTAAAAATGTTTCATACCTCTGTCCAGAGACCCATATGGAGATCTTCCCATGGATATTCTTTTTCCCTTGGGGCTGCTGCAAGTAGGTGAGTACTAAATGTTGCCATTTGCTTGGAAGGAAAATATTCTCCTCTGATTCAACCTGTGCTAGTAAAACAGCTTTCGTATCGTCATTTGAATCCATGCACACACTGTACAAAAAGAGAAAAGGTAAAGGCTAAAAACATGAAATTTCTGATCTCAGTTTTTAACATGTATATCAACTACAACTCTAGATATTTAAGTGAAAATAAAAATCAGTTCTATTATTAAACTAACTTGAAAAGTCAGTAGGTCTTTGTTTTACACCGTAATCTGCTTAGTTATTTTATTATACTATTACCTCAATTCATGAACTAAAATAGATTTGGCTCATTTGCTAGTTAGGGTTAACAATTTGGGCAATAATCTTCAGAATTCAATTTGCAAAAAAAAATTTTATTACTACTATCTATACAGTCATTGCCTTTTTAGAAATTACAGTGTAATATTTGGTTCATACGAAAATTAATACATATTATACATAAATATCTAAATGCCTAAAACAAGGATATATTGTTGGTCTAACCTACTTTGAAGAATTACTAAGAGAATTAAGACATAATTTATATAATGTACCAAGTAACCTTTATTACATTTACAGAGCATAGATCCCTAAGCAACATGTTTCATTTAAAGTTTTATAAAGATAGTATCATACTAGTCATATTCACTCAATACAAATAAAAGACTTGTATCTATACTAGTTAACAAAGGAGGTAGGAAAAAAAGGACAAGACAGCAAGGAGAACCTAAGCTTATTAGATAGTGGCTCTTAAATATATAATTTGCATGAAAAACTGCTGTCTGATAACAACATAAGATCACTGCAATCTGATGGAATGCTTTCATAGATAACACTTCAGTAAGTATTTGGTCTAAGATACAACTGAGAATTAACATAATGTACTTCAGAGTTTAATTATAGATTTTTAGATAGAATAATATATTGTTACAAAGGCTGTATTAATAACTGTTAGAATGTATCTTCTTTTTTTAAATAATTTTTCTATTTTGCTGTAATGATCTTTATTAGCAGATTTCACATTAATGTCTCTTACATAAATTATTTAAATACATGAGCTATTCATGATGGGTTGAGGATAATCATTACCGAAAGATAAAAGTGCCACTGTGGGGATCAGCCCACACTTGGATCATCAGCGCTTTTGATCCCAGTGAGATCATATGAATACAGCCTTCCTCTAGGAGCTTCTCACCAGGACTCACGCACTCTGCACCTTCCGGTCTGTTGTGCTCTATGAGAAAAAGATGTTAGAATGACCAGTTAAGCAACTGATAAAAAATGAGTGGAAAAGTGAATCTAAAAGATTACAAAGCATGGTTGTTCATTTGTAGTAAATTATTTACCTGGAATGTCTGAACATTCCAGGTAAATAAACAACATTTATTTCCAAACAACATTTCCAAAGTTTAGATGTTAACTCCAAAAAAAAGCATGAAGAGTGAAACCAGTAATTGAGCGCTACAGAAGCTGTTAAATGTTTTAAAATACATGATAACCGAGGGCTAACTGCAGGAATCAAGAGACCACTGTGATGTCGCTGTGCCATGATTCTTTTATCAACTGGACTGGGCCATGGTGACATCGGGGCCCCAGCCCAGGGAGCACACACCATTGTCACATGCCTTGCACAACCCAAAATCTCTATAATAATAATAATAGCATGCTTTAAAAAACTTTTTATTAAAATTCCTTTTAGAAAAATTGTGGTGTTTGAATATAGTCCTTGTTTAGACTCCCTGATGCGTGATCTCTGAATGCCTGCTGAGGCATTCCATGTGAAGAACATGTTGAGAGTAAGTCAGAGCATCGCTATATTCTCAGTGCTCAACTACTATAAAACCGCCGTCGGAAAAATCTTACTGCAACCGGTAACGCTGCGGTCATACCTGTTCCATCAAAATTACTATCCAGTAAAATCAACGATTTGTTTCTTTTCTTTGTCTTCTTTCCTTTTTCTGTGGTACTCTCAGCTTCGTAAATGCGCTCCACATTAAACCACAGTGAAACGCTGAAACCTTCCGACAGGTGTGGCCAGCAGTTTTGTCCTAGCAATGGCAAGTGGACGGGGGCTACGTGCCAAGAGGAAAGCAGCTGCTGGGGAAAACTGTCACTGTCACCCTCCTTCTTGCTCCGCGAAACTCGTGCTCTTCTTAATAACCCCATGGCCTTACTGTTTAGAATCGCGGGACACTTTTGTGAAAAAGATGAAACACCATTGCTTAAATTTGGAGTATGCAGCAAAGGGAAGGTTAGATACTGTGAAGGACTCATGGTAATGTCACTTTCAACAATTTTCAGAATACCCAGAAGAAGAATTTCCTAGAGGAGAAGAAAACCACACAAAACTTTACAATCATGTTACAAGGTACATAATAATCTTGAAAGTCAGGTTATAAATGAAAATACAAACATATACATATGCGTATCAGCATTCCTATTTAAATACCTTCCTATCTACTATATCATTAAAATATTCATTTTTTGTGTGTAGCTAAGATAAAATATGAAACAGAGGTTTCAGTCTTAAAATATATAATCTCTTGTGGTTAAAACCTAAAAAGTTATGAGTTGGTTTTAAGTACTAGCAATTAAATACAATGATTATATCAGGAATCATTTCTAGCAAAAAAAGACATTTATTTCCAAGTACACTATAGTTGCTTCTATCAATTATTTTTAAATGAGGGATAGAATCAGAGACCTTACAAATGCTTCAGATTTCTGAATGGCATTTACAGCATGACTGACTTCACAAAATTGAGTGCTCCGTTACTTTCCACCTTATTTTACTTGTCTTTTCCCTAATCAAATAAAATTTCTTTCATCTCTGTTTGGTAAACTAAAATAAGGTTTTTAGGTTTATTTATAATTACAAGTTTTTGGTTAAACTCAAACAGAGAACATACAGAAGAGATGACAGGAAACAAGTATTTAATTAAAGGGAAAAGCAACGACTAAGGAGACAAGTAAAAAAATAGAAAAGATTAACCCAGTACAATGCCCTACCCATGCATAAAATAACATCTAATGTTGATTATTACAATGATAAATGAACTCAGAAAAATAGAATAGAAATATTCCGTAAATATATAGTCAGTTCTCAATTGTCTACATGAGTGCTTTTTTTAACATGTTTATTGGAGTATAATTGCTTTACAATGGTGTGTTAGTTTCTGCTTTATAACAAAGTGAATCAGCTATACATATACATGTATCCCCATATCTCTTCCTTCTTGCGTCTCCCTCCCTCCCACCCTCCCTATCCCACCCCTCTAGGTAGTCACAAAGCACCGAGCTGATCTCCCTGTGCTATGCGGCTGTTTCCCACTAGCTATTGGTTTTACATTTGGTAGTGTATATATGTCCATGCCACTCTCTCACTTCATCCCAGCTTACCTTTCCCCCTCCCCGTGTCCTCAAGTCCATTCTCTACATCTGCGTCTTTATTCCTGTCCTGCCCCTAGGTGCTTCAGAACCATTTTTTTTTTCAGATTCCATATATATGTGTTAGCATACGGTATTTGTTCTCTTTCTGACTTATTTCACTCTGTATGACAGACTCTAGGTCCATCCACCTCACTACAAATAACTCAATTTCATTTCTTTTTATGGCTGAGTAATATTCCATTTTATATATGTGCCACATCTTCTTTATCCATTCACCTGTCGATGGACACTTAGGTTGCTTCCATGTCCTGGCTATTGTAAATAGTGCTGCAATGAACATTGTGGTACATGACTCTTTTTGAATTATGGTTTCCTCAGGGTATATGCCCAGTAGTGGGATTGCTGGGTTGTATGGTAGTTCTATTTTTAGTTTTTTAAGGAACCTCCATACTGTTCTCTGTTACACTAGTGGTTTTTGACCTTGTGTTCCACAGAGCTCCCTTGGGGTCTACAAGGCTCAAGTGGGGTGGTGAAATGGGCAGGGCTCAGGAACATCCTTCAACCTTGCTTCAAAGAAAGTAGCTCCAAAGTTTTCTGTTTTATTTGCTTATGCAAATAAAACCTGGTAGCCCTGATAGCTAGCCAAAATTGAAGCAAAATGGTTAAAATCGTGTAAATAACAAAATAATCGAGAATTTCACACACAATAACATGGAGCTGACTATGTAATAATTACCACATCAAAAGAGGAAGCTTAGTGATTTCTAAATAATAAAAAAATATTCTATTAGGTATCAGTGAAAAAATGGCAAATTATAGCATATTTACTGTACAAGGAGATTTCTCCAGAAATACTCTCAAAAGAAGGGTTAGCTCTTCCGAACATGTTCTTGAACTCATCAAAGATACCAAAAGATCCACCAGTACTCTCTGGCATGCTAAATTAAAGAAAGAGAGAAGGGGGAAAATTAAAGCCGATATACAATAATTAAAAGAACAGAATAAGCAATTTCACTGAAAGAGATCAAACACTATTGTCACATCTTGAATGGATTATAAATACTGTAATAATCCAAAAATCTGCTGAAGAAATAACAATACAATTAAATGCAAACCAACTAACGAACTGACAAACAACAACAAAACCACTTTTCTTAAAGATTGGTTAGCTCAAAGTAAAATAAAGGTATTATTTAAAGAAGCATAAATTAATACAGTATTTCTTAAATAAGCTGTTAGGCCCCATAAAATAGTCTGCTACCTTCTCATGTTGAAAATGTTTAATTTATGACTATAACTTTCTAAATAGAAAATTAGATGACATTAAGTAAAAGTGGAAGTATTAAAAATTACAAAAACACTAAAATATGACAAATGATTAGTTTGAACACTTTATTCTATCATTGGGTTACTATGAAATATAATTAGTAATACACAAATTCATATAACTGTCTAGAGTAAAATAAATATTTGTAGTGTATATTACAGCGATCGAAGTATACTTGCATGCATTATCTCAGCCGATCCTAATCAAAAAAAAGTTCTACAAAATAAATATTATCTCCCTTTTGGACATGACAAAATAATTCTGATATAAAACCTGAGAACAGAAGTTATGTTTCAGCAACATGTTTTGTAGAAGCAGTGAACTGGTACAGTAGCGTAATGGCAGACATATCTAGAAATAAACTTGCAACAAGACTATAAAATAGCATGGACTTTATCCTGTAAGTAACATCAATCAGTTAAAGGTTTTAGAGTAGGAAAATAACATGATTGATGTAAAGTGTATGTGCTTAGATTTTTTTCTTCCAGTTCAAAACTAACAGGCTCCAGTTCAAAATGGGGGAATAGAGATATACACATACATATACATATGCCTTTGTCTATCACCAAAAAGTCACTGAACTGGAAGTTCAGAATAACAAAAAGGAAGAAACCCATACAGGAAAAAAGTGGGGAGGCAGTGGGCATTGGGAGCAGGTCAAGTGAGAGATTTAAAAATATTTCTTGAAGATGGAAGGAGAGATAGACAAAAGAGAAAGCTGCAGCCCAGAATCTCTTTGAATTACAAAGGGGCTCAGAGGAATGAAAAGCCGATCTGTCCCAAATCTGAGGAGGAAGTAAGAACGGGGCTGCAAGCACAGCGATTAATAAAAGGTCTGTCTGTGACATCCACCTCTCTCCTTGATTCCGAGTATACCGCACAGATAAGTCACCTTTTACCTTTATGCCCCAAACATGTAAACTCTTCTCAAAAGAAACTGAATGGCTTCTGCCAAGAAAAAGCTGAGATGTATGGTGGGATATTAGCATCAGGGCTACCAGGTATAACTGTAAAAGTCTGCAGACTGGCCGAGTTGCCTAACCAAGGGGAAAAACAGGAACTGAAGAGTACACAGAGTACACAGAGAACTCTTAATACTCAACAACAAAAAAAGAAACACCCTGATTTTGAAAAAGGGTGAAGGATTTGAATAGACACGTCTCCAAAGAAGATATACAGATGGCTAACAAGTACATGAAAAGATGGTCAATGTCACTAATCATTAAGGAAATGCAAATCAAAACCACAGTGAGGAAAACATCAGACGAATTCAGCAGGGAGACGTTCTACAGCATGATCAGTCCTCCTCAAAACTCTCAAGGTCATTAAACAGGGAAAGTCTAAGAAATTGTCACAGCCAAGAGGGAACCTACGGAGGTATGAGAACTAAATGCAATGTGAATCCTGGCTAAGATCTTTAAACAGAAGAACATTAGGTACACACTAAGGCAATTTGAATAAACTATGGACATTAGTTAATAATAATATAACAATATAGGTTCATTAATTATAGCAAATATACTAAGGTTAATCTGGGTACTCTCTGTACTATCTGCTCAATCTCTCTGTAAAGGTAAAGCTGCTGTAAAAAAATAAAGCTTATTAATAAAAAAATTAAAAAGCAATCTACATTAAATCAAAATAAAATTAAAAAATGATTTTTAAAAACCTGAAGTACTGATGTATGCTACAACATGGGTGAAAATATTATGCTAAGCGAAAGAAACCAGTCACAAAAAAACCACATATTCCATTTACATGAAATATCTAGAATAGGTAAATCTATAAGACAGGAAATAGATTAGTGACTGCCAGGGGCTGGGGCACGTGCATGGGGGAGGGTGAAGGGGAAAGAGGGAGTGACTGCTACAGGGTATGGGGTTTCTCTTGGGGCGATGAAAATGTTTTAACATGGACAACTCTGAACCTACTAAAAAACACTAAACTGTACACTTCAAATGGGTGAATGGTATAGTATATAAATATATCTCAATTATATCACAAATATATCTCATGTATACAAGTTATATCTCAGTAAAGCTGTTATGCAAAGATAATGGAATAGAATTTCTCAGAGCTAAGCTGGAAATAAGTCTTCAGATCAAAAAAGTCCACTAAGTGCCCAGCACAATAAATAAAAATATACTCATACACTAAGTAGATGGGGAAGAAGGGAAGGCTTTTCCTTACAGTGTAATCCCAATTAATAAATGAAGATGGAATGATGAAAACAGAAAATTACTATTTGGCAAACCACCATATTAACTGTTTCAGTCAAGAATCATCAATGGATGCTAAAATGAGTGGGTTAAAGTATGATGAAAAAAAGATATTTACATAGCCTTAAGTTATCTCCCCATAAGAAACTTACTAATTATAAAGAGAAAATACTAAAAATGGAAACACCTGGCAAAACACCACCTTAACCAAGTGATCAGTCAACATCACCAGTAATAAGATACATATATCATGAACCCCTAGATATGATGCACTGTGAAAAGGCATAGCATCACTTGTGAGGTATGCATGCCCCAAATGCATAACTTGAATTTGATCATGAGAAAATATGCAACAGGGACTTCTCTGGTGGCGCAGTAGTTAAGAATCCACCTGCCAATGCAGGGGACACAGGTTCGAGCCCTGGTCTGGGAAGATCCCACATGCCGCAGAGCAACTAAGCCCATGCACCACAACTCCTGAGCCTGCGCTCTAGAGCCCACAAGCCACAACTACTGAAGCCCGCGCACCTAAAGCCTGTGCTTTGCAACAAGAGAAGCCACCGCAATGAGAAGCCCACGCACTGCAACAAAGAGTAGTCCCTGCTCACTGCAACTAGAGAAAGCCTGCACGCAGCAATGAAGACCCAATGTAGCCAAAAATAAATTAATTAATTAATTAAAAAAAAAGAAAATATGCAACAAACCCAAATTAACATTTTGTGTATGTCGGCCTTAATTCTCCAATTACAATTTAGGTTTCTCCAACTAAAATCTAGGTTTCTATCTAGTGTATATAATATAATCATATTACATATTCATTATGAATTTGTCAAATGTCTGTGAAAGTACAGAGTAGAGACTGGGCACTCAAGCAATACCTGATAAAGCAGCAATACAGGGCTTCCCTGGTGGCACAGTGGTTGAGAATCTACCTGCCAATGCAGGGGACATGGGTTCGAGCCCTGGTCTGGGAAGATCCCACATGCTGTGGAGCAAGTAGGCCCGTGAGCCACAACTGCTGAGCCTACGCGTCTGGAGCCTGTGCTCCGCAACAAGAGAGGCCACGATAGTGAGAGGCCCGCGCACCGCGATGAAGAGTGGCCCCCGCTTGCCACAACTAGAGTAAGTCCTCGCACAGAAATGAAGACCCAATACAGCAAAAATAAATAATTAATAAAAACTACGCCCAACATCTTCTTTAAAAAAAAAAAAAAGCAGCAATACAGTGTTTAGACTGGGTTACAGTCCTCGCAATGCCACTTCTCTGTATATGACCCTGAAGAACTAATTAGGTCCCTTGGAATTTAGATTTTCCTCTCTGTAAACTCAAGATACTTATACTATGTCTACCGCATTGGATGGTTCTGAGAAACAAAAGAGGTGATGCATATAAAGCTACTTTTGAAAGCACACAGCACTATGCCAATGGAAGCCATTATTGTCAACTCTTCATTTCACGTAGCAACAAAATTATTTCAAAGCTATTGTTTAAAACAGTTTCAACGCACCTTGAAAATCAGAATCAGTCTGTGTTAAAATACTCAAGAACCCTCCTAAAAGATTTTTCACAGTTCCCTGAAGATTAAAAAACAAAACATAAGAAATTAAATTTCTTACCTCATGAAAGCATGAAGCAACTGTAATATCATAATAAATTACTTGATAGTCTACTGTATACACATTTCTAGGTATTTTAAAATAAGTGGAGAGAATGCTATGTGTAGGATTATTCATAATTTTCATTTTGCTTTTCATGCTGTTTTGTTTTCTGAGTTTTCAAAACAATGACCATATATTAAAATTAAATGCAATTTTTCAAATATTATCCATTCTCAGAAACATACTAGGATTCTTATTAGTTAGCCAATGACAACATTAATTTTTATGCTACTTTGGAGAACTACGGAAGTAGAAGATTTTTAGAATATCACTTGTACTAAAAACATACACTAAGGTATTATAAAAGGTAAGTAATCATCTCAATTTTCAGACAAGTTGGGTTATATATAAACAAAGAGATGAGTAATTGGGGCATGCGTGTGGTAAATATTGATCACATTTAACTAAATACATCTTTTACCTGTTGCATGAGTAGAAAAATATTCTTTTCTTTCTGCCTGATGATTTTCAAAAAACTCTCAAATACATGGGAAAGCACATCAAGTTTGGCTTTGCCAGTAGAAAGCAAATTTAATTCCAGCATACAAATCTCAGGATAAATTATTTCCCCTTGAGTGAGGTTTTCAAGTAAGTCATTTGGACTGCTTGATGCACTGAAACTTTCTACTTCAGGCTTTAAGTCTACCCCTAAAAGGGGGAAAAGAAAAGATTATTTTTATTCCCTAAACATTGAAAAAATATTTCAAATCTTGTTCATCATTTAGGAGATCTAGTGGCAAAAGTGCTATTTATAAGATGCTCACAAAACCTTTTCCTACTGCTTGACTTTTGATTACAATAAGTATCCTGAAAAATCAAATCATATGGATATTTTGAAGATAAATGAGTAGCCTTAAAAGTAATTTTGATCTTCACTAGAACCACGAATATTATCAACTGTAATTTTTACAGACCTGTGACACAGATTTAACACGCTCCTTTGACACAACTGGGAAAAAATGCTATCCCAAACTTTCTGATGCCAAAATACCTAAATCACAGGGTAGTTCATTTGTTTGCCCATATCTCTGTGAACAGTAGGTCTGGCTATTGGTTGGATGAATTTTGTACTTTGTCTTCTTCATAAGTGAGAAACAGACAGACTTTCAATGAATTTCAATTTCCAGTAATTTCAATGAATATTACATTTTGGAAATTTTAACTGTTACACTCTTTAAAGAAACTGCTGTACTCTTTTAAATTATTTCTGATACTTATTGTTTGTCTTTTCCACCAGAATATGTATGAAAGCAGGGACTTCCTCTACCCTGTATTCTTAGGCACTCGGTCAATGTTTGTGATAACAAAATATATCTCATTGTTTTAAACTGCTTACAAGAATGCCAGAATTTGTTGTCAAGATCAAATGAAATGATGATGCAATGCACTTTTTAAATGTAAGGCAATACAATGTAAGGCAATATAAAATTCTAAAGTGATATTATTATGAACCATTTGTTAATTAATAATCTGACTTCAAATCCAATCACAAGTACTTCAGTGATATTTTACCATCATCCCAGGTTTCACTATCCTCAGGATTGCTTTCAGTATCTGCTTCATAACCTTCTTCTTCAACCAAAAGTTTAATACTGCAACACTGAGAATCCTCAGCTTCTTCTGAAAAATCACCAGGTTGGGATGACAATTCTTCTTCAGACTGATGACTCTATGAGATCAGTGTAATTAAAAGGCAAAAGCTGTAATGTTTGTTCATTTTTCATAAATAAAGTATTTACTACTCAAAAGTCATTTTAAGGACAGCTTCGGTATTTTAAGAAAAAAAATCTCAGGAATCAATATTAACCATTACACATTATGAAATTTGCACAGAATAATTTTCTTAACACCTCAAAAAATAGCTGTCCTAAAAGATTAAGCTATAGGTCATTTCAGTTTTACTGAAAAATAAGTCTAAGAAATTTCATTCTAGTTATATGATAAGAAATGACTAAAAACCACAATGAGGTAGAATTAAGTTGTACTTCTTACAACTTCATGTGAATAAATATGTATTATTTTTACATATTTGTTCATGGAAAAGATTTTTTCATGGGATTTTTATAAATAAAGTATTTCATAAATTAGATAACCAGAGAAGAGATGAAAAAATTTCAAGGAAATTAATTTTAAGATTTCAGAATGCAGTTGTCTATATAAAAGCATCTCAGAAATCAAGAGTTCCAGCATTAACTCCCTGTGAAATATCTTGTGGCATGAAATTTTCCTTCTCTTATAAAAATGCTACTAATATCTTCATTTTAGAAAACACACGTGAAGAAGCTCAGAGTATTTTATCTTTGCAACAGTAATAAAAGGTAGAGTAAACTTTTTTTTAATAAGTAGGTAGGTATTTTAACCCACCTAGGTATTTTGACATTTTAGGTAGGTATTTTAACATTTTCCAGTTAACCAGCTGATTCAGTAATATGATGAAGGCATTAGTAGTTATTTCAGTAAGTTTTTAAGTTATGACAAACAGTAACATAAAATATTATGGCAGGGCCTCCCTGGTGGCGCAGTGGTTGAGAGTCCGCCTGCCGATGCAGGGGATACGGGTTCGTGCCCCGGTCTGGGAGGATCCCATATGCCGCGGAGCGGCTGGGCCCGTGAGCCATGGCTGCTGAGCCTGCGCATCCAGAGCCTGTGCTCCGCAACGGGAGAGGCCACAACAGTGAGAGGCCCGCATACCACAAAAAAAAAAAAAAAAAAAAAAAAAAAAAAAAAAAAATTATGGCAGAAGATTATAAAATGCCAATGTATGTCCAGACCAAGGAATTTAAAAAGAAGCTACATAAGGATAAAGGAGAGGTGACAATTAACTAAAGGTAAGGAAACATGAAAGGAGAGAGAAATTAACTAAATATGTATCCGAGTTTCAGGAAAAAAAATTAAAATAGTTATTTTAGAAAACAATGTTAACAGAACAACTAAAAAACTATGACTGCTATTTTCTATGCAAGTACTAGTCATTTTTAATGCTGAGTGATTTAAAATTAAAGTGAGAAGAGTGTTCTGGAAATATTAGCTGTACCAATATAGGATCAAATAAGACAGCTGAGTCACTGCCATCCCTGAATTGTTATTTAATAAACTATCAGTTTATACGTAAGACTTATCAAATAATACCTTTCCACCTAACTAGAAGTAATTCTCAGAAAATCTCCAGATCAGATGAAGAAAAGCATGTCATACTGCTCTCCTGTTTTTTATGAGATACAGCACCGACTAAATACAATCCACCCCACATGACGGCGAGACGGCCCATCGAACTCACATGACCAAATCCTGGCCCATATGTCCTAACCACATTCGTTGGTGTCTTACTCCCATCCCACCGCTTCTGCCTCTGCCAGTCACACCCAAACAACACAACTGTCAGTTATTCATACCTTCTCAGTCATAGCATCATCGTGTTCAAAATCTGCTGAATGATTCCCCAGTGCAACTCGAAGCAGGGCATCAAATAAAGGCTTTGCTAATTCTGTTTCAATCACCTTTGACTTGGAAAGATGGCTCCTCATTTCATGCAGTATATTTTCCACAGACAAGTTCTAAGGTAAAAAAAAAAAAAGAGAGAGACTAAGAAAATTAACATGCTTTAAGAAAAAATTAAACAGTGACAAAACAAATGATAAATTAATAGTTACTTAAGTAAACACTAGTCCATTTATTTGCAGTTGATATGAAAATAAAATGACTATAAATACCTAGAGCTTATACAAACATTCTACTGTTACAATTAATAACAACATTTTAATTTATCAAATGCTTTACTCATCTTATTTGGTTTTGAATTTCAATGTACCATAAACTAATTGTATCATGCAAAAAATGTTTAGTTAAAACTTCAGGGGTTTGATTAACCATCTCTAGATTTTACAAATTCCTTCTTGGAGATTCCTTAAGACTCTAAGAAGCACTTATGTTCTAATCCTTTTCTCTTCCTCCCTTCTTTACTCCTTCCCATCTGTCCTTGAGGGGAACTCTCACTGCTTGCCTATGTTCCTCTACTAGGGGATGAGGCCATAAGGATGGATAGGAAACTGACTTCTTCCCTAAGGAATTATCTCCGTCCAACGTGAGACACAGATACGTACAGACAAGATATGATGGTGACCATACAAGAGCTATAAATAAAGTTCTCTGAGTACATAAAAGAGAGGATGTGCCTGAGAGACCTGTCAAAGTGTCCAGAGGAAGGACTGTATGAGATGAACAATGAAGAACAAGTTGGAGACAGCAGGCATAGAAGCAGAGAGAGAGAGAATATGCCAGACAGAAGAACAGGTACAAAAGTACAGAAGTGATGACAAAGAATGGCATCTCGAGAAGGTGTCAGTTCAGTATGGCTGATTGCAGCATGGTGAAGGACAGCAGGAAATTAGGCTAAACAAGGAAGTGAAAGCAAGACTGTGATGGGCTCTGCGTGCTATACTAAGGAGTGTCTATTTTAATTGTGAGTAACGTGGAGGCAACAAGATGTTTTAGACAGGAGGCATTATGGAGGCTGGGACTGCAGTCAGGAGAGCCTGCTGGCTGACAGAATGGTTAGGAGTGAGTTAGTAAGGAAAGAAGGGATCTGCCATATTCAAAGTGTCCTTAGAAGCAAGGCCCGAAACTGAGGACTCCTTTTTCTCTGAGACATGCTCTCAGGAGAAATTTGCAAAGGTGTGAGGGAGGCAGAATATGTTGGGGAAAGAAGCCAGGCAAAGATGCGGTTCCAGAATAACTGTGTAGCCCCAGCCTAATTCCATGGGAAGCTCTGGAGCCTCAGCTGCACCACAGAAACTGGCACCCCCCCCCCAGAGCCATTCCCATCAATCACCGGCTCTGAGCACCCTCCCCAGGTCGGCCAAGGGCACTCCTTGGGAGATGCGTGCAGATGTGAGTCCTCAGCAGCCAACATCTGCAGTAGATGGTGGACGGGGGTATCAGCTTGGTAGGGGATCTGGGCAGGGCACCAAACAGAATCACACCAAGGCTGAAGAGTCTGAACTTTGAAATACAATACTCATTATTACTCATCTGACATTCAATGAGTAACTAGTGCCTTTCAGAGTTGGTAAATTTGTCACATGTGGGGTCTGAATTCCAAACTAAAACGTAAGCTTCTTGAGGGCAAGAACAGGGTCATGTACTCCTCTGTGTCCACCACAGTACCTGGTACTGTGCTAAGCATGCAGGAGCACCTCAAAACTTAGAATCTTTGGAAAAACAAAATGACAATAGTATTACATTAGAACTTTAAACAAACAAACAAATAAATAAATATATGTATATGTAAAACACAATAGCTAGATGAAGGACAAGTTACTACCTGATTAGGTAACTCCAATTCCATCTTTTGCTGACTAGCTCTGGTGCCATGAAGACAAATAGCCAAAAGGGCTTCCAAAAGTCGTATGCCCTGAAGTGAGGTCTCGCTTTCTCGACTCGTAAATACTTTTGCTTCCTCAGGAGCAGCTTCTGCGGCTGGAATATGTTCCAGGTTCATGGAAGAAATAGGCTGTGACTCCAATTTACCTAAACTGTCAGCACTCTTTTTCAGACTACCCAGTTCTGAAGGTGTGGGGTCACTTTTCACAGTCAAAGATAATAAATCTTCCTTCACAGTGTCCTCAGATTGAGAAGGTCTGTGTAAATCTTGGTTTTCATCTACATTTATATCTCCCTCCTTTCTCCCTTGCTCCTCTTCAGGACTTCTGAATAGTTCCTGTATTATCATAAATATTAATTTATGGCATACTCGGAAACCACCAAGTCTATAAAACTGTTTCTGGAAAACTGGACTCAACATGTAGATCCAATGACACATTGACCAAATGTCTGCTGCTTGGTGCATGTGTTTGGGAGAGGGCAGGACGAGGCTCTCGAGAGAGAAACATGGCAGCATGTGTTGCAAAGGCTCGCTCGCTGTACTGTCGTAGCCAGAAGTATCTTCTGAATCATTGGCTGACTCTCTATCAGATTCTGCTTCTTTACTTACGCACAAGAACGCCACACAGAGGAAGAGGTTTATCGTGTTGATATAAACATCCTGGGTGACAGACTTCCGTTTCTTTGGATAAGCATCTTTGAGGCGGGCATAAAATTTGCTAAGACTCTGAGAATCTGAATAAGCTTGCTGGTTGTACAAAGTACTGACATTTAAAGATGACAGCTCCTTCTGTTCAAGGTCTGTCCCATCAATACCTGGAATTGAAGAATCTTTCTGTTGTTGCCCTAGGCTGATTATCAGAGTTTCAAATGCTTTTAGCGAGTGATTTCGAATACCATCTAAGTAATTTAATTCAATTATTTGGTTCACTCCATTACAACTTAAAAACAAATCTCTTATTACCCTGTGAGAGAAAAAAAAATATGAGAGCTTTTACATATAGCAACATCATTTATAAGTAGGTACATATACTATTTAAATATGTCATTGCTAAACACTACCTATTTCAACTCATCAATTATCTGGCTGAAGTCCTCAGATATGACCAGGATCTTAAGTGGCTTTCTAGTTACTTTTACATCCTTCTTCAAACACTCCAGCAGCATTTGAAAAGAACAGATTACAATGCATCTCAAGTTAAACGAAGCAACACATCTCAAGTTAAGTTAAGCGAAGTGTATTTTTCTCCAAATGGCAAATTTCTCTATAAATTCTCAGTGCCACAGCCACCATCACATTTGAGATGGACACTCCGGAAGCCCGGAGGCATTTGTGTGTCCATTTGTTTGTCTGCCTGATGGTTCACCCAGGACTTTTGTTTGTTTTAAATCTGTATGTCACACAGGGAAAGAACCAAACTGCAGATCTGAAGTTTTTCAGCTCTGTCTCAGGTAAGACTCACGGATCTGGTTCACTGTCCAAAAATATGCCAAGGAGTTAAAAACTTTCAAAGCAAAGTCAGTTCTATTTAAACAATGTCAGAATGTCAGGAATTTTTTTAAAAATGATTGTAAAGATAATGAATGATCACAGATGGGTTGTATTTTATTACGTTTTTTAAATGGTATATGCATTAATTTGAAAGGCCAAACTACCCATCAGAAGCAAGCTTTATTTATAAAACTATTTTTTAAGTATCAGAGTTGATAATCACAAAATCTGCAAAACTCATTGATGGGATTCTAAGTAATTTTAATTTTCTTCTTTTTGCTTAACTGTATTTTCCACTTATATTGCTTAGGCAATAAATGTAGATATGGTATTTAAAAAATAATAATTCCCTTAATTTCACTACCTCCATAAATAATTATCATTTTATGCATATGTATATTTTACCTAGTTGTAAATAAGTGGATGATATTTTAATTTTTTTTATTTTATTGATAAAATATTATAAGCATTTTTTCATGTCCCAACATGATCCTTTTAAACATTATTTTTTAATGGCTAATAATAGTACATCAACAAAATATAAAATAATTAATTTAACCTTGCCGCTGCTGTTGGATATTTGTGTTGTGTCCATCTTTTTCTCAGAAATATATTTAAAACTTTACTTTTTCTTTTTCAGAGAAACTAAAATCAATGGCTCTATCCTCTTCTCTATGACCACCCCAATAAAAACAAACAAATGAACAAATACTAAATGTTAAAAAAAAATCTGACATGGGATGGGAATTTTTTGGTAGTTGTTAAACTAAAAATTAAATCCTAGGAAAAAAAATAATAAAGATATTCAAAAGCATACAATGAGAAAAAAATATCTACACACACACACACACACACACACACACACACGAACCTTGATTTAAGCAGGATAGGCAGAGTTTTTAAATAAATCTGAACGACTTCCTGGGGCAAACACTGGTCATGATGGCTACATACATGAGTCTGAGCTGAAGTAATGTCGAGCTGTTGACAATGATGTGCTAATTCAACTCCTCTTTGGAGCACAGGATTAAATATGTAGTTATACAATTTCCACCGAACAACTATATTGCCTTTCTGGATTAAACTGGAAATGTGACTTGCAATCTGCACACTACATAATCTGTCTTCTTCAAAAACAAAATTCTGATAAGCCTCTAAGGCATCCCATTTCCACAACAAGTCTTCAGATCCACTGCTGGGCAGGATCCCTTGAAATCTGTAAGAAGGACTGGATAAACCTGAGGAAGGTTCAGCATCGCATGCGTTTCCCTGCAGGGTCTCTTCTAATTTGGCTAGTTGATCTGAGTCAACGGTACAAATATTGCAAGCTGCTTTCTTAGTTTTTTGTGGTATCTCGGCTCCTCCTAACTGATCCAAAATAAGTTTGTTAAGAATATTTAATATATGCTGCCGACAGTTTTTCAGTGCTGGCGATTTAAAAGCATAGAGCAAAGGGATGATCACAGATTTGGGATCCATACAGCAGCATATGCCGATGTTCTGAACACCCGAGAGAATCTGGACGCACGTGCTGCTCAAGGAAGCCTGCTGCAGTAAGCGTAAACACTGGTGAGCACACACTGCAATGCAACAGCACCGCTCGGGGTAATACACGTCTCCATCTGCCGTCTCTTCAAACGGGGTTTTGGAAACTTGGTTTTTAAAAGCCGAAACCAGCAGACCTGAGAGATCTCTGTGGTGATGCATGAGGTGGGAATATTCACACCGTCTGTGCCTCTTTCTTGTACACATTGAATGATGAAGTTGCTCTGACTTCACTTTTTTGACAGTGCTCATTATTTTCATCACACTATTGATGAGGGCTTTCAAATGTTCTGAGGCCTCAGGAGGAACCCCATCTCTTACAACCAGCCACTCCATTTGAAGAACTGCTGTTTCAAGTAAATGAAATCCATGATGCTGAATGAATTCTTGAACCAGATCCATGGCCTGACTGAAGAAGAAAGGATTTGAAGCTGCACTTTGAAGACAACAGATCAGGATCTGTAAAACTCCCTCTAGGAGCTCTGGTAAAAGAAGCGCTCTATGGCGATACTTGGAAAACACAAAATCTTCCTGAACCTCTTGTAGTGTTTTCTTTTGTCTTGGTGCAAAAGGGTCAGGCTGCTTTTCTAGGCAAGTTCTAATTTTTAAAGCTGCTCTAAGCAATTCCGTTAAATTTTTTCTAAGACTTTCTGGCATCATCTCTGCCATACTAATATCTACTGACATAAGATGCAACACTGTTCGAAAAAGCATCCGTTGAATCAAAGCCACCGGTTCTTCAGTCCAACCTGCAGAAACCATCCGACTCTCCAAATTGTCGCTGAGATTACAGTAGTCCCCAAAACCCGCCAGGAACTCAGTCAGCGTGGGCACTACACTGGCAGCTAGAGCAGAATTATGATTCAAGGTAATGTCAAACTTACAAACTTTCTCTAATAAAGATAACAGAACATGACATAAGTCAAATGGAGAATTGTGCATGTGACTGATGACAGACAAGGCCGCTGGCTCACTTAAAATGTCAGTGTTTGACTCCTGTTTTGGAATCTTCTCTCTGGAATTTTCCAAAGCCATGGTATCAGGAGGGGTCTGTTCTTTGGTTGATAAGTGGTCAAGCTTTGCTGTAAGGTGGTCTTCTTTAGGAGACTGTGTTACAAAATGCTGCAGCAGATGGGACCTTCTATGCTTAGTCATTACTATACTTTTGTCATCTGAATTGACTTCTGAATCTGAGGTGGAGAGCTGTGTCTTTCTTGCATCTCTTACAGAATAGCGATGGGTAGTTTTACGCTGTCGTCTGCTTTGTCGAAAAACATTTACTTTTGCAGAAACCTGACCGGCTGGGGCACTTCCTTCTAAATATAATTTTTCCTGAGTAGATCTTTGAGAACTTGAGTTCTTTTCTTTGGTCAGGATTATATCAGCTGAGAACGGTAGATTAAAATCTAACAATATGAAGAAAGAAAATTTAGAATACCTTAATGTGTTTTAAAACTCAGTTTGCATAGGTGATTACCCTCTTACTTATCATTTACTTTAGGAGTTTATCCTCAGTATATTTTTATTATGGGGCTGACTTCCTTTAGCCTTCTGTTATGTCTCTACTCCCCCTCTTCCCCTTATCACTTCACTTCCTTATCCCACTCATGTTAAGTACCAGGTGGCACTGGTTCAAAGGATACAAATTGATTCTGAAAACAACAAGGAGAACAGTGTTAGGAAAGTAGTGCTGGTATTTAGCGCTACTATTCCTACCATTTTACAAATCTCCTCCGATAATGCCATTAATTAAGACACAGGGGTGGGCTTCCCTGGTGGCGCAGTGGTTGAGAGCCCGCCTGCCGATGCAGGGGACACGGGTTCGTGCCCCGGTCCGGGAGGGTCCCACATGCCACGGAGCGGCTGGGCCCGTGAGCCATGGCCGCTGAGCCTGCGCGTCCGGAGCCTGTGCTCCGCAACGGGAGAGGCCACAACAGTCAAGAGGCCCGCGTACCGAAAAAAAAAAAAAAAAAAAAAAAAAAAAGACACAGGGGTATATTATATTCTCAAAACAGTATTTAGTTTAGAGCCCTGATATAACTTAGAAACTTTAAGATTTTCTAAAATTATTTTAAAATCATACAGTAGATACCAAATGTTCTCCAAGACTGAGGTTAAATGAGTTATTCATTTACAATATCTACGGCATGTGCTACGCACTGAACTAGGCACAGGTACAGGCATTCCTGTTTCATCCTCAGTGTCTAGAACCTAGGGCTGCCATGTGGTCACCACTCAAGACCTATCTCTTAGGGAAATGAATAACTTTTCCATACGAATTAAAAAGATAATGAAATTGGTCTTTCCCTTTGCAATAACACGTAATAAGATCTATACGAAAGATACAGTTACAATTCAGAATGAATAAATTAAAAAATCTGTAAATAAAAGACTTGTGCTTTAATTAAGGGAGATTAAAAGGAGTCTGACAAATTCCATGTATGCAAAAGATGCAGGCAATGAAGACAACTTCCCCAAAAGGACACAAATTAGATTTCTTAAGTGATTAACAATTTGTGAATTCTATAAATTAAGAAGAAAACAAGAGCAGAATCAGTGAATCAACAAATATGTAGGATAACAATATTACAAGAGCTTAGGTAACTCCCTAAAAGAGAGCTCCATATCAGAAATACATTAAAAATGCATATATGGCATTAAAATGCAATTCAGGAGATTTTTCTTTTTTTTTTTTCAACCTGAAATATCCTTAAGCATCTCACAATTCGCATATTCCAGAAGTGGTCAAGGGGGAAAACTGTTAATCCCTTCACTGAAACATTTAAACTAAGTTTCATATACTTAATATGATATGTAAACACATATTTTTATTTTTTCTGAATCAGAAATTAAAAGTATGTAGTGACCTTAAGTGTAATAATTCTACCAAGTCCTGAAACAAAATATTATTTCAAATTTATCCTTTAAAAGCAACACTAGAAAAACTAAACTGCAAAAGTCATTGACGGAGTACTGGTAATGGAAAGCAGCCTTTAAAATAAGCAAAGAATCTTTAATTTCTTTCTTCAGACTTTTCACTCTCCATTTCTCAGATGTTAGTCTACATATCCAGATTTACTCCTTTTGCTAAGTGTTCTGCTTCTTCATCTATTTTCTAATCATCATTACATTCAAGGAATCCCCTGAGAAGGACCATGATTTCTGTATTATTAGAAGAAATAAAAATGTATTTGCCTAAAGAATTTTTCATATTAAGTATCATACTAATACATACCGTTCTGATTTTGAGCCGTATCAACCGTTACAGCAGAAGTAACTTTTCAATGGAGCCTTTTTCCCCCAGTGGAATTGTGATAACACTGGGATATGATAAAGAAAAGAAACATACCTGCTGCCTTTTCTAGTTGAACAGGTATCTTCCATACCAGTGGAAGGAGCGACAGAAGAAGGGTAAGGAGTTCTTCTCTACATGTCAATGCCTGTATTAGAAATAAAAGAATCCTGCATGTTCCAAGGTCATGAAACACATTAATTCCTAATATTCTGTCTTAAATTGAACCAAAAAATCCTTTTTCTTGAGAAGGAAGAATCAAGTTAACCTATTTTAAATCCAATTAAAGCTGCGATACTTTGCAACTTATAAACCCTGCCAATGACAGAAGAATGTAAGAGTATTTGACGGTATTTAGCACATTCTTGCTGATTTTTCCAAAAACAGCTGTTATTACCACCATGCACATTGTAAGAATTCCTTACCTACGAAAAAAAAAAATTTGCTAGGTGCAAATGAAAAGTTAAGCCCTATTAATTAGCAAACCAATAACATAAGTTACTAGAAAACAAAGTCTTCATGCAGTTAAATTTAAAACTCAGAGAACGCAATTTTAAAAAGAGAAACTGACATTATTAATAAAATAATATATCTAAAGAGAGAAAGACGTATTAGTGAAGGTCATCCAATAAATATTTATTGATTGCACACTAGGTCCACAGCATTTACTGTCTTACCCTTTCTGGAGGATATGGTCCAAGCCCTGCAGAAGGTCCCCTCATTTGGTCCATAGAATACATATACACAAAACAGTTAAAGAACAGAAGGCATGTCGTATGTGTACATACCCAGGTGTGATACAGGCATTCAGTTTAGGAGTTAAGAAAAAGGAGAAATCATTATCAGTTAGAGGTGTGGAGGTGCTAGACCTGGAAACGTTGGGACATGGGTGGTCAAGGAATTAATGACAAATCAAGTTTAAATTCCTCACATCAATCAGTGGGGAGGGAGTCAGGGTGATACAATCATATTAGCCACTATATAGAGGATGGAATTGGCAGGGAGGGGAAAGGATTGATCAGTGTCAGAGACAGGGAAACAATACAGATGAGAGATAATAATGATCTGAAGCCCTCGGATAGTAAAATTGAAAAGGAGACATATTTGAGAAACTGTAAGGGAGAATTGAAATGACTTGCAGTTGACTACCTGTGGGGTATAATACTGGGAGAAAAAAAAAAAAAGATCAAAAAGAACTTGAAGGTTTCTGCTTTAGGCCACTAGGCAACTGATAATAGTCACCAAGGCAGGAAATTTAGCAGTGGTGTCAGGTTGGGGTAAAGATAATGGATTCACTTTTTAGACATACTGAGTTTGAGATGTCTGTAAGATATCCAAATGGAGAGAGCTTTTTAGTAAACAGCTGGATATACAGATTTGGAGCTTAAGAAAAAAATGTTAAGTAAATAAAAAGACTGGGGAGTCATCAGGGCAGAGGTTAAGGACATGGGTGAGATTTCCTAGGGACAGTATGCAGGAGGACAAAAGAATTCTACCCAGAATGGAGTTCTGGAGAACAACACTGAAAGAACTATGGATGGTGGACCTGAAGAGCAGCCTGCAAAGGAGACTGAGATGTAGCTTCCCCCAAAGAGAAGCAGAACAAGAAATATCAAGGGAAGAGAGCAGCTCAGGAAAGAAAGGTCAACCAGGTCAAGAGTTGCTGTTCTTTAATTGTGTAAGGTGATGGCAGGAAAGTATTTAGCAAGTAGAGGGTCACTGGTGACCTTAACAAACACAGTTTTAATGGAGTGATGAGGGTGCAGGTCAGATTACGATAGGCTGAAGAGTCGAAGGGAATGAGAAAGCAGAGACATAGATTCTGACTATCACTTTCTAGTGTCCTGGTTATGGAAAGCCTCAAAATTCTGCAAAAGTAAAATTTAAACTCCTTCTCAGGCTTGGAAGACGTTTCATGACACGATTCCTACTGACTTGTCCAGTTGTAGCTCCCATCACCACATCTGACCCTTCCCCACGTGTCCAGCTATTAAGGGTTTCCTGAACACCACTGGTCTTTGCAAACGTCTTCCTCACATACACTGCTCTTGCAATTCTCTCACCATCCTCCCATCTGCCAAATGCCAACTCATTCCTCAGGTCTTAATTCCTCTATGGGGAGACTTCTCTAATCCCCCCTAGGTCAAGTTGGGTTTCATGCCTCTAATTTAGTACAGCAACCAACTTGCTGAACGGTTAATGTCTGAATGCCCGTTTTCCTCTTTCATTCATTCAACAAATACTTATTGAGCCCCTACAATGTGCCAGACGCTTTGGATGTAGTGGTGACGATACTCAACTCACATCCTTACAAAGCTGACACTCTAGCAAGGGAGACAGAAAATAATGGGCACAGATAAGAAAATTTCAGACAGAATGCTGTGCGACAGAGAAAATTAAACAGGAGAGGGAGGACAGAGTGATGGAAAGGGGAACATTTAAACTGGCTAGTCAGGATGGGCCACTTGAGCAGCTACTTAACTGATGAGAAGGAAGAATCCATGCAAAGACAGGGAAGCAAAGGGCTCATAGGAAGTATATAAAGGGTTGGGAATGGATTTGACTTTTCCATAGAATAGCAGGCAGTCCAGTGTGGCTGAAGCATAGCATGGGGGAGGGCACTAGGAGATAAGCCTGGAAGGTCAGCGAGGTGGACGGTGCCAGATCCAATGTGGCCTTGGGGGTCATGTGAAGGAGTTTGGATTTATCTCTAAATACGATGGGAAACTTTTCCAAACATACTTCCCAGGCCTCTCTCAGAGCATGAACTCCAGGGCTCAGGCTCTAGTCCTTAGCAATCACCTCCCTTTTCTGCCACTCGATGCCTAGTACGTAGTCAGATATCCATAAACATTACCTGCATGAATGACTTTGAATTCTGGATGTGAAGTAAAAATTATATCAAAGGGCCCCATTTTTATGTGCTTTACTTCAGAATTAATAAGACTAAAGATGTCTATATAACATTCACACGTATAGCTTGTACTCTGTATGTATCTCAACATTTTTTAAGATGCCAGCAAAAGATACAGTCTTTAAAAAAAAAAAAGTAAACCAATTTTGGGGAGGTCATTCCTGCAGAGTCCTCCTAAGCTGAGTCTTTATCTTTAGCAGATGAACTAATAACTTTCTAACAGAGCTTGGTGAAACCTCAAGGGTGTGTGAAGAAGTGCTACAGACACACTGTCCTTATAATTCAGCCCTTGTTTCCCCACAGTACACTGGCAAATCACCACTGCTGTGTGAGCTGGCGTTCCTGCCCTTGGCCTCTGCAACACGCGGCCTGGAACTTCTCTCGCTCCTTTCCACTTAGCTCAGGGCTCAATATGCCAAATTAGGCAATACATGACACAAACAGATCCATTCCTTGGCTATTCCTAGACTGTCCAATCTACAGAAATCATACTACTCCTCATTTAATACTTACACTTTTATGTTTCCCCCTGTGCAGGGAAAATGACTGTGTCAGACATTTTTAAATTCCCCATACCAATAATAAACAGTGAAATCACTCTCATCCAGGTAGTAAGAAGCATATTGTAAGTACCTACCAGGTGCCAGGCACCATCCCTTTCACAATTCTATTGTTTTGACTGGATTTTATATTAAGTACCTAACCTAACCATCCAGAAGTAGTGGTGGCAGGATGGGAGAGAAAGGGCAAGTTTATTGGGGGGAAAGGTTGAGATCCCAAACCAGAGGTGATGTTTAGGAAGCTACAAAGGCAGGTGGGCACCAGATCAAGGACCTCAGGATGACATGCTAAGGAACATAGAATGAAGCTATTTTAATTGGTATTAATGGTATTACTTTAAATTTTGACATGCTAATTAAATTTAATGTTCCAGACATAGCAGAAATATGTGTTATTTATTTATTCATTTATTCATTCATTCATTCATTTTGGCCGTGCTGCACAGCATGCAGGATCTTAGTGACCCAACCAGGGATTGAACCTGCACCCCCTGCAGAGGAAGCACGGAGTCTTCACCACTGGACCACCAGGGAAGTCCCAAGTGCTATTTATTTAAGTCCTTTATTTCTTCTATCAGAATTTTATAATTATTTCTAAAATACGTGTATCTATACACACATATGTGAACATTCTTCAATACTACTGTAAACAGAATCTTTTAAAAATTTCCTAGCTATATAGCTTTAGTTAAAGGAAACAATATATTTGGCTTATATTCCATTTGACTTATATTCCATAACTTTGCTGAACAGTTTTCAGATGATCTTTTGGATTTTTCTGTACACATCACTTTAAAAATGTTTATTTCTCCATCTTTCTCACATTAAGCTGTCATTACTTTCATACTCCACTTTACTATCGAATGTTTTTAAAACATGATGTCAAACAGAATAGTAATAAAGTTATTCTTATACTGGTTCTATTACAAAGCTTCTTATTAAAAATAATTTTGGTTTTTCTATACAAACAGCTCATACAACTCAACAACAAAAAAACAACCCAATCGAAAAATGAGCAGAAGACCTAAACAGACATTTCTCCAAAGAAGACATACAGATGGCCCACAGGCACATGAAAGATGCTCATCATCACTAATCATTAGAGAAATGCAAATCAAAACTACAATGAGGTACCACCTCACACCAGTCAGAATGGCCATCATCAGAAAATCCACAAATAACAAATGCTGGAGAGGGTGTGGAGAAAAGGGAACCCTCTTGCACTGTTGGTGGGAATGTAAATTGATGCAGCCACTATGGTAAACAGTATGGAGGCTTGTCAAGAAACTAAAAATAGATTTGCCATATGATCCAGCAATCCTATTCCTGGGCATATATCCAGATAAAACTATAATTCAAAAAGATACATGCACCCCTATGTTCATAGCAGCACTATTCACAACAGCCAAGACATGGAAACAACTTAAATGCCTATGGACGGATGAATGGATAAAGAAGATGTTGTACATATATACACAATGGAATACTACTCAGCCAAAAAGAATGAAATAATGTCATCTGCAGCAAGATGGATGGACCTAGAGATGATCATACTAAGTGAAGTAAGTCAGAAAGGGAAAGACAAATACCACAGGATATCACTTACATGTGGAATCTAAAATAGGACATAAATGAACTTATCTATGAAACAGAAACAGAGTCACAGACATAGAGAACAGACTTGTGGTTGCCAAGGGGGAGAGGGGGTGGGGAAGGGATAGACTGGGAGTTTGGGGTGAGCAGATGCAAACTATTATACATAGAATGGATGAACAACAAGGTCCTACTGTATAGCCCAGGGAACTGTATTCAATATCATATAATAAATCATAATGGAAAAGAATATGAAAAGGAATGTATATATGTATAACTGAATCACTTTGCTGTACAGCAGAAGTTAACACAACATTGTAAATGACCTATACTTCAATAAAATAAATTTTATTTGGTTTTTCTACTCTTTGTATATGAAACCCTCTATTAATTTATTTTTAGAGTTTTTGTTGAGAATAGATGGATTCTGTCAAATGTTATTCTGACGTCTCAGAATAACTGTATGTACTGTTTCTCCCACTGATGTCAAAGAGCATGCTAATAGTTTTTCTTGCATTAGACCAGGAGTTGCAAACTCACTTTGTAAAGGGCCAGAATGTAAATATTTTAGGCTTTGTGAGTCATATATGGTCTGTGTTGCATATTCTTGTTTCTTTTAACAATGCTTTAAAAATGCCAAAACTCTTCTTAGCTTGTGTGCTGCTCACAAACAGATCACTGACAGCAGGATTTGGCCTGCAGGTCATAGTCCGCCCAACCAGCCCCCGTTCCCTCTCCTCCTCCTCTCCCATCAAAAATGGTTATTAGGGCTTCCCTGGTGGCACAGTGGTTGAGAGTCTGCCTGCCGATGCAGGGGACACGGGTTTGTGCCCCAGTCTGGGAGGATCCCACATGCCACGGAGCGGCTGGGCCCGTGAGCCACGGCCGCTGAGCCTGCGCGTCCGGAGCCTGTGCTCCGCAACGGGAGAGGCCACAACAGTGAGAGGCCTGCGTAACGCAAAAAAAAAAAAGGTTATTAAATGGCTGCAATACTCTTAGTTAAGACTCCAGGAAGACTTAAGGTGGTACCTAGTAGACCCTGTTAGCTAGACAAAAGTACTACTAAGAATCTTGAGGGTGTTGTTCCACACAAGCCTTACATGCCCAAGGTAGAGAGAGGTCTGTATCAAAAACAATTATAGATGTGGCTTTGGGGGCATGGAGTGAACTCCACTAAGGTTCAGAAGAAACTCACAATATTTTTAAAGAAGTTGTATTACTAAAAAATACTAACAGCTTGGACTAAAAGGGACAGAGACAGATTAAAATGATTATAGACTTCTGGGTGCCCACTTTTTTTACAGGCAGGAGGCAGAATGAGAAAGCTGAAATTATGGGCTATCTATTCTGGAAAAGAGAGGACATCTCAGAGGGTGGAGCCAAGAGTCCTGGAGAACCGGAGACTAGGGAACCCCTCCTAAGGAACAGAAACATATCTCTTGCTTCCAGAGCAAGGTGTGTGACAACGCATGCCTGGCCGCATTTCAGTGGATTAATGGCTGCTATGTGCCTCCTGTCACCTGCTTGTTGAATACAAGTATGTAGTGTGGTTAACTTGTTCCTATCTCATCATTGTGTGCAGGGTGTGCAGGGAGCAGATAACTTGTCTTTTTATTCACAAGCCTCTCAATCAAGAAGAGCTGCAACCAAAGTACTGCACTTGGAAGCCCCGAGGGCACCCGGAGTGACGCACATCGTGAGCTCATGGACTTCGGGCCTATGCCACTGTGGAGCATTACTTTGAGAGTTCTGGTAGGGAGGGGGTGTGGGAGGGACGCTAATAATCGTGGCCAGAAGGGAGACTACATAGGTAAAACGTGGCCACAAGTCATTTCCTCCCATCAAGTGCTGGACTCTTATGTTCCCATCTCTTAAACCTGTGCCGGCCTTGTGACTTGCTTTGACCAACAGAATGTGGCAGAAGTGAGATTATGTGACTTCCTGCAGCTTCCCCCTCACCCTCTTAGAATGCTTCCACCTATGGAAAGAAGCTGAGACTAGCCTCCTGAAAGACGAGAGGCCGCGTGGGTGAGAACTGAGGCAGCCTGGCCAACGGCCCCATCTGACAGCCCTCAGTCTTCTGCTAACCAACTGCACATTCGGATGTAAGCCCCGCCGACACCATAGGAGCAGAGCCTGTGATCCCAGCTGAGCCTGTCTGAACTGCCCCAGAATCATGAGCAAATAAGTCACTGTTTTATGCCACTAAGTTTTTGGAATGTGGTTTGTTACACAGCAATCAACTGATGTATTCATTGCTCCTATCTAGTAGCCTGGGTGCAAAGGGAGATAATGCAGTGGATTATCTACTGCTGTACAGTGGTTAACATTTCCACTGCAATCATACTCCCACTCCTCCAAGAAGTAGGAATGCCAGCGTCCCCTACACTCCCCCTCATCCCTGCCAGACCAACCACACATAGATAAATCCTGGCATGTGTGTAAACAGAATCTGTAGAACTAGATGTAGTAAGTTAAAGTTTATTTATTATTATTACCTTTACTAAATTTAAAGTTTGTATTATTCTCCAACAGAAGCAATTCTTGCTAATAATATTATCAATGACTGACTCATCCAATCTGAAGAATACTTTTCATTGCCTATTCTCTTACTTAAAAACCTCCCCAATATTTTCAGAATAAAATTAAGACTCCTTACTACGGTAGACAAGGCTTGCCATCACATGGCCTATGCCTTCCAGTCTCCTGACTAGCCAACCCCCCACATGCAGCCTTTGCTCTAACCCTACTAGCTGATCTTTCTCCAACCCTCAGTGTGTTTGCATTTGCAGTTCCCTTGGTCTAATGCCTCCTCCCCCTTTACACTGCCAATCCCTATTTAAACATGTCAATTTCTCTAAGAAGCATTTCCTGAGGACTCTCTCCTTTACACTCCCCAAATACTTTCACACTGTTTTGTCACCATTAAAAAAATATATATCTGTCCATCCCTTCAAAAGCTATGAGCTCCCGGTAAAGACAGTCTCTGCTCTTGTATTTCTGCAACTAGCAGAGATGCTAGCACATAGTAGGTACATAATGGTCTGCTGAATAAACCAGTGAATGAACTGTGTAGCCACAGTTTTAAAAGTCTGATTATTTTCCAATTATACTTATTTTATGTATTATTATGATAGGCTGTTTATGTAGTGCTATATATTAAAGTGACAATGCTACAGAAATGTAAGAAGAATAAAGTACTCTTACACATAAAATAGCTATTTTTTAAATTACATTTTGTCCATAAATGTACAGCCTCTTTCAGTAAAACTTCATACTTTACTCAGCAAAATAAGTAACAACTTTATAGAACATCCATAGAATGTGAATAGGTATGGAAATTATACATACTGGAAATTTTAAAAGTATATTTATAACACATGGTTGTGTATATTAGCTCTTTTTTGGTATATTGTATTAGTAATAAATCATGTAATTTTCTACCAATTACATTAGAATTAAGCTATATATATGTTCATAATTAGGGTACAGAAGAAATTAGAAACCATTATTATCAAATATTACATGGAAACAAATCATTTTTATGTTGGAAGAGATCTTTTAAGTCATCCAACTAGATGTATTTATGTTACTGATGAGGATACTGAGATCTGGAGCAATTAAGTCACTAAAGCCACCCATCTAGTTGATATTGGTACCAAGATTAAAAAATCAAGGATAAGACCTACTAGAGATGGACTTGAGGATATGGGGAGGGGGAAGGGTAAGCTGTGACAAAGTGAGAGCGTGGCATGACATATGTACACTACCAAACGTAAAATAGATAGCTAGTGGGAAGCAGCAGCATAGCACAGGGAGATCAGCTCGGTGCTTTGTGACCACCTAGAGGGGTGGGATAGGGAGGGTGGGAGGGAGGGAGACGCAAGAGGGAAGAGATATGGGAACATATGTATATGCATAACTGATTCACTTTGTTATAAAGCAGAAACTAACACACCATTGTAAAGCAATTACACTCCAATAAAGATGTTAACAAAAAAAAAATCAAGGATAGGGCTTCCCTGGTGGCGCAGTGGTTGAGAGTCCGCCTGCCAATGCAGGGTACACGGGTTCATGCCCCGGTCCAGGAAGATCCCACATGCCACTGAGCGGCTGGGCCCGTGAGCCATGGCCGCTGAGCCTGCGCGTCCGCAGCCTGTGCTCTGCAACGGGAGAGGCCACAGCAGTGAGAGGCCCGCGTACCGCAAAAAAAAAAAAAAAAAAGCCATTGAGATTCTGATTGGGATTGCACTGGAATCTATAGATCAATTTGGAGAAAACAGATATATTTACAATATTAATTTTTCCCAATACATGAAAATTATGTCATTCTACCCTTATATGGGTCTTTAGTTTCTCTCAACAATGTTTTATAGAATTTTATAGAGAAATTTGTACATAATTTATCAGATTTATTCCTGGGTAACTGATATTGCTGATGCTACTTATATAGTATCTTAAGAAAAAAAGAGAGAAAGCACTGAATTGTCCTAATGTGGGGTAAGAAGATGAATAGAGCATGATATGTATACTAAGTCATCAAAATTTTGAAATAAAAAAATCACTACATGTGGTCTAACAAATAATTTTTTCTGCTTTTAAAATTTACTTACAGAAAAGCCATACAAATACATAAAAATTAAATTACATTTAGTCGCATTTGATAAACCACATTCAGAAAAAAGAATAAAATTATATAAACCTATATAGTGTTATAAATCAATGCTACCTCAATAAAAATAAATAAAACTTAAAAATACATAAACCTGCAAATATTCTGGAAAATTCCATGACAGGTAGACACCACAGTGAACAAATACATCCTGATTTATATTTGTTAGGTTCCTTAGCTTACAGTGAAAACAGATACTGTTTAATTTTAGTATCTATATTTACCCAATATATGTATTTAGTATCTATATTTACCCATATACATATGCAAAATGCTTTCATGGCAAAGAAATTTTATTTTACAATGGTTAAGTTTACATCTAAAGCCAGTAACATTTAAAGTGTTTAAAGCTGTCCATCATATTGGTGCTACAGAGCCCTTATTATCCTTTAAATTCAAGTTAATTGAAATATTATTATCTAACTGTATTAATTAGTAGATGGTGAAAGCAGATGGTGGACTTTTCCTTCATAAAATAAGTATTTGTTTTCTACTAAAATGAAATAGATATAAATCACATCTGGGCTTCAAGTTAACCTTGTTTGAGCTACTTAATTTTTCCAGATCTCAGTCTTTCAAAGGAGGTTAGATGAAAACATCTCCATAGTCCCAACTAGCTTTAAAATTCTGTTAATTCTATAATAAGGAAACAGCAAAATACCATATGGTCTTACCATAGTTTAAGCAAACACAGTAGTGTATGAAAAACTAGATGTGTACAAGATGAAAGACTTAGTAATTATTAGTTTACACAAAGTATTCTCTACTTTTTTCACCCCAGAATTGGCAAGTTCCCTAGATATCATTTACACTAAACTTTTCAAAAACATACCTGATACTTACTGAAAGTGCAAATGCATGATGTTTCTGAATTGTGATCTTACCTCTACTAATAATCATAGTTATCTCACACTGGAATTAGGATAAAAAGCATAGTGTATATGAAACTATTTTAGAAGAAAGGCTATATATAACTGTAAGGTATTTTAGACATTTTGAAAAGTATCCAAATAAATAATATGTTCACAAATGGGGCTACTTTTCCTTATCTGAGTGATGTGAGAGATAGAACTTTATCTCAAAGAGACTCTCAGAAATTATGTAACCCAGAAATTATGTATCTATAATTAACTAAAATTTACTGATAAAAAAAAATGATTTGACATGAAAATGTTACCTGATCAATAATAGAATTTAGCTTGGTAAGTAACAGAAATCCTCGGCCGTGGACGAGGTATTGTCCAAGGGTTGCCATGTGTGTCTCCTCCTCTTCTTCCTCCCTGGCCCCCACTCTCTGGACCACCACATTGCAAAGCCGGTTGACATCGGTCAGAAATTCACGTGCCAATGAGTTACTGTCAGTGCTCATGACCGAGCTGTAAAATAAGTAATAGAAAAGAGATTAGAAAAACTAAAAATTATGTTTAAAACTATGTGTTTTTGTTGCTGTTTGTTTTTAACTGAAGACTAACTTTAAATTACTGGGCATTGGTATCTAACCTTATAATCTTTTCAGACATAGTTCTGACCTAGTCAGGGGCGCCTTAAATATTCCTACATGGCAGAAATTAGTCCTGGGTGTGAAATGGCTGAGTGGAACCACGCACGGGTACGTGAAAGCGCCGGGAGAGAAGACACTCGGGAGTGGTGGCAGTTAAGGTAGATGCTGACTTCCTCTCTTAAAACGCCTCACTGCAGAATAAAAGTAAATGCATAACTTATAAAATATTCTTGCTGTACATGTTTTGAAAGATAAATGGATCTTTTAAAAATATAAACTGTTTTTCACTTGATAGAAGCCACAATCACTGACCCACGTCCTCAAACACATGAGGGGTGGGTGGGGAAAAGATTTACCACCAGGTGAATAAAAATACAAGAATTCTAGCAGCTGAAGTTATGGCACTTCATTTCTTGCTACACATCTGAATCAAATAAAGGGCAGTGTGACATTTTAGGATTAAGGAAAACAGTATAGTAAAACAGACAAAAGAGAGGCAAAACACAAATGTAAAGAAGAACATGTATAAATCTTCAGAAGAGGAAAAAGCATGAAGAACAAAATCCCCAAAGAATTTCAAAATAGTTTAATCTTAGGATTAAAAGTAATTTTGAGACATCCAGTTACCCTACCCTGAGAACCTTGTAACCTGACAACTTAAATTAAATGAAATGTGTATTGCAGTCTTCCTTCACCCTTTGGGGGAAGACTTTCCATCGTCCCTGCTGAGAAGGCAGTGGGCCATGTGACTATGTCTACTGCCAAGAGGCACTGCCAGTCTCTGGGCCCGAATCAACTGACACACACCTGATTCAGGATCAGCCAACAAATACGATGGCTGCAAGATGTGACTCATGTGGTGCAGCCTGCAAAGAGGCCTTGGCCAATCTTCTCTCTCATAGGAATTTGAATTAGGGGCATAGTTGTGCTGGAAAGTCACAGAGAGATGACCCTGTGGTGGTCACTATGAGGTAGCTGAGGCCAACTGAGTGAAAATTAACCAAGAGGATGCAGAGAGAAAGAGATAAACATGAAAGGGAGAGACTGAAGAAATTCCTAATACTACTTTGGTTCCTATTCATTCAAGAGCCTGATGGTTTAATTCCTGGATTCCCATCACAATTCTAGATATTGTTACAATAACAATCCCCTCTATAATATAACAAGTACCATTATTTTAAATATTGAACATTAGGAAAAGAAAAGTATAAAAAAGGTACATCGCTCATTATCCCAAAATGCAGCAATAGCCGCTATTATATATAATATTACTTCTTTATAAGCTTTTGTAAAGTAAAATTGTTCAATAAATCAAGTAACCTGATTTATATTCAGTCTGTATTTATCCAATTTTATTAATTTATTTCACTGAATCTATCATTGATTTTAAGATACATAATTATTTAGTGTACCACTACAAAAGAAAAAACACTGCCAATTAAACTATAATACAATGCTTCCTTATCACTTAGAATTTTCCATACAATATCACCTTCTGGACCATCAGGACCATCCACCGTGCAACATTTCTTAAGAGTGCTACCCTATTGTTCTGGGGATTTTCTTCCAAAGAGGCTGACATCATTCTGTAAGTTTTGATGCTGGTGGCTTTCTTAATGTTACCAGATGAGGTCAGTAGAAAATTTCAGAAAATAACCAGGAAACATTGAAAACTCATCAGATATAGTACAACAATTCATGTTACTTAACTGAAGCACTGACAATGTGAACAGCTGTGACCGAGGTCACCTCATGGGCACGCAAGAACAACTATTCCACAACTGCAGCCCACTGACAGTGTTTCTAAGACACCATCATTTGCAAGGCACACTGCAACTTTACGAACAATAAAAATGTGAAAAACTAAAAAACTGTGGTAATAATTAGGGCCTATCTTCAAGAAATTAAGATAATGAAAATTAATGTGAATTTTTAGACAATTAATGAGGAAATAATTTCAATCCCACTTCCCAAAAGCACAAGATGCCATGTCAGTAAAAAGTATTATAATAGGGGCTTCCCTGGTGGCGCAGTGGTTGAGAGTCCGCCTGCCGATGCAGGGGACACGGGTTCGTGCCCCGTTTCGGGAAGATCCCACATGCCGCGGAGTGGCTGGGCCCGTGAACCATGGCCGCTGAGCCTGCGCGTCCAGAGCCTGTGCTCCGCAACGGGAGAGGCCACAGCAGTGAGAGGCCCGCATACCGCAAAAAAAAAAAAAAAAAAAAAAAGTATTATAATATATGCAGAAACATTTTTCCTGATTTAAAAACGTGTATAAAATATATACACAGTTACATATATAGGGTATTACATATAGATGATCTATTACCTGCTTGTTTCATTTAGATATTTCAGAAATCTTTTTCCATGAGCTCTCTTTTACTCTGTTTAATAGCTGCATGCTTACTCTTTTTAATACATTCCACTGCATGTATATATTACATATAGTTCATATAATTCATTATTAGATGCACCATAACTATGTAACCAATCTGTCACTGTTGGATATTTAGGTTATTTCTAGTTTCTTATTATCATAAACAAAGCTGCAATAAACATCCTTACAATATTTACACACTTATCCTATTATTTCCTTGAAGTAGAAATTGCTGTTACTTCATATAATAGGCTTCACACATTTCTGTTAAGTTTATTCCAAGGTGTTTTATAGTTTTTGCCATTATTCTGAATGGGATTTTATTTTCCATTATATTGATACATTCTTACTCGGATAGAAAACTGGTATATAGGAGGCCTATAGGAAGTAGATTTATTTTGAGATATCCAAACTTTACTCATATGTCCAAACTTCTTACTGAACTCTCATTGATTTTCTCAGAATTTCCAGATATAAAACCCTATCATCTACAAATTACAAAAATTCTGCATTTTTCTGTCCAATATTCACACACTTTCCACTCTTTCAACTGCATGAGTACTAGCAGAACAACACTGGTAGGGGTGATGGGGACACCTTTGCTTTGCACATTAAGAAATACTTATGTCTTCCTATGCATCTAATAGGAATGCTGAATTTACCTATTGCCTTTCAGCCATTCTGAATGTCAACTGAAAAGATGATTGCATGGTAATTTTTAAAGATTTTTTGGAATATTTCAAATACCCAGAAAAGTGCAAAGAACATAAAACATGAGGTTATAGCCAATGCTCAGACCTCAGATCTAGCAAGTATTAACATTATGCTATGTTCAGTTCAGTTCCCGTGTGTGTGTGTGTGTGTGTGTGTGTGTGTATGTGTGTAAAGAAATCAAACCTTATAGTACAGGAAAGCCACACTCCACCCACACCTCAATTCAGTATTGTTTTAGTTATTTTTAACACTTTATATAAACAGTATATTATGGGGGGTGGGATGAATTGGGAGATTGAGATTGATACATATACTCTACTATATATAAAATAGATAACTAAGGTGAACCTACTGTAAAGCACAGGGAACTCTACTCAGTGCTCTGTGGTGACCTAGATGGGAAGGGAATCTCAAAAAGAGTGGATATATGTGTATGTATAACTGATTCACTTTGCTGTACAGCAGAAACTAACACAACATTGTGAAGCAACTATACTCCATAAAAATTAATAAAAATAGTATATTATATGCATCCTTTCATAACTTTGCTTTTCCCTATCGACATTAAGTTCATTCCTTTAAACCACTGTGCAATATGCCATGGTATGAATAAACCACAATTTACATATCTAGAAAGTTTAGCTGTTTTCACTTTGGGGTTTAAAAATTTAATGTCACATAACTATATAGTTTCAAAGTCTTGGAGTGAACCAAGGATTTTGACTGCTAATATATGTTACATTAAATACTTACCAATCTTTCAACACTTCTGTAACATTTAGGGTCTTTATGATTTGAGCTCATGAACTAGACGAAACAAATAATCTTAGAACAAAGCTTCACCTACCAAAAAACAAAAAAAGAGAGAGAAAGATATTAACATCAGTAGTAAAACAAATATTTTTAAAAACTGAAGTTCTGACATAAAAACAAGAGGCCAGTCTTCATATCTGATGTATGAAACAGACAACGATTTTTTTGAATCTAAGGAACACACTAAAAAAATTCCGTAGCTTCAAGAATGGTGTCTTGAGAGATGGAGTCTTGGAACATATTTGATCTGAAAAAGGCAACCTGACTGTAGCTCCCCACAGCTCTTCTCCCAACCCCCAACTTATAACCTCCAGGTAAATCACTACAAAGGAAGGAGAATCAGGCAACATCAGTCTTCTTAACAATGAAATCTAGGTTGAGGATATATGAGAAATCAGAAAATACTACAGCCAAACAATGAATAAACCACCACCAAATTTCCTATCCTTGTTGAATCTTTAAAAATGAATTAATCTTTTGTGTATTACACAATGAAGGCTATTTCTAGAATACCAAAGGATAAATTCCTACTTCTGGGGTAGCAAGAAGGTGCTTCTCTGTAGTTTTCTCCTTCTCTACAGTTTTTACCAGGCAGAGGCATGAGAAAAAATTTCCTTATTACAGTTATAAGGCAAACATAAAGTTTATTTTGAACCACAAGTATATAAAATCAAAATGACCTTTAATTGCTTTAAAATGCTCAAATCTAGAGAACTGTCTTGAATTCCTTTCAGCTTGACAAACAGTTCTCGTACCACACTATTCTAGGCCCTTGAGAATAAAGTAGGCAGGAAATAGGACAGAGCTGCTGTTACACTACATAGGACTTTGTGTGAATTAGGGAAAAAGCACCTCCTCCGAGGCTGATGCAGCCCACGGCACACAGCTATCAAAGCACAGGCTAGATTTCAGTCCTACTCGCCCACTCCACTGGCCAAGCACCAGTGCATCAACTGCTCAACCAAAGGAAACAGCCCCGGAATGGAGTCTCAAAACACCTTCCAGACCTGCTCCTACTGCATCATCCCTGTAGTTTTAACTCTAGAATTTGGGCGGGGAAATGATCAATCAAATCATGAGCATGAGGAGGTCTTGTATGAATTGAGCTGACCACCAGCACCCTCCAGCTTGGACTACTACAAGGTGGAGCCATTTATCTCACGATACTAAACGATTCCAGCTCACTCAGCCTGGCCATTAGAAGTGAAAGCTGACAGACAACTGGATCCATCTGTTTCTCTCTCTTACCGAGGGACATTTCTAGGCCGAGCTGAGGGATTTTTCTAATGCTCTTAAACGGACATGGCTTCTTTATCTCCATATTTTACACAGCCCAGCTTGTATATCCATGGAGTCTCGCTCCATCCAAGATCCTAATCCTATCTGCCAGCACAGTCAGCTGTGCCCTCCTTCACTCTGCCATCACTCTTTATTCACAGCTGTATTCTAACCTTTATCACCCTATATTATGCTGGGTGTCCACAAAGTCTGAAAATACAGCGTTTTTTAAAAAATAAATTGAAGATGTGCTTAGGACATTATATACTTTTGCCCTTGTTTCCAAACTACATGGACACCCTGTAGCTACTTATCTATATGACTGTCTTACCTCCTAGGTCATGAGTTCCTTAAGGCCAGGAACCGTGTCTTATTACTTTTTGCACTTTATAACTATCATGCCAAATTTTAAATTCATCATCATTACAATTTTCACCTTCTAATACAACTATTGTTACAGTGACATAATAAGTAAGACTTGCTCCCAACAATATTACTAGAATTATTATAGTCTTAAAATTTACCATAAATGAAAAGCATAATAACAAAATGCCTCTAATCATATAAATGACCTTCCCAGAAAAACAGGTTTCACTTCTCTAATTCAGTGACAGGTACAGTGTAAAATATAAATGCCCACAACAAAACAAAACAAAACAAAACTTGACAATGTATTAGCTATACCCCCTAGTTTTATGTCATCAGAAATTTCATCAATATGCCATTTAATTAAACAAATGTTTATTGAGCATTCATTATACGCCAGCTACTATTTTTGACACTGATTACAGAGCAAAAATAAAATCCCTACCCTCATGGATTCTAGTGGGATAGAGACAGAAAAAATAAACCTATTGTAATGTCAGGTAGTAGTACTAAGTGCTATGAAAACAAAGGAAAACAGAATAAGGGTACAGAGTGACAGGAATGCCTTCAGATAGGGCTGGCGAGGAATGTCTTTAGATGTGATATCCGAGCAAAACCCTGAGTGAAGTAAGAAAACAGCCCGTGTGAGTATCCAGGTAAAGAGTATTCCAGAGCTCTGAGATTAGTGTATGTTTGATGCACTGGATACTGAGTGAAGAGAAGAAAGAGAGAAGTGAAACATTACCACAAAAGTGAGAAAAGTCTCTCGCTCCTACTTCTCAGGGACTGAAGTAAGATATAGAAAGAAGAAACGGGAGTGTTCCTCTGGAACTGTCTCTCATGAGGAATGGAAGCCTCCTTCCTGCCCACCCTCCTTTCCTTGCTCACTTCCCCCCCAAAAAAAGAGACGGAATAGCGCAGTTCACGGATAGGTAAGACTAGTTGGGAGGGAAAATAAAGTTCGCCTTTAGCTATGTCAAGTTTGACAGGTCTCTCAGGAAGCAAGTAAAAGATATCAAGCAGGCAGCTGGATATACCAAACTGGTGGGAGGCTGGGACTGGTGAGTCAGTTTGGGAGTTATCAGCATATAGATGCAGTTTAATGAGACCAGATGGATGAAACAACCCAGAGCAGTGCTGTCTGGCAGAACTTCCTGCAATGATGGAGACTGTGCCTAGTGGCTACAGTATTGAACAGTGGGGACCCAGAGAATGAGTGTAAGTGGGGCAGAGAAGAGGTTCTAGGACTGAGCCCTGGGGTTAACACCACTGACTCAGGGAGGTTCCAGCATAGGAGACCAGGAAGAAATAACATGTGAGGCGGGAAAAAAAAATCAGGAGTGGTCCTTCCCAGAAACCAGGGGAGGAAAACTTGAAACAGGAAAGATTGATCAACTGTGTCAAATATCGCTGAGAGGTTGAGTAAGATGCAAACTGGGAACTGACCGCTGGATTTAACAACACTGAAGTTACAGACAACCGTGTCAAAGAGTCGCAAAGAGTGGTGAAGAAATGGAGGCAAGGGGTTTAGAAAACTCCTTAGAGAAGCTCTGCCCAAAAGGGTAGCAAGGAAATGGGTGGTAGCTTGAAAGGGACATTGGATAGGGGAATTGTTGTTGGCTTTTTCTTTTTTTTTTTAAGAAAAAAAGATATAACAGCATGTTTGTAAGCTGAGATATCATAGCATGTTTGTACAGCATGTTTCTCCAACAGAGAAAGGAAAATAGATGAAAAACTAGAATGAGAGGAGATAATACCAGGGCCAATGAGGGGGCAAAATGAAGAGGATCCAATGTGCAAGTGGAAAGAACAGTGACAGTTCATCCGATGGAGTAAGAAACATGACAGAGTGCATGAGTACAGATGCAAGAAGGCTCGGGTATCTGGCGGTGGGAGGACCAAGATTTGGAGGCTTCTATCCTCTCAGTGACATAAACCACAAGTTTACCAGCTGAGAGTCAGAAGTGGGAGGTGTTTTAATCTGATGAGTGGAACAGGGTCAAAACTGCAGCCCCTAAGAGATTTCCCACACAGCTGCCAGTTAGTAACTAAGATCAAGTTCCGCTGTTCAGTAACTGTACCCATACTATAGTCCCACTCTCCATCGTGTCCCCAAGAACAGAATAATAGAACAGATGATGTCAAACACCTCGCGGAAATCTATGTATGTTACAGCTGCAGCACTCTCCTGATGTGTGTCTGTACATCCCCATCAAAAGTAGAAACTGGGTGATCTGCATGAATTAGTTTTAGAGAATCCCCTTAACCTTTACTGCCCTTCTGTAAACATTTGCAAATCTTTTAAAATGATCGCTAGAATCTTTTGTGAAGGTAACTTCAAACTCACTAAAATCTATGGAATCTACATTCTTTTTTATAATTTTGGAACTTCATTCCTCCACAGTCTTCTGAAATTTTTCAAATTTACCATAATAATTCAAAGATTACCAGTTCAGCAATGACATTAACAAATTTTCTCAGAACCTGAACCTGAGATGTGAATTCATTTAGAGCAACCAGAGATTCTGATACAATCTCCTCCTCACTCTTGGGCTTAAATTTTCTATTATTCTTCTTACTTCTACGCTTATTAGTCTGTGTGTAGATTGTTTTTCATGTCAGAGAAGACAGAAAGAAAACAGAAGTTGAGAAGTTTCATTTACTCTCTGTATCTGATTATAGGGTCAGTTTGTTTCAAGGAAGAATCTATTATTTGCCTGTTGTTTTCATCTTCTATATATAAAATGTAAAAGGGTCAGCCTTAACCTTTTTCAAAACCTCAGCTCATTATTTTCAGAGGTTTGTGTTCCTCTTTTATATATAAATAATTTTGTTTTTGTTATTTGTTTCATATCCTTCTTTCCTTCTTCTGCACATTATTTTAAAATCTGAGTTCATTTGGCCACTTTACCTCTACCTTTCTTCACATATTATTTCCAATTGTTCCATAAAGACCAGTCTATGGTCATCTTACAACCACTTTCCCTTCTAGAAACTGTATCCATGGCACCTTACCTATCTTTTCTTTGAAATTTAGGAACTCTGTATTTCCAATTCTCTATATTCCAGCTTGGCTTCATATTCTTCTTCCTGTTTATTATTTATTCATTTAGCTATCATTTACTAAACACTCCCTTTGTGCCGGGCACTAAGAATACGAACTGTGAAAGCAGTCCCAGCCTCTGCCCCTCAGGAAGATCACGTTATGGTGGCAAAGGCAAACCAACACGCAGGGTACTGCATACTGGTAAGGAGCACTGAATCCAATCTGAGGAGTCGGGGAAGCTTCATGAAGGAGATAATCTTCAAGAAAAAGGAGAACAGGTAAAGGGAGAAAAGGAGAGAAGAAAGGCATTACAGACAGGAAGAGAGGCTCAAGTCAAGTCCTTGGAAGAATTCCAATAAGTTTGGTATCAAAAAGCAAAATGAGCAGCAGGAAAACAAGGATGGAGAGAATAGTGACCAAGGATAAATAAAAGGATTTATTGATGGGCTTGTAAATGTGAATTTCTGATGGTGTCAATTTCCTCAGCTATTTGAGATTCTCCAGCAGCATTCAGCTGCTTGGATCTAACCAGAGAATACAGATTGTATCACTGGTCTTGAAATGAGGGTTTTGGTGGGTGGAGGCAGCAGAAGCATAAGTGGAAGGGAATCAGGGGTACAGGAGAAAGAATAATCCATATGGTCAAAATGTGTACAGGCTGGGTAGGGAAGAGAAAGACGCCAGGCGAATGTTGACACACAGATAATCAATCCCTATGAGAGAGAAGAACAGAGAATGTGCTACGGAAGGTACTGGAATTCGCAGATTTTTTTTTTCTTTTGCAGTACCCAGGCCTCTCACTGTTGTGGCCTCTCCCGTTGCGGAGCACAGGCTCCGGACGCGCAGGCTCAGAGGCCATGGCTCACGGGCCTAGCTGCTCCTCGGCATGTGGGATCTTCCCGGACCGGGGCACGAACCCGTGTCCCCTGCATCGGCAGGCAGACTCTCAACGACTGCATCACCAGGGAAGGCCATGGAATTCGCAGATTTTTGAAGCAAGCATTTCCAGATGATGACAACATCCAGAGTGTGACCCTGCAAGTCAGTGTCTGAGGTGAAGTGAAAAGTCACTGTAGCTAAGTAACCATGAAGCTAGTTTTCTGGACAACAGATCACTATAAGCTCTTGAAAGCTCCTTGATGACAGGGAATTTTTCTGTTGCATTTACTGCTAAATCTACAGCATCTAGAATAGCACGTGGCACAGAGAAGGCAATCATTTGTGGAATTTGTTGAATGAATGACATGACTTTTCTCTCAGGATTCCCATTATGTTCACTGTCTAACTAAGCACTCACAGTGGGTCAATATTAGGCTCAGGGTATCAGCTCCCCGATTATTTCCTTTACCTTCTGGAAATGAAACAGTCGACAACGTAAGTTTTGCTATATTGAGTGAGACTTCCCACAGACATTTGGATAGCTGACTTTGATATTTTAGCTCTGATCTGCTTCTGTGATTAATTTCTACAACCTATTATCCAAAAGATCACAGAATTAAGCTTTCACCCTCAGTCTTGTGGATTTTCAAACACTTATTTTCTTGATATATAGAATGACTACACCTGCCCCTACACCAAGCCATTACTACATACATTCTTCACCTTTCGGCATTTGAAAAGACCTTGTCACTTCTGTGTTTTAATCAGTGCAACCAATGATATTACATTTACCATTGAAGATAAAATCTCAAGCTCAACAGGACTTCCCTGGTGGCACAGTGGTTAAGAATCCGCCAGCCATGGGGCTGCTGCTGCCGCCGCCAAGAAGCCTGTGTGCGAGCGCAAGTCACTGTCCACACCGCCCTTCCGGGAGCCTGTTCAGGCCGCCACTGCCGGGGTCCCGGGATCCAGGGGCGGCTTCCCTGGGAGAACGCACGGCGCGCCTCGGGCTAGTGCAACGTCACGCCGACCTCTGCCACTGCAGGCTCGCCCCGCACTCCGTGCCCCTCCCTCCCGCCCGGCCTGAGGGAGCCAGAGTCCCCGAAGAGGCTGCTCCTTTAACCCTGTCCTGTCTGAGCGAAGAACAGACGCCCTCCGGCGACCTACACGCAGAGGCGGGGCCAAATCCAAAGCTGAGACCCAGGTGCTGTGAGAACAAAGAAGAGAAAGGGAAACCTCTCTCAGCAGCCTCAGAAGCAGCGGATTAAAGCTCCACAATCAACTTGATGTACTCTGCATCTGTGGAATACATGAATAGACAACAAATCATCCCAAATTGAGGAGCCAGGAGTCAGTGCTGTGCCTCTGAGGTGGGAGAGCCAACTTCAGGACACTGGTCCACAAGAGACCTCCCAGCTCCACATAATATCGAACAGCGAAAATCTTCCAGAGATCTCCATCTCAACACCAGCACCCAGCTTCACTCAACGACCAGCAAGCTACAGTGCTGGACACCCTATGCCAAACAACTAGCAAGACAGGAACACAACGCAACCCATTAGCAGAGAGGTGGCCTAAAATCATAAAAAGTCCACAGACACCCCAAAACACACCACCAGACGTGGACCTGCCCACCAGAAAGACAAGATCCAGCCTCATCCACCACAACACAGGCACTAGTCCCCACCACCAGGAAGCCTACACAACCCACTAAACCAACCTTAGCCACTGGGGACAGACACCAAAAACAACAGGAACTACGAACCTGCAGCCTGCAAAAAGGAGACCCCAAACACAGTAACATAAGCAAAATGAGAAGACAGAAAAACACACAGCAGGAGAAGGAGCAAGATAAAAACCCACCAGACCTAACAAATGAAGAGGTAATAGGCAGTCTACCTGAAAAAGAATTCAGAATAATGATGGTAAAGATGATCCAAGATTCTATTTCCCAGATCCATAATCTTGGAAATAGAATAGACAAAATGCAAGAAACAGTTAACAAGGACCTAGAAGAACTAAAGATGAATCAAGCATCGATTAAAAACACAATAAATGAAATAAAAAATACTCTAGATGGGATCAATAGCAGAATAACTGAGGCAGAAGAACAGATAAGTGAGGTGGAAGATAAAATAGAGGAAATAACTGCTGCAGAGCAAAATAAAGAAAAAAGAATGAAAAGAACAGAGGACAGTCTCAGAGACCTCTGGGACAACATTAAACGCACAAACATTCGAATCATAGGGGTTCCAGAAGAAGAAGAGAAAAAGAAAGGGACTGAGAAAATATTTGAAGAGATTATAGTTGAAAACTTCCCTAATATGGGAAAGGAAATAGTTAATCAAGTCCAGGAGGCACAGAGAGTCCCATACAGAATCAATCCAAGGAGAAATACGCCAAGACACATATTAATCAAACTGTCAAAAATTAAACACAAAGAAATCATATTAAAAGCAGCAAGGCAAAAACAACAAATAACACACAAGGGAATTCCCATCAGGATAACAGCTGATCTCTCAGCAGAAACTCTACAAGCCAGAAGGGAGTGGCAGGACATAATTAAAGTGATGAAGGAGAAAAACCTGCAACCAAGATTACTCTACCCAGCAAGGATCTCATTCAGATTTGATGGAGAAATTAAAACGTTTACAGACAAGCAAAAGCTGAGAGAGTTCAGCACCACCAAACCAGCTTTACAACAAATGCTAAAGGAACTTCTCTAGGCAAGAAACACAACAGAAGGAAAAGACCTACAATAACGAACCCAAAACAATTAAGAAAATGGGAATAGGAACATACATATCGATAATTACCTTAAATGTAAATGGACTAAATGCTCCCACCAAAAGACACAGATTGGCTGAATGGATACAAAAACAAGACCCATATATATGCTGTCTACAAGAGACCCACTTCAGACCTAGAGACACATACAGACTGAAAGTAAGGGGATGGAAAAAGATATTCCATGCAAATGGAAACCAAAAGAAAGCTGGAGTAGCAATTCTCATATCAGACAAAATAGACTTTAAAATAAAGACTACTAGAAGAGACAAAGAAGGACACTACATAATGATCAAGGGATCGATCCAAGAAGAAGATATAACAATTGTAAATATTTATGCACCAAACGTAGGAGCACCTCAATACATAAGGCAAATACTAACAGCCATAAAAGGAGAAATCGACAGTAACACAATCATAGTAGGGGACTTTAACACCCCACTTTCACCAATGGACAGATCATCCAAAATGAAAACAAATAAGGAAACACAAGCTTTAAATGATACATTAAACAAGATGGACTTAATTGATATTTATAGGACATTCCATCCAAAAACAACAGAATACACATTTTTCTCAAGTGCTCATGGAACATTCTCCAGGATAGATCATATCTTGGGTCACAAATCAAGCCTTGGTAAATTTAAGAAAATTGAAATTGTATCAAGTATCTTTTCTGACCACAATGCTATGAGACTAGATATCAATTACAGGAAAAGAGCTGTAAAAAATACAAACACATGGAGGCTAAACAATACACTACTTAATAACGAAGTGATCACTGAAGAAATCAAAGAGGAAATTAAAAAATACCTAGAAACAAATGACAATGGAGACACGACGACCCAAAACCTATGGGATGCAGCAAAAGCAGTTCTAAGGGGGAAGTTTATAGCAATACAATCCCACCTTAAGAAACAGGAAACATCTCGAATAAACAACCTAACCTTGCACCTAAAGCAATTAGAGAAAGAAGAACAAAAGCATCCCAAAGTTAGCAGAAGGAAAGAAATCATAAAAATCAGATCAGAAATAAATGAAAAAGAAATGAAGGAAACGATAGCAAAGATCAATAAAACTAAAAGCTGGTTCTTTGAGAAAATAAACAAAATTGATAAACCATTAGCCAGACTCATCAAGAAAAAAAGGGAGAAGACTCAAATCAATAGAATTAGAAATGAAAAAGGAGAAGTAACAACTGACACTGCAGAAATACAAAAGATCATGAGAGATTATTACAAGCAACTCTATGCCAATAAAATGGACAACCTGGAAGAAATGGACAAATTCTTAGAAATGCACAACCTGCCAAGACTGAATCAGGAAGAAATAGAAAATATGAACAGACCAATCACAAGCACTGAAATTGAAACTGTGATTAAAAATCTTCCAACAAACAAAAGCCCAGGACCAGATGGCTTCACAGGCGAATTCTATCAAGCATTTAGAGAAGAGCTAACACCTATCCTCCTCAAACTCTTCCAAAATATAGCAGAGGGAGGAACACTCCCAAACTCATTCTACGAGGCCACCATCACCCTGATACCAAAACCAGACAAGGATGTCACAAAGAAAGAAAACTACAGGCCAATATCACTGATGAACATAGATGCAAAAATCCTCAACAAAATACTAGCAAACAGAATCCAACAGCACATTAAAAGGATCGTACACCATGATCAAGTGGGGTTTATTCCAGGAATGCAAGGATTCTTCAATATACGCAAATCAATCAACGTGATACACCATATTAACAAATTGAAGGAGAAAAACCATATGATCATCTCAATAGATGCAGAAAAAGCTTTTGACAAAATTCAACACCCATTTATGATAAAAACCCTGCAGAAAGTAGGCATAGAGGGAACTTTCCTCAACATAATAAAGGCCATATATGACAAACCCACAGCCAGCATCGTCCTCAATGGTGAAAAACTGAAACCATTTCCACTGAGATCAGGAACAAGACAAGGTTGCCCACTCTCACCACTCTTATTCAACATAGTTTTGGAAGTTTTAGCCACAGCAATCAGAGAAGAAAAGGAAATAAAAGGAATCCAAATCGGAAAAGAAGAAGTAAAGCTGTCACTGTTTGCAGATGACATGATACTATACATAGAGAATCCTAAAGATGCTACCAGACAACTACTAGAGCTAATCAATGAATTTGGTAAAGTTGCAGGATACAAAATTAATGCACAGAAATCTGTGGCATTCCTATATACTAATGATGAAAAATCTGAAAGTGAAATCAAGGAAACACTCCCATTTACCATTGCAACAAAAAGAATAAAATATCTAGGAATAAACCTACCTAAGGAGACAAAAGACCTGTATGCAGAAAATTATAAGACACTGATGAAAGAAATTAAAGATGATACAAATAGATGGAGAGATGTACCATGTTCTTGGATTGGAAGAATCAACATTGTGAAAATGACTCTACTACCCAAAGCAATCTACAGATTCAATGCAATCCCTATCAAACTACCACTGGCATTTTTCACAGAACTAGAACAAAAAATTTCACAATTTGTATGGAAACACAAAAGACCCCGAATAGCCAAAGCAATCTTGAGAACGAAAAATGGAGCTGGAGGAATCAGGCTCCCTGACTTCAGACTATACTACAAAGCTACAGTAATCAAGACAGTATGGTACTGGCACAAAAACAGAAAGATAGATCAATGGAACAGGATAGAAAGCCCAGAGATAAACCCACGGACATATGGTCACCTTATCTTTGATAAAGGAGGCAGGAATGTACAGTGGAGAAAGGACAGTCTCTTCAATAAGTGGTGCTGGGAAAACTGGACAGGGACATGTAAAAGTATGAGATTAGATCACTCCCTAACAGCATACACAAAAATAAGCTCAAAATGGATAAAAGACCTAAATGTAAGGCCAGACACTATCAAACTCTTAGAGGAAAACATAGGCAGAACACTCTATGACATAAATCACAGCAAGATCCTTTTTGACCCACCTCCTAGAGAAATGGAAATAAAGACAAAAATAAACACATGGGACCTAATGAAACTTAAAAGCTTTTGCACAGCAAAGGAAACCATAAACAAGACCAAAAGACAACCCTCAGAATGGGAGAAAATATTTGCAAATGAAGCAACTGACAAAGGATTAATCTCCAAAATTTATAAACAGCTCATGCAGCTCAATAACAAAAAAACAAACAACCCAATCCAAAAATGGGCAGAAGACCTAAATAGACATTTCTCCACAGAAGATATACAGACTGCCAACAAACACATGAAAGGATGCTCAACATCTTTACTCATTAGAGAAATGCAAATCAAAACTACAATGAGATATCATCTCACACCAGTCAGAATGGCCATCATCAAAAAATCTAGAAACAATAAATGCTGGAGAGGGTGTGGAAAAAAGGGAACCCTCTTGCACTGCTGGTGGGAATGTGAATTGGTACAGCCACTATGGAGAACGGTATGGAGGTTCCTTAAAAAACTACAAATAGAACTACCATATGACCCAGCAATCCCACTACTGGGCATATACCCTGAGAAAACCATAATTCAAAAAGAGACATGTACCAAAATGTTCATAGCAGCCCTATTTACAATAGCCCGGAGATGGAAACAACCTAAGTGTCCATCATCGGATGAATGGGTAAAGAAGATGTGGCACATATATACAATGGAATATTACTCAGCCATAAAAAGAAATGAAATTGAGCTATTTGTAATGAGGTGGATGGACCTAGAGTCTGTCATACAGAGTGAAGTAAGTCAGAAAGAGAAAGACAAATACTGTATGCTGACACATATATATGGAATTTAAGAAAAAAAAATGTCATGAAGAACATAGGGGTAAGACAGAAATAAAGACACAGACCTACTTGAGAACGGACTTGAGGATATGGGGAGGGGGAAGGGTAAGCTGTGACAAAGCGAAAGAGAGGCATGGACATATATACACTACCAAACGTAAGGTAGATAGATAGTGGGAAGCAGCCGCAGAGCACAGGGAGATCAGCTGGGTGCTTTGTGACTGCCTGGAGGGGTGGGATGGGGAGGGTGGGAGGGAGGGAGATGCATGAGGGAAGGGATATGGGAACAGATGTATATGTATGACTGATTCACTTTGTTATAAAGCAGAAACTAATAAAAAAAAAAAAAAAGAAAAAAAAAAAAGAATCCGCCAGCCAGTGCAGGGGACATGGGTTCAATCCCTAGTCTGGGAAGATCCCACATGCCACGGAGCAACTAAGCCCATGCGCCACAACTACTCAGCCTGTGCTCTAGGGCCCGCAAGCCACAACTACTGAGCCTGCGAGCCACAACTACCGAAGCCCGCGCGCCTAGAGCCTGTGCTCGGCAACAAGAGAAGCCACCACAATGAGAAGCCCGTGCACCGCAACGAAGAGTAGCCCCCGCTCGCCGCAACTAGAGAAAAGCCCGCGCACAACGAAGACCCAACAAAGCCGTAAATAAATAAACTAAAAAAAAAAAACCTCAAGCTCAACAATACGGCAAGAAGTACTCCAAAGGTCACCAAGTTTCCTTCTCAAGAACTGTCAAATAACAAGTGGCCATGGTGATAAGAAGGGTGGAGTCCATTGTGCTACAGTTCATTTTTTCACTAATTCATCCATTCATTAATTCAACCAATATTTATTACTTATTCAATAAATATTTACGAGTCTGATTACTCATTCTATTTTTGTTAGTTTCTGAATCTGTTCTGAATAGTCAGATTGTCAGCACTGTGACAGTGGTGAAAACAAAGGCAGCAGATTTGGAATCAAGCAATTACTAGCCAGTCACACAGAGGTGTGTGGAGTTTGGCTTCCTTTTCCATAAAATGTCTATCCCATAGAGTTGCTATGTGGATCTTTGGATATTATATGATATCAGTAAACATTCTTGGAATATGTTGCATGTAGTTCTATTTTAAATGCTTGGCACTAGCTGAACATGTTCCAACAGAGAGTGCCATCTGGAGGAAGAAAAGATCACTACAACCTTTCCTCACAGACCAGTTAGCATGGAAATGTTAATGTTCTGCTTTATGATGATGTAGTTTCCAAGGAAACACTGAAAATAAAAGCAGAGGGTACCTGCATTTTTTATCTTTTCCCTACCTTGTGACTTCTACAGAAAACAAGAAGTAAAAGGAAGAAGACAAGAAAAAAAGATTATAACAATGAAGTTTATTCTTATAGCCTGATTAAAAAGCGTATTTTTTTCTCATCAAACAGTGCCACCTGATGGGCTTCCCTGGTGGCGCAGTGGTTGGGAGTCCGCCTGCCGATGCGGGGACGCGGGTTCGTGCCTCGGTCGGGAGGATCCCACATGCCGCGGAGCGGCTGGGCCCGTGGGCCATGGCCGCTGGGCCTGCGCGTCCGGAGCCTGCACTCCGCGACGGGAGAGGCCGCGGCGGTGAGAGGCCCGCGTACCGCAAAACAAAACGAAACAAAGCAGTGCCACCTGAAGGACTCAATTCCTAATCTTTCATCAAATGCCAAAAATCCGGGTAAATCGTCTTTTAAAATAATACTATGTACTTGCCTAAATCTGTTAATTACAACAGTATTACAGAAATTATCATTAGAAAGAATATTTTTCAGAAATGTACTATGTACCAAAAAGGAGGAGAGTACTACAAATCACAGGATTATTGTGAGGCTTAAACAAAATAATGCACAGAATAATTAGTACTCAATGAATTCTGTTGAATCAGAATCTGTTACGATTTGAAGCAGCCTTCATGCAAATAAGGGTTGGTTCATATGGACTCTTAGCTATGCTAAATCCCATCTCTCCACAGTTCAATATATATTGATTAGAGACTAATTAATGACTTTCCCAAAGATCTCACACATTCTTTGCAACACATTACTAAAAATCAAAAAAACTTAGGAGGAGAAAAATGATAACACTATTTATACAATTTCATAAATGACACGAATAAAGGAATAAACATGAATAAGTTAGAAGCGTACATTTGCACAATGGCAGAAACTTTAGACATCATATTCTCCAACCCCACATTCTATAGGTGACAAAAACTGAAGCCAACAGGTTCAAGATCCCATGACAGTTGTCTTGGGAGTTATACGATATTTTTGGAGCTAATTAACGAGAACTAAAATAACCCAAGTTTAGAAGACACAGCCTTTCTTCTGTCAGGTCAATTACAAATTAGACAGTGGGCAAAGAAGTTTCCTTAACACCAAATGCTATCTCTAAATGTTACCCAGAACCTTTACTCAAGTCCACTAGTTTGCAATCTGTACACCAGGAAACAAGATTTAAAAATCTCTCTCGGGCTTCCCTGGTGGCGCAGTGGTTGAGAGTCCGCCTGCCGATGCAGGGGACACAGATTCGTGCCCCAGTCCGGGAGGATCCCACATGCCGCGGAGCGGCTGGGCCCGTGAGTCATGGCCGCTGGGTCTGCGCGTCCGGAGCCTGTGCTCCGCAACGGGAGAGGCCACAGCAGTGAGAGGTCCGCGTAATGCAAAAAAAAAAAAAAAATCTCTCTCTACACACTTCTGTAACCACAACACAGAGCCATATGTTTGAAATACAGGAAACTTGTGTGGGAGAGGGGAGAAGATACTACGAACTGAGCTTGTTCAGATTAACAGAATTCTCTTTAACGAATAAGCTAGTTAAGGCATATCGGTTGAATTAAATTATACAACATTTAAGCAAGCAAATGTCTGTTAATCTAGGCTTTACCCTGTAAATTTTTGGTCATACTACATATGTTAAGTAATAACCATCAGAATGATTCCCAACTACAGACTTAAGACAGAAAGTTTATTAGGATACTATTTACATACCAAAAATTTTTTTCTTCTTGCAAGTAGCTTGTTTTCTTTTTTTTCAATTGAAGTATAGTTGATTTACAACATTATATTAGTTTCAGGTGTACAGCACAGTGATTTAATATTTTTATAGATTATTCTCCATTTAAAGTTATTACAAAATAATGGTTATATTTTCCTGTGCTGTACAATATATCCTTGTTGCTTATCCATTTTATTATGTATATTTTTATTAATATAAGCATCTTTACAACCTATGTTATAGTAGATAACAAATATTCTCTTGAGAAAATTGAAGTAAAATTTGATAGTCATTGAATATGAAAAATTACAATATATTTTGTGGGCTTATTTTTATAAAATTCTTGAAATTTAAAATGAGAGTTAGGGGGGACTTCCCTGGCAGTCCAGTGGTTAAGACTTCGCCTTCCAATGCAGGGGGTGCGGGTTTGATCCCTGGTTGGGGAGCTAAGATCTCACATGCCTCGGGGCCAAAAAAAATGAAACAAAACATAAAACAGAAGCAATATTGTAACCAATTCAATAAGGACTTTCAAAATGGTCCACATCAAAAAAATAAATAAAATGAGAGTTAGGAAAGGATGTGACACTTTAACAAAGCTCTAAATTAAATAGCTGAATCAGAGATCTGTTAAAAACCACTTTAGCAATAAGATAAATCTTTTTCGCACAATCCCGTAATTACTGATAATTCACCATACTTGAGGAGGATGTTCAACTTCCATTTAATCAATAACTTCAACAGAAATTATAACAGTTGTTTTAGACTATAGCAGTTGTTTAGAGCTCAGGCCCTTCTTGACAAACACTGAACTTGATTTTCTGAATTCTGCTTTAAAGAATATCTGATTGGAAGTCAGGATGTCACACACACATCCTTATGAAGTTTGGACTGTGGACTCCAGCTCCTTAGATACTAATGCGGTATCATGAAAAAAATGTCATTAAGGCTTTGAACTCCGCCAGACCCTACAGAGTCTTGAGTAACTCCCCCAGACACCCTGGGGAACTGAACTGACAGTTCCAATTTGGACTGCTAGCAACACAGCTGGCCGCACCGCCCCACCCCCACCCCGCCCAGTATCCTGTCAGGCAAGGGGAGAAGGTGTTCCCGCACAGCCAAGCCATCTGAGGTGGCTCTCTGACGGTCTGGCGAAAGGGCTCCGAAAGTAGGGTAGCAACATGTGAGGCAAACAGTAGGCCAGTTAAGCTTGATGAGGTAATCTCAGCACCTCCCCAAACCTTCTTCCCGGGGTTCTCTCACAACGCCACTTACAGGTATACTGTAGATTAAACAGCCTTATGGATATAAATACCTCATATAATGTTGTCTATAAGGGCAAATCGTTTACAGTCTGAATAACTATCTTAGACATGAACCTTTGGAACACAACCATTTATAAGAAGTAACTGCCATCCTTAAAGTTTTTTCAACTAACACTGAAGTAAGTAACAAGTTGACTGCCAGTAAAGGAAAACTGCCATGGAGCTTACATTTTATGAATTATTTGAGAATGAAAATCTATTAGAGAATCAACACACAGAGAGTTAAATGATCTTAGCACCTCCTCAGAATTTTATAGATAAGAACCCTAAGGCAGATGGAGGTTAAGAGATTTCCCAAAAGTCATAGGGCTTCACACCTGGGTCTTCAGATCCTGTTCTTCCTAATACTGCATGAAATTTTTGAGAGACTTCTCACAGCCCAACTATGTCTTTTAGAATGCTACCTGTCCGAGCATTTTAGTGATTAGGTCTGGCACTAAGTGCAACTGTAATTAGGCAGTAACCCTGCCTGTCTATCTGTCCTCCAGGCAATATATCCTGCCACGCTAGTCTTCTACAGGTTCATGATATCTTTTTCCATATGTTTCCCCATTTCTCATTTACATCAAGAAGTGACCTGAAAAAAAGAAAATTCTGCTCCTCCTCGAAAGAAGTACTTACATTTTAACAAGAAGTAACACCTTCAGCTCTAACCAGGATTGCAACACAAGAGGGGTAAAAGTTGGCTCTGACCTAGGTGTTCCATATTAAAAATATAGGACTATAGGCGGCCATCAAGCAAGCCACCGAGGATAAGAAAATAACTACAGTGTGATGGGGTGCACCATGGGAGGGGGGCAGGGGACTGGTCATTTTGGTTTGCTGGGTCATACTCCTTTCTTTGGAATGTTATTTGGTATATTCTAAGCTGACTGAGTTTTCTTCACACTGATGATTCAGTGGAGAGAAGGTGTAAGGATTCTTTTCTCTTTAGGTTTGGCTTTTCATATAAACTCTAAAGGGACTTCGCAGTACAGAATGTTTGATGCAGTCAATTCCAAAGGGTCTAGGGCGGGATGGGGAGAAAGGTTGTGTCCAACTGGACTCTGCCAGAAATAAATGCACGAATGACGAATGCCCAGGAATCTCTGGAAAGTAGATTGCTACCTAAGTTCTAATCCCTTCCTAAAACCACTTAATAGGGTTCTATTACATAAACAGTAGGATTTTTATTCTCTTTACCTTGTCAGTTTACAATTGAATGAAATAAGTAGACGTGCACTGCTTTCTGTCTCTGTTGCCAATGGCTTCTCAGCTGGCTGTAGCTTTCAACAAATTTCCCTAACCAAAACAGGACTTCTTCAGGGCTTGGGGGAAAAAGTTCTTTTATCTCAGTCCTTGGGAGAGTTTTGTATGCAGTAGCCTGGACCCAGGTGATAGGTTGGTTTGAAGCCTTTTTGTTTTTATTTCTGCTGTATCAAAGCCAAGAACCATCAAATGAATGACGAAAATGGAAGAATGAAAGGTGATTCAACCCTCTTCTTGATTTTGCTCCTCCATTCTCCAATAGAAAATGGTAATTAGAGAACTTTTATTAATCTCACTTGAAATCACTGCTTGGTTGTGAATGGTTCTTAACTGCTCATTTTCCTTGGGAGCCCCTAGGTCTTTCTCACCTTAGAAAGTAGCCCAGGCCTGCCAGCCGAGTGCAAGGAAGCTGGAACAGCCATGACCTTCCTTCTCTGTGCACCCACCTGCTGAGGCTGTTTCTGAAGTGCTCTCGGCTGGTGTGGGAGCTCGCTGCTCCTGGCACACGTGCCTTCCCCACTGTCCCCACACCTCCAAGCGCTCTTGCTGCCTATGGCTGATATGTCATGGAAGAAAGCAATGCACCGGCTGGGACACAACTTGAAAACACGTGGAAAGGAGAGCGGAAAGGACTTGGACCACATGAGGTCACACTTCATGCCCTGATGGTTCAGAATTTTACACCTGTTTGTACAACTTAGGTCTTACTGGGAAAAGCAGAAAATTTAAAAATGTTTTGAGAAGCTTAAAAATATATATATATAGGACCATAATAATCCTTAACTAGTAAATGTGGAAGAAAATGTTTATACTGTTCCTACTTTTATTCTGTATTATGCATTTAGGCTAAGTCAAAGTACAAAAATGTGTTGAATGAAATATTTCCAAATTATGTAGAATTGTGTAGGTTGTTCAAATAAAACTCAATAAAATGATCTGGCGGGGGAAGGGTCAAAATCTAAGAAAGCAATGGCTCCAGAAAAGTGTACATACTATTTTTTTCACATTTCAGGGAGCTAACAAATACCACTGTCTGTTTCCCTCCCCTTCCCCAAACCGGTGAAGTCTTGGTTCTTGCTTTCCTTCGCAGCTGCTTTGAAACCTGTGCTTGGCCCAGAGAGGAGAGGTCATCCTGGGTCCTTGTATGACAAAACTGGCCAGGAAATAAAGGAAACCCAGGCACAGTGTAGCAAGGCAGAATTTTAAAAGAAATTCTGAGGAAGTCACACCAAAATGTATCAAACTTAAGCCCTTCAACAAGCAGTTCATTTTCTCTAAACCAAACAAATTGGGCAACCAGATAACTCAGAAGAACCTGTGTTTGATCCTGAGCACCATAAAAGAATGGAAATTCTGAGACATTGTGGTTATAGCAAGGCTGCACTAAAAGGAACTCTGAAGGCCCATCCAGGTAAAGCATCTCCCCTGGCTTTACATCCCTACTAGAAGGAATTGTGCTAGAAGTTTTATACTGAATAGTTCATCCATCTTCATAATAGATCTCTAGATTTTCACAGAATGATAATGATGATGATACACCTAACACCTACCAAGATTAACTACTACACAGCAGGCACTTCTGTAAGCGCTCTCCTAGAGTGGCTGGTTTAATCCTCCTAACAATCTCGTAAGTACAAATATTGATATATCCCTACTTGTCACGTGTTGGAAACTGAAGCACATGAGGTTAGGTAACTGCTCAAGGTCACAGAGCTTCAAGTGTCAGAGGCAGGATTCAGACCCAGGCCATCTCTCTGTACTCTGTATACAAACGTCTATTCTCCAAAACAGTGACTCCTACCCTCCATCAAACCAGCTCTTCCTTCCTCATTCCTATTTCAGTTAATGGCCTCTACCCAGTCACTCTGGGAAAAAGAAAAAAACAAAAACAAAAACAGAATACCACTTCATCCAGGGCCTAGTCAATTCTTCCTCTTGACAGCTTGCTGGTTCACCTCTGCATCTGTTACTTGCTGTCTCTATGACCCTGGGTACTTGACTTCCTCTAAGTCTCAGTTTCTTATCTATAAAACTGAGTTCCTAAGGGCACCTCAAGTTGTTGTGAATATTAAAACTAAATGAGACAGCGCTGGGCCTGGCAGATTGTCGGAAGATCAATAATTAGTAGCTATTATGATCATCATCTTGAGTCTGGTCCCTCCCCTCTAAACTTATGCTTAAGCATTCTCCGGCCCTCATCTCTCTCTTGCCATACCAGCAACCTCTTATTTGGTCACCCTGTCTGGTCTATTTTCCATTCACTTCAAATTCTACAACTGCTAAAAATGTCAGCCACATTCCTTAAAAATCATAAATGACACTCCAATTCCTAGGGAAGAAGATCCTGACTCCTTATTATCATGCTATGGGATTCCCTCCCCCATCTAACCTTTTTAACCTCTCAACACATCCCAAAACACACTGTACTACCCCATAACTCCTCCTAAGGGTACACACTTTCTCAACACCATTTCATTGTTGTTGCTGTTGTTTTTTTTTAAATCATGTTGCTGCTGCTACAGAAATTCCCATTAATTCCCAATTACTTTTCTACATGCCTTAATCCTAGGACTCACCACATTGTATTACAGAATTATATTGTTTCTTTCAAAGCTAGATTATACTCTCCTTAAGAAGGGAAATCAGGTCTTATTTGTTTAAAAAAAAAATCATTTGTGCCTGACACACTGTCACAAATGGGAAGAGCTCAATAAATAAAAACCAATTAATTTAATACTAACTTTTATAGGAAGCATTTTGTTATTCAAATTCCTTTAGGAAATATTCCCACAGCTAAAGCATGGAGAAATAAACAGGCACGTTTACAAAAGTCTTTCTCCATTCCACAGCAAGAATTTGATGTATTAAGGAAAGTGCTACAGAAACACCTAAAAACTTTACCAAAATCTTTTGATATTAAAAACAAAAAACTTCAGCAATAAAATCTTGGATGTTTATTCTTCCTATGTTAAAGAGTATAATTCAGAGTTTACAGTTTCAAAGTTCTTTCAAATCAGTAGTAGACATGATGGTTTTCCATACCTCCCAAAGAAACACTAAAAAACATCTTGGAGCCTTATCCTAAATGTGAAATGAAAAAATAAAAAATAATTTATAGAGAAACATCATAATGATCAACAGCTTTTAATATATACTTTGCATACGGTAAAAGAGTCTGCAAAATAAGTTTTAGAAATACTGAACATAGATATTTACAAGCTTTAAAGACCCCTTGCAAATGTACATAGTACTAGTTTCCTCATTCCTCTGTAATTCTTTTTTTTGTTTGTTTTTGTTTTTCAAATATTTTTTTTTGTTTTTTGCTTTATAACAAATTTAATCAGTTATACATATACATATGTTCCAGACACAATGAAAATTCGCTTCCCTTCTAAAGAAAAAGATTTAGTTGAGGCAATTATAGTCAAATGTGTTTACTGTTACAAAACATTTCACATCAAGAAAAATAACAGTGAGACCAAACTGAGATCCAGTTGTTTCATCTATTGTTCTCTAACCATTCATGAAGATGGATAGACAGCAGGAAAGAAAGGCACAGGGGTTGGGAGTGATGGAGAACAGAAATAAAACAGGAATATGTACTAAACACTTCCTGAGCGAATGCATTTCAAATTCAACCTACACTTAATATTTTTTTTGACCACACTGGTATCATTACAATCTAGTTTCTATCACTGTGATCTATATGTAGACACGTGCAAAGAAAATGGTTAAAGTTATAAATAAACTACACACTAGAAACCAAACGCCTCTGTTTTCCTTGCTGTATAAGGCATCTTTTGGCTATGGGATTACTTTCTCAAAATGCATTAAAATGTTCAAGAAGTTGGTGGTATAGGAGAAAGAATACTAGACTAAAAGTCAAGAGACTTTTGGTTTTCTGTTTTGCCTCAAACTCTTCAGCATCTCAGGCAAAGTGCTTAACCTTTCTGATCCCCATTGTTCTTATACATATTTAAACAGAAACAAAAGTAGATGATCTCTAAACATTTTTTAGGCTATGGACTTTTGTGACAGTACAACAGTCAGAAAATAGCAATATAGTAATAGTCATACAGTAATAGTAAATATCAAGATTAATTTAGGATTAAAATTACACATTCTAAATGTTTCCTTAAATTGTATGTAATCAGGTTTTGTCAAAACCAATGAGATTTTTTTTGAGATTTTATTTTTTTAAAATGTGTAGAAAAAAATAAATATATTTCAGTAGTGCGGAACGTATGACTTTAGAAATATTCTCCAAAATATTTAAATAAAGCTAACAGAAAAGCAAGAACAGTTATCAGCATTACTGTCTTTGGAAGCATCATTAAGAGGAAATCCAGAAAATGGCAAAGGATTTTAATCTTTAATAGACTAAAATAAAAATAAAGTCATAGTGCATTAAAGGTTCAGATAAGCAAATATCAAAAAGCAGTATAAGAGTGAGCTGATGAATATAAACAGCTGTCCTACAATTCACAGCAGTAAAACCTCCTTTTACCATTGGTGAGGATACACTGAATTTTGTACTTCAATGAATGAATACCCAGAGGCAATAACAATGAATGCACTTTATGAACTGATAAACATGTTTTGTTGGCCTTTCGAATAAAGCACATAGTTATAACAAAGGAGGAAATCATTCTCACCATTGTTTTAATTTTATACTCATCTAAACTTTGTATAATAATTATACTGTTGAAATAATATCTATGCAATTGCGACTATTACTCTTCCATCTAAGGAACCAAGACAAGTGAACTACAAAACTTAATAAGAATTCCACTGCAGCAAATCACATTTTGATCAGAGCAATTTTAAAGAGGGAAGAGAAAGGAAAAAATTAATATACTATTATTGCTCTTTAAAAGTTCATAATATAAAACAAGCATATAGATTGGAATTCACTTTTGCTAAACAGAAATTACCTAGAGCAGTGAATTCAGCCAAGAATCAAATGCTACCACAACAGAAAATTTAAATATATTTAACCAGAAAATATTTCCAATGTACAAAGACACAGTTAACTTTTAAAAAGAAGGAGTATAAGGACAAATCCCTAGAAAATAGCAAACCCATCCCAACAACAATCTTGGGGGTGGAACATGGTTAAACCATTCCAAAAAAACAGGCTTAAAAGTAGAGGAAAAGGGACTTCCCTGGTGGTCCAGTGGTCAAGACTCCACGCTGCCAATGCAGGGGGCCCGGGTTTGATCCCTGGTCAGGGAACTGGATCCCACATGCCGCAACTAAAGATCCCGCATGCCACAACTAAAGATCCTGCATGATACAACTAAAGATCCTGTGTGCCGCAACTAAAGATCCCTAAGACCCGGCACAGCCAAATAAATAAATAAATATTAAATAAAAATAAAAGTCTTAAAAAAAAAAGTAGTGGAAAAAACAGAATCCTACAGTTAGTCCACAACCTAGATGTCATTTTCCAATATTTCACCCAAATTAGGACTTTGATCCCTTCAATAAACACTCCCCACCCATTCCAGCTTCTGACAAATTATAGTCATTATGAATTTTGTCTTTCTTGATCTAAAATGTTTCTTCCTCTTACTTTCACTCTTTTGATTACTACAAAATTACTGACTAGACAATATCAGGAGGCACAGCTTGGACTTCCATCTCCTCAGTTTTTAACCCCTCATCTCCTTTGGTTTCTTCACCGCCTACATTTTTTTTAAAAATCATGTTGACACCTTCCTCTTTCAAGATTACTCAGGGTAATCTGCACTGGAAGTAGTCTTCTCACTTCCCCTCCACCCCTCTGTGCACTGCAGTCTGGCTTTTGCCCACACTGCTCTGCCAGAACTACTCAGGTCAAGACCAATCCAACAGATATGTTCCAGTCCTTATCTCATTTGACCTCTCTGAGGAACATGAAGCATATGAGACTATTAATCATTCACTTCTTTTTTCTTTAATATTTGTTTATTTATCTAGGCTGCGCTGGGTCTTAGTTGTGGCACACGGTCTTCTTAGTTGCGGCATGCGTGCGGGATCTAGTTCCCTGACCAGGGATCGAACCCAGGCCCCCTGCATTGGGAGCACGGAGTCTTAACCACTGGACCACCAGGGAAGTCCCAATCACTCACTTCTTAAATCTCTCTTCCCTCTTGACTTGGAAGATGACAAATCTCTTTTGGCTTTCCTCCTGCCCCTCCGACAACTCCTTCAGTCTCCTTGGCTGGATGCTTCTTTGCCAGCTCCTTCATGTAGGTGAGCCTCTGCATTTTCCCCTCTGCCTCACTTCCCTTTGTGTTCTGTGACAATATCATCCACTTCTAAAGTTTCAGGTACCATCTATATACTAATGGCCTCCAAATTTTCATCTAGAGATGAATTCATAGCTTCCTTCAGACCCTTATAGAACAAGGCATGCCCAGAGCATTTTGGAGCAGTATTATGGGGCTAGAGAATAATCTTAGGCTAGTAAGCTCCATTCACATCCCTCAAATTTAAGGCTCAATTCATTCCTTCTCAACATCCACAACCCCTTTCCAGGGTGACAGGTTCTCTGGTTACCCATGACTGATATGATTAAACATCTCTATTTGCCCAGGACAGTTCTAGTTTATGCTTCTTGTCCCAGAGTAATTATTAATGACATTCTTTTCATTTTTGAAATAACACCTGTTTGGTCAATACATTATATAATCACCCTACCTGCCACCATCCTTTCTGATGTTTCATGCACAGCTAGATGAGTCTTCCCCCTTACCCCTGAATTCTTTACCCCCTTACTGTTAGGATCCCTAGTTCTGTTGCTAAGAAACTTCCCTATATCCTCTACCTTCACACAGGAAGATCACTTCATCTCCTCCTCTTAATAAACCCCTATACACACCCAGATCCCAGGCCAGAGGACAAGTCAATACTATCCTGGTTTCCCAAGGTGATTTGCACATTATTATTATCCCATTTCATCCACCTTTAATGTTATATTATAACCATATTTAAAGTTAACACGACTGACCTTTGAGTCATTCATCTCCATTTACTGAGAATTTTGTCGTACAACTCCTATCTTCCTCTGCACACAAGATCTGTTGTTCCAGGGGCTTCACTATCCATAAGAAAAATTAATGCCAACACACTAGGATTTAGAGCATTCTGACTTCCTTTCCTTCAGTGACCGCTACTTTGCAGAAGGCCGGCATGGTTTCAATAGCTGGGCATAAGGGCTATGGGGCTAGAAAGACTCAGGTACTTCCTGTGTGCCTTGGGGAAAATTACTTAACCTCACTGAGCCCCCCGTTTCCTCATCTGTAAAATGGTAATATGTACCTCACAGGATGGTTGTGAAAAATAAATATGATAACCTACGGGAAGCATTCAGTATAGTGACTAGTACAGAGTACTCAATTAACAGTAGCTTTTATTAATATTACTATTGTTGTAATTAGCACTATTGATCTTAGCTACTCACCACCATCGGTCATACTTTGGCCCGTATCATCACCTGCAATTGCTCCAACTCCAGAATCTTAAATTTAGGACTCTCACATCACATTTTTCTGTCTCTAGTTCTCCTTCACTTCCATTAATCCTACAGCTTACTCACCGGGATTCTTCATCTTCTTCATTCTCCACATTCATCAGCCCTGTCTCGGCTTCGCTTTCTTCCTTAATCAAGCAGGATACCTAAGGTTCAGCCCTTCAATCGACCACCTCACTATCACCCGCAGTCCCCTGACTTCACAGCACCCCGGCCCAAGTCCTCCATCATACCTTCCCTTCCAATCCCCTTCCAGGTTCAGCCTATTTGCCTTCTGCTCTGTTATGGGGAGCTGCTGGAGAAAACTGCTTCAGCACCGACGGCCTCTTCCTACATTTGTGATTGCAGGGGTGTTAAACAGTATCAGCAGTTAGGTCACTGGTCCCTGGTCAAGGCCGTTTTCCAATCACAATGGTAAATTTTCTTTTCCCCTCAAAATTACACCGATCCACGCTCTTCCTTCTCAATCTCAGCAGATAACCTTGCTTCACAGAGACAACTGATGCCATCCTGGATACTTATCTATAAATCTGTATCTGTATCTACTCCCTATTTCCTTTTCTTTTTTTTAAAGGAATATGCATCACTGCTTTTCTTCAGGATAACCCTTTCACCTGTGCTCCTGTTCCCAATCCTTCCACTTCCTCTGAGATTATGTCTAATTACCTTCCTTCTCTTGTGACTTCAATTTTCTCACCTCTTCAATGGCCCCCTTCCTTCAGTCCACTAAAGTATCCTTATCTCTTCCATTTTTAAAGAAAAACAAACCTTCCCTGATCACACCTCCCCACTCAAGCATCTACCCACTGTCCTCCCTTCTTTACCAAAGTATTTGAAAGAATATATTTACTGAATGAAGACTTTTTTTATTTGGTTCAGACTTCTCTCCTGAGCTCCAGACCTACATATGTTAAAATTTTTAATTATATGTGACTCATTCCAGATTCAATTCCAAGAAAGAAAACAGCTACTTCCACCAAACTGATGTGAACTGATGAATTTCACGTCTCCCCATCTACTCCTCCACTTCTTTATTTATTTATTTATTTTTATGAATTTATTTATTGATTTATTTATTTTTGGCTGCATTGGGTCTTTGTTGCTACGCATGGACTTTCTCTAGTTGCGGTGAGCGGGGGCTACTCTTCATTGTGGTGCACAGGCTTCTCACTGCGGTGACTTCTCTTGTTGCGGAGCATGGGCTCTAGGCGTGTGGGCTTCAGCAGTTGTGGCATACAGGCTCAGTAGTTGTGGCTCACGGGCTCTAGGGTGCAGGCTCAGTGGTTGTGGTGCACAGGCTTAGTTGCTCCGCAGCACGTGGGACCTTTTTGGACCAGGGCTCAAACCCATGTCCCCTGCATTGGCAGGTGGATTCTTAACCACTGCGCCACCAGGGAAGCCCCATTTGTATTTTTAGAATTAAGATCAATTACCAGCATCACCATTCCCTCGGACAATCTAGAATCCTTAAAGCCCACTTTGATTCCTCCCTCAACTTTCCCCCATATCTAAGCAAGTCCTTTCTAAAATCTCCCATATCTGTCCCTTTTGTGTCTCCCCAGGACTCTTACTGTTGAGGCCCTCCTCCCCTAACAGTACTTCACAGGGGGGAACGACGTGAGGGTTAAATGAGATGATAAATGGGAATGCACTCTGTAAGATGTGAGGTGCTTACAAAGATTATTTAAAATTATTATATCTTTGGCAAAGTGAGCATGAGGTTAGCATAATATGACGTGTTCTTTAAAAACCAACTCTGGGGCTTCCCTGGTGGCGCAGTGGTTGAGGGTCCACCTGCCGATGCAGGGGACACGGGTTCGTGCCCCGGTCCGGGAAGATCCCACATGCCGCGGATCGGCTAGGCCCGTGAGCCATGGCTGCTGAGCCTGCGTGTCCGGAGCCTGTGCTCCGCAACGGGAGAGGCCACAACAGAGAGAGGCCCGCGTAACGCAAAAAAATAAATAAATAAAAATAAAAATAAAACCCAACTCTGCATCTTAGTAATCAGTGCTTTTTTTCCTAATCACAAATCACAAAGCATCTGTTTGGCAATCTGGTCTACAATTTTTCTAGGAATCAGTCAGTGTCAATATGTTTAATGCATAGCTTCTGGGCTTCACCTCCCCACACATTTTTTAATTTAAAATATGCAATTCTTCAGGTTTCTGGCAAAAATCTTCTATTCTCTTTACTTTTTAAAGACAAGTGGCAGTGGTTGTAAAAGTATGTGTACTACTCTACCTTATCATTCATCTATTTCTTCCACTCTTCTCAAGTGGCTAGAAGTTCTCTTATTTCCTGGTCTATCTTGAGTTTCAAGTTCAAAGAATCACATTTGAATGGAATAATGACTAGTCCTTTGGAAAATTGTTTGATTCCTTTCTTGGCTAATTAAAATGGTTATACTTTAAGCATTACTCTTTCATATTATTGGATAAGATTTTTCTTTGTTTTTGTTTTCCTCTTCCCAGAAGTTAGATTTGGAGAGCATTCAAAATTTCCAAATATCTCAATTACTGTAAAACAAAGTCAGGAGAATTAAGAGGCACAGGACAAACACTGCTGAGAAGCAATAGCAAAAGAAAGTAGTATCAAAGAGAATATAGCATCCCTATCAACTCTAAGATCGGTTTATAGCTATTTATCTAACAGATTTTTATATACTTTCATGACATATTTAGGTTAAAACTCCACTTAAAAATATTACCATATTACCTGGTTTCTTAAAATGTAAGGGGCAGCCTTAAATTCTAAGAGCTTGATATATTTTTCATACAAGTTTTACAGGTCAAATTCTATTGCTCCAAATACTGCATAATTTGATGAAAAAGATCTCCATTTAACATGTGATGGCCCATTTATCTCAAGCCATCTTTAATGAAACAGAAGAATTAGGATAATCCCTGTATATTACTATTAGTAAAGTATTAAAAATATAGGTCATTACCGTTGTAATTTTGCAAATGGCCAAGTGAAGCCACATTTGATAACAAGATTTCTGAGGCTTAAAAAAAAGTTCTTGAACTTAAGCCAGGCATCTAAATACAATTGAGAAGAAGATTAATCAGATGAAGGTGCTCAAGTTAGATACAACACTCTGAAATTCTGGATTATATGGCTTTCTCTGCAAATGAAACTAACAAACAGATGCTCTAAGTGCAAGCAAATAAAAGCAAAGCTACATTTGGTGAAAAAAAAAATGATTAGGCTGGTCCAAATGGCTAAAAAGAAAATGAGCGTGAAAAAAAGTTGGGAGTTCATGGTTGAAAATATTAAACCCCTGTTATAGTCAGGATAACATAAAAAGTGTCTTCAATACAAAGTCACTAGTGTCTACTACGACTAATCTCCACTTGGAGTCTAATTTCATTATTTTCTAACCAGCTCCTAACCTTCTCCCCACCAAACTGCTCCTCTCATAAACCTTATCTCGGTATATGTCTACTCCACCTTTCTACTTGCTCAGGACAAAAATTTTGGTGTCCTTTAAGTCTCCTGTTGACCCTACCCTCAATTTGTCCAGAAATCAACCACTTCACCAATTCCTCTCTGGTCCAGGGTACATCCTCTCTGGCCTGGATTACGGCAAGCGTCCTGGAATTGATATCCCTGCTTCTGCCCAACCCCTCACCCTACCCCAGACAAAATCTATTCTCCATCCAGCCACCAGACTGACCCTTTTAAAAGGCAAGTCTGATTATATCCCTTCTCTATTCAAAAGTGTGAGCCCCCTTCTCATTCAGAGCGGAAGCCCAAGTCCTTACACAATCTGATTCCCCATTCCCACTCACTGCTCTCCTTCATTTCTGCGACTCTTACTTTGCCCACTCCACCACAGCCAAATCAGCCTCTCTGCTGTCCTCAAACGTACCCAGTCCACTCCTGCCTCTAAGCTTTTTGCAAGTGCCTTTCTTTCTGCTTGAACACTCTTCCCTCAGAGAGGTGCATGGATTACCCTCTCACTTCCCTTTGGTCTTGGGCTCAAATGTCATCTTCCCTGGCTACCTCTAGTTAAAACTGCAAGTCTCACAGAGGACAGATTTGTGGTTGCCAAGGCGGAGGGCATGGAGTGGGAGTTTGGGATTAGCGGATGTAAGCTATTATATGGAATGGACAAATAACAAGGTCCTACTGTAGAGCACAGAGAAATATATTCAGTATCCTATGATAAACCACAATGGAAAAGAATATTTTAAAAAAAGAATGTGTGTGTGTGTGTGTATATATATATATATAAATAACTGAATCACTTTGCTGTATAGCAGAAATTAATACATTGTAAATCAACTATCAAAATATACTTCAATAAAATAAAATAAAACTGCAAGTCTCTCCGTCTTCCCTGCTTTTTCTCCATAGTCCTTAACACCATCTGACATAGCACATATTTTGTTTATCATCTGCGATTCCCCACTAATGTAAGCTCCGTGTAGGAGGGGATATTTATCTGTTTAGGAAACTGTATTGCACACCGTAGGTGCTCAAAAAATATTTACTATATTCATATACAATTTTATAGTTTACAAATTGTTTTCATGTAAATTAAATAATATAGTAACTCATTTTCTCCTTATGCTCCCCCCCTTCTTCAAATTCTCCAATCTTTGCAGTACCAATATGGATGACAACAAAGAGCTATCAGAAAAGAAAAGTTGCTGGCTACTTGCAAAGCTCTTTAAAACAGATTCCCCCGTATTAATTAACTACATTTACAAAATGAAAGCTCAGAGTCAACATCTTTATTAGCATAAGGTTCCTGGGTATGGAAGTTTAAAGTAACAGAGCAGAATAGCCAAGGATCACCAGGAAGACAAGCCCAATTCAGTTTGTCCTATCAGTCTGCTCAACAAACCCTAAGGAAAGTGCAAACTGAATTCAATATTCGAGGAAACACTGGTCTGAATTCAACACCGATGTATTCAACACAAGATTCAACTCCCTTAAAATGTTCTATCTGCTTAAAGCAACCTCATCAACTATGAAGTGCTGTCACTGGGTGTGTATGGTCTGCTGAGCATATAGGGAATGTTTTGTTTTGTTTAACCTGGTAAGACTCAGAGCTAGGAAGCGTTTTTTAAAGCCTCTGAGCTTACCCACTCCGCCACTAAGCAACCCGTTGGCCTCCACACTGTGGTGCCAGGGTCTCCCTGGGTTATTTCCCATACAGTTTAATCCCACCAGAAGCCAATGGGCATCTCAGCCAAGGCTCCAATGATGCCCGGGACAGACGGCAGATGTCTCAGAGGATCCTCTGGAGAGTCTCTCGCCCGGGCAAGGGGTGTTACAGGCAGGAGAAAAGCAGCGGACCAAGGCGCACGGGGGAGATGACAGGTGGGCGAGCAACCGCCAGGCAAGATCGTAAAGAGCGACCCGCAGGGTGATGGCGCGGAAACTGTCAACTCCAGCCGTCAACCTGCCAGTGTGGGCCCGGCCGGGGTGCACGTTGTGCCGCGGCACATGATAATAAATACAATCAAGATCGCAGCAAATCGCCGCCAGCCTGCTTGACCTCCGCCCTCCAAGCGCCAGGAAATAAAGTTAGTGGCTGGTGGGCGCGCGCCCACCGCAAAGGTTCGGAGAGGCCGGGCAGTGCTCCTGCCCGCGGCTCACCTGCTGTCAGAGGCGGCCCGGGCACGAGCCGGACAGAAGCCCCGGGCCGGCGCGTCGGGCCGAGTCCCCAGCGCCCTCAGCCCGGCCGCCGCGACCCCCATCCCGGGCTGACTGCTACCCGCCTCCCGCGCCAACTGCCTTCCCTCCAGGCCACCTATTGGGTCCGGGACCCCTAGCCCTCTGCCGGCATCGCCGGGCCCGGGGGCCGCCTTTACCTGCTCTCTGGCCGCCGTCGCCGCCGCACGCTCCGCCTCACCGGGAAAATCCCGAGTCGCAGCCGCTGCCCCTGCCACCACCGCCGCAAACTCCCCACCCCCGCCCCCTCAGGTAACCCAGGAAACCGGGAACACCACCCCCTCCCTCCCCCCGTCCGGCCCCAGACCCGCTCTCCTGCGCCTGCGCACTTGCCCGCCGGATGCGTCCCGAGCCCCGCCCCTCGCCGGTAGGGCAGCGCCAGCGTCGCAGGCGTGACACGTAGAGTACGGGAGCCAATGAGGAAGGGAGGAGGGCGGGCCGAGCCACTGGGCTGGGGCCGCGGGGTTCCTCCCCGCGCGGGGGAGGCTCTCCCGGTTCTCACTCTCCAAGGGGCTTGCGAGGAGACTGCATCGTCCCCTAGGGTGAGCCTGCACAGTTTGAAAAGCACCAAACACGTGCGCAGCGTCCTCTCTCTCTGTTCAACACCGACTGTCATCCCGTCCCCCTTGTGTGGCCCCGGAGGATGGGGGTAGAAGAAATATGGGAAGGGGTCGCGAGAGGGAGAAAGGGTTACCCGCGAGGAACCCTGCCCTTCCTTTGGGGCTGGGAAAAAAAAAAAAACAGTTTACAAAGGTTACTGTAGGCTTCTTACAAAACCGGAAAGAGGTTTACGAAGCTGCCCTAGAATTAATTCAGCGCAAAGGTGTATGTTTCAACTTAGCCCTTTTAAAACACAGTTGTAGGCAGCGTGCACTGTCAACGTTGTATGTCTTATAACAGCAGTGCCTCCAGAGGGCGGGAACCCTAGGTTACATATAAGGATGTTTTAGCTGCATCATTGACTGTCAGGTCCAGCACACAGCTGACAGACTACTGATGCCGGCAGTTTGGCATTTTAGAGGACACCCCTCGTCACCACCCAGTCACTGAGGCTGGCCTTGCGGTGGAATGTCAAAGGTATTGGGAAAGCTCTTGGGCTTTGAGGTCTGAGGGTCGGGGGTTCAAGTCTTACCTAATACAAAGTACAGCTGACCATTGAACAAGAGGGAAGTTGTTAGGGGCACTGACCCCCTGCTAGTTAAAAATCCTGCATATGGCTTTATAATCAGCCTTCCACCTATGGATTCAACCAACCTCAGATGGTGTAGTACTGTAAAACAGATTTAGTGAAAAAATTTTGTTTGTGAGTGGACCCGTGCTGTTCATACCTGTTGTTCAAGGGTCAGCTGTATAAGCAATGGTTTACTAATTGACAGGAGCTGCTTTAGAATCAACAACTCCAGTAATTTTTGCATAGGAATCAAGAAATAGAAATAATTCAGGATATTATATCCTAAGGCTGTATACCAAATGCAACTTCCATCTGCCCCAACGACAAACCAAGTAAATAGGTGCCCAGTGATGTGGTTTGAAGGGGCTCTCGGGGAAGATCCTGTACTTTAAAATATCTCCCCACTGACATCTGAAGTGCAACTATTAGCAATTCATACATTTGTGCAGAGGTCACACACTTCCTACAGCAATCTTGTAAAACTCGAATACTCCAGGGATGGGCAACACATGAAGTCCCCAGCAAGTTAGTGAAAGAGATGTTATTCACTTAAATATGTAATGGGCACCTACTATGGGCTGGGTACTATGTGCTAAGTGCCCAAGATGCTTTGGTGAATTTCCCTGAACTCAGAGGAAGCGAAACTTGACATATTTCACAGTTCTACCTATAACCAAACCTACTCTTGTTTATACATCAACTTTCACACACTAATCTCAAAAACACCTCTTTTTTTTCTTTAATGGAAAAAATAAGCCATAGAAGTGTTAAGTAACAAGCCAGTTTCTGTTTCTCTTGAACGGAAAATAATAGATGGTCATGATTTCGTTAAAGTCAAAGAGAACGAAACAAACTTTATATGACAATGGTACACAACCGGCCCTCAAAGTACTATTTTTTTGTAAAAGGCACAAAGTAATGTCTTTTGTGACTATTATTTTCTCTTCATATCTGAGTTACAAAGTATTTTAACCAAGCTACCATAGTATTGACTCTGTGCACGAGTATCTTAGAATGTAGATATTAAGTATACATATTAGATAAAACTTAGTTTAAAATATTTCAAATGAACACACAAAATAATGTGTAATCAAGTGCATGCAATAGAAGAAAGAATAAAGAAAAGTAATAAGAGATCTAGAAGGAAGCCCTACTTATGTATTTATCGCATACTGGAAAACTTTGTAAGTGGGCAATTCTCCAGATAATTTGACTCTAAAATTAGAATCTAAAAGGAGATTCTAAAATCAAGGTTTTAAAAGATGTGGTTAATGTATATGTGCATCATTTCACACTGAATTCACCAAAATATGTTAAAATACTTATTTCGTGACTACATGCATATGTAAATCAGACCATGTCACACCTCTGCTCAAAACCCTGCAATGGCTCCCCGTTTCACTCAGGTAAAACCAAAGTCCTTACAATGGCTTGCAGAACTCTGCACCATCCAGCTCCTCACAACTTCATCTCTTCCTACTCTGCCATCCACAGGCACACTGGCGTCTTTACTGTTTACCAAACATTCCAGATACATTCCTGTCCTAAGGCCTTTGCACTGGCTGTTCCCTTTGCTTGCAATGCTTTTTCTCCAGATAGCCACATAGAGAACCCCTTTACCTCCTTCCTGTCTGCTCAAATTTCATCTTCTCAATGAAGTTTACCTCAACACTGCCCTTAAACCTGAACAAGATGGGACTCTGCCCTAGGCCCCATACTTAAGTCTCCCTCATGTCACAAATGCCATCTGTTACGAGTGCAATTGATTCCCACTCCCTTGACCACATTCATATGTTGAAGCGCTAACCCATACATGACTCTGGAGACAGAGCCTTAAAGGAGGTAATCAGCCTTTTAATTGAGGTTAAAAGAGGTCATAAGGGGGTGGGGGGCTCATCCAATAGGACTAGTGTCTTTATGAGAAGGGGAAGAATCACCAGAGCTTTCCAGACATGCACAGAGGAAAGGCCATGTGAGGACACAGTGAGACTGCGGCTGTCTGCAAACCAGGAAGAAAGGTCTCACCAGAAACCAGCCCCACTGGTACCTTGATCTGGGGCTCCCAGCCACAAGAACAATGAGAAAATAAATTTCTGTTGTTTAAGCCACCTACGCTGTAGTATTTTGTTATGGCAACCCTAGCAGACTAACATACCCCCCAAAAAGAACATACGGGTTTTCTGTCAGCTTGGGTTCTGGTGCCGAAGTCAACACTGTGTGATCCTAAACATCATCTTTCTCATTGAACCTATCAGCTTCAAACATTCATATTTTAGCCATTTATTATGTTTATTTTTATTGTCTCCTGCATTTAGACTATAAGCTCCATGAAGGCAGCAACACTTGCTCTGTTTATGATGTATCCCATGTGCCAGAACAGTACCTGGCACATAGTAAGCACTCAGTAAATATTTTTTGAATGAATAGTTTAATTAAGAAGATTTTGCTCAAATTCAAGTAAATATCCAAAGAATAAGTTATTCATACGTTGAGATGAAGTTTGACAACTCTAATGCCTACTGCACTGCACTGGCATAGAAATGGATTTGTAAAGAAGTGGTAGAGGGGATGCAGGGCTGTCATTTCAGGAACAGTAACATGGTCAACATTATACACATGGTCCATCTTTGCCTACAGACCAAGTAATTGCTACATTAAAAAATTATAGTTGTATAAATTTAGTTTGGGAGTGCTTTACTTTATTAGGATGTATATGGATCTTTAAAAAACATGCTTTTTTTTGAAACTTTATCGACGAAGTTGATTCATAATTATTGTCTCCATTAGGTTACTAGTAACATCCACTCTTTTTTGCAAAGCTTATCAGAGTAGGTTTTTTTTTTTTTTTTAATTTATTATTTTTTTTTCGGTACACAGGCCTCTCACTGCTGTGGCCTCTCCCATTGCGGAGCACAGGCTCCGGACATGCAGGCTCAGCGGCCATGGCTCACGGGCCCAGCCGCTCCGCGGCACGTGGGATTCTCCCAGACCGGGGCACGAACCTGCGTCCCCTGCACCGGCAGGCGGACTCTCAACCACTGCGCCACCGGGGAAGCCCCAGAGTAGGTTTTAATAAGATTCTTTTATGTACTTTCCTCTACTAAATCACTGATAACATTTTGAATCCCCCAAAATACGTATACTTTACTTTAAAACTCATGACATTGCATTAAAAGACTGGTAAACAGCAAAAAAAAAAATTTGTGGAAAGATCTTTTCAACCAGCTAAAAGAGTTAAAACAACCCAAATATTCCCTTCTTTGCTTGGAAAGTTCATACTGAGTGTGTCTTAGTGTCCTACTTTCTCGCTTGCCATTTCTTATTTTTATAGTTGATATCTGTCTGTCTTAATTCCCAATATATTCCTGTGGTAAACAAGTTTCTGATTAACTTTGAGCTATGAGCTGCATGAGCTGTTTATTTTGGAAGAGAATACTAACTCTATCCTATACAACAGACAGGCTAAGAAGTGGAAGGAAATTAAGAAATGTTATCATAAGAAATGCATGTTTGCTATCCATTCCTGTTTAAAAGCCAAGAGCGCAGGGGATCAGAGCAGATTAAAAATTCATAAGAACCCTCTAAATCTCATGGTAGCTCATTCGGAAGACCAGAAAAACAAAGAAACAGTTCACGGTATCAGCAAGTTCACAGAACAGAATATTACTTGACCAGTTCAAAGCAAGAGTTGGAAAGGGTCAGTCAGGTTCAAAGTAAGGAACAGGTAAAGATTTTATACATATGTGTGTGTGTGTGTGTGTGTGTGTGTGTGTGTGTGTGTGTGTTTCACTGCCTACTCAAAGAACCTGTGCTACATAAGAATATTCTTAATATACATTTTCTCTATAATTTCATACATGCCACTAGTTTGGACCACTTCAGAAAATGTCTCTGATTCTACCTAACACCACAAACGGAATCCACTAGTGAGATTGTAACACTGATGCCTTATTTCAGGCCTTCATTCAATTATTGACTCTTCTGTGTACTTACAATGTTTGAGGCTTTGGGATATAGAGGTAGGTAAAAGACATTCTATTATGGAGAACAGTATGGAGGTTCCTTAAAAAACTAAAAATAGAGTTACCATATGATTCAGCAATCCCACTCCTGGATATATATCCAGTGAAAACTATAATTTGAAAAGATACATGCACCCCAATGTTCATAGCAGCACTATTTACAATAGCCAAGACATGGAAGCACCCTAAATGTCCATCGACAGATAAATGGATAAAGAAGACATGGTATATATACATACAATGGAATAATAGCCATAAAAAAGAATGAAATAATGCCATCTGCAGCAACATAGACGGACCTAGCGATTATCATATTCAGTGAAGTAAGTCAGAGAAAGACAAATATATAATATCAATTATATGTGGAATCTAAAAAAATGATACTAATTTACAAAACAGAAATGGACTCACAGACATAGAAAACAAATTTGTGGTTACCAAAGGGGTAGCAGGAGGGTGGGGGGAGAGATAAATTAGGAGTTTGGGATTAACAGATACACACTACTGTATATAAAATAGGTAAACAACAAGGATCTACTGTATAGCATGGGGAACTATACTCAACATCTTGTAATAACCTATAATGGAAAAGAATCTGAAAAAGAATATACAAATATATGTATATGAACACTTTGCTGTACACTTGAAACTAACACAATATTGTAAATTAACTTTAATTTTTTAAAAAAGACATTCTAGGACTATTGGGAGCTCCAGACAAGTAAACAAGCAATTACAGTGGATGGTGATGAAGGTTATGACAGTGTCACGCACAGGGCTCCCTGAGGCACTGTGGAGGGACGTTCAACCCCACCTCTGGGATCAGAAAAGACAACTTGGAAAAGTTGACTCTAGACTTCAGACTTAAAAGCCTCAGTAGGCTTCAGGCAGGCCAATTTTTCCTAACTGCTTTTAGTGCCCCCAATCTAGGACAAAATTTTAAAAATGAGATCAATGTAGTGAGTTTTTTCGCAAAGCTGAGTTTATTCAATTCAAAAGATTGTCCTCTAGTATTCCGAAACTATGCCCTTCCTACTTTTCGGGAATTTAAATAACCTTTCTTTATGATACGGCAATCAGAGCCATGCATGTGTTTAATGGCCTTTCTTGACCAATTAAATGGCAATAAAAAGTTGTCGAGCTGATTGGTCCCTGAAAGAGTTTATTGTTTTGCTCTTTATTTTTACTTTTTGGTAGCAGTCTATAAAATCCATGTGTCCAGAAACCAGGATGGGCCGGCAGGGAGTTCTCAGCCCATGCTCCTCCTCAGACCAGCAGCACCAGCATGTGAGAAATGCAGAATCTCAGGCCGCGCCCCAGACTCACTGAGTCACACCTGGCATTTCAACAAGATACTCAGGTGATTTCTATGCACATTAAAGTTTAAGAAGCACTCTTTCAGGAGGGGGAAGAGCATGTGTAAAAACCGGTGAGAGGGCTTCCCTGGTGGCGCAGTAGTTGAGAGTCCGCCTGCCGATGCAGGGGACATGGGTTCGTGCCCCGGTCGGGGAAGATCCCACATGCCCGGAGCGGCTGGGCCCGTAAGCCATGGCCGCTGAGCCTGCGCGTCCGGAGCCTGTGCTCCGCGGCGGGAGAGGCCACAGCAGTGAGAGGCCCGCGTACCACAAAAAAAAAAAACACAAAAAAAACAAACTGGTGAGAGAGCAGACGTAGAGAACAGACTTGTGGCTGCCGAGCGGGGAAGGAGATGGACTGGGAGTTTGGGGTCAGTAGATGCATACTATTACATATAGACTGCATAAACAACAAGGTGCTACTGTACAGCACAGGGAACCATATTCAATACCCTGAGATAAACCATAATGGAAAAGAATATGAAAAAGAATGTGTATGTATATATATATATATATATAAAACTGAATCACTTTGCTGTACAGCAGAAATGAACACATTGTAAATCAACTATACTTCCATTAAAAAAAAACTGGTGAGAGAGACTGTGGTGGCTTGAAGATCCTTTTTAAAATAGAAAGAGTAAAGGCCACATTTCAGGGAGATTGAGAGTGATGTTAGGAAGACAGGTGGGCAGGTGGGTGAAGATAACTAATATTTCCCTCTGCTCCAACTGTAGCCAGATAGATAATTGCTCCCTATTTCATCCTGGTTGTTCTTAACTAAGCCATGTTCCATGCTGCTTAAGATGTCTAATCACTAGGGACTTCCCTGGTGGCACAGTGGTTAAGAATCTGCGCTCCCAATGCAGGGGGCCCGAGTCTGATCCCAGGTCAGGGAACTAGATCCCACATGCATGCCGTTAACAACTAAGAGTTTGCATGCCACAACTAAGGAGCCCACGTGCCGCCAACTAAGGAGCTGGTGAGCTGCAACTAAGGAGCCCTGGAGACGCAACTAAGACCCCATGCAACCAAATAGGTAAATAAATATATTTTTTTAAATGTCTAATCACTTGTTGAAGAACCACAAAACACAGGTTAAACTCTTGTGGGGCAAATATCTTATCTGGGGCCTATTGTGTGGCAATTAGTGGGATTCTGATAAAGCATATCATAACTATAATCATAGGTTGGGCTGACTCTCCAGAGGGACTGGTGGAGAGTCTGTTTTAATGAGGACCAGACACCAAAGGATAAAGGTTTACCCTAAGCCAGGGTACTGCTACATAACAGAGATGGAAGAAGCCTGTCCCACCCAACTGCTGTGATGTCTCAATTAGTCTTTGTCCTGTGCCAGCATAAGGCACAGGACAAAGACTAATTGAATGCACAAAAGGCACATCTTGCCCTCTTGGTATTTATAAGTTAAGATATAAAGTATGCATGGGGCTTCCCTGGTGGCGCAGTGGTTGAGGGTCCGCCTGCCGATGCAGGGGACACGGGTTCGTGCCCCGGTCTGGGAAGATCCTACATGCCGCGGAGCAGCTGGGCCTGTGAGCCATGGCCACTGAGCCTGCGCGTCTGGAGCCTGTGCTCCGCGACAGGAGAGGCCACAGCAGTGAGAGGCTCGAGTACTGCAGAAAAAATAAAGTATGCATTATCTCTTTTATCTGCTAATAGGGTAAGAATATCCCAAGTGAGTGTGACAGACAAGCCAGAACACAATCAAATACAGTAGTCTTCCCTATGTTCCTTAACTCCCAGTACCTATCATTATTTTTGTAATTTGTTTGTCTTCTCAAATATACTTTGAGTTCAATAAGTTGTGAGGACTGCATTTTAGCACTCTGTATTCCCAAGTGCCTGAGACGGTAGCTGCTCAATAATTTTTTTTTAATAAATGAGGAGGAGGATGATACAGAAGTATACAGGAGCTGAAAGAATTCTCCATGACCTGTGGTCTCATGGTCAACAGTTGTTAGAGGTTATATATCTTTTACACTTTGGGAGATTTTATTTAAATCCTGACTTTTGTGCTGGAATATCAGAATATTTCATATCTATGTGCATTCTGATGTGGCATCCTGAGAGTAAAGTGCTATTTTATGAATGGATAAAGATGTGGTATGGAATATTACTCAGCCATAAAAAATAATGAAATAATGTCATTTGCAGCAGCATGGATGGACCTAGAGATTATCGTACTAAGTGAAGTAAGCCAGGCAGAGAAAGATGAATACCATATGATATGTAGAATCTAAAATATGACACAAATGAACTTATCTATAAAACAGAATCACAGACAGAGAATAGACTTGTGGTTGTCAAGGGGGAAGGAGGGGAGGGGAGGGATGGATTGGGAGTTTGGGGTTAGCAGATGCAAACTATTATATATAGAATGGATAGGTCTTACTGTATAGACCAGGGAACTATATTCAGTATTCTGTAGGAAACTGTAATGGAAAGGAATATGAAAAAGAATATATATATATAACTGAATCACTTTGCTGTGCAGCAGAAATTAACACATTGTAAATCACCTATACTTCACTAAAATAAATTTTAAAAAATAAAGCGCTATTTTATGCAACGAGAAATCAAACTTGTAAAAATTACATAATCATTTCCCCAGTTCACAATGTAAACTAATTTGACAGGCATAGGCCTGTCATATATTTGGAATCAGAACTGAATATTAATGTAGTGTGACCCCATCTTCAGCCTAAGCTATATTTACCTGTCGAATTCAGATGGTGGGAGTTGTAGGGGTCCCGGTGGGGCTGTCCAGGAATAGCCTACATGAGCGAGTGAAAAGCATTCTGGGGAAGCTCTCGTTCTAAGTTTCTCTGGTACACAAGCTCATCTAATAAAACAACTTGGGCCGCAGAAGGGAAGGGATGAATGTATGTACAGCATGGTGTCTGCTTTCCAAATTTGCTCCTCACCAGCATCTGAGATATTTCTAAGTCCTGAGCTTTCAAAGATATTTCAAAGGGATCTGAGATGAAAAACTGAAAGGCCTGTTTTCACTGAAATGTCTGTAGAATCCCTGGTCCCAGGTAGCTCTGCCTTTAAGATCCATGCAAGCAAGCAGTCACACCAGAGAAAAGAGAAGAGCTCTACTGTGCCATGGGGAGGGGCCTTCAGTGCGCCAGCCTCAGCGAGGGAGGGCACTCATTTCCTTAGCTGTTTGCCCGGAGCCTTGGCTTGAAGCAAAAACCCTTCTCCCTGCCCAGCTTGTGCCGATATTAGAGCAATGCAGGAAGTGAAGGATTCCACGGGAACACAGAATTCACTTTGTAAACAGCTGGCTTGTGGCCAGCTTTTGCCTTTTTCAAGCAGCTACTCCGTGAGTAAAGTTCTGAGACAGTTGTATCACCTAGTAGTAGAGATGCAGCCCAGGCATGCTATCTTATTGAAAATAAAATATAGACTCTGTTTGGAAGTGTAACAATATCCAACCTGTAAAAAGTAATCTGAAACACACAGTAATATTGGGAAAAACGCAGACATTATGTTGGAAAATCAATCACTGAAATATAAAATGAAGAAGACAGGGTGGGGACTTCCCTGGCGGTCCAGGGGTCAGGACTCGGCACTTTCACTGCTGAGGGCCAAGGTTTGATCAGTGGTTGGGGAACTAACATCCTGCAAGCCACGTGGCGCAGCGGAAAAAAATTCTAAAAATCTGAGGAATACAAGTAAGACATTTTTAAGCACCTTTGTGAACTGTAAAGGACCTTAAATAAGCAAGGTATTTAAAAACATCTGGGTCTATTTAATAACATAGTCTTCTGGATTTTCATCCATATTTTTTAAAAGATCATGTCACTTCACATGGGTCACTGTGGTAGAGTAGTTTAGTCAGCAAAGCCCCAAGGCAGTCACACCAAGCAGTCACACCCAGGAGCAAGTGAGCTCAGCCTTCAGCTGGATAAAGACTCCCAGCCACGAGAGAGTCTTGCCAAAATGCAGTGCCTCCCTGGGCAAGGGGAGAGCTGCTTTGTGGCAAGTGGCTCTGGCCCTCTGGGTGGTCTTTGTGGCCGGGGTACAAGCTGCCATTTGACTCAGATTCTCCTGAATTCGATGTGATTCCTGGAATATACTCCCCTATTCTATCCCACTCTCCCTCCCCCACCCAACATCCCTAAGAATCAGATACCAGCCACCTGAAAGAAAAAGAATGATTTTAGACTGCACGAGTTTCTTCTCCAGACCTTAAAAGCAGCAACCAAGAACATGAGGTCACCGAATCAAAGGAATAAATGGCCAGGAAATGTACTATAAAGCACTGTCACAGGACCACTTGTCCCTCAGGATAACCTCTCCGGACTTTTGTCCTGCCCAACTTATAGCACCATTTCTGGAAGTCAGCTGCTGACTGATAATTAGGTCTAATGGAGAGCGAGAGTTTCCTGTCGGGATACAGACAACACTGTCTTTGCTGGCAGCTGTGCCTCTGCTAATTGTTGGAAACCTGGCTTTTCACACTATGATCGCTCTCCACCACCACGCCCAACTCAGGCAATTTAGCGAAGCCAGCTCTTCACACGTTGAAGGCAACTCTCAGGTAAGTATCCTACCCACCACCGTGGCTGATCCTTTTTTTTTTTTCTCTCTCGGCTGTGCCAGATCTTAGTGGCAGCACGCGGGCTCTTCGTTGCTGCCTGCGGGATCTTCTTAGCCACATGTGGGATCTTTTTTAGTTGCCAGCATCTTTAGTTGCAGAGTGCAGGCTCTTTTAGTTGCGGCATGCAGGATCTAGTTCCCTGACCAGGGATCAATCCCGGGCCCCCTGCACTGGGAGCATGGAGTCTTAACCACTGGACCACCAGGGACCACTGGACCCTGTGGCTGATTCTTAATAAAGAGACCTGGTTTTAGAACATTCATCCCCAGGGCGAATGCACTTGCAGCTATGTGGGAGTTTCCTGAAATAGGATAAATTCAAGTCAGACCTATAATAGATGTCTTCGAAAATAAGATAAATCCTTGGCCGCTGGAAGACCGGTTTACAAGCAGGAGCATTTGATGGAAAATGCCATCATCCCAAGTGCCACCTCTGTTTCTGGGCTCCCTAACCAGATGCCTGAGAATTAGTGTGAAAGACACCATTTAAAGGGAAAGAGAACAGGGAGAAAGATTTTCCTCCATATAGTCTCTTGTTTGAACACCATGCATTACACTCATCTTTTCCCCTCTAATTAGAAATGGCATCTTTATTCCACACTAACGTTCTTTCTCTTTTCCATAAAATAGAGAAATATACACTTGTAAACTGATAGCCCTGAAAATGATCTCAATCTTCAGAGGAATAACTGCTGTCTCATTTTTTCTTTGATTTCACTGCTATTATGTATGTAGCACTGTGCCTTCTGTCTTATATACACAAGTGATTGATTACATCACTTGAATTCTGTAATTGTTCCAAACCTGTATTCTGTTTACTGGCCACTTCTTCAATTTCAGGGAGTGAAGAGGGAGAAATGCAGGAGGAAGAATATATCCCATTCAGTGGTAATTTACCAGTCTATGTGAAAAAAAGATCAGTAGTCTTGCCTTATCCTGCCTTCCCTTCTAAAGAATCAATAACACAGACATTCTGAAAACACAGAAGAGAAGAATGTAGGCTGTAAGATCTAAAAGGAAGTTCACTGCTCATTTCTTCTAGGGTAGGAAAGCTATGCCGATTTATGACTCAGGAAAAGTTTCATGGTTTGGCACCAACATCTTAACAGTGACTCTCAACAGTCTTTATCAAATGTAATATGTACTATAGGCCAGAAATAACCATGGGAAGCAGGTTCGAGTTTTTTCTTCTATCTGCAAGTTTTCATAAAAACGTAAAGACTGCCTGGATGAAATACATGCATAGTGTATACGACTATTACCATCTATTTTTACCGAGAGTATTTTTTTTAGTAATCTTGGCTCAGGGCTTTCTTTCTCTGTGCCTATTTCTTATTTATGGAAAGCTGTCTCCTTAACTGCCCAGTGTTAAAATCCCTCCAGCAGGGGGCTTCCCTGGTGGCGCAGTGGTTGAGAGTCCGCCTGCCGGTGCAGGGGATGCGGGTTCGTGCCCCGGTCCGGGGAGATCCCACATGCCGCAGAGCGGCTGGGCCTGTGAGCCATGGCCGCTGAGCCTGCGCGTCCGGAGCCTGTGCTCCGCAACAGGAGAGGCCACAACAGTGAGAGGCCCGCGTACCGCAAAAAAAAAAAAAAATCCCTCCAGCAGTTTTCCTATCACTCTTCAAATGTCCTTGGAATTCCACTGCTTACTCAAAGATTTTTCTTATCTGAATGGGAATGATGAAGTATGGCTGCACTTTCCATCCCAGTCCTGGGCATATACCCAGAGAAAACCATAATTCGAAAAGATAATGCACCCCAGTGTTCATTGTAGCACAACTTACAATAGCCAAGACATGGAAACAACCTAAATGTCCATCAACGGATGAATGGATAAAGAAGATGTGGTACATATATACAACGGAATATTACTCAGCCATAAAAAAGAATGAAATAATGCCATTTGCAGCAACATGGATGGACCTAGAGATTATCATACTAAGTGAAGTAAGTCAGACAGAGAGAGACAAATATCATATGATATCATTATATGTGGCATCTAAAAAAAGGATACAAATGAACTTATTCACAAAACAGAAACAGACTCACAAACTTAGAAAACAAACTTATAGTTACTGAAGGGGAAATGTGGGAGGAGGGAGGGATAAATTAGGAATTTGGGATTAGGAGATATACACTACTATATGTAAAATAGATAATCAACAAGGACCTACTGTATAGCACAGGGAACTTTACTCAATATTCTGTAATAACCTATATGGAAAAAGAATCTGAAAAAGAATGGATACATGTATATGGATAACTGAAACACTTTGCTGTACACCTGAAATTAATGCAAATTGTAAATCAACTATACCCCAATATAAAATAAAAATTAAATTAAAATAAAAGTTCTATTCAAACCTCAAAAAAAAAAGTATCCTTTAAAGAACCTCATTTAGCTTCCTTTGAGGAAGGGCATGAGTTCAATGTACTGTCATTCAGGTTGGCTAAATAGGCCCCAGTGTTGCACGGGATGCCAGTCACTGTGATAATTCAGATGATCCTTTTTTTTTTTTTTTTTTTGAGGTTACCAGAATGCTTTCATTTGGATTGCTCTTCTCTCATGAATGTACAGGGGCATTTGTTATTTTACTGATGGTAAAATTAGAGCCTAGAGAAATTAGGTAACTTAACTGTTAGTAACTGGCAGGGCAGGGCTGGAACTCAGGTTTCCTGATTCCAAATTCCTAAGCAGGTCATGACAGAGTAATAACTACAAAACTTAGTAACTAGATTTCTTGAAAGGATTTTCTTAAAAGCATTTTGCCAGAGTCTAATTTTAGAGTTCAAGTGATAACAGCATTGTCACGTTTCAACTGGTTTGTAACTTCTCTTTGTGAAAAACATACTTTTACCGCAGGGAAGAGTTAAAATATTCTTTCCAGGGTCTTTGCTGTGCTTTAATTATTGAGCATTACTCCAAGGGTATTTATATTTTGATACTGAAGATGCACACTTACCATGCACAATTACTTTCAAGGGAGGGAAAAGAAGGGGAGTTAGAATTACCATATGATCCAGCAATTCCACTTCTGGGAAGTGGAATTCTTCCCTAAAGAACTGAAAGCAGAGACTTGAACAGACACTTGTAACTCTGATGTTCATAGCAGCGTCATTCACAACAATCAAAAGGTAGAAGCAAGGGCTTCTCTGGTGGCGCAGTGGCTGGGAGTCCGCCTGCCAATGCAGGGGACATGGGTTCGTGCCCCGGTCCGGGAGGATCCCACATGCCATGGAGCGGCTGGGCCCGTGAGCCATGGCCACTGAGCCTGCGCGTCCGGAGCCTGTGCTCCGCAACGGGAGAGGTCACAGCAGTGAGAGGCTCGCGTACCGCAAAAAAAAAACAAAAACAAAAGGTAGAAGCAACCCAAGTATCCATACATGGATGAATGGATAAACAAAACGTGGTCTATGCATACAATGGAATATAATTCAGCTTTAAAAAGGAAGGAAGTTCTGATATTTGCTACAATATGGATGAACCTTGAGGATATTACGCTAAGTGAAACAAGCCAGTCATAAAGAATATAGGATTCCACATATATGAGGCACTTAGAATAATTAAATTCATAGAGACAGAAGGTAGAATGATGGTTGTCAGGGCCTAGGGGGAGGAAATAATGGGGAGTGAGTGTTTAATGGGGACAGAGTATTACTCGGGGAAGATGAAAAAGTTCTGACGATGGATGGTGATGAAGTTTGCACAACAGTGTGAATGTACTTAACGCCACAGAACTGTACACTTAAAATGGTTAAAGTGATAAATGTTCTGTTTTACATAGTTTAATACCCCCCCACACACACACACGAGACAGAACAATTAACCCTAATCTGGAGGGAGGAATATAAGGAAGGCTTCTCAGAGGAGGTGGTTTCATCCTGAAAGATGAGAAGAGGGTTGGTAGGCAGGAGAGAAGGAAAAGTTCCTCTAGGCAGAGGGAATAACTTCGGGAAGTTGGAAGGCAAATTACACGGTCAGATTCAAGGAATAGCAACTTATCCAGGTGACTGGACACTTGAAGGTGACTGCGCACTTGTGGGTAAGTTACAAGAGATGAAGCTGCAGTGGCAAGGTGAGGGAAATCTTGAGGCCCCCTGCATGCCACGCAAGAATTTTGGGCTTTATTCTGTAGGCAATGGGAAGACTGGAGTCCTTTAAGCTTGGGGACATGATCAAGCTTGCATTTTGGAAAGATAATGCTTGGCAGTTGTGTGAATGGGTTGTAGGGGAAAGACTAGAGGCAGGGACAGTGGTGGACAGAGTCTGGCAAAAGCCTGAGAGAGAGACAATGAGGGATGAGCTGAGAGGACGTGGAATGGAGGGGGCTGTTTAGCAGGATGTGGAAACCAGCAGGAGGTGGGCAGTGAGAAAGCTTGTGGAGTGGAGGACAGCCCAGGCCACTTGGCTTCTGAGTGCACAGAGTTGTCTTTTCATCCACTTCCGTCTTTTCATCTTCATCCACATCCCCAGCCCAGCTGACACACCTACAAGTTCTCCAGGTCTCCTTCTCAGAACAAGCGCTCAATACCCCTCCCAACCTTGACCCTACTTGGGCTTACTCTTCCCTCCCAATCCCTAAACCCCTGACTTCCATACTGTCCTCGGCTGCCTCTCCATCTGGCAGGCATTCTGGCTCTTGCTAGCTTTCCCTCCAATCTCACCCGCAGTCTTTCCCTTCCCCTCCAACTCCAGCCACAGAATTTGTTATTTATCCCTTCACAATTCCCCACTCCAGTCCTTAGTTCTGTGCTGTCTCCCTCCTCCGCCTAGACCAGTCTCTAGCCTCTGAGATACAGGGACTTGAGCTATCCTTAGCACAGATCAGGAATATAGTAGAGGCTGAAGGGTTAGAGATCTAGCATTGGGGGTGAGAGTGAGAGTGAGAGTGAGAGTGAGAGAGTGAGAGAGAGAGAGAGAGAGAGAGAGAGAGAGAGAGAGAGAGAGAAAGAAAATGCACTTTGGATATGTTGGGTTTGATGTATTTCATCCAATAACATCTCACAGAAGTCCACCTGCACCCACTTACTGCGTGAGTTCTTGTACCTATGCCATGCCCAAGACAGTCAACCTCAGTTTACTGGCATCCAAGAATCAGAGCTGGACTCTCTCGAATAAGGGTCACTGGCTCATCGCATTCTCCTTCCTTTCTGCGCAGTATCTCCGGGCAAGCGGTCTGTAGGAACCAGCTCCAGAAAGCACCAAGGCTGCCAGGAATTCAGCTGTTAATCATCTTCCTCAGTGGTTCTAAAGCTCTCAGCCTGTACCCAGCCTGCCCACCAAATCTGCGCACCTGCTTGGCTGGCACTGGGAGGTCTCAGAAACACTTTAACCTACCTGTACAGTGATTGTCTTTTTCAGGTGAGCAAGGAACTTCCCTTTGGTCGTCACTGTGTAGGCATCTTCACTGCAGGCTCATTAGCAACCACCTACTCTGTGTTGCTGCAGTGAAACTGGTCTCCACGCTGTTATGCAAGCCGGGTCTCTTGTTTGCAGTTTACTTCTGGCTTCCGTTCAGCTGACTTAGGATAGAATCATTCTCCTGGCATTATAAGAACATGCCCAGTTGAGTCAAACAAACTGAAGCCCCATTAAATGGCAAAGGCAAATCCTGCGGCACTCTCTGATGTCACTGGGTGCAGATGGCAGAGGAATAGCTTTGTGCACCAAAAGAACCTCCCAACACCACTTCCCCATGGAAGAATGGACACTAGGCCAAAAGAAGCAATGCACCAAACACTCTGGCACTACAGGTGCTCTTTTCAAAGCCAGATCGTCATTGGAAAGGACTTCTTGTGAGCTCTCTGCTGCTCTTTCATTTGGAGATGGGGCTAGGCGATCTCTGTGTTGCCGGCAAGGCCAGTGGCCCTCTCTCCCTCTGGCTCTTTGGCAGATGGCCATGCTTGGATCACATGGGCAAGTTGGCAAATCGAGTCCGATTCCTTTGCAGTGTAGCTGCAGCAAGGATTTCCAGTTAGTGATTTTGTGATGGCTGCGGTGAGTCATAGCGCCCTGATTCTCCTGCAGAGGGTGAGGGCCTGTGTTGTCCCCGTGAGGATCATCATTACTCTTGTTCTGAGAGTTCTGCAGTCCTTGGAGGACCTAGAACCAAACTAAACGCCAGAATGTGAGTCCTGAGCCTGGCAGCTGCCACTCACCATCTGGTTGCAAACTTTCACCAGGCTTGCAGTGTAGAGTTTTTTGGCTCTTCTTGTGTGCTGACATCTGCCCCTTTCCTTTTCTTTCTGCTATTATTCTTTTTTAAAATTTTGATTTAAAAATACTCTCATCTTTTTAATCTCATGCCTGTTATGGATTTCTGGACTAATATTTTTATTAACAAATTCATGGGCATATATATATATAAAACAATAAATTGTTACCTTTTATTCAGCATTTAAGCCAGGCCCTAGGTTAGCACCTTACAAACATTATTGTATTTAATTCTCACGACAATTCTGCCAAATAAGTATTTTTGTTCCCATTTTATGGATAAGAAATCTGAGACTTGCCCAATGTCACATTGCTTTATTTATTTATTTTTTTCGGTTCTCAAGTAGTTGCTTTATTCCTGTCAATTATTTGCTTTAATATTTACTTTATTTTAAAAAATTTATTGAAGTATAGTTGATTTACAATGTTGTGTTCATTTCAGGTATACAGCAAAGTGATTCAGTAGTATATATATATATACATACACACACACACACACACACATACATATATTCTTTTTCAGATACTTTTCCATTATGGCTTATTACAAGATATTGCATATAGTTCCCTGGGCTATACAGTAGGACCTTGTTGTTTATCTATTTTATATACAGTAGTTTGTATATTCTAATCCCAAACTCCTAATTTATCCCTCCCCCTACCCTTTCCCCTCTGGTAACCATAAGTTTGTCACACTGCTTTTAAACGATAGCACTAGTTAGTTTAACTTCCAGTTCCACGCTCTTAACTACTTACTAGGCTACTCTGTGTGTAAGTGTGTGTGTGTGTGTGTGTGTGTGTGTGTGAGATACATAATACATATAAGTATATACAGACTATAAAGAAGGTGTACAATAAATGTTTGTTGTTACTATTATGTATTATATGTATTTGCTCCAAACTTTCAGTGTTATTACTGTACCTAGAAATTGATGCTGATTATGTTATATTCTGGACACAGATTACAGCTAAACAAATTCATATTATAACATCATGGTGGCACCTAGAACAGTGGCTATTAAAGTGGATGCTTATACTAGGTTTTATCCCATTACTTATGGTTCTCCATTTCCATGCCCAGCTGAACACCAAAGCACCTGGCATAGTTCCTAAACAAAGAGCTGTAAATGTATTCAAATATATTATGTGCCATGTATGTATTAGGCCCTTGATGAATATCTTTTCAATGAATAGTGATTGCAATCTCTGCTTGTAATGACTGTCACTGCTTGGGCTGTGTCTGGGACTCCCCCAGCCACGCTCAGTGAAATGAGTGTAGGCGGACCGTATTTACCATCCTTGTGTCAGCTCTCATGTCTAGCTGACAACTCAGTGAGTGACACACACCCAACAGAGATGTCAGGGTCAAAGGGACTGAGAGAAAGTTCCTTATCTTTCTAACATGAAAATTGTCTGAATGCTATAGATAATGAAGTCACCATCAATGTATACTTCTAGGGGAAAAAATTCCTTCTTCACTTTGAAAGGTTTGTTACCTGTGTTTCATGTTGTAACACACAAAAAAGCCCTGAAGTATTCCAAATACCTCTGAAGACTTACCTCTCCAAGAGTTCCTTGCGTTTATCATGATGCTTCCTGACTCATTTAATACTACTGCTGTATGATCACTTACTACTGCTCGATGTAATGAATTAATGTTTTCTTCCTGGAAGCTTGCTGGAGGAAAAACTGTCTTGGCCCAGTTAGGAACTTAGAGACCCTTGTTAATGAACAGTGTGCAAATGATTCATTTGGAAGACAGAGTACCTTTACAGGTTTCAACCATTTAGTTAAACACTCTTCTGAGGCACAGAATGATACCAAATGGCTTGAAAGTTGATGCAGATTCCAAAATGCCTGATTTATTGATATATTTTCAGTAGCAGTGATCCTTCCTTGGAGGTCTTAGAGATGCTGATTTTGCCAGATAAACAGTCAAGGCAACACAAACAGTAAACTAGATTTTCTCTAAAATATTTCTAACTTGCAGAATCTGTGCAGCTCAATTACTATAATGCACTAAATGGGACTCAGGTAGTTTGAAAGAGTTACCTTCGTAAAGGTGTGTTATTCTTTCATTTATTTAGAATTTATAACCCTGCCTAGTTCTGAAAGGGCACAAGATAGTTTTCCAAACATAAACATAATAAAAAACAGGGTAATTTAAGATTGAAAATACAATAGGGACTCTGTAAATGGGTGAATATAACCAGTTACCTGAGATGAGCCGATTATTATAGTTGGGCTCTGAATTTGGCCTAGATTCCTGGTAACCAATGCACAAAAGGAAATAAGATGGATGCCATAGGTTACCATAGGTCAGACCAAAAAAAAGGGGAAAAGTTTAAATCTTGTATCTGATAAAGATCAATGGCACTAAATCAGCATTAAATTAATTGGCATTAAATTCAAGGGGGGGATAAACCATTTATTCCTGAAGAGTTATTGTACTCTTTAAAACATATCAACAGGAAACGATAAAAGTCATTAAATATTTCCCGTTTATAGGTTGTCTACTATTATTATTAGAGATGAGAGAATGACATATTAAAAATATGTCAGGGGCTTCCCTGGTGGTGCAGTGGTTTAGAGTCTGCCTGCCGATGCAGGGGACGCGGGTTCGTGCCCGGGTCCGGGAAGATTCCACATGCCGCGGAGCGGCTGGGCCCGTGAGCTGTGGCCGCTGAGCCTGCGCGTCTGGAGCCTGTGCTCCACAACGGGAGAGGCCACAACAGTGAGAGGCCCACGTACCACACACACACAAAAAAAAAAAATGTCAGGACTTCCCTGGCGGTCCAGTGGTTAAGACTCCACGCTTCCACTGCAGGGGGCACAGGGTCAATCCCTGGTCAGGGAACTAAAATCCCACATGTGGCACAGCCAAAAAAAAAAAAAATCAGAGTTACGGGGAGGAGTGGAGTGGAGAGAAAAGCTCAAGTTACTATCTTTCTTTTTTTTTTTTTTTTGCGGTACGCGGGCCTCTCACTGTTGTGGCCTCTCCCTTGCGGAGCACAGGCTCCGGACGCGCAGGCTCAGCAGCCATGGCTCACGGGCCCAGCCGCTCCGTGGCATGTGGGATCTTTCCGGACCGGGGCACGAACCCCCCTGCATCGGCAGGCAGACTCTTAACCACTGCACCACCAGGGAAGCCCTCAAGTTACTATCTTTCATAAGCCTTCAATACCTGTTCCTGTGGTATGGAAGGGGTGAGAGAGCAGTTGGGTAGGAAAGACGTACGGTTACTCTCCTGCTGGGTGGCGTGTAGTGCGCGGCCCTACAGAGAGGACTGAAAACTCAGTTAACTCAGATGCTTGGAACTACCATCCCTCTTCCCGACCCTCCCATCCCCTAGAATCCTTTCAAAGAGCAGTCATGAAGTTTATTGTAGGCAACTTACATACAAGCAGGCCCAGGAGGAAGATGATCCAGAGGCATCTGCAGTTGCACCCCGGGACACCCAAAGGGGTTCAAGGGAATATAAAGGGGCCAAACACAAAGATAGAATCTGATTACTAAGGGAAAAGCAGGTCCGCACCAATGAGAACTGGGGTTTTTTCTTCCCTTCCTCGAGGACCATTAACCACCTGCTTCAGCAAAAGGCATTCTTCCAGTTTTCATATCAGATGAGGGCAAGGGTAAAAGTTGACAGGGAACTTATCTGGCTTGGGCGTATGGCTCGTGAGTTAGGCTAAAACTCAGACACCCAGAAAAGGGAGGGGGTAGGACTGCGGGCCTAAGATGGAGCTGACAAAATAGAGTCAGTGTTGCTCAGTCACACAGAACTATACACTTAAAAGGATAAATTAAAGAAGAAAGCGATCTGGCAGGGATTTGTTACTCAGTGTCCCAGGATGAAAGCTAACTGCGGACATGGTCCCAGCAGAGCTCCAGTTAGAATGCACTTTTCTAGGAGTTTTCAGTTCAGCCCTGGGGATGAAAAGTGCTTCCAGGTCTCTGCACTGCTCATGCTCTTGGAAAGAACTGTGCAGAGAGCTCTTTCTTTGCATGTCCATCCACATATCCAGGCACCCCTGCTCTATGCTGGGAGCCCTCCACGCTGTTACACCATCTTCCCGTCACTGCTAAAGCCTTGCTCTGAAAAATGTGGCTCTCTCAATCCCAACCCATGCTGTGCTCCTGCTCTGGCCTAAGCCCCCCATTAAAGCTGCTGGGAGAGCTGAGTACTCACTCAGCTTTCTTTCCCATTCCTCATTTTATTCTTCCTCCAGACTGAAAACACTTTAATCCTGTGCATGCCATGATGGGCTAGGTGGGGTCCACTGTTGGAGACACAACAGAAGCAAATTATAATACAATGTGGTATGTTTTATAACACAGGTAGTGAATGTACAAAGAAGATTGGGATTTCCTATTAAAATGGGATCCAGAAAAGCTCAAAGGAGTTAATTTTTTTAATGTATTATGATAGCCAAGACATGGAAATGTCCATCAACAGATGAATGGATAAAGAAGATGTGGTACATACATAAGATGGAATACTACTCAGCCATAAAAAAGAATGAAATAATGCCATTTGCAGCAACATGGATGGACCTAGAGATTATCATACTAAGTGAAGTAAGTCAGACAGAGAGAGACAAATACCATATGATATCACCTATATGTGGAATCTAAAATAGGACACAAATGAACTCATCTACGAAACAGACTCACAGACATAGAGAACAGACCTGTGGTTGCCAAGGGAGAGGGGGCACAGGGGAGGGATGCATTGGGAGTTGGGGGTTAGCTGATGCAAGCTCTTATATATAGAATGGATAGACAACCAGGTCCTACTGTATAGCACAGGGAACTATATATCAGTATCATGTGGTAAACCATAATGGAAAAGAATCTGAAAAAGAATGTATATACATGTATAACTGAATCACTTTGCTGTACAGCAGAAATTAATGCAACACTGTAAATCACCTATACTTGAATAAAATAAATTTTTAAAAAAATTTTAAATGTATTGTGAAATATTATATATGTAATTAATAATAATGGCTAACCTTTATTGAGTGCTATTCTAGTTACTTTACAGGAATTAGTACATTTAAGCCTCAGAGTAATCCTAAGGGCTCTGTGGTTACCCCTATTTTTGAGATAGGAAATTTAGGCACAGAGAGATTAAGTAACCACCAAGTAACACAGATGGACAGCGCTTGAGCCAGAATTTGAACCTGGGCAGTTTCTTTCCAGAGCCTCCCTGACAGCCACTTCATTATACTTTCTCTCCTATATTAACCAGAAAGTAATATAATGAACTTTCTGTTCTTGCCAGAAAGTTTAATCAAACCTTAATATTTGCTGTAATTTCTTCAGACTCTTTAAAAATATAAAACAGTACGGCTGTGCTAAATGCAATGTAGTATCCTGGACTGAATCCTGGAACAGAATAAAAAATAGTGGAGGGGCTTCCCTGGTGGCGCAGTGGTTGAGAATCTGCCTGCCGATGCAGGGGACACAGGTTCATGCCCCGGTCCGGGAAGATCCCACATGCCGCGGAGCGGCTAGGCCCGTGAGCCATGGCTGCTGAGCCTGCGTGTCCGGAGCCTGTGCTCCTCAATGGGAGAGGCCGCAACGGTGAGAGGTCCGCGTACCACAGAAAAAAAAAAAAAGTGGAAAAACTGGTAAAATCTGAATAAAATCTAATACTTAGCTGTACCAATGTTAATTTCTTAGTTTTGATCCATGTTATGATGGTTATGAAGATGTAAACATTAGGGGAAGCCTGGTGTAGGGTATATGGGAACTCTCTGTACTCTCTTTGCAATTTTTCTATAGATCCAAAATTATTCCAAAATAAAACATTTATTAAAAATAATAACAATAGTATGGATATGAAACATCATCGATACCTTTCTCTTATGGCTCCTCCCCAGAGGTCATCATTACCCAGAATGCAGTGCTTATCATTCAAAAAGCCTAACAACTATCCCTTCCCACCATCCTTACCCCCTGGTAACTATAAGTTCGTTCTCTAAGTTTGTGAATCTGTTTCTGCTTTGTCAATAAGTTCATTTGTATCATTTTTTTTAGATTCCACATATAAGCAATATCATACACTATTTCTCTTTCTCTGTCTTACTTCACTCAGTATGACAGTCTCTAGGTCCATCCATGTTGCTGCCACTGGCATTATTTCATTCTTTTTAATGGCTGAGTAATACTCCATTGCATATATGTACCACATCAGGGGGTTTGGGATTGACATGTACACACTGCTATCTTTTAAATGGATAATCAACAAGAACCTACTGTATAGCACAGGGAACTCTGCTCAGTATTATGTAACAACATAAATGGGAAAAGAATTTGTAAAAGAATAGATTCATGTATATGTATAACTGAATCAGTTTGCTGTACACCTGAAACTATCACAACAGTGTTAATCAACTATACTCCAATATAAAATAAAAAGTTAAAAAAAAAAGCCTAACTCCAAGTATACTGAACTGTTGGCCAAGAGCAGCAATTTTTAAAGATTTCTTTCTTTTCAATTTTTTTTCAGATGAATGTATTTACTTATTTATTTTTTGAAGTGTAGTTGATTTACAATGTTGTGTCAATTTCTGCTGTACAGCAAAGTGATTCAGATATATATATATATATATATATATATATATATACACACACACACATACACATGATTTTTGAAAATATTCTTTTCCATTATGGTTTATCATAAGATATTGAATATAGCTCCCTGTGCTGTATAGTAGGATCTTATTGTTTATCACTTCTATATATAATAGCTTACATCTGCTAATCCCCAAATCCTAGTTCATCCCTCCTCCAACCCACTCCCCTTTGGCAACCACAAGTCTCTTTTCTATGTCTGTGAGTCTGTTTCTGTTCACAGATAGGTCCATTTATGTTCTATTTTAGATTCCACATGTAAGAGATATCATATGGTATTTGTCTTTGTCTAACTTACTTCACTTAGTATGATCATCTCTAGGTCCATCCACGTTGCTGCAAATGGCATTATTTAGTTCTTTTTCATGGCTGAGTAGTATCCCATCGTATATATGTGCCACTTTTTTTTTTTTTTTTTTTTGTGGTACGTGGGCCTCTCACTGTTGTGGCCTCTCCCGTTGAGGAGCACAGGCTCCGGACACGCAGGCTCAGCGGCCATGGCTCACGGGCCCAGCCGCTCCGTGGCATGTGGGATCCTCCCGGACCGGGGCACGAACCCGTGTCCCCTGCATCGGCAGGCGGATTCTCAACCACTGCGCCACCAGGGAAGCCCTGTGCCACTTCTTAAACAAGATTTCTTAATGCCTTTGGACTTCAGTGAGAGGTCAGGAAGGAGGTTCCTCTAGAGACCCTGCCCCTCCTTCAAGCAGCAACACTGCTCTGAGCCCCTCCCCTTCATCAACTCAATTTCATCCTGACCAGCTGCCCAGCCCACAGCCTTGGTCCCACCACAGACCTCATCGAGGAGGCCACCTGTAGGCTACTGCCACTGCCCCTCTGCAGTCCCTTCCCCTCAACATTTCCCTGACCAAATTTCTCTGAGCTTTAGGACACGTGAGGACACATGAGGACCTCTGAGAGTTGCCAGTCTCTATTACAACCCAGGCCAGTAGACAAGAGCCCCGAGGCTCAGCCCTTTTCTATAGGAGAGACAAGAGTCACGCTATGTGGCGTGTTCTAAATGGGAGAACTCCCACTGAAAGCCTGGAAGGCTATTTCCTCAGCACTCAAACTGTGCGTCTGGACAACTTCCCCCCTCCAGCCGCCCACACACACAGGGTCCTGCACTGGGACGGGGGAGGGACAGGGCTCTGAGGGTCCCTTTCCTTGCTTCTGAGGTCAAGGTATTTCCCTTATGTCTAAAGGTCATTAGAAGGGTGATAGCTCTGAGACCTCATTCGTCTGTTTATTTAAAGATTCCATTAATTTAAAAAAAAAAAAAAAAAAAAAAAGGGCTTCCCTGGTGGCACAGTGGTTAAGAATCCACCTGCCAATGCAGGGGACACGGGTTCGAGCCATGGTCCGGGAAGGTCCAACATGCTGCAGAGCAACTAAGCCTGCGCACCACAACTACTGAGCCTGCGCTCTAGAGCCCACGAGCCACAACTACTGAGCCCACATGCCACAACTACTGAAGCCCACATGCCTAGAGCCCGTGCTCCGCAACAAGAGAAGCCACCGCAATGAGAAGCCCGCGCACCGCAACGAAGAGTAGCCTCCACTCACCGCAACTAGAGAAAGCCCGCGTGCGGCAACAAAGACCCAACTCAGCCAAAAATAAATAAATAAAATAAATAAATTATAATAAATAAATAAAGATTCCCCCAGGATATTACTAAGCAATAAAAAAGAACAAAATAATGCCATCTGCAGCAACATGGATGGACCTATAGATTGTCATACTGAGTAAAGTAAGTCAGACACAGAAAGGCAAATATCATATGATATCGCTTATACGTGGAATCTAAAAAAAAAGGAGGGGTACAAACGAACGTATTTATAAAACAGAAGTAGAGTCACAGATGTAGTAAACAAACTTATGGTTACCAGTGGGTAAGGGGGGTGCGGATAAATGATAACCTGCTATATAGCACAGGGAACTCTACTCAGTACTCTGTAATGGCCTATATGGGAAAAGAATCTTAAAAGAAAAAAAAAAAAAAGAAAGAAAAGTGGATATATGTATATGCATAACTGATTCACTTTGCTGTACACCTGAAACTAATGCAACATTGTAAATCAACTAGACTCCAATTTAAAAAATTTAATTATCAAAAATAAAAGCAAAAAAAAAAAAGATTCCCCCTTCATGTTGTTTATAAAAAAGTAACTGTGAAGCTAGAGATTCACAGAGGCCCTCACAGAGGAGCCATAGACAGCCTGCCAAGCAGGATTGGTCAAGGCTGTGCGAGGCTGACCAGGAGAGTTAAGAAAGGGGTAGTGTCTGGCCAAAGCCTCTGGGAAAATAAATAGGCTTATCAGTTATCCTTTGACCTGCAGATACTGTTCTTTTGTCAGGAAAAACAGACCATGCAGTTTTGGGATTCCTGAAAGGTAACCCGGGAAAGTGGGAGGAGTGGTGTCTCCTAGTTCTCCCACATGCGTGGCATCTAGTGCTAGATTCAGAGGCAGAAGGACAGCAGACACGAATTACTTGTCTGTGCTTTTTCTAAAATTAACACAAAAAAGAGAATATCCACAGGAGAGGGAGTAGGAATGGGGAAGAAGGAGAAGGGGAGTTCAGACTAAGCCGCTTGTTTACCTCACTTCAGCTTTTAAGGGCTGACAACCCTAACCAGTAAGACAAGGCTACTTGGGTCAGCACTGAAGTAAATATCTGAGGTGACAGGTCTTTGTTTTCTCTACTAATTCACCTAATTTCTTTTGAAAAGTCTACAAAGCGTACTGGATTGTGAAATTTGTTTCACACTACAGACACCTAGAATCACAAGATTTTAAAGAAGGATGGTTGTGGATTTTAGAGTGAAATGTGATGGTAAGATACATAAAGCTAAGTCATGAAGTTCTATGTTATAGAAAAAAAAAAAAAACACCTTCACAGGTTTCTTAACAATCAGGGCCATCATTGTTTATGTTTCCAAGTCGAAATGGATTTCCTCACTTCAGGCACTGACGTGTGGTCCTAAGACCCCTGCGTGAGCCGGAACGCCTGACTTCTACCTCAGTCCTGCTGACACCAGATATTTGACCGTACATGAGAAGTGAACCGCCTGTATATGATCGCTAAGAGGCTGTAATCAATGTTGTTCATAAAGCTGGAGAGCAAAGTGGACATAGGCAAACACAAAATCCACACGGCAAGTATACAGAGATTACACACACAACGTAATGATGAAGGCACTGTGATTAATAATGTGAAATGAGAAGTGTTGTTCTCACAGATTATTAGCAAATGAAATTCTCTCCAGAGATGATGCATGTTGAAACTGGTTGAATATTGATGGGACCTTCAGCTTCTGAACTGGAAGGGTCTGTGTATTCTACTGTGAATGACTTTCAGAGAAGGAGTTTAAACAACTTTCCCACGTAATTGTCTCAATGTCTAAATGAGCCTGACGGTGAGAAAGCTATTCCTTTCATTTACTCCACTGCTACCCTTGCTCTTAATCCCATGAGGTGGGGCCAAAAGGGCATGTATTTAGATATGAGCCTGTCCTGGCTGTGCTACTTCTTGCTTTGTGCGTGAACCGGAGGGAGGGAAATGACCCTCTGCTCCCAGTTCCCTTGTCTATTAAGGCATCAGTGAGGATAACAACAATGCTTAGAGCTAGTGTCCATGAAAAGCACTCTATACAGAGACAAAAATGCTGATGATTATCATTCTAAGGTGTCATATTTAGAAAAGACAAGTATTAACATGATAAGATTTTAAGCAATTAATGTACTGCAATTCAGTTGCAACCACATGGAAGAACTGCACAAAACATAATGTGAAGTGGAGGAAGCCAGACTCAATACAGTAGGTTCTATGTGATTCTACAGAGGGGCTTCTGGGGGCTGGGAACATTCTCTCTTGATCTGTGTGTTGTTGACATGGGTGTGGTCAGTTTGCGATCACTCATCCCTTCTGAGCATAGGATGTGTGCCCTTTTCTGTATGTATGTCCTACTTCAACAAAAACTGAAAATTTTTTATTTAGAAAAATTAGATACCGTGGATAAAAAACGGCAACAACGATAAAAATCTCCAGATTTCGCCATCTTCCAGAGACAGTGAAGGCGTTCCGAACAAGCCTGCCCAAAATGTGTCACTTTGGCACATGGATTATTTTGAGCAGAAGGCAATCAAGACACAGCAGACTCGAGGAAAATTTTTACCCCCCTCTTGACTACATAAAATAATTTAGATCAGGGCCTGGCCCAGAAAGAGAGCTTGTACCAGAGGTAACTTTATATCTGAAAGACCTACTGTATGGCAGGGCGAACATCTAATGACCAGACCTCTGCTCTTCCTATTGTCCTGTGAATGGCCCTCCTCCCCTTTGAAGCCCCTATCCCATTGTAGTTCCTTAGCTCTGGATGGCATAAGAGCCTCAACCACCCAACTTGCCCAGAGTCTCACTGTCTTTGTAGGGCTCCTGTATGGTATGTACATAATTAAATTTGGTTTTCTCCCATTAATCTGTCTTATGTCATTTTTATTGTTAGACCAGCCACAGAACCTAAGGGTTAGAAGGGAATTTTTTCCTCCCTGACAAAAGTTACTCTAAATATTTGGATGTAGATCCTTCCAGAATGTTTTCTATGTAAATATATATTTTGTGAAAATGAAATCACATTCTACATCTTTTGGTAACCCAGTTTTATCACCAGGCAATATACTGTAGAGTCCATGCAGTAATACTGCATGTTATTAACTGCACAGTACTGGAGTCTATCTTATCAATGCCCTATTATGTTATTACAAACACTGATAAATAAGACTTGCTCAGACATCTCTGCCCAGTATTTGGTTTATCTTTTTAAGATTCTGAAAATGGAATTGGTGACTCTAGGGCACACATCTTTAAGGTATTGGGTTTTCTTCTAGAAAGACTGCACTGATTTACATTCCCACCTACAGGGGTTGAAAATTCACTTCCCCCGTTGCCTTGCAAAAATGGATTATTATCATTCTTTTTTTTCTTAATTAATTAATTAATTAATTAATTAATTTATTTATTTTTAGCCGTGTTGGGTCTTTGTTTCTGTGCAAGGGCTTTCTCTAGTTGCGGCGAGCGGGGGCCACTCTTCATCGTGGTGCGCGGGCCTCTCACTATCGTGGCCTCTCTTGTTGTGGAGCACAGGCTCCAGACTTGCAGGCTCAGTAGTTGTGGCTCACGGGCCCAGTTGCTCCATGGCATGTGGGATCCTCCTAGATCAGGGCTCGAACCCGTGTCCCCTGAATTGGCAAGCAGATTCTCAACCACTGCGCCACCAGGGAAGCCCTATCATTCTTTTTAATCTTTGCCATTCTGGATATTTCATGTAACTGAGCCCAAGGGTCACAGAAGAGGCAACAGGGGCTGAAGTTCCAACTCCGGGACAGAACAGACTTGGGTCCTCCTTCCAAATCAGAACCTCAGTTTCCTCAGCTATAAAATGAGATAATTGAGGGACTTCCCTGGCAGTCCAGTGGTTCAGACTCCACGCTTCCACTGCAGGGGGCGTGGGTTCTATCCCTGGTTGGGGAACTAAGACCCCCACATGCTGTGAGGCGTGGCCAAAGATTTTTTTTAAATGAGATAAATGACATTTCCTGAAAAGAAGAGCTCGATAGCTCAACACTAGTCATGACCACCTCCGACTCTGAAACTCCTTTCCTCTCGTTTCCTCCCAGCATCCTGATGTTCTCCTGTGCATGTAAATGGCGTCCTACCACTCCATCACACCCTTTCTTAAAACACTTCCTCGGCCACTGTGCATAGAACAAAATCTAAACTCCGTAACCCGTCTGACCTGACCCCACCTGCTCTGCCTTTGCCCACCTCCCCAGCAGATGCTGGATGCTGACAGGCCTCGCTTTCCCTTGCCCAGCTCTCTGAGGCTGCACCGGCCTCTTTTGGTTCCTTGCGCAGTCCCCAGGCCCGTTTCCTGGACTGCTCCTCCTGTCCTTGTCTACTTCAGCTTAAAAACCACGTCCTGGGCTTCCCTGGTGGCGCAGTGGTTGAGAGTCTGCCTGCCGATGCAGGGGACACGGGTTCGTGCCCCGGTCCGGGAGGATCCCACATGCCGCGGAGCTGCTGGGCCCGTGAGCCATGGCCGCTGAGCCTGCGCGTCCGGAGCCTGTGCTCCTCAACAGGAGAGGCCGCGACAGTGAGAGGCCCGCGTACCGGAAACAAAACAAAACAAAACGAAAAATAACCACGTCCTTAGAGAGACCTTCCCTGCCCTCCCTGCCGTTTTCTCACAGAGCATCCTGTTCCATCCCTTCACAGTTCTTATCACTATATGTAATTATATATTTCTTTGCTTGGGGATTTTCTGTCTCCCCACCGCCTGGTAAGCTCAATGACAACAGAGACAAGGCCTGTTTGGTTCACTGCTGTATCCCCACTGCCTGCCTCCTTAATAGATGTTCAATAAACACTAGTTCAATGAGCGAATAGCCGTTTCACTTTTCCTCTGGTTTGGTGGCTTATAAACCCATAGCACTGTGCTATGCAAGGTAGCTGTCAAATCTCTGTGACCTGTCCCTCTGGGCAGCTCTCTTTCTGATCTGAGCCTCCCCCGGGCCATTTCTGATCCCTCCCATCCCTCCGTCCCTGAGTTCCTGTTTTCTATTTCACCTTCTTTAGCTCTGAAATGAAGTATCTGCTCTTTTGTATTGTTTGTTCAGTGTTTGAAGTCCCTCTCCTCACCTCAGGGAACCATTCATTACACTAATCTAGTTTCTTCAAATGGCACTCCATCCCAGGGGGTACTGGGACGGGGGTTCAATAAATATTAATTCACTCAGCATTTACTTATGAAGTGCCAGGCAGTATATTAAGCACTCAGGATACAAAGATGAATAAGATACAGCATTTACTAATTTCAAGGAACTCCCTGTCTAGCAACGGAAGCACATAATTATAATATTCTGTAGCAGGTGCAATGATTTGCTATATAAAAGACAAAGACAGTCTCACAGGGGAAGATCTAATCCAGTTTGAGAGAGAGAAAGATCCTTCTTCCTGGAGGACATGTCATCGGATCTGAGCCAGATAAAGGGGAGGAAGGCATTACAAGCACAGGGGACCGCATAAGCCCAGATATGGAACAGAAAAGCAACATTCTGTGGACAGGAAAACAGTCAGCCCTTTAGCATTGCTAGAAAATCAAGTGCAGTCAGAGAAATGAGTCAGAACAATGAGCTGGGGCCTGATCAGGAGGCACTGGAGTCATGGTTAGAAGCTTGGACGTTTAAGTAGGAAGAGGTCCCTGAAAGTTTTAATGAGGGGTGGGTGGTGGGGCAGGAGGTGGTGGATTTGAGAGGATGCGTTTTGAGGCAGGAGACCCGGTGAATTTGATGAGGCTCTGACCTGGGGCAGAGGTCACAGAGAGAGAGTCAGAAACAGTTTCCAGAACCTTTAAGAAGTCAAGCTGGTAGGACTTGGTTACTGATGAAGTGTGGGGCAGGTTAGCTGAAGGTTGCTGAGAAAGAGTCAAGAGCTTGGGGGATGCAGAGATGATGATGGGATTGCATCAACCAAGGGCACACTGGGGAAGCAGGTTTGGTGAGCCGGAGAGAGTGAGGTGATCCATCAGGTTTGTGATGTGTTGAATCTGAGGTGCTTGTAGGAACCTGGGAGAAACAGGCCCAGAAAGGAGGGCTGGAGCTCAAGGTTTGGGAGTCATCACTCTCCGGAGAGCATGTGAAATGCAACAAGCAGTGGCCCAAGGATGGTACCCAAGGAAACCCCAACATTTGTCCTCAGCTGGAATGAGAGAAAGATAGATGTAGTTAGCATCCTCTCTAGTTATCTGTTCTTCCATGCTTGTTAATCTTGTTCCCACTGCCTTCCAATTTCCCCTAGACTTGGGTAACCAATTGCTAATTGCTAATAATAGCTATCATTTATTGAGCACTTACTATGCGCTATGTATATTCTAAGTGCTTTGCTTGCATCGATTTCTTTACTCGGTAAAAAAGCCGCAAGAGGTGTTCTCCCCATTTTGGGGGGATGATGGGACTGATGCACAGGTGGGCAACCTGCTGCAGCTCAGACTGTTGATAAGCAGGTGTAGCCACTGTTATGTGGAGACAATTCTCTCTCTCGGAGGAGAGCTGCTCATCCTTCATAAATCAGATGCAAAGCTCTTTCTTTCATTTTCTGTCTTTCTCTTAAGAGACAAAAAAGGCAGCTGTAGTGTTACTTGTTAACATTTCTGGGCCCTAAAGAATGACTGAAGGGAGAAAGAACTTTTTAATGAGGTCTAGAGTCCAATTAGCCTTATCGTGAATTAATTTTCATTTTTCTCTTAAGTACTAGGGTTCAAAACTGAAAAAACATTGCTGAGCATGGCAGGGTGCCATCATTCTGAAGCACACACAATTCCTATAAATATCCTTTGTTTGGGAATGCGCGTATTAGGAGAGACACAAATCATGTGGATAACACATGTTATAGCTACTCCACGGTTGAATGGGCCTTCCCCATACTCCCTTCATGCTTTCTAAGGTTGAACAGTATATTGTGAAACACGTTGTGTATAAAAGAACTTTATTATGTAGTGTCATTATGTAGTTATGGGAAATAATCCAAGACTGACTTTATCAGCTAGTCATTTTATAGAGAGCTTTTTCTGTAAATTTTTGGTAATGTTATATTTTCTGACGTTATATCCAAAGCTGGATAATGATGATCTGTTATAAAGCATTCAAAGAAAAAACATACAAAGCTAGGAACATGAACCTTTATCAGTGTGTCAGTGAAGGTCTGGAAATATTCTAGAACTCTTTTATATGCTTGCTGGTATGAGAGTGTTAATAAGAGTTCTGCTTTAAATTAGAAGTAAAACTTTATTTACAAAAACAGGTGGCTGCCCACAGGCCATAGTTTGTCAATCTGATTTTTTTAAAATACTGCAATGAAGTATTATCTATCTGAAAGCTTTTCCTGTAAGACCAGAAACAAGACAAGGATGCCCACTCTTGCCCCTTTTATTCAACATAATATTGGAAATCCTAGCCAGAAAAATTAAGCAAGAAAAAGAAATAAAAGGCATCCAAATCAGAAAGGAAGAAGTAAAAATGTCTCTTTTTGCAGATGACATATTATATATTAAAAATTCCTAAAGGCTCCACTAAAAAACTGTTGGAACTAACAAGCAAACTCAGTGAACTTGCAGGATACAAAATCAATATACAAAAATCAGCTGTATTTCTATACACTACCAACAACTATCAGAAAGAAAAATTAAGAAAACAATCTCATTTACAATTGCATTGAAAAGAATATCTAGGACTAAATGTAATCAAGAAGGTGAAAGACCTGTACACTGAAAACTATAAGACACTGATGAAAGAAATTGATGATGACACGAATAAATGGAAAGATATTCCATGCTCATGGATTGGAAGAATTAATATTATTAAAATGTCCATACTACTCAAGTAACCTACAGCTTCAATGCAATCCTTATCAAAATTCCAATGACATTTTTCACAGAAATAGAACAAACAATCCTAAAATTTGTATAGAACCACAAAAGACCATGAATAGCCAAAGAAATCTTGAGAAAGAAGAACAAAGCTGGAGGCATCACATTTCCTGATTTCAAACTATATTACAAAGCTATAGCAATCAAAACAGTATGATGTTGGCATAAAATTGGACACATAGGTCAGTGAAACAGAATAGAGAGCTCAGAAAGAAACCCACAAAATATGGCCAATAATATACAATGGGGAAAGGACAGTCTCTTCAATAAATGGTGATGGGAAAACTGGACAACCACATGAAAAAGAATAAAATTATCCATACCCCAAAATCAACTCAAAATGAATTAAAGACCGACTGAACATAAGCCCTAAAACCATAAAACTCCTGGAAGAAAACAGAAGTGGTAAGCTCCTTGACTGTGGTTTTGGCAAAGATGTTTTTGGTTTTGACACAAAAAGCAAAAGCAACAAAAGCAAAAATAAACAAGGGGGGCTACATCAAACTTCTGCACAGCAAAGGAAACCATCAACAAAATGAAAAGGCAACCTACTGAATGAGAGGAAATACGTGCAAGTCAGATATCTGATAAAGGATTAATATCCAAAATATACAAAGAACTCACACAACTTAAGAGCAAAAAACCAAACAGTCCAATTAAAAATGGGTAGAATAGAAATTTTTCCAAAGAAGAAACAGAAACAGACTCACAGACACAGAAAACAAAGTTGTGGTTACCAAAGGGGAAAAGGGATGGGGGAGGGATAAATTAGGAGTTTGGGATTAGCAGATATAAACTACTATATATAAAATAGATAAACAACAAGGTCCTACTGTATAGCACAGGGGACTACAGTCAATACCCTGTAATACACCATAATGGAAAAGAATATGAAAAAGAATATGTGTATATATGTATAACAGAATCACTTTGCTGTACAGCAGAAACTAACACAACATTGTAAATCAACTATACTTCAATTTAAAAAAACACAATGAGATATCACGTACCTGTTAAAATCACTATTACCAAAAAGGGAAGAAATAACAGGTTTTGGCAAGGATGTGGAGAAAAGGGAATGCTTATGCACTGTGGGTGAGAATGTAAATTGATGCAGCCACTATGGAGAACAATTTGGAGGTTCCTCAAAAAATTAAAAATAGAACTACCATATGATCCAGCAATTTCACTTCTGGGAATTCATTTGAAGGAAACAAAAGTACTAAATTGAAAAGATCTATGCATCCCTATGTTCATTACAGCATTATTTTCAATAGCCAAGACATGGAAGCAACCTAAGTGTTCATTGATGGATGAACGGATAAAGAAGATGTAGTAAACATATACAATGGAATGTTAGCTATAAAAAAAGAAGGAAATTCTGCCATTTGCAGCAACATGGATGGACCTTAAGGGTATTATGTTGAGTGAAAAAAGTCAGACAGAGAAAGACAAATACCATACGATCTCACTTATATGAGGAATCTTAAAAAAAAACCAAAATAAATGTAAAAACAAAAGACCCTAAAACCAAAACCCAAAAAACTCATAGATACAGAGGTGGGGCATGGGGGTGGGTGAAATGAGTGAAGGGAGTCAAAAAGTGCAAACCTCCAGTTATAAAATAAATAAGTCCTGGGGATGTAATGTATGGCATGGTGACTATAGTTAATAATACTAGGGACTTCCCTGGTGGCGCAATGGTTAAGAATCGCCTGCCAATGTAGGGGACACAGGTTCGAGCCCTGGTCCGGGAAGATCCCCCATGCCACGGAGCAACTAAGACTGTGCGCCACAACTACTGAGCCTGCGTGCCACAACTACTGAAGCCCTTGTGCCTAGAGCCCCTGCTCCACAACAAGAGAAGCCACCGCAATGAGAAGCCCGTGCACCACAACGAAGAGTAGCCCCAGCTCACCGCAACCAGAGAAAGCCCGTGCCCAGCAATGAAAACCCAACGCAGCCAAAATAAATAAAATTTTTTTTTAAAGTTTAAAAAAATAATAATAGTACTGTATTGTAAACTTGAAAGTTGCTAATAGATCTTCTTATCACAAGAAAAAATTGTAACTATGTATGGTGATGGATGTTGACTCGACTTAATGAGGTGATCATTTTACAATACATACAAATATTAAATCATTGTATGGTACACCTGAAACTAATATAATGCTATATGGTAAGTATATCTCAAAAACAAAACTGCATAGAATTTCTAACTACTCTCTGGGCAGAAATGGAGAGCCATAGAACTCAGATACTATTTCCAAATAAGTTGCAAAGTAAGGCAAAAAAAGGAGAAATCATCCATTTCACCTACCAGTAAAAAACTAAAATAGGGCTTCCCTGGTGGCGCAGTGGTTGAGAGTCCGCCTGCCGATGCAGGGGACACGGGTTCGTGCCCCGGTCCGGGAAGATCCCACATGCCGCGGAGCGTTTGGGCCCGTGAACCATGGCCGCCGGAGCCTGTGCTCCACAACGGGAGAGGCCACAACAGTGAGAGGCCCGCGTAACGCAAAAAAAAAAAAAAAAACTAAAATACCAAAATCCATCTTAGAATGTTGTAGGACAAACACATGCTTTTATAGAACTAGAGCATTCAGAGGTGTTAAATATATGTATGTGTATATACACATACACATACACGTAAAATGTATCTTGATGACTGAATTGTTTGTGTCGCTTTAAAAGCTGCATAGCACAGGGAGATCAGATGGTGCTCTGTGACCGCCTGGAGGGGTGGGATGGGGAGGGTGGGAGGGAGGGAGGCGCGGGAGGGAGAGGATGTGGGAACGGATGTATATGTATAGCTGATTCACTTTGTTATAAAGCAGAAACTAATTTAAAAAATAAAGAAAGAAAGAAAAGAAAAGTTACACCAGAGTCTAGTGCCTCATTCACCTCACCCTAGCCCCAGCCCCGAAAACTAAAAACATCTTGAGGAACTTGTATATCATAGGGTTTAAGGCACTAAGGGAAAGCAGCCCACACAAACTCTCTTCTATCAACACTCAAAATTCTCCAGCTCGAATTTATGACTTTCTGATGATTATTGTTCTCCTTGTCTCTCTGACACACATACACAAGCACTCATACAAACCCACATTCTTTCTCTATAGTCCTTTATTAAAATGTAAAAATGTAAACAGTGTTGTAATAATAGCCCAAATCTACTAATAATAACTAAATTTTTTGACTGTTTACTTTATGCATGATGTCATGTAATCCATGGAACACTTCTGTGTGGGAGGTGTTTTTAGCCCCATTTTATGATGAAGAAACTGAGGCTTGGAGAGGTTAAGAAGTAAATGCAGCCTCTGGCGACAGACTAGCTTCCACCTTTACCTCTGTCACAGTTCCTACAACTTAATCACCCTGAGACTCAGATTCCTTTCAAGAGTAAAATGTGAATGCTAATTGTCTATACTTCATAGATCTACATAAGGATTAAATAAGATAATATATTTGAAGCACTCAGCTCAGTGCCTGGCACATAGCAAGCATTCAATAGATGATGATGATGATGATGATGATGTAACTGGCCAAAGGTCAATAGCTACTAGGAGGTGACATCATGCTGCTACAGAACTCCCAGAATCCCTTCCTCCAGAGGCAAGGCCTCAACCCTGGGTAGGTGGGAAGATAAGAGGTAAAGGGTATCTATTTATCTCCTTCAAATTAATGACAGATTTTGAACTACCACAGACACTATGTTCCAAATGTATCATAGCCTTGAACTTTCCCATCCGCTGAGCCAGTCAAAGACCCCACAGCGGGACAGCTCCCTGAGTCATCAAGAAGCCCAGCCCGGGGAGTCCTGGCTTCTGTGCCCCGTCTCAAAATTCCAGTTCTAACGTCCAGGCTAGTTTGGCAAATGTTGCTATTTACATCTCTTCCTTTGAATGGCTATTTCACAACTGCAACCTACACAATTCGCATATTTCCCCTGCTATGCTTCCACCTCCCCTCTCCCCCACCAACACACACATTTTTTCCAGTGTGGACTCCACATTTAATCATTTAGTCATAAGGGGTTTTTTTGTTTTGTTTTGAACGTCTCCTTTGCTGAAATTCTGTGCAATTACTGACAGCACAAGAAATGAAACTGAATTTCACATCAACCTCTCTCCCCGTCCCTCTCAGCCTTTCTCCTTGTGACCCTGAATGAAGACCCTACCCCTTCTGAGAAGCCTCTAGCTTTCTCAAGAACTTTCCTCCCTCAATCATCCCTTCTCTCCAGCATCATAAGTTTCTCCTTATGTCTATCAGTCTATTATTTCCAGGGTCCTATCTTTATACCAAAAAACCTACACTTTCCTCCAGCTATGGCCCCATGGCTTTGCTGCCCCGCCCAGGAAACCTGTCCACATCCTTTTCTCTCCTCCTCTCTTCAAGCTACTGCAGTTGGCTCTGGCCCTTCCCCTTCCACTAAGACTGTTCTCTCAAGGTCGTCAGAGACAACACACTGCCTTATAACATTGCAGCCTTATCAGGGTCATTTCCCTGTCCTCTTTTGACTTGACTTCTCAGCAGCATTTGTCACAAAGACCACTCTCCTGCTCAAACATGGTCTTTCCTTGGCTTCTGGGATATTACGTTCTCCTGGGATTTCCACCGGTCACTTCTTTGCTGGCTTCTCCTCACCCACTGGATCTCTGCATAATTTTGGTGGATCCCAGTTGTATTAGTGTGCTAGAGATGCTGTACCAAATTACCATCGACTGGGTGGCTTAAACAACAGAAATGTATTGTCTCACAGTGCTGGAGGCAACAAATCCAAGATCAAGGGGTGGGCAGGCAAGGGGGAGGAGGGTGGGAGAGGGAAGGATTAGGAGTCTGGGGTTAGTAGATGCAAACTCATATATAGGATGGATAAACAACAAGGTCCTGCTGTATAGCACAGGGAACTATATTCAGTATCCTGTGATAAACCATAATGGAAAGAATATGAAAAAAAAGTATACGTATAACTGAGTCACTTTGCTGTACAGCAGAAATTAACATAACACTGTAAGTCAACTAGACTTCCCCTGACAAAAAAAGGTGTTGGCAGTGCTTCCTTCCGAGGGCTGTGAGTGAGGATCTGTTCCAGGTCCTTCTCCTGGCTTCTGGAGCTTTACTGGCAATCTTTGGTGTTCCATGCCTTGTAGATCTCTGTCTTTGCCTTCACATGTTATTCGCCCTGTGTGCGTGTCTCTGTGTCCAAATTTCTCCTTTTGATAGGGCACCGATCATACTGGATTAAGGGCCCACCCTACTCGGATGTGACCTCACCTTAACTAATTAAATCTGAAACTGTCCTATTTCCAAATAAGATCACATTCTGAGGTACTAGGGCTTAGGACTTCAGCATATGAAATTTTTTTTGCAGGGGGGGATACAATTCAATCCATAACATCAGTCTTGTGACTTTGCTCCCTCTCAGATGATCTTGCATCATCCCATGGCTTAAATGTTGTCTATATGCCAAAGCTTCCCAATTCTAGGTCCAACCCCAGCCTAGAACTCTAGACCAGTTCTTCTCAAAGTGTGCTCCCCAACCAGGGGCATAAATGTCACCTGGGAACTTGTGAAAAATGCAGATCTGGGGACTTCCCTGGTGGTCCAGTGATTAAGAATCCACCTTCCAATGCAGGGGACGTGGGTTTGATCCCTGGTCGGGGAACTAAAATCCCACATGCCGTGGAGCAACTAAGCCTGTGTGCCGCAACTACTGAGCCCATGCACTATATGGGCTCACAACTAGAGGGAAGTCCGTGCATACCTGAAGATCCCCTGTGCCGCACCTAAGACCCGACACAGCCAAACAAATAAAAATAAATTAATTAATTAAAAGTGCAGATTTTCAGGTCTTACCCCAGACCTATTGAATTAGAAACTCTGGGGGTGGGGTCCAGCAGTCTGCTTTAACAAGCCCTGCAGGGTAATCTGATACAGGCTGGGGTTTTTTGGTTTTTTTGGTTTTTTTGGGTTTTTTTGTGGTACGCGGGCCTCTCACTGTTGTGGCCTCTCCTGTTGCGGAGCACAGGCTCCGGACGCACTGGCTCAGCAGCCATGGCTCACGGGCCCAGCCGCTCCGCGGCATGTGGGATCTTCCCGGACCGGGGCACGAACCCATGTCCCCTGCATCGGCAGGTGGACTCTCAACCACTGTGCCACCAGGGAAGCCCCAGGCCTGTTTTAAGAACCACGACTCCAGAATCACATATCCAAGTGTCTATCTTTACAACTCTACTTAGAAACCTAATAGGTTCCTCAGAAAGAACTCTTGATTTCCACATCCTCCCTTGCACTGCCCTCCCCCTTCAGACCATTTCGCTCCATCCTCACCTTAGAAAATGGCACCATCATATCAAAGTGCAGGAATATTCCACATGGAAAAAGAAAAGCAAATGAATAGAGAATGAGCTCACTGTGTGCTCAAGGAACAGAAAGACGTGCAGTCTGGCTGAAGTGCAGGATACAAAGGGTGGCGCAGAACAAGCCAGGTGTGAAGGGCAGGGAGGGAGGCAGAGGCTTTGGGCGATGTGCAGACATAACAGCAACAAACACGTTTTGTGGCATCCACATCTCCCTCGGTTGAGCTCCCTTGCATTCTGGGAAATGGCCTTTCCTGACACAGCAGTGAGGACTCAACTCATCGGTGAGCAGTGCTCATCCCTGTAGATTTAAGGACCGCCCCCCCGGCCCCCACCCCGATCCCTTTTACCGACAGGGGCCTCTGTGCCCCAGCTTCTATGAGTGTTGGCTGATGACAACTCCCAGCCCCTTTCTCCTGGGAATGGGCGTCTAGCAAACAGGGATCATGGCTCCCGTGAGGCTATGCCCCACCCTCACCAGGCTGTGTATACTGAGGCACAAAAGCTTGGGGCCCTTGAATTAAGGGGGATTGACTAGATGGTGTAATTGGGGTTTCCGGGGCTGCCTGGAGGGATGAGCTTGAAGCTAGCCTCCAGCTGAGAGCCCCACCTTGCTTGGGTTTTCCCATCCTATCTTACTTCCCTCATTCCCCTAAAACCTAAGAATATTTCCCCAATGAATCACTTGCTCAAGAAGCCTCATGCTTCTTTTTTTTTTTTTGCGGTACACGGGCCTCTCACTGTTGTGGCCTCTCCCGTTGCAGAGCACAGGCTCTGGACGCGCAGGCTCAGCGGCCATGGCTCACGGGCCCAGCCGCTCTGTGGCATGTGGGATCCTCCCGGACCGGGGCACGAACCCATGTCCCCTGCATCAGCAGGCGGACTCTCAACCACTGCGCCACCAGGGAAGCCCAGCCTCCTGCTTCCTGAGAACCCCACTTGCTTTGGAGGGGAAGGTTCAGGAGAACTTGAGTAATTGGGGGTTGGTTGGCCACAGTTGCAAAAATCCACAGAAGTAAAGAGGGTCCTGAAGAGGAATATGATTCTTCTGGACAGAGGCTGGGGGTGGTGCTGATGATAGTAGAGTTGCCTTTATCCAGAGTGAAAGGTCACTTATGTTAAGATTATTGGTTTTGTTAAACACAATTCTAAATCTCTGAATCCAAGGCATTCATCAAATGCCAGTAGTCCCAGCCTGCTGACTATTACGGTTCCTGAAGTATGGGATAAGTTCTTTTTCTAGAATATTCTGCTGTACCTTCCCTTCTCTGCGCCTCACATTTGAAAATAATGTAACTGAAGGAGGTGCTCTTTGGTGGTTGAGACTGACCCCCTGGTACCCCCAGACTGGGCTGGCATCCTCCTTAGCTCTCTGGTATCCTTTGCTTCCCTAAAGCAGCACTTACCACACCGCATTGTCCATATAATTGCCCGTTTATTGCATAATAAGGCCAAGAAGATGCAAGAACGCTGAGCGTAACTCAGGCTAACGTGGCCTGCTCCCTTGTTGTCTCATGGAAAATACTTAGAAAATATTTGTGGAATGATAAAAATGAGAGAGTAAGTGAATGAATGGTCAATATACCAAACTGCATAAGTTCCATGTAAAGGCAAATTTGTTTTCCCTTATGCAATGTCCCTCTGCTATATGTCTGTTTAATCTGTTTGGTCTCTTGCCTCCCATGGGTGGCAAAAGCTATCTCTGATCCCCTCTGATCCTTGCAACAGACAACAGAACTAGTGTTTGATTTAGTGCTTAATTTTGAATACTTAATTAACCAGTTAACATTTATTTTAGCGCAAATTATTTTAAAGATATTTTAAAGGTAGGGATTTAAAAAGAAATAAAATTCAGTGGTCTTCAAGAAGCTCATGGTGGCTGATTATACAATTCATTCTTCTCAAAAACAGTGTCTTGCTGAATGCAAAACTAAGCTTGGTTTAATATTTGTTCCTTTGTTATACTTTCCATGGAAATACATTTACATATCACTAAAAATTTCTTCTGCAGACCACGTGACCTAGTTTTGTCCGCAAACATGACAGGCATACCCATCAGGCTCTGGCTGTGGGTGAGATCAGTACGTGTTACTGCTTGGCTAGAAAGGCAAGGTTGCTGGTTCAAGTCCTACTCTGTGTACCTGCAGAGGAATCAGCGTCCCGATAGCAGGACATGTCTGAATCTGAATCCAAGTTGTAGGGTGGGCAGGCCCACTTTAAACAGCAGGCACCTTTAAAGTTCCAGCACTAGATCTCCTGCTCCAGGCTTTGAAATAAAATCAAAGCTTGCTTTGGCCTTGACTTGAGCTTTCATCTAATAATAGTCTGATAGGTATGTCTACAGCAGCTTTTTAAAACTTAAATATTACCCTTTAATGACAGGAACACAGAGTCTTTGAGTTTCTTGGCATCTGAGAGGTGAGTCATGCATTTTATAGATACAGAATTGAAAGAGGAATGACTTGCATGAGGCCAGACGGCAACTCCAAGGATATAGTGTCTCCAGCGCCATGAGGCTGCCCAGAGCTATTGGGCCAGCTGCCCATCTTTTCACCCCTCCACTGTACCAAGTATGAACATTAGTAGAGAAAAGCAATTCTGGCCACTGAGATGAGAAGAAACAGATGCCAAAGTTCACAGCTCTTGAAAAGGTAAAGACAGACCAGGTTGCATTTCTGCTCTGCCCCGTTGGGGTAAAGATATACAGGTGGTGCGTTTCTTTCTTCTCACCTGTTCCTGTCCCACTTGGCCTCTGAAAGTCAGCCAGCACTCTTTTTTCAGTAAATGTGTGCTGGGTTCTGGGCAAAACAACATTATGATAAAAATAGAAAAGGTGAACCATGACATTGACTCTAACTGCCCCAAAGGGTCTTTGTTCCTAACCTAGAAGTCATGCAATCTTGCATTTTCCCATTAGGGATGGAGACATTTTACTTGGCACCCATAGAAATTTTCCCACTTTCTTGGGCATAATGGGTGTTAGCAAAAGCATCCTTCACCTACTGAACACCTATTTGAGGCAGGTACCCCTGGGCATTTTGTATGGTCTCCACTTAATCCTTATGACAAATATATATTTATTGAGCAACTGCATGTGCTGGACACTGTTCAGGACCAGAGATACAAAAATAAACTGGGGGGCTTCCCTGGTGGCACAGTGGTTGAGAGTCTGCCTGCCGATGCAGGGGACACGGGTTCGTGCCCCGGTCCGGGAAGATCCCACATACCATGGAGCGGCTGGGCCCATGAGCCATGGCTGCTGAGCCTGCGCGTCCGGAGCCTGTGCTCCGCAACGGGAGAGGCCACAACAGTGAGAGGCCCGCATACCGCAAAAAAATAAATTAAAAAAATAAACTGGGCACAGTCCCTGCTCTCCAGAGTTGTATAGTCTAGTGTAGAAAATATACTCATGATCAAGAAGTTACGATACAGTATAATACAATGAGATGTCACCTCACACAAGTCAGAATGGCCATCATCAAAAATCTACAAACAATAAATGCTGGAGAGGGTGTGGAGAAAAGGGAACCCTCCTATACTGTGGATGAGAATGTAAATTGGTACAGCCACTATGGAGAACAGTATGGAGGTTCCTTAAAAAACTAAAAATAGAGCTACCATGTGATCCAGCAATCCCAATCCTGGGCATATATCCAGAGAAAAACATGGTTCGAAAGGATACATGCACCCCAATGTTCACTGCAACACTGTTTACAATAGCCAAGACATGGAAGCAACCTAAATGTCCATCAACAGATGAATGGATAAAGAAGATGTGGTACATATATACAATGGAATATTATTCAGCCATCAAAAAGAATGAAATAATGCCATCTGCCGCAACATGGAGATTATCACACTAAGTGAAGTAAGTCAGACAGAGAAAGACAAATATTATATGATACCACTTATATGCAGCATCTAAAAATGATACAAATGAACTTATTTACAAAACAGAAACAGACTCACAGGCTTAGAGAATGAATTTACGGTTACTGGGGGGAAGGGTCGGTGGGGGGGAGGGATAGTTAGGGAGTTTGGGATTGACATGCACACACTGCTGTATTTAAAATAGATAACCAGGGCTTCCCTGGTGGTGCAGGGGTTGAGAATCTGCCTGCCAATGCAGGGGACACGGGTTCAATCCCTGGCCTAGGAAGATCCCACATGCTGTGGAGCAACTAAGCCTGTGCACCACAGCTACTGAGCCTGCGCTCTAGAGCCCACGAGCCACAACTATTGAGCCCGCGTGCCACAGCTACAGAAGCCTGTGCGCCCAGAACCCACACTTTGTAACAAGAGAAGCCACCGCAATGAGAAGCCCACGCAGCGCAATGAAGAGGAGCCCCCGCTCACCGCAACTAGAGAAAACCGTGCACAGCAACAAAGACCCAACACAGCCAAAAATAAAAATAAATAAATAAATTTAAAAAAAATAACCAACAAGGACCTACTATAAAAAATAAAATAAATATGTCTGTATTTATAAGAAAAGAAATTACAATACAGTATAATAAGGGCAAAAAGGTGAGCCCAGATGGCTACGGAGCACATAGGAGGAAACCCTAACCCAGTTTTGGGGTGCCGACGAAGTCTTCTTGGGGGAAGTGATGTCTAAGCACTATTTGATGAAAATTATCATCTCCAGAGTTACCTCTGAGCCTCAGAGTTTGTGGAAGACAGAATACTGGCTTCCAAAGACGCCCACATTCTAATCCCCAGAACCTATGAATACGTTACCTTATATGGCAAAAAAGACTTTGCTGATGTCATTAAGTTAAAAATTTTGAGATGGGGAGATTATTTTGGGTTGTCTGGGTAGGCCTGATGTAAGCACATGTAACCCCTTATAACAGGGAAGCAAGAAGGTCAAAGTCAGTAGTGGGAGATGTAATGATAGAAGCAAGAAGTTGGAGTGATGAGAGGAAGGGGCCACAAGCCAAGGGATACGGGTGGCCTCTAGAAGCTGAAACAGGTAAGGAAACAGATTCTCCTTGAGAGCCTCCTAAAGGACACTGCCCTGCTGACACTTGGTTTTAATCAGTAAGACTCATTTTGGACTTGTTCTACAACTGTAATAGAATACATTGGTGTGGTTTTAAGCCATTAGGTTTGCAGTAATTTGTCACAGCAGCAATAGAAAACTAATATAAGGACTTCCCTGGTGGTGCAGTGGTTAAGACTCCACGTTCCCAGTGCAGGTGGCCCAGGTTCAATCCCTGGTCAGGGAGCTAGATTCCACATGCATGCCGCAACTGAGTTCGCATGCCACAACTAAGGAACCTGTGAACCACAACTAAAGACCCAGTGCAACCAAATAAATAAATAAATATTAACAACAAAAAAGAAAACTAATATAGATTTTAAGTCATAACTGGTGCAACGTCACAAATTAAGATAGGATGAATCCCGGATTAAAACCAAGAGTGAATATTCCAAAGCCTGGGTGGGCTTTCCCTAAAGCTTATGTTACCTCTTAAGAAACTTCTTGGGTATCTGCTCAGTATGTTTTGAAGAGCTTGTCTGCCAGGATCCTTCCATTCTCTCTTGCCTAAGGCACGAGTGTTCTTATGAAGATAGTGTGTGGTATTAGATGCTAACGTGCTAGGATGTTAGACAGAGGACATGCGTGGATCAGTGCATTGTTTTTGAATAGCATAGTAGAAAGAGAACTAGATTAACACTAAGAGACTCAGGGTCTCTAGTCCTAAAGCTGTAATCAGCGCGGGGACTTGAGCAAACCCCTTCACATTTCTGGGCTTCATTTTGCTCATCTGAACAATAAGGGCTTGAGTGAAATGGTTTTTGGTGCTGCTTTAGTTTTTTGTTTTTTTTTTTCCCATGCGGGATCTTAGCTCCCCAACCAGGGATGGAACCCGTGCCCCCGCAATGGAAGCATGGAGTCTTAACCACTGGACCACCAGGGAAGTCCCAATGTGTTTTAGTTTTAACGTCCTACAATTTCTAAAGGCAGGATGTCCTATCCCTCCTCCCCAGCACGTACACTTTGAAGCCAGTAAGCCCCCAATGCGAGTTCAATTTTAGCAGCTTGGATGCCAGTTTATTTATTATTTAACCAAGGAAAAGGAAAGAAACCTCTCCTCTTCCAAAGAGGCCAGTGTTAGCAGAGATCGTCTGAAATTCCCTGAGTTTCAGAAACTGTGCAGATCAAGCTGAAAGATTAATTAGTAACCGGCAAAGTTGAAGAGAATGGTCTTGGTTTGTAAATTCTGTCACTGCACATAAAGTATTATGTGAATGGTTGTAAATGAACAGTAGTTCTAGCTAATTCTGGAAATGGCCATATTCCCATGTTATCTGGTGCTGGAGCCTGAAAGGAGAGCTTGAAATAAGATCTGGATCTTTGGCAAATGATCTTAGGGGCCCCAGTACATGAGAGTCAAGGCTGTCTCAGATTGTGTATTCAAACTAAATGCCAATTTGTTAACGCAGAGCGATTCTGAGGCTTTAGCTCTGCTGGAGAGATACCCTGTGGGTTTCAATCAACCTTAATACTTGGCATGTCACAGCTTTGTATCTTTGATGCATGGAACCCACAGTACAAATTTGCCTTGACCTTTCTGTGCTGGTCCTGGTACAATCCTATGAATGCTGCTGATGCCACCCAAACTGCTTCCTTGTCATTTCCCTGCTTTCTGCCTGGAGATGCCTGGGAACACTTAGGCAAACATACAGACTATTAACCCAACCAATCAACAAATAATAAACAATCCCATGGCCTTAAAATATTTTTCCTTCTTGACCTCTCTATAGAGCACTGATGCGACCACCACTCTCTTCCAAAACATGTTTCTACCTTCTTCAAAGATGCTTTACTCCATTCATTCCCCTTCTCTGCTGCTCCTGCTTCATCTCCACCTCTGTCTTCTCTTCTTCCCTTGGCTGCTCATCTTAGTCTTCCATTTCCAACCTTGGCTCTCAACTCCTTCCCCTGCACGTTATCTCCCTTGATAACCTCATCCAATCAGCGTTTGATTAGCATGCTAAAGTGGACGGTCCTGAAATTGACAGAGAGCTCGAGCCTCCCTCATGCCCCAGTTCCCACCATACTGAAGGTGCTGGGGTCACAGAGTTCAGGCTGGATCCCGTCTCTGCCAACCAGAAAAGCTCTGTGAATGTGGACTGGTGACAAGCCTCAGTCTCCTTATCTGTACAATGGGAAGAATCATAGAACGGACTTCCTGATGTTGTAGTAAGCATGAAAAAAGTGAATGCTGTAAAGTGATTGACACCTAGCAGTCACTTAACACATGCTATCAGTAATTCTTATTTGAATAATTAAGCTTTTTAACTTGCATACTTTGTTAGCAGATCCAATGCACACCTCTCCTCCCTGAAAAAATGAAACACTTCACACAAGCCCTCCAATGGTTCCTGTTTCTTTGAGTGGTGTCACCTGCCCTTCCATTTTGTATTCTTTCTTTGAATTTTTTTTTTTTTTTTGGCTGCACCACACAGCATGCAGGATCTTAGTCCCCTGACCAGGGATCGAACCTGCGCCCCCTGCAGTGGAAGCGCGGAGTCGTAACCACTGGACTGACAGGGAAGTGCCTGCCTCCCCAGTTTCTAGACCCACGAGTTTGAAGTCAACTTTGAGCCTTTCTCTTTTTTGTCTCTGTATCTGATGAATTGCCAAATCCTACATCTCAGTTCAAATCTGCCTCTTCCTCTCCATTCCTACCCCCAGTAACCCAATTTACATCGATTAGTGTCACCGTTCCCTAACCAACCTCCCTTAGTCTCATATTTTTGTGCTGCCAATGCATCCATCTTCATCTTGGCCCAGAGCTGTAATTTCACGCTCCCCTGATCTTAAACACACTTCTACTGATTCACGCTTCTTGTTGAATAAAAGCCAGTTCCTCAGGGTAACATTCAAGTTCCTACACAGCAGGGTTGAGACTTGGCTGAGAGCATGTGAGGAGTGGGAAGAGGACCGCCCTCGGGATGCTGGAGTAGGTGTCAACTTGGGTGGGGGAAAAGAGGAGTCACTCGGTTGTTCTAAGTGCCAGAGAGTATATATACAAAGAGAATGGATAACTGCAGTTTACATAGTGACAAATATCAAAAATCCTATGGGCATGAATAACATTCAATCACAGATATTTATCAAGCATCTACTGAGTGCCAGACACAATGGCTGGGTGTTGGGAATACAGCAGTGAAGGGCTTTGCCCTCAAAAATGTACAGTTGGAGCGGGAGCCAGAGAAATCCACAGGCAGTCGTAACACAGCATGGCAAACGCTGAGCACTTCCATGGGAATATACAGGAGCAGCTCCCACACCTGCGGGGGTTGGTGGGGAGGGAGGAAAGCTTCTGGGAGGAAAGGACACCTTAGCGGAGACAGATGCACAAAGACTCACTCAGCCAGGTGAGGATGGAGGGGTAAGGACGCCAGGGGATGTTTCAAGATAAGGGGTCTCGTGGGCCCACCAAAAGGCAGAGAAACCTTGGTGTGTTGGTGCCTGAGGGCTGAGGCTTAGCCAGGGGCAGAAGTGAGGGGTGTTGAGAGAGAAGACTAACAGGTAAGCAGGGGACAGATTAGGAAGAACTTTCTTTACCATGATAAAAGGGTTGGCTTTTATCCTGGGGGGAAAACGGCAGCCACTGACAAGTTTTAAGCAGGGTAATGGGCCCATCAGATTTTTCTTTATTATCAGAAACTGAGAAAAAGGCGAGGATTTTAGCTGAGGAGAGTCTAAATACACCAATCATTAGAACTCAGAAAATTTCAGTAATAGACACACCTCGGAGATATTGTGGGTTTAGTTCCAGCCGACTCCAATAAAACAAGTCACACGGATGTTTTCGTTTCCCAGTGCATATAAAAGTTATGTTTAGGGCTTCCCTGGTGGCGCAGTGGTTGGGAGTCCGCCTGCCGATGCAGGGGACGGGGGTTCGTGCCCCGGTCTGGGAGGATCCCGCGTGCTGCAGAGCGGCTGGGCCCGTGAGCCGTGGCGCTGGGCCTGCGCGTCTGGAGCCTGTGCTCCGCAGGGGGAGAGGCCACAACAGTGAGAGGCCCGCCTACCGCAAAAAAAAAAAAAAAAAAAAAAAAAAAAAAAGTTATGTTTAGGGCTTCCCTGGTGGCGCAGTGGTTGAGAGTCCGCCTGCCGATGCAGGGGACAGGGGTTTGTGCCCCGGTCCGGGAGGATCCCACATACCGTGTAGCGGCTGGGCCCGTGAGCCATGGCCGCTGAGCCTGCGCGTCCGGAGCCTGTGCTCCGCGGTGGGAGAGGCCACAGCAGTGAGAGGCCCACGTACCGCAGAAGAAAATAATAAATAAATAAAAGTTATGTTTACACTATGCTATAGTCTGTTAAGTGTGCGATAGCATTATGTCTAAAAAAACAATGTACATATCTTAATTTAAAACTACTTTATTGCTGGGACTTCCCTGGTGGTCTGGTTAAGACTCCACGCCTCCGCTGCACGGGGCATGAATTCGATCCCTGGCTGGGGAACTAAGATTCCACATGCCACAAGGCGTGGCCAAAAAAAAAAATTTAAAAAAACCTTTATTGCTAAAAAATGCTAACCATCAGCTGAGACTTTAGTGAGTTGTAGCAGTACCATCAAAGATTACTGATCACAGATCACCATAACAAATAGAATATCAATGAAACAAACAGTTTGAAATATTGTGAGGATTACCAAAATGTGACACAGAAACACAAAGTGAGCAAACACTGTTGGAAAAATGGCACCGATAGACTTGCTCGATGCAGGGTTGCCCCAAACCTTCAATTTGTAAAACACGCAGTATCTGCAGAGCACAATAAAGCAAAGTGCGATTAAATGAGGTCTGCCTGTAATTCTGTTTCAATATCTGGAACTTCAATTTTAAGACACTAAATTGTCCTTGGTTCTTTACCTCTGACCCTTGCGGTTTATAAGTAACATGGGAAGTCATCAACTGATTTATGTGCTGTTGTCTAGATAAATATTTATTAGGATCATAATTTAGGATGTCAGAGTCAGAAAGGACTCTAGCCACATTTGGCATAAAAATAAAGACACTGGTGCACTGAATGATGGGTCCTGGTTTTTTTCTGGTTTGCTGCCTTGATTTAGCATTGTCTGTCTTCTGTGGCCCCGAGTAACTATAAAATAACCCAAGGTGGAGGCATGTTGCCTGGATGGGCACTGAGGGGGCTTATAGACCTGGCCAAGACCAACACCCCACTCTCAGGGAGACTAGGTCATGGTAGGTGCCCCACAAGGAGCCTGAAGCAGATTCACCAGGGAAGAGAAGAGAATGAGCTGGCGGGGTCAGGCTTCCTAGAAGGAGGGGACTTGGGTCCCATTATGTTAATAGATCCTGGCCCTTTGAGCCCAGTTTTGAAAGACAGGGATATAATCTCCCCTCCAGGTCCAGACTCAAAGACTGGCTTAATAGAATTTGGTCCTATGCAGCATATATCATTAGTAAAATGATGGCTGAGTCTTGATGGCTTAGTCATCACAGGGGTTACTGTAGCGTAACGGGACAGACCTGGAAAAGGGAATTAGTCACAGAGTGGAGATGACTTATATTTGATTATTTCCCACAATGAAGGTTGAAGAAGTGGCTGCCCCAACCCCATGTATTTTTCAAGGTCATTGAAGATTTCAGCATCACCATTATCCTACAATAACTGGTGTCACCAATCTGGGGGACATCTCTAGAATTTGAGTTAATGCTGTAGAGTGTACTTACATTACAGAAAGCCACTGCTTTTTTTTTTTTTTTTTTGCGGTATGCGGGCCTCTCACTGTTGTGGCCTCTCCTGTTGCAGAGCACAGGCTCCGGACGCACAGGCCCAGCGGCCATGGCCCACGGGCCCAGCCGCTCCGCGGCACGTGGGATCCTCCTGGACCGGGGCACGAACCCGCGTCCCCTGCATCGGCAGGCGGACTCCCAACCACTGAGCCACCAGGGAAGCCCGCCACTGCATTTTTGTTCCATCTGTATAACAGTGAGATTTCACATATAAGCAATACTGTACAGTGCAGGCTCTGTGAGATGCCTGCCTGGGTGCGTCATCTGGAGCCATTTATCTACTGTGTGACTTTAAGTTTCTTAACCTCTCTGTTACGGAGCCTCTCGCTAAAATGGGGATAAAAATATCTAAATGGGGGTATCTAAAAGGGGGATTAAAGATATCTACATTATAGATTTATTGTGAGGATTAAAGGAGATAATTCATGGACGGTGCTTAGCACAGAAAATGTGTGTCAGAAAGTGACACTGGGTGATTAATGTCAACCTAATATTTTACTTCTTCTGGGGGAATTTGTGTTTCTTCTATGATTTACCTGCTCTTGTCATCTGTCCACTTTTCAATTAGGGGCAAGTCACATTTTCCTTATTAATCTCAATTGAAATCTACCTGCATGCATTCACATGACAACTGTGTCAAGGCTCTTAGACCTTGAGAAGGCAAAGCAGCCCTGGCTTAGGTCTGCACTGAAACCTGGAAGATTTCACAGGCCCCTTTACAGTTTGCTCATCATCCTCTCACAGACTTTCCTTCTATGGTATCAGTTCTTCCGCGAGCACACTTAACACTTATTTTTCTTTCTTTTAATCCTGTTGACACTTCCTGTTCTCCCTAAATACTTAGGCTCCCTTCCCCCACTAAAGAGACCCTGACCATGAGATTTTTGTACATAAACCACTATGGATCCCAAAGGGAAAACTGAAATCAAAGGAAAAACTACATTCCAATTACTTGGGCGGTTGTGAATTGTATTTATTTAGCCAATCATCTACCATTGATTCAGCACTCACATGTGTCAGGCAAGGTGCTGGCACCTGTCCAAGATGGAAGGACATGGACCAAGGCTCAAGGATCTCAGACCAAATAGAAGACCCTGAAGGATCTTCCAAGGCAACAGAAATAAAAACAAAAATAAACAAATGGGACCTAATCAAACTTACAAGCTTTTGCACAGCAAAGGAAACCATAAACAAAATGAAAAGACAACCTACAGAATGGGAGAAAATATTTGCAAATGATGTGACCAACAAGGGCTTAATTTCCAAAATATACAAAGAGCTCATACAACTCAACAACAACAAAAAAAACCAAACAATCTAATCGAAAAATGCGCAGAAGACCTAAATAGACATTTCTCCAAAGAAGAAATAGAGATGGTCAAGTAGGCACATGAAAAGATGCTCAACATCACTAATTATTAGAGAAATGCAAATCAAAACTACAATGAGGTATCACCTCTCACTGGTCAGAATGGACGTCATTAAAAAGTCTACAAATAACAAATGCTGGAGAGGGTGTGGAGAAAAGGGAACCCTCCTACACTGTTGGTGGGAATGTAAGTTGGTGCAGACACTATGGAGAACAGTATGGAGGTACCTTAGAAAACTAAAAATAGAGAAACCATATGATCCAGCAATCCCATTCCTGGGCATATATCCAGACAAAACTATAATTCAAAAAAGACTTGCACCCCTATACTCATAGCTGCACTATTCACAACAGCCAAGACATGGAAACAACCTGAATGTCCATTGACAGATGAATGGATGAAGGTGTGGTACATATATACAATGGAATAATACTCAGCCATAAAAAGAATGAAATAATGTCATTTGCTGCAACATGAGTGCAACTAGAGATTATCATACTAAGTGAAGTTAGTCAGAAAGAGAAGGACAAATACCATATGACATCACCTATATGTGGAATCTAAAATAGGACACAAATGAACTTATCTCTGAAACAGAAACAGACTCATGGTCATAGAGAACAGACTTGTGGTTGCCAAGGGAGAGGGGGTGAGGGATGGAGTGGGGTTAGAAGATGTAAGCTTGTATGTATAGATCAGACAAACAACAAGGTCCTACTGTATAGCACAAAGAACTATATTCAATACCCTATGATAAACCATAGTGGAAAAGAATATTAAAAAAGAATGTGTATATGTATAACTGAATCACTTTGCTGTACAGCAGAAATTAACACAATATTGTAAATCAACTATACTTCAATTAAAAAAAAAAGACCCTGAAGGAAGATACCAGACTTGGTGAAGTGGCTTCTGTGAACCTATGAATGGGGGGCAAAGCAAGGACAAGGAGCTACGTGTACTGCATGTGAAACATGTCTGTACTGAGGGCATTTGTATTTTCATGTTTGTTTGCCATTTTTTCTTTAGTGAAGCCCTAGAAGACAGAGTCCTGGTCATCTTCTTTCTCGGGGGCTCCAGGGCTTTGCCCCACGAGCAGTCCTTCCCTTTGATCTGTACCATGACCTATATGGGGTCAGAAAACCAGGACGCAGTCGAGCCGGCACAGATCACATGCCAGTTGACTTCTTTTCCCTGGTGAGATGGGTTCAAGCCCAGATTCTGCTCCATTCCGATAGAGCAACAGAAATCTACACGACAAAGCAGTTGCTTTCTGAAATGCACTTACTGTGCAAAGCACTTACACAAATTATCTCTTTTCATTCTCATTACAAACCTATAAGGTGGGTATTATCATCTCCATTTTAGAGATGAGGAGTCAGAGGCACAGAGAGGTTAAATAACTTGCTCAAGGTCACACAGCTAATAAGTGGTGCTTCCAGATTATGAACCCCGATAGGTCTCTCACAAGATCCTATGCTATGCGATACTGCTTGCCCATGAAATCTCACTGTTATATGGGAGAAATTTAAAAAGAGAAATAGTTTATTCACTTATTAGATTGGCAAAGACTAGGAAGCTGAGTGATGTTTAGGGTGCGGAGGGCCTGGGGAAAGGTGTGCTTTGCTACCGCTTGTAGTAAAGATGATGGACTTCTACTCCTCCTTTCCTAAGTCAGAATTTGTTCAGGTAGCCTCCTGTCTCCAGGTCCAGAATGGAACCCAAGCATTTTAAGCCAGTATTTTTCAAGCTATAAACATGAAGTTTGTTTGGTGGGTCCCAACCAGTGTCTTTCGAAAAACTGAAGTCAAGTAAAAATAGAGTGTATTGTACCTTTCATCTGGAGTTCTGGTTTGTGTGAGAAAATAAATGTCTTTATTCTTTAAGCCAACTTGTATTGGGATTGTTGTTCCTTTGCAGCTGAAAGCATCCTGGATGATTCACTGAAGTGTGAACTGTGCAGTATTTCTGGAGGGCAATCTGACTACATGTATCAAAAATTTCACTAAACATACACGGCGATACCACTTCTAGGAATATATCTCAAAGAAGGAAATGTTTGCATGTACGGTTTAAAAGGATGTTCATGGAATCAACATTTTTAATAGCAAAAAACCAGACCTGAATAACCGTTAATAAAGATTATATAAAATATGTTGCATCCTAGGTCTGGATTCTATTCAAGGAAAAGCTACGCAACCAGTAATCGGTGAGATTTATAAGTTAGTGAATTGTTCACACTAACAGGAAATTGTGCATAAATGACACAAATAGGAAATTAGTCGAGTCACTGAGTTAAAAAGTTAAGACACCTGTGCTTTTTGCAACCTTTGATGTATAATAATTGATAGAGACAAAGATCATCACTAGACGCTGAAACCATTGGATAAAAGATTGTAGGAGCAGGATGTGCACATGATCTCAAAGGATCACCCCTAAGGTTATTTATTGATTACAAGGGAGTCAGGGGACTTTATACTGGAGAGATCTGGCAGATGCCACCTTAACCAAGTGATCAGACTTTTCAATCCCAACGAGATGCTGGGAACCTCCTGACGTGATGCCTTGTAAAGTACCGATACCACCTAGGTCGAATCCTTGTCAGAAAGATTAAACCAGATCTAGTCAAAAGGAAACAAATTCAGATTGTAGGGCCTTGTACAAGACAATTGTCTTGGACTCTTCAAAAATGTCCATGTCACAAGAGAAAAAAAAGGTGCGAGAATATTCTAGAACAGTGCTGTCCAACAGAAATATAATGTGAGCTATACATGCAATTTAAACTTTTTAAAGAGACACAGGTAAAACTAATTTTAATAATGTATTTTTAGCCCAAGACATTCAATGTATTATCATTTCAATATGCAATCAATATACAGAATTACTGATGAGATAATTTACATTTTTTTGTGTGTTAAGTCTTGAGTACACTCAATTTGGACCAGCCATATTTCAAGGGCTCAAGAACCACATAGGACTGGGGGTTTCTGTATTGGAAGGCACAGCTCTAGACTAAAGATGGCTAAATGGACATAACAACCAAATGAAATTAGGATCCTGTATTGGAACAAAAAAAATAGCTATAAAGAAAACTGTGGGAATAATTGGGGAAATTTAAGGGTAGAATATATATTAGATAATATTATTGTATATATGGTAAAGTTCTTGGTAATAATAGTACTTATATAAAGAGAATTACATTATTCTTAGGATATAAACGCTAAAGTACTTGGGTGTCAAGTATGACGTCTGCAACTTACTTTCAAATGGTTCAACAAATTATAAATAGGTGGTAAGTCAATAAATAGAGGTTGAGATAGATATTGATATATAGAGGGAGGGAGCAAATGTTAATAACTGGTGAATCTAGGGAAAGGATATTCAGATGTTTATGGTACTGTTCTTCCCAACCTTTTTCAAGCTTTGAAAGGCCTAAGAGAAAAAATAGATTCCAATAATGATAATGACATTTTACATTCTTTACAGTTTATGGTGTATTTTCATATATATTGTGAATCTGATCCTTTCAAAAGTCCATGGAGGTAGATATATGGTGTGTTTTATCTTTATTTTATAGTCAACGAAAACATTTCTTCAGCACCTAACCACATGCCAGGCACGGCATATGCATTTTCTCTTTTAATTTCCCAAAGAACTCCCAGAGGCAGGTGGAGTCTCTCCCCTTCACAGCGGGTGACATTGGAGGCTTTGGGAGGTCAGGGGACTGCCAGGGCTGTGAACTGGGCAAGCCCCAGAGCTGGGGTTTAAATGCATCTCTGTCCTGCTCTGGGGCCTGAGCTCCTTTCTCTCTTTGCATCCTGTTTGTAAGTCATATTTCACAGATGTAGAAGTGGAAGCCCAGAGAAGTTAACTAACTTGTTCAAAGTCACACAGCTACCAAGGGCAAAGGCAGAATTCAAGTCCACGCTTCATTCAGTCTCTGATTCCAGGGCTCTTTTTTCACAGCACATTCTGAAGTCGGTTTGGGCTCTAACGGGGTGACTCATGTGAGAAGAAATCTTGGAGAAAGGGCCCCCGGCACAGGAAATTAGTCGAGTTATTGAAGTGGAGACAAGGAAAGGCCCTTGAGCTCAGAGCAGGCCTGGCTGGGGAAAAGCTCTGTAAAAATAAAAGCACAACTGCACCGACTAAATCATCTGATGCTCTGATTAAGAAGCATGAGTTGCCACACCATGTGATGGGGCGGCCGTGAGCTCCGGCCCTGGAGACATGACCTGGCACAGATTCCATCATTGGAGGGTGGTATTCAGGTAGGATTATGTTTGGGGGGATGGGAGGAGGGGGGAGCAGTTCAGAACTCCAGTCTCGCAACTGTGCTGCATTATTGTAAATGTAAATACTCTTCTTCAGTTTTCACTTAATTTTCAATGAAATTTAAATTTTTCAAATAAAAACTAAATTTTTCATCTAATTTTAATGATCTGATTAAAAGACTGACGTCTTAGCCCTGAGAACAATGAAGTCCTTTGCCAAAATACTCAAATAAGAAGAAACTAGCAGACTTCCCTGGTGGCGCAGTGGTTAAGAATCCGCCTGCCAATGCAGGGTACACGGGTTCGAGCCCTGGTCTGGGAAGATCCCACATGCTGCGGAGCAACTAAGCCTGTGCACCACAACTACTGAGCCTGCGCTCCAGAGCCCACGAACCACAACTACTGAGCCTGCGTGCCACAACTACCCCACACCTAGAGCCCGTGCTCCGCAACGAGAGAAGCCACCACAATGAGAAGCCCACACACCACAATGAAGAGTAGCCCCGCTTGCCGCAACTAGAGAAAGCCCGTGCGCAGCAACAAAGACCAAACACTGCCAAAAATAAATAAAAATAAATCAATTAATTAAAAAACGAGAAAGAAGAAACTAGAGATCATAACAGGAATCTAAGGGAATCGTGCGTTTTACATCAGAACAGGCTCAGGGCAGTGAGGACTTCTAAAGAAAGATCGTCCCTTCAAGGACCACCCCGTCTTCTCCCACTGAGTAGGGTACTCCAGCAGGGACCTACCAGGGGGCCGTGAAGCCGAGAAGGTCGCCACCTTGTTACCGAGCCCAAGCTCATACTGCTCACTGCACGACAGCATGCCAATAAATCGAGAGATGAGGTGTTGGGGTAAGGAATAGCAACTCGATTTGGAAAGCCAGGAGGCCAAGAAGCCGGTGGACTCGTGTCCCAAAGAACCATCTTGCCTGGGTCAGAATTCAGGCTTCTTTTATATTAAAAAGGGAGGTAGTAAAGTCAAACATCTGCTTGTTCCCGTCAGCCTCCTGAGGGGAGGTGTTAATTTCTTCCTCCCTGCAGTCATTCACAGGTGGGCCTGGTCAGGATATCTCCTGTGAGCTAACCAAAGGTATCTTAGCTTAATGCTCATTACCTGGGGAGCAGGGTTAGGGTTAGGGTTAGTGCTCCCAGAGATGGGCCACTATGTATAATTTAAGCTTATAGGCAACATCCCTTTATTGATTAACTTGTAACAGAATACAGAAGGTTCTTCCCTATTACATTCTGAGCATTGATCTGGAACCACAAAGCACTGCCTGAACCGCTGAAGGGAGATGACTGGCTGTCCTGGAGACAGTGGAGCTCTGGGTCTGTCTAGGCTCAGCCTCCCGAGAGAGTGTGTGTCCTTTGAGAAGCCTGGGACGCACCCAGGGCCCTCACCCTGATCGTGGCAAGGCCTAGGCTAGGAGTCACGATGGCCCCTTTTCTTTTTTCAATGTTATGAAGTGTAGTTGATTTACATGGTTGTGTTCATCTCTGCTGTACAGCACAGTGACTCAGTTACATGTATATATATTCTTTTTCATATTCGTTCCCATTGTGGTTTATCCCAGGGTATTGAATATAGTTCCCTGTGCTCTACAGCTGGACCTTGTTCTTTATCCATCCCATATATAATAATTTGCCTCTGCTCATCCCAAACACCCAATCCTTCCCTCCCCCACCCCTCCACCCCCTTGGCAACCACAAATCCGTCCTCTGTGTCTGTGACTCTGTTTCTGTTTCGTAGATACGTTCATTTGCGTCGTAATTTAGATTCCACATATAATACAATGGGCTCTTTTCAAATGACTTCTCAGCTGGGATGCTGCACAGCTGTCAGTCCAGACCCTGAATCCAGGAATGGTCCGAGTCAGAACTGAGTGCCCGTGAGTGGGACATAGGTGTAGTCTGAGGTCTGGGAAGCAGCCATTGGTTATGGGTGATGTTGGGGGCGGTGGCTGAAGCCCACCAGTGGACACCAGTCCCCAGCAGGGGGGTCCTGGAGGCGGCGGTCTAGGCCAGCAGCCAAGGTCAGTCATTCCGATAGCCTGCGTGGGTCTGACGGCTGAGTTAATGAATTGTGCACAACTCCATTCTCATACTGAATGGGTTTTGTTACATGGTCAACCCTGCCTGAGAACTTCACCCAGGCTCATCTAAGAGGGACCTGACATGGGAGCAGCAAAGGACTTGTGCTGAAACCCTTCCAAGTGTGACCTCTACACTGACCACCAGCACATCTTCTCTGTCATCCACCTCGAATCCCCATCGGGGTTTGCTGTTTGTTTTTTGTTTTTTTTTTTGTTTTTTTTTTTTTTTTTTTTTTTTTTGCGGTACGCGGGCCTCTCACTGCCGCGGCCCCTCCCGCCACGGAGCACAGGCTCCGGACACGCAAGCCCAGCGGCCATGGCCCACGGGCCCAGCCGCTCCGCGGCACGTGGGATCCTCCCGGACCGGGGCACGAACCCGTGTCTCCCGCATCAGCAGGCGAACTCCCAACCACTGCGCCACCAGGGAAGCCCCTGCTGTTTGTTTTTTAATCCAAGTCTTTACCCTGCCAAGCACTAGGAAAAGGAGGATTTACCCAGTTAAGAGCTGACAAGAAGGAGTCCACACATGTGGGCTTGTGACCCTGCAGCCCAGAAGGGCTCACACTCCCCTGGGTCCCCCACGTGCCCACTGAGCCCCGAGGTGGGAGACCAGACCCCAGGGCTGGAAGAACCTTGTGTGGCTCAGAGTCTGAGCAGAGTCCTCTGCACTGGGGAAGACTTCACACTGACCACTGCATCTTGTGACTCACAGTACCAGAGGCTGCTCTTAGAGAGAGGAAATGATGACGCTTCCAGCCCTCAGAGGAGATCTGCGGTCGCTGTAATCAGAGTAATAACACTCTGTTCTATTTCAGTGACACAGGGTCACATTTTCCTTTAAACTGAGAAAATTCACATCAGGCGTAATCATATCACCTCCCTCCCTCCCTTTCCCATGCTTCCTTCCTTCGCTCCCCGACACGCTCCTCTACCCTTTCCTCTATTTTTACGGATGTGAAATTCACATAACACGCAATGAACCATTTTAAAGGGTATGACTCAGGGGCATTTCGTGCATTCATTGCTGTGTGACCATCATTCTTCTCTGGTTTCAAACCATTTTCATCACCCCAGAGCGCCCCACAGGCAGTGAGGGGTCACTCCTGTTCCCCATTCCCCCAGGCCCTGGCAGAAACCACTAATCTGCTTTCTGGACATTTCATATAAAAGGAAGCATACAATATGGGACCCTTTTTGTCTGGTATCTTTCACTTAATTTTCTATGTTCAAGGGTTCATCCAAGTTGCCCAATATAACAGTACTTCTTCATTCCTTTCTGTGACTGAATAACATTGCATTGTGTGGATATGTCACAACTTGTTTATCTAGTCGTCTATTGATGGGCATTTGGGTGGTTTCCACCTTTTACCTATTATGAATAATGCTGCTATAAACATTCATGCACAAGTGTCTGTGTAGACATGCTTTCCTTTCTCTGGGGTGTACACCTAGGAGTAGAATTGCGGGGTCATATAATGCCATGTTTAACATTTTAAGAAACTGCAAAACCGTTTTCCAAAGTGGCTGCACCAGTTTGCATTCCCCCAAGCAGAACAGGAGGGTAACTCTTTCTTTCATCTGATGAAATGAAACAAAACAAAATTTAAACAATTTGCTCATCGTAAAACACTGAGTCTGCTAAGGACATTGAAATAACCAACCACCTTTTGCAATGATTCACCAAGTGTGGAAACGTAAGCCTGAAACAAATTCACCCAGCTGGTCCACAGCTTTCCCTGAAAGGCAGAACAAGATGCTTTAGAGGGAAAAGGCTGCGCACAAGTTGTTCTCTCGTGCGCTGGCTCCCTGGTCAGCTGCTCTTCTCCACATTTTATTCTGGCCCATCAGCAGGTCAGCTTGGCTGGACGCCCACTGAGCATAGAACACTCACCTCGCCAGCTGGTGGGAAGACACATGGGAAAAGATGCCGGAGGTATTCAAGGAGCATATGATAATGCAGACAAGTCTGAACTGACAAGACAAGGGACGGCATTTCAGAGCTGGCAAGGACTGTGAAATCTCAACTGAAAGTCAGGCACAAGGCTGGAGTTGAGGAGACTGAGCCCTGTCCCCCAACACCCGCCAGGTTCATGGACTTACACCTGGCCAGTCAGCGGCAGGGGATGAGAAGCCAGGCCCTCCACAGTGAGAGCAGCCCCGGTTCACTTTGCCAGGGTTCCCGGGCTTGTCCCACGAGGCAAGATGAGGAGGTTGGAAAATGCAGATCCCTCAGCCCCACCCAGACCAACTGGACCTGGCTCTCTCAGAAGGAGATCTGTGCTTTTAATGGTTCTGATCAGGAAGTTTGGGGAACACGTCACCAACTGTAAACAAAACGATAAGGCCGATTTAACAGCACCAAAAGTGCCTAGTTTGTGATTTTCGTGTTGATATCGCCTTGCGTTTGAGTGAAAATTGGAAGTTATTATGTTTATTTGATGTGTGGTTTCTGTTCGAGTCTGCCTTAGGCTCTGATGGTCTGATGGTTTAGTCAGTCTATGGCATGCACGCATGGGCACACACACACGTGCACACACGTGGACACTCACACACACACACACACAGAATGGATGGAGGGTTACCCCACCTCTTTTAACCCAGATTATAACAACTAACCTCACTGCTCTGTACCTTGCTTTGAAAACAAAACTTTAAGTCCCTCATCTAAATCTGATAATTACTGAGAAAAAGCCTGTGCAGTAGGTTTTTAAATCCTGGTTTCACAGATGAAGAAACTGAGATTCTACAGGTCTCAGTTACTTGCTTAAAGTCATGAAACCAGTTACTGGTTCAACTGTGCCTCCCCACCCTGAAAGGCTATGTGGGTGTTCTAACACCCAGTAGCTCAGAAGGTGATCTTATTTCAAGACAGGGTCTTTACAGAAGTAGTCAAGTTAAAATGAGGTCATTAGGGTCTTATAAAGTGGGGAAATTTAGACACACATACCCACACAGGGAGACCACCACATGAAGATGAAGGCAGACATCAGGGTGATGTGTCTACAAGCCAAAGAACACCAAAGATTGCCAGCAAACCACCAGAAGCTAAGGCACAGGCCTGGGACAGATTCTTGCTCATAGCCTAGAAGGAGCTAACCCTGACAACACCTTGATCTTGGACTTCTACCCTCAGAATGGTGAGACAATATGTTTCTGTTGTTTTAAGCCACCCAGGCTGTGATCTTTTTTTTTAATTGTTATTTTTTTTTTGTAATTTTATTTTATTTATTTATTTATTTATTTTGGCTGTGTTGGGTCTTGGTTGCTGCACACGGGCTTTCTCTAGTTGTGGCAAGCGGGGGCTACACTTTGTTGCGGTGCATGGGCTTCTCATTGTGGTGGCTTCTCTTGTTGCGGAGCTCGAGCTCTAGGCGTGCAGGCTTCAGTAGTTGCGGCATGCAGGCTCAGTAGTTGTGGCTCGCGGGCTCTAGAGAGCAGGCTCAGTAGTTGTGGCGCACAGGCTTAGTTGCTCTGCAGCATGTGGGATCTTCCCGGACCAGGGATTGAACCCATGTCCCCTGCATTGGCAGGTGGATTCTTAACCACTGTGCCACCAGGGAAGCCCCGGCTGTGGCCTTTTGTATGGCAGCCCCAGCAAACTAATACTCCAAAGAGAGGCAAACCTGGGTCTGTCCACATCTGACTAGAGTGTGCATGACCAACTCAAGGAGCCCGGAGTGTAGTGGGGGACAGACGTGAGCAAAAACACCTGGCAGTTCTATGACAGCTCTGTGCATATACCATGGGAGCACAGGGTAGGCATGTGGGGATGGGAGGCAGGGGTTTTAGAGGCAACTTCCAGCAGGTGGAGTCCAGATGTGGCCTGTGTCAGTTCCAGGGCTATGATCTGGAATGCCGTGCAGCAAGCACACGTTGAGGGCTCATGGATCTCACCATACACACACGGGTGAGCGGTCCCATGGACAGTGGAAAGAGAAGCCTCTAGGAGGCAAACACACAGTGTTCTAGCTCCGTTCTGTCTTTGGACAAGCCACATAGTCTCCAGGACCTTGGTTATTCCAGCTATAAAACTGAGAACATCATATCTTCCTACCCTAATGGACCAGATGCCCACTTAAGGTCCACTTATGAGGTTTATGTCTGGGAGAGGGTGGCCTGCTAGTAGGGCAGTGGTTCCCAAACTTGGTTCAGCCTGAGGAACTATCCAGATTCAAGGCTCCCTCTCCCAGAGCCTCTGATTCAGAGGTACTACCACAGAATATACACGAAACAAATGCTCTCCATGCGATCCCAGTGGGCTGCCAGCTGTGGGCACCACTGGGTTAGTGAACACTGCTGTGTAAAATGGGGCCAGCCAAGGGTTTGGGTTCAGATATGAGATGAAGCATTTGGAGATGCTGTCATCTAACCTGTAGAGTACTGAGCTAAAGTTGACATCGGAACACAAATGTCAAGGGCGTGGTGATGTCCAAGGCTAGTTCCTCATGAGGAAATGAACGCTCTCGGTAGGAGTGAAATGATCCTTGTGTGTGTACAAACACGCACACGTGCACAAACACATGTGTGTGTGTGTGTGTATATATATATATATATATATATATATATATATACACACACACATACACATGCATACATACCTTGTGCAGTCGAAGGGCCGTGCTACAAAGGAATCTGAAAGTTACCATGAGCAGGTCTGGGGAGATGATGAGAGCTCTGCCGGGGTGGGTGGGGAGGTGGGAAAGGGCTGGACTGTAACTGCAGGATCCACACCCAGAGCATGAGTTAAAATAAACATTGCTGTGCCAGAGCCAGGGAAAACTCAGGGCCTGGGGATGCTAGCAGTGTGAGGGCTACAAAAGCAGAAACCAGTGAAAGATGTTTAGGAAGACTTTTGTCACCATGAAAGGACATGCCAGGCCTGGTGGCTACTTGGGAGGAGTCATGGGGTCAGAGAAGAGGGTCTGATAAGGAGCCCTGAGCAGGCGCATCTGAATGGGGGCTGGGGAGACCTGCGCAGGTAAATGGGGAGACTGGGTGACTGGGGATGATGTGGTGGAGAGTGTTGACCTAGAAGTCGGAGTCTGAGGCTGGGCTGGCTGTATATGGATGTGTTAACAGGGACTGGAAGAAACATTCTGAAGTTTCAATCAAGGGGAAGGAGTGTTTAATATTGTCAAATACAACAGACATACTTAATTTAAAGAAGCTTGTTCTGGGACTTCCCTGCTGGTCCAGGGGTTAAGACTCCGAGCTTCCACTGCAGGGGGCGCGATCCCAAGTCGGGGGAACTAAGATCCCACATGCTGCGCCGCGTGGCCAAAAAAGAAAGAAAACTAAATAAGCTTGTTTGGGCATTAACTGACTTGCTAACTCGATCACTAGCAGTCTATCACATTTACCAAGTAATGTGTAGGAGTTACAGGAAAGTAGATTTTGGGCTCAATATAAAGGATATTAAACTAAAATATTCTCCAAAATAACTCTTTATAAATAGAACCAGCTGACTGACCCCTTCTGGCTGGGGCCTGCCTAGGTTAGGAGTCTGGGGAGCAGAGCTGGGCTGGGCGGTGAATTTACTGTAAGTCATCCAAGTGAGAAAAGCCAAGATGTGAACAGAGCCTGTAACCTCTGGAGCATTTAACCTTGAAATGTCAGACGAGCAAGGTTCAGACTTCAAGTCCTAGGGTTCAAGGCGGATCAGGTCAAAGCAGCACTGGAACCAGGTGGGAAAGCCCAGAGTTGGAAGCCGATCGGAGCCTGGAGCAGAGCAGGATCCAAGGCAGAAGGTCCTAGGTAATCGCTGGGTGCAGACGTGCTGTGTGTGATTGGTGGGTAAAAGAAGCTTACGTGTCCTGGCAGGATGGCTACATAAGTTGTGAGGCCTAGTGTGAAATGAAAATGCAGGGTTGGGCTTCCCTGGTGGCGCAGTAGTTAAGAATCCGCCTGCCAATGCAGGCGACATGGGTTCGAGCCCTGGTCCGGGAAGATCCCACATGCCACGGAGCAACTAGGCCCGTGAGCCACAACTACTGAGCCTGCGCGTCTGGAGCCTGTGCTCCACAACAGGAGAGGCTGCGACAGTGAGAGGCCCGTGCACCGCGATGAAGAGTGGCCCCCGCTCGCCGCACTAGAGAAAGCCCACGCACAGAAACGAAGACCCAACACACCTAAAAACAAACAAACAAACAAATAAATAAAATTTAAAAACTAAAAAAAAAAAAAAAGAAAATGCAGGGTCTCCTTGCTGAAAAACCAAGAATTTCAAGAGCAGAGCATTAAACCAAGTGCAGGGCCCTTCTGAGTGCGGGTCCTGTGCAACTGTACAGGCCACTCACCCATGAAGCTGGCCCTGGGTGCGGGTTAGGTGTGGAAGGAAGGCAGTGAGCCCCTGGCTGTGCGTGTTGCAGCAGAATCTGCTGAGCCCGCAGTGGCAATGCCTGTGCTGGACGAAGCACCCCAGAGAATGCCCACTAAAGCCATTCCAATGCTAAGAGTCTTTCATCCTACCAGCTAAAAGCACCCTGGGAGTTTGTAGATGGTGTCATGTGGTCCAGACAAGTCAGCCAAAAAGACAAAGCCAAGGCCCCTCAAGGCCCATGTCTAACAATCCAATTGCAGGCTCCTCCCCATGTCATTTTCTGCAGCCTGTCCCAGTCAAAGACTACAACTCGGCTGTAATTGAAACAGGAGAACAAGTACAGTAGCAACCATTCAAATAGCCCTGGGCAGGTTGGGTTCAGCTCACCGCAGTCATGACTTTCCTAAGGTTTCCAATAAATTCTTGGTGCCAGAGATCAAAGGCCTCTCATCTCTTTTTTTTTTTTTTTTTTTTTTTTTTTTTTTTTTTTTTTTTTTTTTTGTGGTACGCGGGCCTCCCACTGTTGTGGCCTCTCCCGTTGCGGAGCACAGGCTCCGGATGCGCAGGCTCAGCAGCCATGGCTCACGGGCCCAGCCGCTCCGCGGCATATGGGATCCTCCCAGACCGGGGCACGAACCCGTATCCCCTGCATCGGCAGGCGGACTCTCAACCACTGCGCCACCAGGGAGGCCCCCTCTCATCTCTTTTGAAGGGTCTATTTCCTTTCTGTCACGCACAGTGATGCTGACAGGTGGGAAGAGAAAAAGTGACAATGAGGTAATTGGATTCAGGCTCTGATGTTGTAACACTCCTGCCTGAGCACAGATCATGGGGGAAAGTACATTCAACCTTCAATCACACTCGAGAATCTAAGCAAACTATTATCCCTTCTCCTCCTGGAGGAAAAAAGATCTGAAATGTTGAGGTTAGCAGCCCGCAGACATAACTTAGAGGTCACACTTAGAAGTCAATCTTTTAGCCATATGTGTGTAGACACACACACACACACACACATAAGTATATATATATGTGCATATATGTGTTTATGCATATGTATACATGTATATATGGGTATATGTTTGTATATATGTATATGCATGTATATATATTTATAAATATATACATGTAAACATATATTTATATTTCATATATGAAACAGTGACAAGAGGTATGGCTATGAAACAGCTTCAGTCAGTAATATGTATTTCAGGGAAAAATAATATATTAAAGATGCTGTAAACCCAGTTCTGAGAAAATTATCACTTATATGGGGAAAATTGATTTCTCCCATGTCTGCCAGCAGCTGGGGTTGAAATCACCTAAGTGCAGGTCTCAAGCTTACTCCTCGCCGCCTGGATTTGCCAAGCCACGTGGTTTGTAAAGCATGTTTCTTTCTCATGCAAAGAACCAGGAACTTGGAGGTTAGGTGGAAGACCACCAACTGGTGAAAAACCACCTCAAAACATTTTCGAGGGCTTCCCTGGTGGCGTAGTGGTTGAGAGTCCACCTGCCGATGCAGGGGACGTGGGTTCGTGCCCCAGTCCCGGAAGATCCCACATGCCGCGGAGCGGCTGGGCCTGTGAGCCATGGCCACTGAGCCTGCGCGTCCGGAGCCTGTGCTCCGCAACGGGAGAGGCCACAACAGTGAGAGGCCCGCGTACCGCAAAAAAAAAAAAAGATTTTTGAGGCCAAGCTGTCTTGAAGCCCTGCACTGACAGAGTTATAACTTAGTTTTATATATACTCCAGTGGTATTTTGACTCCAGAATAAGGATCGGGTGTCTTCACAGTCCACTTTCTGCATAGGTCTGATGATGCGCGGTTTAGACAAATCAGATACGAAACAGAAAGCTGAAGAGCATGACAGGGATCTTCCAGGGGTTTCCTTGTATTAAACAGAGGGCTGGGACTTCCCTGGTTGCGTAGTGGTTAAGAATCCGCCTGCCAATGCAGGGGACACGGGTTCGAGCCCTGGTCTGGGAAGATCCCACATGCCACGGAGCAACTAAGCCCGTGCGCCACAACTACTGAGCCTGCGCTCTAGAGTCCACGAGCCACAACGACTGAGCCCACGTGCCACAACTACTGAAGTCCACGTGCCTACAGCCCGAGCTCCGCAACAAGAGAAGCCACCGCAATGAGAAGCCCACGCACTGCAACGAAGAGTAGCCCCCGCTCACCGCAACTAGAGAAAGCCTGCACGCAGCAACGAAGACCCAACGCAGCCAAAAATAAAAATAAAACAGAGGGTTACTCTACAGATAGCAGTATTAATGGTTTTCATAGATATAGCAGCAGTATTTCAGGCCATTTATTATTTTACTTTAACAATTTGTCAAAGATGTCGATGTATAAAGAGAAAGACTAAGGAAACTGCACACGCATTTATTTTACTTCACACCAACTGGACACCATTTGGTTTGGTCCTTGTGGCCATAGTTTACAGGTGCCACTCCTTACCAAGAAAGAGGGACTGAAGTTACAGCTATTTTAGGAGTAAATAATTCTTTTTCTAGATAGTCTTAAAAAGCAAAGCCTAATGGACATATATACACTACCAAACGTAAGGTAGATGGCTAGTGGGAAGCAGCCGCATAGCACAGGGAGATCAGCTCGGTGCTTTGTGTCCGCCTGGAGGGGTGGGATAGGGAGGGTGGGAGGGAGACGCAAAAGGGAGGGGATATGGGAACATATGTATATGTATAACTGATTAAATTTGTTATAAAGCAAAAAAAAAAAAAAAAAAAGCAAAGCCTACAAAGTCATGGTATGCATAACTGCATGTTTAAAATGATGCTAGAATAAGAGAAAATCAAGACAGGAAAAAATATGAAGACACATTAAACTCAATTATTGTTTTTCCTGAAAATCAGTCTAGCTGTTTTCATTTCACTCTTCGACTCTGAACTCAATGAAGAAGGCAGGGCTGTTTCCATGTTTGTAAAGTGTTGACTGTTGCTTGCAAAATGGGGCCCTGTTCTCTAAGAGCCTGTAACAGATGACCTCCAAAGGGATGGAAGAATAAATTAATGATAGGGTGGTGAGTAAGTGCTGGAACAAGAGAATGCTGATAGTTGCACAACACTGTGAATGTACTTAATGCCACTGAGTTGCACACCTTCAAATGGTTACAGTGGTAATTTTTATCTTGTGTGTATTTTCTCATAATAAAAAAGTAATCAATGCACATCCATCAGACACTGATTCAGAAATGAAAATTCAGAAATGAAAAAAGAATCAAAAGCTTAAAGCTGCCCAAGTCCATTATCACATGAGTCTATACCGTAGTTCATAGATACACAAATGTTATGAGCAAAATCACATCTACTCAAGGAGAAAGAACCACCGCATACATCGTGGTGAGCCTATCAGGCTGGCATTACATCTGACATCAAATTAGAATAAAAAATCGAAAACAATGACGAGACATTATCAAAAGGAAATCCCCTAGACTGGCAAAGGGATCTGTAGGGGTTGGCAAACCCGTGGCCCCCGGGCTGAATCCAGTCCCATTGCCTGTTTTTGTGTTGCCTGGGAGTTAAGAATGGTTTTCACATTTTCCAGTGGTTGAGAAAAAAAGCAAGAGGAGAGTACTGTTTCATGACACATGACCATGAAATGAAATATACATTTCAGTGCCCCTAAATAAGCCTTTACTGGAACACAGGCCACCCCCCCCAATTCCTTTAGGTACTGTACATGGTGCTTTTGCGCCATAATGGCAGATTTCAGTAATGGCGACAGAGACCATATGGCCTGTAAAGCCAAAAATATTTTCTACATGACCCTTTGAGCCATTTGCCGGCCCTTGCTCTGGAAGGTGGACGGTACTTCTAGATGAAGGTGGGCCACCCCGGAGGGGACCCACCTCAGAGACAGACTGGGGGGCCCCTTCTTAAAAAAGCCACCCTGCAGAGAAATGTTCATCAAAAGGGGGAATCCAGTTCAGCACCCTTGAAGGGCCTGCTCCACGGGGCTGCAAGGCCAGAGGCATAGCGGATGCTCGGGAGGATGGGGCCACTGTGGTATCAACAGCCTCACCTGCCCTGTGCTCCAACACACCCTCACCTGCATTTCTTTTTTGAAGTAAAGTTGATTTACAATGTTGTGTTAATTTCTGCTGTACAAAGTGATTCAGTTATACACATATATACAGTCTTTTTTTATATTCTTTTCCATTATGGTTTATCACAGGATATTGAATATAGTTCGCTGTGCTATACAGTAGGTTGTTGTTTATACATCCTATATATAATAGTTTGCATCTGCTAATCCCAAACTCCCAATCCATCCCTCTCCCTCTCCCCCTCCCTCTTGGCAACCACAAGTCTTTTCTCTATGTCTGTGAGTCCGTTTTTTTTCATAGATAGATTCATTTGTGCCATATATTAGATTCCACATGTAAGTTATATCATATGGTATTCGTCTTTCTCTGTCTGGCTTACTTCACTTAGTATGATAATCTCTAGGTCCATCCATGTTGCTGCATGCACTTTCTTTTTCTTTTCTTTTTTTGTTTTTTTGGTGCACTGTGCAGCTTTCGGGATCTTAGTTCCCCGACCAGGGATTGAACCTGGGGCTATGGCAATGAAAGCACCAAGTCCTAACCACTGGACTGCCAGGGAATTCCCACACCCTCACCCACATTATCTGCTTCCTGCTTTCTTCCCTTTCAAAGCTTCTGTACATGTGTGATAGTCAACATCCCAGGTATAGCAGCCTTAGGAGGAGGAGGGATGGAAGCATAGCTGAGGACCTAGTTGGTGCCCAATATTTAAATATTAGCTCTTTGAATTTTCCCCACAACTCTCGTAGAAAGTGGGCATTATTAGCCCCACTTTGTAAATAATATTAGCTACTTCCCCGCCCTTTTTGTCTGAGTGATTGCCATGGTCCCTGGCATTATTCTATGAGCTGTATATAAATTAAATCATTTCATCCTCAGAACAGCTCTACAAATAAGTACAAGTATTATACTCATTTTACAACTGAGATCACTGAGGTCAAGGTATATTAAGTAATTTGCCCAGAGTTGCTCAAAAAGAAAACACAGGGCCAGGATTTGCACCCAGGTACCTTGGCATGGAGCTAGGGCCTGAACCGTTCAGCTGGGCCGTCTGCCACTGCAGAAGTGCCAAGAGGTTCTTGATTTTGCTAAGGAAACACAGATGGTAACAGCAGAGCAGGTGGCATTTCAGTTCTTTCTACCGCTTCTTAAGTGATCGTAACCCAAGACATGGGAAACCAGAAAACGGCCTTCGTTTGTCAAGAGACCACTACGTTTTACAATTCTAAGCCTCCTCTTCCGATGCCTAGCAATGGGGACGGCTGTCAACTGCTCTTCTTAAAGCAGAACTTGACCGGTAATAAAGTGAAAACCTGTCGTTTTTCTGATCAGGTTGACCTTCCTGATCTGAATTGGAATACTGGCTTTTCAACCAGATCTTTTCAGAACCGAGATTGATTTGTTGAAGGAGAAAAAGAAGAATATCAACTCTGCTACTGTTGTACGTAAGACAATGACTACAAGAAGACCAACTTTCTCTGATAGATGAAGTTTATCCAGAGACAGAGAACTTCTTTGGCTCCAAACAGGCTAAGAAGGCTGAAGGAATCTTTGAGGGAAATTGTCTGTGTATGGGACGTCCCTGGTGGCGCAGTGGTTAAGAATCCACCTGCCAACGCAGGGGACACAGGTTCGAGCCCTCTGGGAAGATCCCACATGCTGCGGAGCAACAAAGCCCGTGTGCCACGACTACTGAGCCTGCGCTCTAGAGCCCGCGAGCCACAACTACTGAACCCATGCGTCACAACTACTGAAGCCGGAGCGCCTAGAGCCTGTGCTCCGCAACAAGAGAAGCCACCCAATGAGAAGCCCGCTCACCGTAACGCTTTATTAAAAAAAAAAAAAAGTTTGCTGAGGACACCAGCTCAGCACAATGGGTTCCTACGACTCATGTCTGCCTAAAATGGATTGCAGCTTGTCAGCAGCTCCTTGGAAGAACCAGACGCCTTGGAATGATGGGGAAGACCAGATGCAAAATGCCAGCGCGCAGAAGGAAACTTTGTTTCTTGTTTCTGGAAGCATCAGGGGGGTTGACTCAGCAGGTTAAGGACAGGCTGGCCCCCCCAGGTGTCTCCTCCCTGGCCCACAGTACCTCCTCTCCTCCCACCCTGTTCCCACCTGGGGCTTGCAGCAGAGACTGAGATGCCCCAAGGCCTTGCCTGGGACAGTGAAGCAGAGAATGAATCCTCAGAGGCATTTTGCAGGTGCAGAAATGCTACCCGGATGCAAACAGGAATATACTGCTAAGGTGACAAGAATGTTGGTGTGAATAACATCCAGGGGGACCCTGCGGTTTGCATTTCTAAAGTGAAAATAAAAGATCAGAAGCCAATACGGTGGCAATGAGATCCTGTTATGTGCATAAGAGCTGGTATTCGTTTCAGCCGGCTGCACTACAAAAAGATGTGAGAGCTACATTTTGTTTTAAGCTTCAATCATATTCCTTCCACCCTTGTTTCGATTTTGCCAACACTTACCAAACGGCTAATCTGAGCCAAGTCGTGTGCCAGCTTCTGGAAGAACAGGATGAATCAGGCACAGTCCCTGACCACAAGGAGTTCAAATCTAGCATCTCCTGCAGACCTCTGAGGGGTCAACCCCGAGTGTTGTACTTGCTGACTTGTGCTTTTGAGGGGAGAAGCACAGCAGGCTGGGACTCACAGCTGCCACCCCACAGTCCCAGGGTCCCCCCCTGTCCTCTGTTCCCCACCACACAGAGGGTGGAACAGTTTGCACGGCTCTGTAATCTCAGCCACAAAGAGCAGCCCCAACCTTTGTTCCCGTGAAACTCTAGGTCGATCTGTAACTATGGCCACACTGCAACCCGGTGCCATCTGATAAGGACAGAATTTAAAACAGCGCTCACAATTCCTGCCAGCATCAGCCATGAACATCGGCCAACCTACTCGGTCTGGGCTGAGCGTCAAGTGCAGGAGCCGTAAAATGAAAAGTGGAGGCGAGAACTCAGCTGCCACCTCAAACAAGATGACACACACTCACACGCGCACTGGCATCCGCACGCCCTCTCCCCGGTGCTTTGACCCAAGTACTTAAGTGATTCTATCCCCAATGTCTAGAAAGAGGAAGCAGTGCTGAGCACAGTGCTTTGAAAAATAAACATGTGCAATTCAATAGCTTTGCAGAAAGGAGATCAACAGGGCAGGGCTGGCTTTCCTCTGGTTCTTGCACAGGAACACACCCAGCTGGAGTTTGTACAAGAGCCATCTCCAGCCCCTGATCCTGGGAGCTGACTGGGAAGGTGTTTAGAAAGTGAAAGCTGCAGGCATCATTTGGCAGAAATTACTGGAACCCAGCCCGTCTTATATCAGCTGTGTTCCAAACATACAGAGAGATGTTCTGAAACTAAGCTAGTTTGGCAATCATTTTCGGGTAGCAAAAGAGAAGGAGGCTGGTAACTAAGAATTTCCCAGAATGCCTGGTGGTCCAGGCCTTGCCATGAGGGCTTTCCGTGCATTGTCTCATGGAATCCTCACCACTACCTTCTGAAGTGATTACTGTTACCATTTCCATTTCACAGAAGGGGAAACCGAGCTTTAGCGAGATTAAGCCCTTTGCCTAAATGTCATGTATCCCTGCCTCGTGCTTGCCACCTCCTTCCCAGCAGGATTGCCTCTGCTGTTCCCCTGAAGTGGCAGAGGGTGATGCACAGACCGCCCAGAGAGGCCTAGCCCCGCCCAGAGAGCCCTGGCTCCGGAATGCAAGGAGCAGGGCAAAGTGCATTCATGTCTTTGTACTTGGCAACAAAATCTCCCTTCCCCATTCTTTTTGGACATCGGGTGCATTCAGCTGAGATAACCCTACCCCTCAGTTCCTGGGTGCAAGTTTGAGAGGAACAGGATATTTATAGTTTCATAGTATCTCCCCACAGATTAAGACTAACATCATGTGCCTCTTGGTGTGATGCACTAAGATATGGTTATGAAGCACTTCTGCCAAAACACATCATCTGAACCTAATCATGAGGAACAAATGAGACAGGCCCAAATGAGGGGCACTCTACAAACTCTGCAGGAAATGACAGGAGAGACAGAGCCAGGCTGAGGGGCTGTAAGGTGACCCAGCCACTGCAAGCATCGTTGGATTCTGTAACAGGGAAGAGCAATTTCTCTAAAGGCCATTACTGGGTCAGTTGGTGAAATTTGAATATGGCGCGTACATTAGATCCTATATCGTATTAATGATAAATTTCCTGACTGCGACAATTGTATTGTGGTTATATAAGAGAATGTCCTCATTCTCGGAGGCAAAGGGCAAACTAATACGATTTAACTCTCAGGTCATTTAGGAACAATAACAACAATGATAGCATGTATAGATACAGAGAAACAAAAAGATAAAGCAAATGTGGCAAAATATTAACAATCAGTGGATCTGTGCCATTTGCAACAAGATGGATGAAACTAGAGGGTATTATGCTTAAGTCAGACAGAGAAAGACAAATACTCTATGTTATCACATATATGGAAACTAAAAAATAAAACAAATGAATAACTATAACAAAAACAGACTTACAGATGGAGAAAACAAACTAGTGGTTATCAGTGGGGAGAGGGAAGCGGGGAGGGGCAAGATAGAGGTAGGGGATTAAGAGATATCAACTACTATGTCTAAAATAGATAAGCAACAGGGTATATTGTACAGTATAGGGAAATACAGCCATTATTTTGTAATAACTTAAAAAAAAGAAAAATACACCAAAACATTAAGAGTGAAATTGGCTTATGTTTTTGTCTTTTGCTCTTCCTATCAGTGCTAAAAAATAAAAAAGTAACAATAATAAAGAATAAAAAAGCTAATAATAGAGAAAAAAACATAGTATCTTGTAGAACCCATAAGGTGGTTGCTCTTAAATTCCACTAACTGTGTAGGTGGCTGAGAGCAATTAAACAGAAATGAATGACTACAGAAGAGAAAGCAGGTTTGGGGCAGGGAAGTCATTAAGTGCAAAACCCACACAGAGCGCGATGCACATTCCCTAGGAAGACTAGAAACCACTACAGAACATTCTGGAGTTCTTCTAACCTCCTTCCATTTCTAGGCCCTTTCCTGGATTTCACAGTAAATATCCACAGCCAGAACCATCACCGACATGGAATCCCAAAGGGAGACAATTATCCAACAAGCAAAATAGACGGCTCATTCACTTTTGGGTCCTGTCTATACTGACAGAAGCCACTGGGTGAGAGGTAAGAGTGCTTGACTCTGCCTGTCTGTCTCTCTCCACACACACACACACACACACACACACACACACACACACACACCATCACACCATCACACCATCACACCATCACACCATCACACCATCACATCACCCAGGGTTCTCCCGGTCTGAATCCCCATAAGCGCATATATAACGGCACGGTGCTCTGCCTGACACGCTAACCACCCGCTACTCTGAGAAGCTCTTCTGTTGGGAATGATACAGTTCCCACGAGTCTCTGTGACAACCACCCCAGAGGTGAGAACAGGAACTCTGCTGTTTCAAGGCAGATAGGCTCAAAGGGCTATCTTTGACCACAGTTGTTCCTTGAGGGATAGAAAAAGCTTAAGTTGGAGGTTATTTATAGGGAGAGAATATTAGCAACCCAAAAGTGAATTAGCCATCTGGAAGTCAAAGCTTGGCAAAAGTGCTGACCAATAGCTCGCGGCTGGGGAAATTAGATCAAGATATCCACATCTTGAAAGAGGAAAGAGCTGGAAAATCTGAAAACAGTTTCTTGTAGCCCATCAACCAAAACTAGTCCAAACATGACGAGGAACAGGTCAAAGGAAATGAACTCAGGAATTTGGACCTTGTGGAGGCAACCGACTTAGCTGACTGGAACTGGTTCCTGTTTCCCCTTGGAGCCTGGCTAGGCTGAAGGCGGTGAGTTTCCCACCCAGCCTGCTGGTGCAGCATAGGGTCCAAGCTGGATGGGCCTGGCTCGGGGGAGCAAAGGGGCTCATATATCCTGCAGAGACGACAAAATTTTGGAAGGGAGTCTTCAGGTAATGAAAGTTTCGAAGCACATGAATGCAGGTTTAAATATTTCTCTCTCTCTCTCTCTCTTTTTATTGAAGTATAGTTGATTTACAATGTTGTGTTAATTTCTGCTATACAGCAAAGTGACTCAGTTACACAGATATATTATTTTTTATGTTCTTTTCCATTATGGTTTATCCCAGGAAATTGAATATAGTTCCCTGTGCTACACAGTAGCACCTTGTTGTTGATTCATTCTATATGTAATAGTTTGTATCTACTAACCCCAAACTCCCAGTCCACGGTTTAAATGAAGGTTTAAATTATTTTTAGGTGGCTGCCAGTGAAATGTTAAATGTCCTCTGGGACTTGATGTCATTCTCTTTAGTTTAAATCTCACATTATATCCTTGCTGTCCTTTGCCTCCACACTGCCCATTAACTGTGACCTCAACCCAGCCCAAGTTCTTAAGACCATTAAGGTGGACAGTCAAACTCATATAAACATCCCCACCAGAGTGAGTAACCGCAGGCCCAACTTCCTTCCGAAGGTGCGATTATATATTTATATGAAACGTACAATAACAACCCTTGTGTGTTATTGACCTGCCTGTGTTGAAAGAGAATGTTTTGTTGAGGGGACTGAGTGTCCTGGAAGGAAGTTGCTCAATCTAAGTGAAAACCAAACCGTGGCTTTGGTTTCCTCGGGAAATTTTGCAGTAACTGCTTCTCTTTAATTAGTGAGCGTGGGTTTGACCAAAGCCGTCACCTAGACCCCGCCTAGCATGTGTAAACATGAGCAGTACACAGGCCGGGGACATCACACCGGTCATCTTTGCCATCCTATAGCCATGGACGTGTTTGAGTCTTGGAAGGAACCGCCCAGTCTCGGGGGGGGGTTTCAAATTTTTTTCTAAGTCGGGGTAGGGGGGGATGGATTGGGAGTTTGGGGTTAGCAGATACAAACTATTATATATAGAATGGATAAAGAACAAGGTCCTACGGTATATAGCACAGGGAACTATATTCAATATCCTGTGATAAACCATAGTGGAAAAGAATATGAAAAAGAATATATACGTATAACTGAATCACTTTGCTGTACAGCAGAAATTAACATTGTAAATCAACTTTACTTCAATAAAAAAGAAGAAAGAAAAAAAAGAAAATCAAAATTTTTTCTACGTCTACTATGGATGGAAGGCAAGGGAGGGGAGGAGAAGGGGGAGGGGAGAGGGAAGAGGAGAAAGATGAGACTTTGGTTCATAGCAGGGTCACTTCTCTCTGTCACAGGTTAACAGGTCCACATTCCAAAGGGGTTCCAATGTCGATAAAAGGTAATTAACAACCATGGATTAGTCTTTGCCATTTCACGGATGAGGAAATGAAAGTCCAGGGCGGTTAAGTGGCTGGCCTAAGGCTGTGAGTTACAGGAAATGGCCAAGGCTTCTGACTTCATGTCCAGGGCCCCTTCTCCCTACTGCACACCACCCAGTAACACCAAGGAGAGACCAGTGACAGGGGCTGTGGTAAGTCTCCTGACGGGCAGATTGACAGGGGATCCACTGATCAATTCTGTATCAATTCCTACTAAGCAGGCAGCATTGTGCCGGCTTCTGCGAGGCACAGAAAAGGGTTTAAGTCATGTCATCTTTCCCACGAGGAGCTTACTCTGTATTTGCAGAGACGTGACAGATGTTCAAAACATGTAAATATCAGTGCAAATCCAGGATGGTGGAGCGTGGAAATCACCGCCGTGGGAATCAGAAGAGGGAGAGCGCTCTTCGAGGAAGCTCAGTGGGGAGGCTTCCTGGGGGAGGTGAGCCTGGCGCTGAGCCTTGGAGCAGGGCAGCCCTGGGGACCCCATGAGGACACTGTCAGCTGCAGAAATGGAGGGGCCATGAGGATGTAAGGGGGTATCCTGGCACTGGGATTTGTTCACACTAGGAAATACCGAGAGAGAAGGCAAAGAGGCAGGAGCCAGGGGGTTGATGCGCACCCAGAACTCGGTGCCGGCAGACAAGAGGGAAGATGAGGAGAGACGTTGCTCAGAGCTGCCTGGACCCATCGGCTTCTCCATCCTCTACCCTCCCACCCACTGATCTGCGAGTCACAGTAAGGCAGCATCCTGTCGACAGCCACTGCTGGGTCCTTAGATCAGACTTTTATCACCCCACCTACTCCTGGTCCTCTCACTGCTGGTCTGGCCCCTTCTAATGGCCACCAGAATTCTCTTGCTACAAAGCCAATGCTACCATGTCCTCACTCTGCTTTAAGACCCAAGGAACCCATTGTCTGTTGGATAAGGCCACACTCCTTTGCAGGGCAGACCAGCCCCTTCATAGTCTGACCACACCTACTTTATGGCCTCTTCCCTCTTGTACCCTTGGCCCCAGGCTGATGTCCTTACAGCCCCTTCCTGTAAACCACATGCAACACCCTGCACAACTCTCTGAATCCTCCATGCCTTTCTGGCATAGTACCTTATTTTGTAGTTAGTCTTTGATTGTCTTCTAACTTTTCTTTGAAACTCACCTCAAATGCATCACCTCCTCCAGGAAGCCTCCCTTCCTTGATGCTCAGGTTCCTGGCCCTGAGCTCCGATAGCACATCGTTGGGCCTATTCTGTCCCCATTTGTTTTTTGTTTGTTTTTCCTTTTTTGGCTGTGCTGTGCGGCATGCAGGACCTTAGTTCCCTTACCAGAGATCGAACCCATGCCCCCTGCAGTGGAAGCACAGAGTCTTAACCACTGGACCACAAGGGAAGTCCCTGTCCCCATTTGTTTAAATATCTACCTCTAGAAGGCAGAGCTGGGAACCCAGGGCTGATTCTCATTGTGTTCTGCCCAGGGCCTGATGTGGATCACGGTTCATAGAAAACTGCTTAATAAATGTCTGGTGAATGAATGAATAAGTGGAGGAGTATGAGAGAGGGCTAAAAAATCGAAGGCAGATTTTCAGGCTGTTGGGGTTAAAGGAGTAGAAGACACCATGCACAGATGTGGTGCCACAAAAGGCTCGGGTTTGCCTTGCTGGGGCCACCCGCTCTGTTACTGACACCTCCATTCTCTAAGGCTGGGATTAGGGCTCCAGGAGGGGCATCTCCGGCCCCAAGCTAACTTCAGTGATCACAACAGTGGAGGTCTAACATACTTTAAGAAGCTATTTTGATGCTGAAAGCCCAAACATAACACAGTAAATCAGAAAGAAAAAATAAATTTAGCCATAATCCCATGACCTCAATACAATCACTCTTCTTAATTTTTTTTAAATTTATTTTTACTTATTTATTTTTGGCTGCGTTGGATCTTTGTTGCGGTGGGCGGGCTTCTCACTGCGGTGGCTTCTCTTGTTGTGGAGCACGGGCTCTAGGAGCGCGGGCTTCAGTAGTTGTGGTGCGTGGGCTCAGTAGTTGTGGCTTGCAGGCTCTAGAGCGCAGGCTCAGTGGTTGTGGTGTACGGGGCTTAGTTGCTCCATGGCATGTGGGATCTTCCCAGACCAGGGCTCGAACCCATGTCCCCTGCATTGGCAGGGAGATTCTTAACCACTGCATCACCAGGGAAGCCCCAGTCAATTACTCTTATTTTTCACTTTCCCTCCCAGTCTTCTCCCTTACGTCTTGTGATGGTTAGTTTTAGGCATCATCGTGACAGGGCCAAGGGATGAACTGGTGAAACATGACCCTGGGTGAGTCTGTGAGGGTGTTTCGAAGGAGATTAGCATTTAAATCAGTAAACTGAGTAAAGATCTTTCTCACCCTTGTGGGAGGGCATCATCCAATCCATTGAGGACCAACCCTGATAGAACAAGAAGGCACAGGAAGGGTGAATTCTCTTCTCTCTGTCTCTCTCTCTCTCTCCTTGAGCTGGGACATCACCTTCTGCCCTTGGACATCAGGCCTTCAGACTCAGGCTGGGGCTTACACCGTTGACCCCCGCCCTGGTTCTCAGGCACTCAGATTTGGACTGAACCACACCACCAGCCTCTGGGCCTCCAGCTTGCAGATGGCAGACTGTGGGACTTCTCAGCATCCATAATCCCAGGAGCCAATCCCTCATAATAAATCTCTTCCTCAAATCAACATGGTGTACACCTTAAGCTTACACAATGTCATATGTCAGTTATATCTCAATAAAGCTGGACGAAAATCTCTTTCCATATATCTATACATATCCTATCAGTTCTTTTTCTCTGGAGACCTCTGACTGATACACGTCTATCATTGCAGTTATCGTTTTTTAAAATATAATATTGGGTTGGCCCAAAAAGTTCGTTTGGATTTTTCCATAACATCTTACAGGAAAACCCGAATGAACTTTTGTGGCCAACCCACTAAGTAAGCAAAGTCAAAATTCTTGAGACGATGTCTTTGATTTGCTTCCCAGTGCTCTTCACACAGTGGGTGCTTAATAAGTCATTTGAGGCAGACTGGCTCGTATCTTGAGTAAAAGCTTTTCTCAGAGACAGTGTCACCCTGGCCGTGACTCTTCCAGAAGGAAGCTAGTGAGAACATCTCTCATCACTTCCAGCCTTCTCTTTCCTACCTCAAACCCACTTTTTCCCTTTAAATCTCTTTTTTTTCCCCCCAGCTTGTGGGATCTCAGTTCCCTCACCAGGGGTGGAACCCAGGCCCTCCGCAGTGAAAGCGCAGAGTCCTAACCACTGGACCACCAGGGAATTCCCTCCCTTTGAGTCTTATTTTTATTCCTTCAATCAGTCCTTTAGTCAACAAACACGAGTGCCGACTGCAGAGCGGCCCCCGGCTGGGCCCTGCGCTCCGTGCCGGGGTGGGGGGTTGACTGCCTGCAGCCCCACTGCCCCCTCGAGACCCTGGATCAGTGGCTTGTTATTCAGGACTTATCCAGCTCCCAACTAGGAGTCCAGGTGCACCCAGGCCCCTTCTTTTGTGCGAGCTGCACCCAGAAACAGAATTGTCTAGCTGCCCCGAGAAAACCCACAGTTGAGATTGTGTCAGCAAGCCTCTGTTCTGTTTCTATAAAGGACAGCCTATTAGGTAACAATCCATCCCAAGTGGAAAACATGCCTTTTGTAAGGCCTGCAATGACCTCTTGCCTCATCCCCCTTCAAGCCCACAGTCCTCTTCCTCGGAAACAACGAGGTTGACCAACTACAGAGAGTCTCCAAAATGTCTTTTCTAGCTTTAAAGAAAACGGGGACTCTAGCCTCAGGGAGACAAAAGATGGCACTGCGTGAGGGGAGCTCCAGGGAGTGGGGCTGAGCCAGAGGGGCCCTCGTCCTGGGTGGGAAACCACCTTTCCCAAACTTCTGCTGCAGGGAACGTCCGGGAGGGTAGGCTCGGGAAGGCCAAGTTGCCGCTGCACGGGGCTCAGAGGAAGGGATTGCTTGGGTGGAGGCGAAATGCTACACCAACTGGGGAGGAATTCATCTCCAATCCTGAGACCTAAAGAACCATGTTCCCCTGTGATGGGGTGGGGGGCACCTTGGCCTCCCCATAAACCCACGAACCTAGGATGAGGCAGGAAAGAAAGTCACACTTCTCACTCACCAGCACTCTTACAGGGAGGGTGACTGAGCAGGGTGTCCTCCAGAACTGTGGGCTTTCTTATGCACGCGCACACGCACACACACACACTCTTGCGGGCTGAGTCCCCCTGATTTTCATGTGTTGAAGTTCTCACCCCCAGAACCTCAGAATGTGACTGTATTTGGAGACAGGGCCTTTAAAGAGATGATTTAGGTAAAAGGAGGTCATTAGGCTGGGCCCTAATCCAGTATGACTGGTGTCATTACACAGACAGACAGAGGGAAACCATGTGGACACAGCAGGAAGACGGCCGTCTACAAGCCAAGGAGAGAGGCCTCAGGAGAAGCCAACCCTGTCGACACCTTGATCTTGAACTTCCAGCCTCCAAACCTGTGAGACAACAGATGTTGGCTGTTTAAGCTGCTCAATCTGTGGTGCTTTGTTATGGCAGCCTGAGCAGACTACCACACCCTTCCCACAAATTCACACACACACACACTCTCATACAAAAATCACTCACACACGTGTACACAGGCTCACGCAGAACCGCACACTTACCCACCATCTGCACAGACACACTCACGAATCCTCATCTCCCAACCCCACACCATCTACACAACTCCGCTCCCTTCACACACTCACACGCACTGCCTGAGGCCAGAGACTCAGGCCCACACTGAGGCCGGTTCCCTTCCTCGAATAGTGGGCTTTGCTCTCCATCAAGCTCACTCCTCTCATCCCGGGCCCTTTGCCTGGACTGACTTCCTGCATCCTGACCCTCCCTGGTGCCTGGCAACGTGCTCTCCTGTCCTGACCTTGGCCGGCACCAGGAGCTGGGAGGCCTAGACTCCGATGAGCACGGGCAAGGAGCAAACATTGGGAACCTCAGGATTCTCATCTCCAAAATCAGTGTTTATGCTAGCACAGCAGTTCTCAAAGCGTGGCCCCCAGACCAGCAACATCAGGACCACTGGGAATTTGCTAGGAACGCACACTCTCAGGCCCCACCCAGACCTACTCATCAGAGCCTTCGGGTGGGTGGAGCCCAGAAGTCTGAGTTTTAACACGTCCTTTGGGCAGTTCTGGTGCAGGCTAAGGTTTGAGAACCACTGAACTGGGCGATCGCTAAAATTCCTGCTAGGGAATAAACCTCCCAGACTCAGCATTAAGTGTGGTCATTATGATGAGTAGTATTTATGAAACACCTTCAGTGTGCCCAGCCCTTTGCAAACATTAACTCTACAACAACCCTCTAAAATAAGTGTCATTAAACATATTTTCCAGATGAGTGCAATGAGGGCCAGAGAGGTTAAGTAACTAACCAAGGGACACACAGCTGGAGGTGAGCCGGAGAAGGAGGTGCACCAGGGCTCCCTCACTGAGTGGTCCCCCCTACTCCACCTGGGCTACCACAGTGACAAGTACCTGGCCTGCTGTCAGTTCTCAGTGCAGGTCACTCACTTTCTGGGGGTCCTATGACCTATGACCTGCTCTTCCCACCTTAACCAACTTTGCCAGCCTCCCTCACCGCCCTACTTGTTACGGTACCTTGGAGCTCTCCCCCACCTCCCATCCCCTGTCCAGCACTGAGCCCTGCCTTCCTTCTCTTTCCACGGTAGTGGCTGGCGGGGCATCACAACCGTTCCACGGGTTGACACCATTGTTAGAACCAGCTTGGCTCCTGAAGGAAAGAGGCCAGGCCTAAGTTCAAGACCTGTGATGGCCTGAAAAAACACAGCCTCTCCCCTCACAACTTCCCCTAACAGAAAAACCTCCTGCAGGCAATGTTGAGATTTCCAAGGCCTTGATCCTCACACAGTGCAAAAGCCTGTGGGAGAAACAAGGTTTCCCTAGTGTTTCCATAGGTGAGGCCTGGGGCACGTGGGCACTGAGCAGACGCAGGGCCCTCCACGGGACTGGTGTGAGCAGGGAAGCCTGTCCGCCCGGAGGCCGCCCTTCCTGGTTCCCTAGCACCAGCACCCTGGTCGCCTCAGCAGTGCATGGCCGGGCTGCGCCCCATGAGGACAGGGGTCTTGTCTGTCTGCACTGCTCTATGCTTAATTTTTACATATAGGAAGTGCCAAGTCAATATTTGTTGATTGAATGAATGAATTCTTGCTCTATCTACCAGAGTTTACATCAGCAGCAGCTTTGTATACAGGCATGTACACACACACACATGTGCTCATGCTCCGGGGCTGGTGGAGACACCGAGGGGAGGAGAGAGTCAGGAAGCAGGACAGGGCAGCCAGGCAGGGGAGGCTGGTGTGGAGCAGGAGGAAAGCACAGAGGGACAGAGCGGGGTGGGAATGGACTGTTGCACAGCTGAGGCCAGTAAAAACAAAACCGAGAGACTTCCCTGGTGGAGCCGCAGTTAAGACTCTGCGCTCCCAACGCAGGGGGCCTGGGCATGATCGCTTGTCAGGGAACGAGATCCCACATGCATGCTGCAACTAAGAGTTCACATGCCACAACTAAGGAGTCTTCAAGCCACAATTAAGGAGCCCACCTGCTGCAACTAAGACCCGGCTCAACCAAATAAATAAATATTAAAACAAAGCAAGGGGGAGACCTTCAAGATGGCGGAGGAGTAAGACATGGAGATCAGCTTCCTACCCACAAATACATCAGAAATACATCTACATGTGGAACAACTCCTACAGAACACCTACTGAACGCTGGCAGAAGACCTCAGACCTCCCAAAAGGCAAGAAACTCCCCACGTACCTGGGTAGGGCAAAAGAAAAAAGAAAAAACAGAGACAAAGAATAGGGACGGGACCTGCACCAGTGGGAGGGAGCCATGAAGGAGGAAAGGTTTCCACACACTAGAAGCCCCTTCGCGGGCGGAGACTGCAGGTGGCGGAGGGGGTAAGCTTCGGAGCCGCGGAGGAGAGCACAGCAACAGGGGTGTGGAGGGCAAAGCGGAGAGATTCGCGCACAGAGGATCGGTGCCGACCGGCACTCACCAGCCCGAGAGGCTTGTCTGCTCCCCCGCCGGGGCGGGCGGGGCTGGGAGCTGAGGCTCGGGCTTCAGTTGGAGCGCAGGAAGAGGACAGGGGTTGGCGGCGTGTACACAGCCTGAAGGGGGCTAGTGCACCCCAGCTAGCCAGGAGGGAGTCCGGGGAAGTCTGGAGCTGCCAAAGAGGCAAGAGACCATTGTTTCGGGGTGCGCGAGGAGAGGGGATTCAGAGCACCACCTAAATGAGCTCTAGAGACGGGCGCGAGCCGCGGCTATCAGCGCAGACACAAGAGATGGACATGAAACACTAAGGCTGCTGCTACAGCCACCAAGAAGCCTGTGTGCAAGCACAGGTCACTCTCCACACCTTCCCTCCCGGGTACCTGTGCAGCCCGCCTCTGCCAGGGTCCCGTGATCCAGGGACAACTTCCCCGGAAGAACGCACGGCACACCTCAGGCTGGTGCAACGTCACACCGGCCTCTGCCGCCGCAGGCTCGCCCCGCACCTGTACCCATCCCTCCCCCCGGCCTGAGTGAGCCAGAGCCCCCGAATTAGTGGCTCCTTTAACCCCGTCCTGTCTGAGTGAAGAACAGACGCCCTCAGGTGACCTACACACAGAGGCGGGTCCAAATCCAAAGCTGAACCCCAGGAGCTGTGCGAACAAAGAAGAGAAAGGGAAATCTCACCCAGCAGCCTCAGGAGCAGCAGATTAAATCACCACAATCAACTTGATGTACCCTGCATCTCTGGAACACCTGAATACACAATGAATCATCCCAAACCTGAGGCGGTGGACTTTGGGAGCAACTGTAGACTTGGGGTTTGCTTTCTGCATCTAATTTGTTTCTGGTTTTATGTTTATCTTAGTTTACTATTTAGAGCTTATTAGCACTGGTAGATTTGTTTACTGATTTCGTTGCTCTCTTCCTTTTTTAAAAATATATAGATATATTTTTTTTTCCTTTTTCTCTTTTTGTGAGTATGTATATGTATGCTTATGTGTGTGATTTTGTCTGTATAGTGTTGCTTTTACCATTTCTCCTAGGGTTCTGTCTGCCCTGTTTTTTTTTAATATAGTTTTCAGCTCTTGTTATCATTGGTGGATTTGTTTTTTGGTTTTGTTGCTCCCTTTTTTCTTTCTTTCTCTTTTTTTAAATTACTTTTTAATACTTTTATTTTTAATATTTTTTAAATTTTTTTATAACTTTATTTCTTTTCATTATTTTTTTCTTCTTTCTTTTTTTCTCCCTTTTCTTCTCAGCTGTGTGGCTGGCAGGGTCATGGTGCTCCAGCTGGGTGTCAGTGCTGTGCCTCTGAGGTGGGAGAGCCGAGTTCAGGACACTGGTCCACCAGAGACCTCCCAGCTCCACGTAATATCAAATGGCAAAAGCTCTCCCAGAGATCTCCATCTCAACGCCAAGATCCAGCTCCACTCAACAACCAGCAAGCTACACTGCTGGACACCCTATGCCAAACAACTAGCAAGACAGGAACACAAGCCCACCCATTAGCAGAGAGGCTGCCTAAAATCATAATAAGGTCACAGACACCCCAAAACACAGCACCGGATGTGGTCCTGCCCCCCAAAAGACAAGATTCAGCCTCATCCACCAGAACACGGGTACTAGTCCCCTCCACCAGGAAGCCTACACAACCCAGTGAACCAACCTTAGGCACTGGGGGCAGACACCAAAAACAATGGGAACTATGAAGCTGCAGCCTGCAAAAAGGAGACCCTAAACACAGTGAGATAAGCAAAATGAGAAGACAGAGAAACACACAGCAGATGAAGGAGCAAGGTAAAAACCAACCAGACCAAACAAATGAAGAGAAAATAGGCAGTCTACCTGAAAAAGAATTCAGAATAGTGACAGTAAAGATGATCCAAAATCTTGGAAATAGAATGGAGAAAATACAAGATACGTTTAAAAAGGACCTAGAAGAACAAAGATCAAACAAACAATGATGAACAGCAAAATATATGAAACTAAAAATTTTCTAGAAGGGATCAATAGCAGAATAACTGAGGCAGAAGAACGGATAAGTGACCTGGAAGATAAAATAGTGGAAATAACTACTGCAGAGCAGAATAAAGAAAAAAGAATGAAAAGAATTAAGGACAATCCCAAGCACCTCTGGGACAACATTAAACGCAACAACATTCGAATTATAGGGGTCCCAGAAGAAGAAGAGAAAAAGAAAGGGACTGAGAAAATATTTGAAGAGATTAAAGTTGAAAACTTCCCTAATATGGGAAAGGAAAGAGTCAGTCAAGTCCAGGAAGTGCAGAGTCCCATACAGGATAAATCCAAGGAGAAACATGCCAAGACACATATTAATCAAACTATTAAAAATTAAATACAAAGAAAAAATATTAAAAGCAGCAAGGGATGGGCTTCCCTGGTGGTGCAGTGGTTGACAGTCCACCTGCCGATGCAGGGGACACGGGTTTGTGCCCAGTCCGGAAAGATCCCACATGCCATGGAGCGGCTAGGCCCATGAGCCATGGCCACTGAGCCTGCACATCCAGAGCCTGTGCTCTGCAACGGGAGAGGCCACAACAGTGAGAGGCCTGTGTACCGAAAAAAAAAAAAAAAAAGCAGCAAGGGAAAAACAACAAATAACATACAAGGGAATCTCCATAAGGTTAACAGCTGATCTTTCAGCAGAAACTCTGCAAGCCAGAAGAGAGTGGCAGGACATATTTAAAGTGATGAATAGGAAGAACCTACAACCAATATTACTCTACCCAGCAAGGATGTCATTCAGATTCGACAGAGAACTTAAAACATTTACAGACAAGCAAAAGCTAAGAGAATTCAGCACCACCAAGCCAGCTTTACAACAAATGCTAAAGGAACTTCTCTAGGTAGGAAATACAAGAGAAGGAAAAGACCTACAATAACAAACCCAAAACAATTAAGAAAATGGGAATAGGAACATACATATTGATAATTATCTTAAATGTAAATGAATTAAATGCTCCCACCAAAAGACACAGACTCGCTGAATGGATACAAAAACAAGATCTGTATGTATGCTGTCCACAAGAGACCCACTTCAGACCTAGGGACACATACAGACTGAAAGTGAGGGGATGGAAAAAGATATTCCATGCAAATGGAAATCAAAACAAAGCTGGAGTAGCAATTCTCATATCAGACAAAATAGACTTTAAAATAAAGACTATTACAAGAGACAAAGAAGGACACTACATAATGATCAAGGGATCAATCCAAGAAGAAGATATAACAATTGTAAATATTTATGCACCCAACATAGGAGCATCTCAATACGTAAGGCAAATACTAACAGCCATAAAAGGGGAAATCGACAGTAACACAATCATAGACGGGGACTTTAACGCCCCACTTTCACCAATGGACAGATCATCCAAAATGAAAATAAATAAGGAAACACAAGCTTTAAATGATACATTAAACAAGATGGACTTAATTGATATTTATAGGACATTCCATCCAAAAACAACAGAATACACTTTCTTCTCAAGTGCTCATGGAACACTCTCCAGGATAGATCATATCTTGGTTCACTAATCAAGCCCTGGTAAATTTCAGAAAATTGAAATCATATCAAGTATCTTTTCCGACCACAATGCTATGATACTAGATATCAATTACAGGGAAAAATCTGTAAAAAATACAAACACATGGAGGCTAGACAATACACTACTAAATAACCAAGAGATTACTGAAGAAATCAAAGAGGAAATCAAAAACTACATAGAAACAAATGACAATGAAAACACGATGACCCAATTCCTATGGGATACAGCAAAAGCAGTTCTAATAGGGAAGTTTATAGCAAGACAATCCTACCTCAAGAAACAAGAAACATCTCAAGTAAACAACCTAACCATACAGCTAAAGCAATTAGGGAAAGAAGAAGAAAAAACCCCCTAAAGTTAGCAGAAGGAAAGAAATCATAAAGATCAGACCAGAAATAAATGAAAAACAAATGAAGGAAATGGTAGCAAATATCAATAAGACTAAAAGCTGGTTCTTTGAGGAGATAAAAAAAATTGATAAACCATTAGCCAGACTCATCAAGAAAAAAAGGGAGAAGACTCAAACCAACAGAATTAGAAATGAAAAAGGAGAAGTAACAACTGACAGTGCAGAAGTAAAAAGGATCATGAGAGATTATTACAAGCAACTCTATGCCAATAAAATGGACAACCTGAAAGAAATGGACAAATTCTTAGAAAAGCACAACCTTCTGAGACTGAACCAGGAAGAAATAGAAGATATAAACAGACCAATCACAAGTACTGAAATTGACACTGTGATTTAAAATCTTCCAACAAACAAAAGCCTAGGACCAGATGGCTTCACAGGAGAATTCTATCAAACATTTAGAGAGGAGCTAAGAGCTATCCTTCTCAAACTCTTCCAAAATATAGCAGAGGGAAGAACACTCCCAAAATCATTCTATGAGGCCACCATCACCCTGATACCAAAACCAGACAAGGATGTCACAAAGAAAGAAAACTGCAGGCCAATATCACTGATGAACATAGATGCAAAAATCCTCAACAAAATACTAGCAAACAGAATCCAACAGCACATTAAAAGGATCATACACCATGTTCAAGTGGGATTTATCCCAGGAATGCAAGGATTCTTCAGTATATGCAAATCAATCAATGTGATACACCATATTAAGAAACTGAAGGAGAGGGCTTCCCAGGTGGCACAGTGGTTGAGAGTCCGCCTGCCGATGCAGGGGATACGGGTTCGTGTGCCTGTCCGGGAAGATCCCACGTGCCGCAGAGTGGCTGGGCCCATGAGCCATGGCCGCTGAGCCTGCGCGTCCGGAGCCTGTGCTCCACAACAGGAGAGGCCACAACAGTGAGAGGCCCGCGTACTGCAAAAAAAAAAAAAAAAAAAGAAATGGAAGGAGAAAAACCATATGATCATCTCAATAGATGAAGACAAAGCTTTTGACAAAATTCAACACCCATTTATGATAAAAATCCTCTAGAAAGTAGGCACAGAAGGAACTTACCTCAACATAATAAAGGCCATATATGACAAACTCACAGCCAACATCATGCTCAGTGGTGAAAAATTAAAAGCATTTCCTCTAAGGTCAGGAACAAGACAAGGTTTTCCACTCTCACCACTATTATTCAACATAGTTTTGGAATTTTTAGCCACATAATCACAGAAGAAAAAGAAATAAACAGAATCCACATCGGGAAAGAAGAAGTAAAGCTGTCACTGTTTGCAGATGACATGATACTATACATAGAGAATCCTAAAGATGCTACCAGAAAACTACTAGAGCTAATCAATGAATTTGGTAAAGTAGCAGGATACAAAATTAATGCACAGTAATCTCTTGCATTCCTATACACTAATGATGAAAACTCTGAAGGAGAAATTAAGGAAACACTCCCATTTACCCCTGCAACAAAAAGAATAAAATACCTAGGAATAAACCTACCTAAGGAGACAAAAGACCTGTATGCAGAAAACTGTAAGACACTGATGAAAGAAATTAAACATGATACAAATAGATGGGGAGATACACCATGTTCTTGGATTGGAAGACTCAACATTGTGAAAATGACTCTACTACCCAAAGCAATCTACAGATTCAATGCAATCCCTATCAAACTACCGATGGTATTTTTCACAGAACTAGAACAAAAAATTTCATAAGTTGTATGGAAACACAAAAGACCCCGAATAGCCAAAGCAATCTTGAGAAAGAAAAATGGAGCTGGAGGAATCAGACTCCTGGACTTCAGACTATACTACAAAGCTACAGTAATCAAGACAATATGGTACTGGCACAAAAACAGAAATATAGTTCAATGGAACAGGATAGAAAGCCCAGAGATAAACCCACACACATATGGTCACCTTATTTTTGATAAAGGAGGCAAGAATATACAATGGAGAAAAGACAGCCTCTTCAATAAGTGGTGCTGGGAAAACTGGACAGCTACATGTAAAAGAATGAAATTAGAACACTCCCTAACACTATACACAAAAATAAACTCAAAATGGATTAAAAACCTAAATGCAAGGCCAGACACTATAAAACTCCTAGAGGAAAACATAGGCAGAACACTCTATGATATAAATCACAGCAAGATCCTTTTCGACCCACCTCCAAGAGAAATGGAAATAAAAACAAAAATAAACAAATGGGACCTAATGAAACCTAAAAGCTTTTGCACAGCAAAGGAAACCATAAACAAGAAGCAAAGACAACCCTCAGAATGGGAGAACATATTTGCAAATGAAGCAACTGACAAAGGATTAATCTCCAAAATTTACAAGCAGCTCATGCAGCTCAATATCATAAAAACAAACAACCCAATCCAAAAATGGGCAGAAGCCCTAAATAGACATTCCTCCAAAGAAGATATACAGATTGCCAGCAAACACATGAAAGGATGCTCAACATCACTAATCATTAGAGAAATGCAAATCAAAACTACAATGAGGTATCACCTCATACCAGTCAGAATAGCTATCATCAAAAAACCTACAAACAACAAATGCTGGAGAGGGTGTGGAGAAAAGGGAACACTCTTGCACTGCTGGTGGGAATGTAAATTGATACAGCCACTATGGAGAACAGTTGGAGGTTCCTTAAAAAACTAAAAATAGAATTACCATATGACCCAGCAATCCCACTACTGGGCATACACCCTGAGAAAACCATAATTCAAAAAGAGTCATGTACCACAATGTTCACTGCAGCACTATTTGCAATAGCCAGGATATGGAAGCAACCTAAGTGTCCATCGACAGATGAATGGATAAAGAAGATGTGGCACATATATACAATGGAATATTACTCAGCCATAAAAGGAAACGAAATTGGGCTATTTGTAGTGAGATGGATGGACCTAGCGTCTGTCATACAAAGTGAAGTAAGTCAGAAAGAGAAAAACAAATACCGTATGCTAACACATATATATGGTATCTAAAAAAAAAAAGAGGTCATGAAAAACCTAGGGGCAGGATGGGAATAAAGACTCAGACCTACTAGAGAATGGACTTGAGGATAAGGGGAGGGGGAAGGGTAAGCTGTGACAAAGGGAAAGAGAGGCATGGACATATATACACTACCAAACGTTAGGTAGATAGCTAGTGGGAAGCAGCTGCATAGCACAGGGAGATCAGCTCGGTGCTTTGTGACCACCTAGAGGGGTGGGATAGGGAGGGTGGGAGGGAGGGAGACGCAAGAGGGAAGAGATATGGGGATATATGTATATGTATAGCTGACTTACTTTGTTATAAAGCAGAAACTAACACACCATTGTAAAGCAATTATACTCCAATAAAGATGTTAGAAAAAAAAAAAACTGAGCAGAGGCTAAAGGAAAAGAATCACGAATTGGAAATTGGGCCCGAGAGCTGATCATGCTTGAGGTCTGCTTACAAAAATGATCATTTGTGTTGAGTACAGAAGGGTCACTGATGAGACCAGAGATGGTCCCACGCCTGTGAACTTTGCTGACAGTCTGGACTTGGACCCAGCCATCGGGTTCCCTTGTGGGCAGGGCTAATCTGGCGGGATCTAGAGGTGCACCGAGGGGGGTTTTGTGGGCTGGACTTTCACCCTAAGTGACGCTATGACGCTAGGTTTGGTCTCACTTACTGTTTGTGGACGAAGCTTTTCATTCAGGGAAGCATTCTGCATAATCTTACACCCAGGGTGTCTTGCACAAGATGGCCTTGCAATGTGACCAGGCTGGGGACCCCACGCCTTCTAAATCCAGGTTAAGACCAAATCCTGCTAATCCCAACTCCTTCTCTTCCCCTGGGCTTGGCACCTCCGTCTTGATGGATCATCTGGTGAACCCAGGTAATTCCAGGAACCGAGGCCCAGACCTCATCTGAATGGGTCTGGCTCATCTGTTTCCCTGCAGCCACTGTAGTCTTCTTGGATGGTCTAGAACTTGGAATAGGTGGGCCACTGCTGCCTTCTAGGACCTGGAAACGGCTACAGAGAGCACCTCCCAGACAGATGGGCACTGCACACAAAGCCAAGCAGGTCCTTTGCAGCATTACCCTCGTGTGTGAGGTCAGCGAGTGGACACACTGCAGGCCATCATGCTGCCATGGGCAGGTCCCTCAGGGCCTGTCAGGAGGAGACTGAGGCTCGGAAAGGTGGAGCGACACAGCCACCAAGAGGGAAAGCCAGGGCTCCAGCTTGTGTCTTGTGGCTCCAGGTCTGTGTTCCTTTCACCCTGCCATAAAACCCTGGTTATAAATGACGAGCACGGTTCCTGGACAAACTGCTTCACTGGAATTCAATCCTGGAGAAGAAAAATGGCCCCTGCGATGGGTTTACTCGGTCCTGGAAGCTGCACGGCCTGTGTGATCCAGCCTCGTGAGCAACTCTCCCGCTCGCATTGTGTTCCTGGATTAAGGGTGATTGATGCCAGCTGAGGTTCTCACTGAGGCTCCGTGCATAGCGAGTAAAATCACAGGTGTTGGGATCCTCCCGCTCAGCACAGCCAGGCAGATACCTTCTTATATCCTTGTAAAGCAAACACCACATTTTATTGTGACAGTACCTTTACTGTGAAGGGGTGAAGGGGGTCAGAAGGTACACACTGCCAGTTATAAGATAAATAAGTCCTGGGACTGTAACATACAGCATAGTGACTATAGTTAATAATACTGTATTGTGTATTTGAAAGTTGCCAAGTAGACCTTAAAAGTCCTCTTCACAAGAGGAAACAAAATTTGTAACAACGTGTGGAGACAGATGTTAACTAGACTTATTGTGGCGAGCATTTCGCAATATATGCAAATACTGAATCATCATGTTGTACATCTGAAACCAATACAATGTTATATGTCAATTATATCTCAATAGAATTTTTTTAAAATAGCTGTGAAGTTTTGTCAGTAATAATATACAAGCACTGGGTGGATCTTTGAGCAGTAAATGAAGAAAATAATATGGCAAAGGGAGTCTAATCACTAATAAAACCCCTGCTAAAATTCCTAAATCCCTTACATTTTCTAAGGACTTGTTATAATGAGCTGGTGATACATTGCCCCAGGGCAAGAGGTCAGTTTCATCTCTTCTGAAACTCTGGATGAGAAAGTAAATTCTTTAAAAACTAAATGAGTGACCAACAACCTCTAGCTTTTCAAAAGAGGAATTATTCCTCAGTTTAACACTGGAGTTTATCAGCAACAGACAAAGCTTAGGAAATCAAAATATTAAAGGACTAAGCTCAGAGCTGGGATGATCATAAAACCCAGGTGAAAACTGCTAAAATACGGACTTAAACAGGAGGGCCAGCTTCTGGCCTTTGAAGGGGGCAAGTCAATGATCTGACCTCCCCTGCAGAGCCATAGGGCTGCTGGTGAGAGAGGCCCAAGGTGGCCTCTTCCTCCCCAAGTCCTGACACCCCAGAGTCCTCCCTGAGACAGTCTGCTTTGTTCAAGCCTATTTTGTTTCATTTTCCACTTTCCCTTTCAGCTCAGGGGTCAAGGGAACCCAATATAAAATTGTTACAGAGCCTTTCAGTGAATTCCAGAACACAGAACTCACACCATACAAAATATCAATTTCCCTTAAGATAAGGGCAGCTGTCTCAAATTCTTTTTGGAATAAGGTGAGGTATAAAATATTTATATTCCCTAAATAGAATTATTTGTCCTAAAATAACAGAAGTCGATTTATCTCTGGGCAGAAAGCCTCATGTGCAGACAGGCACGCCCACCTGTTTACACTTAGGGTCACGGTGTCTGCCAAGAAAAATAACCCCCTCGGTGAACAAGCAGGAGTCACGCTGTTCCCTCACTAGGTCCAGTCACCAGAAGAAAGTTCTCAACTCCCAAGGGTCTCCCCAGGCTTGCTTTTAGGTCTCCTGTTGCATTGACTCTCTAGCTCTGTTGGGTGAAGATTGGATGTGGTCCAGGAGGCTGCCGGCAACACGGTGGATCAACTACGCAAGTCGGATCCAGCCTAGACCTGTGGCCCATGTGTTTTCCATTTAGCGACACCCACGCACAGCGGCCAATAGTGCTCACGGCAGTGGTCCAGCCTTCACCCTGCATCCGCAAACCGGCCCTTGGCAGGACTGGGCAGGCCGTTCCCTCCGGGTTTGCATAGTCAGCACCCACTGCAGAGGCAGGGACACAGGTCTTCTTAGAGACCTGCTCCCAGCCCTACAAGGGCAAAGTGGCCTCTCTTACGATGCCCTTGGGCGGCAGGTGTGGGTCCAGAGAGTGACACTTGCACCTATTCCACTCATCTAAAGAATTAAATCCGTGCATTCAAATGCTCCAACAAGTCCTACCCAGGTACAACTCAGTTAACTACTTCAAACAACTCACTTACAGTGGTCACACCGATTACCGGACTCCCCAGAGCTGCCACCAGGAGAAGCTTCAGAGAGCTGTCAGGGACACGGCCACGCCAGCCGATCGTCCAGCCACCCATCATGGCCTCGGTGCCCAGAGCTGCCATATTTTGTTACACTTGACCCTCCTGCTTTGTTCCCAACCCCAGCCATTCTGATCAGAGCAGGGGTGGGGGACAGCTGGCTCAAGGGAATAAGACAGAAACGATGGGGAAAGCAACCAAGTGGGAGCCACAGCAGCAGCTGTAAGACAGGAGAAGGGAAAGCCAGGTGGCAGCAGACAGAGCAAGCTCGGCAGAGAGCCAAGGGCTTTCTGAGCCTATCCACTCTGAGCACTGCTGACCTAGCTTCCCTTGAGCACCTGCACTGGTAGACATTTTCCTGAGGAGACTGAAGCATATCTGTGTCCTGTGCATCTCCCAGGACACTGGGGACCTGGCAATTCATTACTGTAAGAACCTCCTCCATAGCTAATGGATGCTCTGGTGTTAAGGGCTGAATTGTGTCCCCCTAAAATCGTCTGTTGAAGTCCTAACCCTCAGTACCCCAGAATGGGACCTTATTTGAAGGTATGGTCTTCATAGAGGCCATCAAGTCAAAATGAGGTCATTAGGGTGGATCCTAATCCAGTTTGACTGGTGTCCTTATAAAAAGGGGGAATGTGGACACACACACAGAAAGAATGCCGTGTGAGCGTGAAGACGGCCATCTACAAGCCAGAGAGGGAGGCCTGGAATGGACTCTTCCCCAAAGCCCTCAGAAGGGACCAGCCCTGCCCACACCCCTCCATCTCAGACTTCTAGACTCCAGAACCGCGAGACAATAAATGTCTGTTGTTTAAACCAGCCATTCTGTGTGCTCTGCTCTGGCAGCCCCAGGACACTGACACAGCCGATAGGGTCCTCTGCCTGGCCCAGGGGCCCTAAAACCAGCACAATACCACACCTGCAACCACTTCAATTCCAGCCCTTTAATCTCTGGTCCCAAAATGAAACCTTTGATTTCGTGTTTTATTTTGTTTTAAACATTTTGGGACGACTGTATGTGCAGTTTTAGAAGTTTGTAAAAACAGTTTTCTATTAAAAGGCAGCGGCTCCTGGCCTCTTGCCTTCCCAGATCTGTTCCACTGCCCAGAGTCAAAGGGCTCTAATCGTTCCGGTATTTAGCTGTCGGGGGCCGGCATGTCTGAGCAGAGTGCTGACTTGTTCTCTGTTCCAGGAGTTCCCTCACTGAGAGCATCCCTTGGAAAACGCCAGAGAAGGTGAAAGGAGATGTCTTCGTGCAGAAGTAGGACTGCTGTAAATAGCCTGCTGGCTTGCTAATGGGAGTCAGGTACTTCAGAAGGGGACGCTCAGTCCCCAGAGTTCCTGTGGCTCCTGTCACAGAGCAAGGACAGGACCCAGAGCAGACCCTGAGCTGGCCAGACTGGAGATCATGACCATCTGTCCTACCAGCACCTCTGTGCCCCTCCCCCAGCACAGTCCCTGACTCAGAGAAGACCCTTTACTTGTAAATATCTGATGCTGATGGTTGTTGCAGGGAGAAGTTATCTGACGCTTCTGTGTGTCTAATAATTAGTTGGCAGGGGCTGCTCTTGCTCTTTTTTTAAAAAATAAATTTATTTATTTTATTTTTGTCTGCGTTGGGTCTTTGTTGCTGTGTGCGGGCTTTCTCTAGTTGCGGCGAGCGGGGGCTACTCTTCTTTGCAGTGCGTGGGCTTCTCATTGCAGTGGCTTCTCTTTTTGCAGGGCACGGGCTCTAGGTGCATGGGCTTCAGTAGTTGTGGCTCTCCAGCTCTAGAGTGCAGGCTCAGTAGTTGTGGCGCACGGGCTTAGTTACTCTGCAGCATGTGGGATCTTCCCGGACCAGGGCTCGAACCCATGTCCCCTGCATTGGCAGGTGGATTCTTAACCACTGTGCCACCAGGGAAGCTCTCTTGCTCTTTTTTTTAAACAGACTTTATTTCTTTAGCTATTTTGCATTTACAGGAAAAACTGAGTAGGAAGTGCATAATTCCCATATACCCTTCTCACACACACACACACACAGTTTCCCGTTATTAACATCTTGCATTCGTAAGTGTGGTACACTTGTTACAATGGATGAGCCAATATTGACACACTGTTCTTAAATAAAGTCCCTAATTTACGTTAATGTTCACTCTTGGTGCTGTACATTCTATGGGTTTTGTCCAGTGTATAAAGACATGTATTCACCAACACAATATCATACACAATAGTTTCATAGCTCTAAAACCCCTCTGCACTCTATTTAGTCATCCTTCCCTCCCTCCCCACCCTGAAACCACCGATCTTTCTACTGCTCCATATTTTTTCCTTTTCCAGAATGTCATATAGTTGGAATCGTATAGTATGTAGCCTGTCTGATAAGCTTCTTTTACTTAGTAACATGCATTTAAGTTTCCTTCGCGTCTTTTCCGGGCTCGATAGCTCATATCTTTTTAGCACTAATATTCCATTGTCTGGATATACCAAAGTTATTGATCCATTCACCCACTGAAGGACATCTTCGTTGTTCCCAAGTTTTGTCAATAAAGCTGCTATAAACATTCATGTGCAGGTTTTTGGGTGGACATAAGTTTTCAGCTTCTTTGGATAAATACCAAGGAGCATGATTGCTGGATCGTATGGTAAGAGCAGATTTAGTTGTGTAAGAAATGACTAAGCTGTCTTCCAAGGTATCTGTTCCATTTTTGCATTCCCACAGCAATTAGTAATAGTTCCTGTTGCTCCACCTCTTTGCCACCATTTGGTGCTGCGTTCTGGATATTGGCCATTCTAACAGATATATAGTGGTGTCTCATCTTTTTTTAAATTAATAATTCCCTAATTATATATATTGCTGAGCATCTTTTCACATGATGTTTGCCACCTGTATATCTTCTTTGGTGAAGTATCTGTTTAGATCATTCGCTTTCTTACTGTTGAGTTTTAAGACTTCTCTGCATTTCAGATACCGGTCCTTTATCAGATACGTATTTTGCAAATATCTTCTCCCAGTCTGCGACTTGTCTTCTCATTCTTGTGAGTCTATTCTCTTTTCAGACGCTCAGGAGGGCCAATGAGGACAGACACCCAGTATCTCCAGGGTGTGTTGTGTGTGCGCACACTCACTGGACAGCAGGCTGATGTATGGGGCCACATCTAGGCAGTGGGAGAGAGTTTGGGCTGGAGGAACATGTATTTTGGGTGGGAGTATGTCAGATTCCAGTGCACTAGCTCCGTCCATCCATCTGCCATCCACCTGATACGTAAGGTGTGCCTGTTTTATACCCTGCATGCTTCTAGGCATTAGGAAAGCAAAGATGAGTAAAACAGAGCCCTCGCCTTCAAACACCACACAGGCTGGTCTGGAAAGTGGACAAAGAAATAGGTCACTTCAGCGCAGGATGAGAAGTGCCCCGTAGAGGGAAAGGTGGGTGCAGTGGAGGTGGAGAAGGCTGTTGGGGGACGGCAATGACAGAGGGAGAAGGAGAATAGGCTGAAGGTCTCGCCTACTCTGCTGTCTCCAGGGACCCCCAGGGCAGCACGAGGGAGCATCCCTTGCCAGCTGAGCCTTTTGAGGGCGTGTCCAGGAGCTTTCCATCCCCAAAAGGCAAAGAGCAGGCCTCTCCACCCTGCACTCTCACTGTCACCGCCACAGCTTCCTCTTTGTCACTTTCACGTGGTCCCCAAACAGGAACTGCTGCAAAGCCCTGCGTAGCTGCGGGTGAAGCTGCCCTGGAGATGGGTAAGGGGCTTTCACACCCCAGGGGGGACAACTGACAGCTCAAGCTTTAGGGCAGCAGCTATGGCTACCCTCATGGTCAGTCGAGCAGAGGACCCTGGGGCAGGGAGGGGCAGGTGTGTTCCCTCAGGTGGGTGCATCTTCCTCCCCCACCCCCTCCCCACAAGGTGATCCTCAGGAGGGTGAAATTATTGCACAGTTAGTACAGTTGTGAAGGGGAACTTCCCATTTTCAAGGTTCTGCAATCAGCAATATGGGGGAAATCTTTCCCCATCTTTCTCTCAACTAGAAGTTTTTAGTTGTAAAGGCAATGCATGCTTCTGGTAAAACATTCAGTGACAGCAGAGCATAGTCTATGCTGAAAAGTTAAAACCATTCTCACTAACCCACCACATCACTCGCCCCACAGAGGACCATGGTTATCAATTTCTTGTCTTTCAGACCTTCCTTAAGTGCAAAACACATGTCTCTAGTTGTAGGGAAATAGGCAGTCGGATACAGAGTGTTCTGTGACCTCCTTATTCACTTATCGCTACATTTTGTTACTACAGATAACCCGATTCACCTTTTGTTTTTATCAATCCCTTGTCTGTTTTTTAAGGCAACTGCTGTGCCAATGAAAGGCCGTAAAGTAGAACTGGCTGAGGGCTGTCAGCCACCTTAGTAGCAAGAAGAGGCCACAGAGTGAAGTGGAAAGAGCATTAGACAGATCCAGCCGGGAATTCCAGCAGGCTTGCTGTGTCCCCTTTGTAGATTTCTTTACCTCTCTGGGCTCCCATGCCACCGCAATAAAATGCAGATTATGCTTGATTTAGGCTAAGGGTCAGAGTGTAATAGTTGCTCAAGAATTGCAGCTCTTCTCGGGGCTTCCCTGGTGGCACAGTGGTTGAGAATCCACCTGCCAATGCAGGGGACACGGGCTCGAGCCCTGGTGCAGGAAGATCCCATATGCTGTGGAGCAACTAAGCCCGCGAGCCACAACTACTGAAGCCCATGTGCCCTAGGGCCCGCGCGCCCTAAAGCCCGTGCTCCACAACAAGCCACCGCAACGAAAAGCCCGTGCACCAAAACGAAGAGAATCCTCGCTCGCCACAACTAGAGAAAGTCCACATGCAGCAACGAAGACCCAACGCAGCCAAAAAAAAAAAAAAAAAGGATTGTAGCTTTTCTTAAATACATGGAGAGACATCCCATGTTGATAGACTGGAAGCCTCAATGCTGTTAAGAATTAAGCAATTCTTGGGAATTCCCTGGTGGTCCAGTGGTTGGGACTCCACGCTTTCACTGCCAAGGGCCCGGGTTCAGTCCCTGGTCAGGGAACTAGTCCCCTGAAAGCTGCATGGAGGAACCAAAAAGAAAAAAAAAAAAAGAATTAAGCAATTCTCCCCAAACTGATCTACAGATGCAACTCCATCCCCGTCAAAATCCCATTAGGGCTTTTTTTTTCCCCCAGAAAATTTGCAATGGTTCTCACCCTGCAAATTGGAATCACTGAGTTCTGAAAGAGCTGAGGGATGTGGAGGCTCCTAGCTGGGGGCCCTGCGTATTTGCAGCTGGTGTTGGTGGCCTTTCTGGACCCCATGTGCCCTTTGATCACCAGGAACTCTCACACTGGTAGGAATCGAGGTGGAGCATCTCACACATGTATTAGTTTCCTAGGGCTGCTGCAACAAAGTAAACGGGATTTATGGTCTCACAGTTCTGGAGGCCAGAAGTCCACGGTCAGGGTGTCGACAGGGTTGGCTCCTTCTGAGGGCAGAGGTGGAATCTGCTTCTAGCTTCTGGTGCCTTGGTGGTCATCTCTGGTGTTTTCTTGCAGATGTATCACCTCAGTAGATACCTCACTTCAGTGTTGGCCTCCCTTTCACGTGGTGTTCTCCCTGTATATGTGTCTATCTCTGTGTCCAAATTTCTCTTTTTAATAAAGACACCTGCTCATACTGGATTAAGGCCTACCCTAATGACCTTATCTGAACCTAATTACCTCTGTAAAGACCCTATCTCCAAATAAGATCACATTCTGAGGTCCTTGGGGCTAAGACTTCAACATATCTTTTCGAAGGGACAGAATTCAACCCATAACAGGTGGTAAAGGAATTAAAATGGTGCTTTACATTTAAAAATGGATATCCTACTGAGTTTAATGCAAAACTCATATGGATTTTTAAATCAATCTTGAAGTGTCTCAAGGATATCAAGCTTTTGGTAAACACCCACTTCCCCAGGCACCTTCCTACACCTCCTCACCAGTATCCCCTCCCCTGGGGGTGCAGTTCAGCCCTTTTGTCCTAAAGAGCATTTTGATGGGAAAGCTGGGTGCTCCTTTATGTCTTTCACAGGTGAGGATGCTGACGCTGGAGGAGGGGCCAGATGGTGCCTACCCCATGGTGGGCCTTCAGAAGATATTTATTCTCTTTTATTTTGCTTGACAAAAGCCATGAACAGAATGTAACTTTAGGTTTCTAAGAGCCGATCTTGCTTAAAACCTCATTAAAATCCCTCCCCATTCCCTCCACACTCCATCAAGTATTAAGAAAACTTATTTATATTATATAAATAATATATAATATATTATATATATTATATTTTATATATTATATTTATATAATTATATATTATATATTAGTTATATATTATATACATTTATATTTATATAATTATATATTATATTATATATATTATATTATACATAATTTATATTTATATATATTATAATATATTATTTATATTTATATTTTATATATAATATTATATAGTATATAATATATATAATATATTATATTAATACAGGTGACATCAAAGGCCTATGACCCTTCTATCTTTTTGACCCTTGGCTCTTTGCCCTGTTTGGAAAAGCAAAATTGTAGTTATCTGATGCTACCAAGTGTGTCTGGTGCTGCATCCCCAAAGACTCCTGTGTAGTTGGGTCCTTTGAGTCCCTCAGTGACGGCTTCGTGGAGGGTCCGGTGGACACTGCTGCCCTGGTTAATCACTGCTAAAAAATGCTACCCATCATCTGAGTCTTCAGTGAGTTATAGCAACATCAAAGATCACTAATCACAGGGCTTCCCTGGTGGCGCAGTGGTTGAGAGTCCGCCTGCCGATGCAGGGGACGCGGGTTCATGCCCCGGTCCGGGAAGATCCCACATGCCGCAGAGCGGCTGGGTCCATGAGCCATGGCCGCTGAGCCTGCGCGTCCGGAGCCTGTGCTCCTCAACGGGAGAGGCCACAGCAGTGAGAGGCCCGCGTACCGCAAAAAAAAAAAAAAAAAAAAAAGATCACTAATCACAGATCATAACAAATATAATAATAATGAAAAATTTTGAAATACTGTGAGAACTACCAAAATGTGACACAGAGACTCAAAGAACAAATGCTGTTGGAAAAATGGCACTGATAGACTTGCTTGATGCAGAGTTGCCCCACACTTTCAATTTGTAAAAAAAACAAGACAGTATCTTTGAAGTGCAATAAAATGAAGGGCAATAAAAGAGATGTGTCTGTGTATCATTAGATAGTATCTTAAAGTAAAACCTTTCCCCTGATTTTCAAATATGTGCCACATCTGTGACAAGCTATGGACAGAGGTGGAAATGGGTATTTCCATCTAGGATAAGTTACTCCAATTTTTTTTTTTTTTTTTTTTTTTTGGCGGTACGCGGGCCTCTCACTGTTGTGGCCTCTCCCGTTGCGGAGCACAGGCTCCGGACGCGCAGGCCCAGCGGCCATGGCTCACTGGTCCAGCCGCTCCGCGGTATGTGGGATCTTCCCGGACCAGGGCACGAACCCGTGTCCCCTGCATCGGCAGGCAGACTCTCAACCACTGCGCCACCAGGGAAGCCCAGCCCAGTATTTTTTAATTAAGGTTATGTACATTGTTTTTTAGACATATGATTGCACACTTGATAGACTACAGCATAGTGTAAACACGATTTTATATGCACTGGGAAACCAAAAAATTCATGTGACTGCTTTAGTGCGATATTCGCTTTATTGGGGTGGTCTGGAACCGAACCCACAGTATCTCTGAGGTATGCCTGTATAAATCTTTCTACTCCAATTGGCTGATATGATTTCCTAGTCCAAGATTTACAATGACTTAAGAAAACGAATGTGTTTTATTTTACTTTCCACGAATCCTTGCTAGCATGTAGATTTCAGTTGATATCTATGGAAACAGGACTTAGAATTCTTTGTCTCTATTTTCAGTTTTCAAAAAGGCTCTGGCATCATTGATGGTAACGGGGGTGATGATACATTTCAGAACCTGCCTGTTACTTCAGTTTTACTTTTGTTGTTCTTTTCTCCTGGACCTTTGAGGCAGGAGCCAGACTACACACCTGGGCGTGGGGACAAGGAAAGGAGGGTAGGAACTCAAGAAAGCCAAGAGAGGCTACTAGCTCCATGCTGAGAATGTCTCAGAGCTGTGCTCTCCAAGGGCAGGATGAGAGCCATGAGTGGGTACCAGTCATTCTGGGAGGGAATCATGGGCCAGTCCTGCCCTCTAGCCTTCCTGCAGAGTAGGCAGGGGTACAATTCATAATTAGTGCTCATTCAAGGCCTCAGGGATGGAGTTCTAGGAGTCCCACGCTTTCCTGTCCCCCTTAAAGAGTGGCCCATTGTTGACAACCCTGTCTGAGATTCCTTAGAGTCCCCTGACCTTTGCACATCCTCTTCTTGTTGTCTGGAATGCCCTCTCTTCCTTTATCTGCTTCGCAAACTCCTCTTTCCCTTCAAGACTCAGCTCAGGCCTGGCCCTCCCAATCCTCCTGTTTATCTCTGAATCCTGCTTCTATCCCCAACATCTGGCACAAAGTAGGAGCTCAAGGAACGCACAGGATGAATGAACTTTCAGGCAAGATGGTTGGATTATGGAGACAACATGGGTTCTGGCACTGGAGAGAGGTCCATTTGCATGTCATACCTGAAATGCACTAATGGTGAGACCCTAAACAAGAGACGTAACCTTCCTGTGCCTCAGTGTAATCACACAGGAAACAGGACAGAAGTATTTACACTGCATTTCCCACAGTTTCCCTAAGGTGAAAGCATTACGTGAATTTCTAAAGTGCTTTGCCAAGGTCAGAAATAACCAACACTTCCTGTGTTCTTGCTGCACACCAGGCACTCTCACCTCCTACCCCAGGGAGCCCCACAGTGACTATGAGATGAACATTCATACCCTAATTTCAGGCGGGTGCAGGGACTTGTCCCAATACGTGGCAGACCCAGGCTTCACCCAGACCCCTCCCACTCCTGGAACGCACGTCTGCTTGATGTACTGCAGGAAGGGACATATCTGGAAACAAGGACCCCAAAGAGCTCTTCTACAACTGGCTGTAGCCGAAGGGCCAGCAAACCATCCCTCACTTATGAATTATTCAAGCCCAAACCCGAAACCCCAGTGAACGTTTAAACGCACTAAACGCTGCTGTTTATCTCAAACTTCATAATCAGTTTATTTTTTTCCTCTCCCGAAGGATCCCACTTGCATCTCAATGGCACAGGGGTGTTTCCCACTCAAATCAGGTTATTTCCCCTTAGGACCAAGTGAACCAGGACACAAAGCAATTTCAAATATGATCAATTGCTAAGATGTATTCCATGACTGGCAGAGCCCAGGCAGCCGCTCTTCCTCTTCTTGTTTTTCCCTTTGAGTGGAAGGAACCAGTTGTTTCTCGAGAGAGGAGAGCCTGCCTGTTGCTTACAGGTTGTGTGAGCCATGCACGGCAGGGTCAATCAAGGGTTCAAGTTCTGCGGCTGTGATGTGCTGCCCAGAGAGTGGGATCCTGCTTGCTTTGTGACAATTTACATTTTCCAAATAACAAAACTGGGTAAGGGCCAGGGCAGTGCACGGTTTCAGGGCTTTTACTATCAGTCATCCCTAGCAAATGCCAGTTATCCATTGCGCTGTAACGAGTTCTCCCCAACACTGGGTTGAAAACAATAATCATTTTATTATTATCTCTCATGGTCATGGGTGTGGACTGGGGTCACCTGGGCTGTGCTTGTGGGATTGCTGTCAGCCAGTGGCTTGGGCTGCACTCGTCTGGGGGGTCTTCTTACCTGCATGTCTGGTAGCTGATGCCTGCTGTCGGCTAGGACCTCAGGATGGGCTGCCAGCCCAGCCACGTGGCCGTCCCGTGTGGCCTGAGCTTCCTTGCATCATGGAGGCTGGGTTCCTAGAGAGATAATCCAAGAGGACCAGATGGAAGCTGTTCCACCTTGCAGGCCTGGCCTCAGAAATCACACCGTAGCCCCTCTGTAGTCACAGACCTCCCGCCCCCCCAATTCAGAGAGGGAACGTGGTCCTGCTTCTCAAAGGCAGGAATGTCAACATCACATCAACACAACATCACATCAACACAACTCTTTAAGAACCTGTGGGATGGGAGATGGTGCTGAGGCCTTCTCGGAAAATATTATCTACAGGGTAGAACCTGGACACGCTTGGCCTCATGACTTCTAGGTCAGTGCTTTAACTCTAGTTCATGCTGCTTTGGGAGGTATGTGGGGTAGTAAAATTGACTACCTATAGATTAAACCCTTCTATATGGTAAAGAAACCACACAAACAAAATCCGAAAATCCCTGGGATATATTATTTGCAATATCTGTGACAAAGGGCTAATTAACTTTAAAATGTATAGGGCCCTTGTAAATCAGTAAGATTGTCCCAATTTTTTAAAAAACTAAGGACTTGAAGACTCAATTTACAAAAAGAAATTAAAATAGGAGTATACATTTAAAAAGTTCAACTCAACTAAAAGAATTAGGTTTTAATAAACAACACCCCCGTGGGTATCTTCTAATTGTCAAAGATTAAAAAAAAGAGAAGAAAAAAAAAAGAACCACCCAAAGGCAAAAATATAGGGAATGGGCCCTTCCAAACACTCCTGCTGGTGGGTGTAAGTTGGTACAAACTTTCTGAGGGGCAGCTGGGCAGTATTTATTAAAAGCCATAAAATTTCAAATAATAGTGAGTTGGAATTTATCCTAGAGAAATGAATAAGGACACTTTGGTACACCTGAAACTAATACAACATTGTAAATCAACTACACTTCAATAAAAAAAAGGTTAAAAAAAAGTGCTGTTCATGTGCACATTTAAGTGGAAAACAAAAATACCTAAAAGTATATTTAGCAGGATCCCACTTTTCTTATGTAATTTTTACAAAATATATATAACAATTTTTAACACATTTCTGGGATAAGATACCAATGTATGAATGAGATGATTGCTGAATAATGAGATTTCTGGTGATTTCTTTTTCTTGTACCTTATGTTTATTTTCCAGTTTTCTAAATACAAATGCGTTAAATACAAAGAAATAATACAGTAAGATAAAGTAAAAATAAGTTTCCACTTAAAATATTTTGTAAGGGAAAGGTGGGAAGGATGTGAAAGCATGGCCTTTAGAGCAAACCAGATCTGGAGTTGGACTCTGCTCTGATACAAAGTGCATGCATGATCTTTGCCACATTTACTTCACTTTGGGCCTCAGTTTCCTGAGATGACCAATGGGCACAGTAAATTCTACTTCACAAGGTTCTAATGAGGAGGGACCCCATTTCCCATTACATTCAGTAAAAGAAATCTTCTCACTCCGGGATCCCTGCTGAGCGCTCTCCCTTCTTTCATCTCTTAAAGGCCTGAATGTTGGAACTCATCACTCAGCACCACTTGGTACCCATGCTGACTAAGCAACGAGACACACTTGTGGGTGAGAATGACGTCTTGTTTGCGAGGGGCCTGCATTGTCTGGAATTAGCCTTGTATTCTGTGTCATTGTCCACTGAGGTACACCGGGAACCTGGTCCCTGAAGAGAAGGGTACACTCACGTGTACACAGAGGCACACTTAGGAATACTTCTGTGTGTTCCTCATGTCATGTATAGATGTCTATAAATGCTTACTGAATAGAGATGACAGACTCACAGACATAGAGAACAGACTTGTGGTTGCCAAGGGTGGGTGGGGAGGGAGAGGGATGGACTGGAGGTTTGGGATTAGTAGATGCAAACTATTATATATAGGATGGATAGATAACAAGGTCCTACTGTAGAGCACAAGGAACAATATCCAATCTCCTGGGATAAACCATAATGGAAAAGAATACAAAAAAAGAATGTCTATATGTATATAACTGAGTCACTTTGCTGTACAGCAGAAATTAGCACTCTACTTCAATTAAAAAAAAAAAAGACTCTGGGAGGAAATGCTGGGCTGTTTGGGGGAAATCTGCAATAAAATGTAGAGGCTTGAACACATTTGGGACACTAACATTTAGACTTCCTTTGGTAGCAGGTTAGGCAACTGACTTTTAAGAAAGTTCGTTAGCAGGAAGGTGGGAAAGCTTGGACCCCTCTTCTTTCGGGGGAAGTTACGTGAGCGGCCAGGCCTGGGAGCCTCAACACCCCGCCCCCCATGCTCAGCAGGCATTGAGAGGTGTATCCTGCCCTCTAGTGGTCTCTTCTGGAATTGCCTCCAAGGAGAAACCTTGACGCAGTGGGGCTGGAGAGCTCTCACGCAGTCGTCTGGGCCCGTCTACCTTCGCCTGCGCTTCAAAAACCAGGGCGTCAGTCTCAGAGCCTGTTTTTCAAGGCTTTTTGGCCCTTCCATCCTTAATTGTGTCTTGTTTTAACAAGGGCCCCTTGTAAGGGTTCTTCTCCAAAGTAAGGGGCTCTGCTTTAGGCATCCTGGCTCAAGAGGTGAGGGAGTCGGCAGTGCTGGATCTCAGAGCCATAGCTGGGCAGTGACCGCTCCGCCAGCGGGGCTGGGGCCCTGCCTCCACCTCCTTCCAGCCCTCCTCAACCTGCTTGCTCCAGGATCTGCGACAAGAATTTTGCAAAACCTTGTTTCCTCTTACATTTTAATTCAGAACATTTTTCATCATAGGTTCGCTCAGTTGTAAAGAGATGTAACTTCAGGTGTATTGTCCATGTTGGTATTAAAAAAAATAAAACTGTTACAATCACTCTACAAATGTATCCAGTGAACCCCAATACAAGATCATTTCCAATCTACCATCAGCTGTTGAAAAGAGCTGTGAATAAGCCCTTTAGAACGTCCTTTCTCTCTTTGCACTTGTATTCCCATTCCCCATAAAATGTTATTGTAATGTGATGTGCTTTTGTCCTGGAAAGTCTTTTATTGACTACCTTGAACTGAATAACCCAGACTAGAGGGAAAGGAAAGGATGCCGGAGTGAGGCACCCCACGGGGAAGGGCAGGGCAGCCTGTCAGGTGGTGCAGACCCACACAGCAGGGAGCAGACAGGGCTCCAGGGCCAAGGAGCAAGGCTGAGAGATGTGCAGGGCTGCATCCTCCTCGGACTATTTTCTATTGTCCTCAGTTCCCTTGCTTGCTTCCAGAGGGTCTGTCACCCTCAGCGCAGTAGCTGGGGCGGTACTGTGGAAGGAGCTGAGGGGTATGGGGAGGCGGGGTCTGCTCCATGCACTGCCCTCTCCTCGGAGGCCTTTGAGGAGGAAGACGGCAGTAATGGGCCTGGGAGGCTGCAGGGGGCACATGGGCATCAGCGCCAAGGACACCAGAGGTCCCCACGGAGCAGAGAGGAACACAGACCCACAGGCTCAGCAGCTGGAGGGCAAAAGACATAAGACAGCTGGAAATGCCAGAGGCAGGAGGTATAGGTCCTGATTACAGCCCCTTCCCAGTACCATCCCTGGCCCCAGAGAGCTGAGTTCCTGAGGGAATGTGCCTGAAAGCCCCTCATCTACTTCTGTTACGAGACCATTCATTTCATGCCTTCTGTAGTGTCAGAAATTCTAAATGTTGGGACTTCCCTTGCTGGTCCAGTGGTTAGGACTCTGCGCTTCCAGTGCACGGGGCACGAGTTCAATCCCTGGTCGGGGAACTAAGGTTCCGTATGCCACAAGGCGCGGCCAGAAAAAGAAAAAAAAGAAAGAAAGAAATTCTAAATGTTAACATTTATATTATCTGAGGCCCAACACCATATGTGCACATAACAGATACTCAATGCGTGGTGGTAGTTTTTAAACTAAATCCATGAGTGGATAAATGAAATAGTGGAAGCCCTCTTGGGCTTAGTAATCAGACCCCCAACATTTATTCCTCAGGTAAGAAAAGTTAGCTGCTATAAGTATTAAAATGAAATGGCTTAATGGAGAAGGAGATTCAATTGGCTTTGAGGATTGCTGATCAAAGCAACTATATTTGCATAGTGGGTCTGTCTTTTAAGACCCAACATCTTATTCCCTCTAAAAAGCCTTTCTGGATCAGTTTTACCCTTATTATTATTTTTTTTTTTCTGGCCGCACCGTGCTGCATGTGGGATCTCAGTTCCCCGACCAGGGATTGAACCCGTGCCCCCCTGCAGTGGAAGCACAGTCTTAACCACTGGACCGCCAGGGATGTCCCATTTTTATTGGCCTCTTAAACTGTGTGTGTGTGTGTGTGTGTCACACACACACACGCAGGTAAATCAATCATTGGAAGCATCAAGCTATGGGGTGTCCTTTCTCTCTACACCCCAACCCTCTGGGACTACACCGCTGGGACTACATTTGTCCCAGGAGGGCTGTTGTTGGAATAATGGTGAACAAGGTGTGAGACCGAAAAGACTGGCAAGGCCATGCCTGAGGGCAGAGGAGTCCCCACTCTCACCGCCCCCAGGAGAACTCAGAGCAGGAGGTGGGGGAAGGGAGGTCAGGGCACTCCTGACCCGGGAGCCGAGCCTGCGGGAGTAAGGGAGTGGCCCCCCGAGAAAGGGCAGTGAGGGAGGAGGGCAGCCCACCGACTGCCTTGTCTCCCTCGGGGAAGGGAGAACAGCGCACCTTACCCGGTCTGCAGAAGGGCCGGGGAGCCGCAGCGGTCCAGGCAGTCGGGATGAGGAGGCTGCAGAGTGACCCCCGAGGATCAGGAGACCAAAGACACCCACGGAGTGAGACCCTGGGGCAAGAAAGTCTCAAAGCACAGCAGCACCCCCGGAGCGCCACTCGGAGGGAAAGGCTGGAGGCGCACATCCACAAGATCCAGGTTTTGTTACCAAACACAAGTTCGTGTGCCCCATGCATAGTGAGGCTAAATAAACCGAACCCTCGAAGTGAAACAGGAGGGAAGGGCACAGGGCACAACCTTTGAAAGGATGACATAGCCATTGAGGATATAACAAAAACTGGTTAGAACCGATTAGGCCCAAGATGGCGGAAGATTCGACTTCCGGTAGACCTCGAGCCTCATTATGCACTCATTGTAATATATTAGCATATGATAATCACACACACGCGCGCGCCATGACAGTTCCGAGGCTGACCATAAAAGGCCAAAAAGTGGGCAGTGGCCCAATTCCACGAGATCCCTGCCCCTTTCCCAAAATAATTGGAATAATCCTCCCACTTGTTAGCCTATGAAATTACCCAGCCCATAAAAACAAACCACTCCATATTTCGGAGCCGCCCTCGTCTTTTGAGATGGATCGCGTTCGGTCTATGGAATGTGTATCTCTCCAAATAAATCCACTTCTTACGTCTCACTTTGCCTCTTGCTGAATTCCTTCTGAGCTGATACACAAAGAACCTGAGCTTCATTAAGTCCTGACATCAGATGTGTGATCTCAATCAAAAGATAGTGGATTAGAATCCCATCTGAGTTGTGAGGTTTCAGGAGTTTGGAGCAGAGAAAGGTTTATTGTAGGGCCAAGGAGAACAAATGGCTTGTGCTCAAAAACCCCGAACTCCCCGATGGTTTTGGGGGTGAAGTTTTTACAGGCAAAATTTGGGGTGAGGGCTGCAGGGTGTGTGTTCTTTCTTCTGATTGGTTGGTGGTGAGGTAACAGGGTAATGTTCCAGGAATCTTGTGGTCAGCCTGAAGTTACCATCCTCCACCTGGATGAGGGCCTTAATTCCCGCAGAAGAAAAAGATATTGTGTATATCCCTTGAGGAGGAACCAGGATCCTGCTTTAATGGCTACACTATAGTTTCTTGACTGGTCCTCTTCTGTTTCTGCATTCCTTCCCTTCCCTGATTAGTAATTGTTTGAATCTGCCCTGTGGTACTCAGGAAGGTCTAGGCGGCTGAAGTCTTTATCCTGTAAATAAGAAACTGGGGACACAAAGGTTTTTGTGCCCAAGAGGACCCCATGGGGGTCCTGCTCAGTTTCACAGGGAGCTTAGATTTGGCTCTGGGGGAGAACCTGAGGAAGGATGGGGCAACGATGCTCCTTTAATATAACTGAGTTTGACCCCAGAGTGGCTGAGCAATTACTATATTGAACTAGAGTTCCCCAGAGTGAGGAAATGAAGTTTTCTGCCGTTGCAGACTCTGCGCCTGAAAGTCAAAATGAGCTACAAAATAAATAGGACTTTTTGGTACGTTTTTCTGTACATCTGTATAATTCATACCTGCTAGTTACACTGTAACTAACATGTATCCTAATTGGATACAAGTACATGTGAGGTGTGGTTATAAAAAAGCTTTAAAATTTTTTTTTTAACTAAACTACAAACATTCAAAAACATACTCAAAAGAAGATCATAGAGTTATGAACTTACGTGTCAGTTACGGTTTGTGCTCGAAGAATGTCACCTGCCATATCAGTAAACAAAGGATGTTGCTGCCATCAGTCACTGCAGCCACCCTGGACCATGCACCCTGAGGGGATTCAGGACGGAGAAAACCAGAACACTGGCCCTAAATACTAAGGTGCATATCAAATGAACAACTTCAAGAAGCCCAGATTCTTGCATCTTCCCATACATAGAAAAGCGCTAAATTCATTAACTTGAGATGTCTGGTTTTCTTTAATTAACAGTAATCTTTTGATGTTCCGACTCCCTGGGGTTTTTGTTTGTTTGTTTGCTTTTTGTTTTTGCAAAAAACTCCTATTTATCCGGCTCCTCCCTTGCCTCTTTGGAGCCGAGCCTCAGAGTGATCTGAGAGGCTAAGTCCTCAGTGAGTCTGCTGAATAGGACATAATTCTCAGCTTTTAGGCTGTGCAATTTTTTTTTCAGTCGCAGTCTCAAAAGCCAGATGTACCCATGTTAGGATAATATGAGGGAGGTTTAAAGTTATGGCTGGGGTGTGAGGAACCTCAGAGGGAATGGAGCAGTCCTAGGGGAAAGTGCCAGGGGGCTGTTACCTCCCTGAGGTCCAGAGACCAGGGAAGAGAGTGGTTCCTGGGACCCTAGCAGACAGAGTAGGAAGGGGGACACCTGGAGAGGGGCAGTGACCTTCGGTGGTCAAGGGGTAGAGATAACCTTCAGCAACTCGGCAGGGAGAGGGAAATAAACACTTAGATTCACTCTCCTCTCTCCCTCCCTCCCCGCTAGGAAACCAGGGGGCAAGGGAGACACAGATATCATCCTTAGATGGATTGGCCTCTTGGGGTCCAGCTAACCGATAATCTTAATTCCATCTGCAAAGCACCTAGATTAGAATCTTGGAATCTTTAGAATTCAGCCAACTACAACAATGATCAGCATTTTGCCAATCTTAGGTAACTCGCCTTTCTTTAAATTACAGCGTATTTTTAGAAAGCAGGTTTATTGAGATTATAATTCATATGCCATACAATTCACCCATGTAAAGTGTACATTCAATGTTTTTTTGGTATATTACATTAGTAATTTTAAAAATTGTGGTAGAATATATATTACATAAAATTTGCCATTTTTAAGTGTACACGTGGCATTAAGTACATTCACGATGTTGTGTAACCATCACCACTATTTATATCCAAAACTTTTTCATTACCCTAAGTAAAAACTCTGAAACCATAAAGCAATAACCCCCATTCCTCTTGCCCCTAGCACCTGATAAACTCTAATCTACTTTGAGTCTCTATGAATTTGTCTATTCTAGGTACCTCACATAAGTAGAATCATATAATATTTGTTCCTTTGTGACTGGCTTATTTCATTTAGCACAGTGACTCCAAGGTTCATCCATGTTGTAGCATGTGTCAGAACTCCATTACTTTTTATGGCTGGATATTATTCCCTTGTATGTGTACACTAGATTTTGTTTATCCTTTCATCTATTGATGGAATCTTGGGTTATTTTCATGTTTTGGCTGTTGTGAATAATGCTGCTATGAACATTGGTGTTCAAGTATCTGTTCGAGCTCCTGCTTTCAGTTTCTTTGGGTGTATACCTAGGAGTGGAATTGCTGGATCATATGGTAATTCTGTGTTCAACTTTTTGAGGAACCACAAAATGGACATCCATGGTGGCTGCACCATTTTACATTCCCACTGGAAATGCACAAGGATTCCAATTCTCCACATCCTCCTCAACACTGTTATTTTCTGGTTTTGTTTTTGATAGCCATCTGCCACCCTAATGTGTGTGAAGTGATATCTAATTGTGGTTTTGTTTGGCTTTCCCCTAAAGATTAATGATGTTGACCATCTTTTCATGTGCTTATTGGCCATTTGTATATCTTCTTTGAAAAAATGTTTATTCAAATCCTTTGCCCATTTTTGATTGGGTTGTTTTTGCTATTGTTATTGTTGAGTTATAGTTCCTTACATATTCTGGATATTAACCCTTATCAGATATAGGATTCACAAATACTTTCTACCCTTTCATGGGTTGGTTGTCATTTCACTTCTTTTTTAAAAAAATATTTGTTTATTTATTTATTTGGCTGTATCAGTTCTTAGTTGCGGCACGCGGGATCTTCGTTGCCACGTGCAGGATTTTTGTTGCAGCATGCGAACTCTTAGTTGTGGCACATGGGATCTAGTTCCCTGACCAGTGATGGAACCTGGGCCCCCTGCATTGGGAACACAGAGTCCTAGCCAGTGGACCACCAGGGAAGTCCTTCATTTCACTCCTTTGATGCACAAAAGTTTTGAATTTTGATGAAGACCAATTCATCTTTTTCTTTTGTTGCTTGTGCATTTGGTGTCATATGCAAGAAATCATTGCCAAATCCAACATCAGGAAGACTTTTCCCTCTGTGCTGGCCTCCAAACAATTAAAAGTAGCAATCAGAACCCACAAATCTGATTTTTGGAGAGCAGTGTTGTTTTTATCGCTCACCCTGGCCCTAACAAGCTGCACTAGGAACGTGGGCTGCTGTCCCCACAGCTGAGTGTCTTGGGGCTGAGGGGTGGGTGATGGTTGCCACTATTAAGAGGAAATTGACCAAAATTTATCAGCCTTTCATCAAGCTCTCTCCTGGGTGCTGCAAGCATTCTACTAGACACAGAGTTCCAAAGTACTTCATTCAGATGGCTCCTGGCCGTTCAACTGCTGTTTTGACAGATGGATAGATTCCTAAACCTTCCTACTCCACCATTTTCCCTGACATCACCTTTACGATTTTATGACCAGAATAAAACACTGGAAGTTTTAGCCCTAACGTAAGTTGTCCCTGTCAATAAATCCACATTGGCAGGCTGTAACTGATTCTACTATGGTACCATTTTACAAGCAGGCCCTGACGTACGAGGTCCCTACTTTACAACAACTTCAGCTCTGAGCACCTTGTTCCTGCTATTTCTGAGCCCCCTTCACTCTGTCCAAGTCAATGGTCCATTCTCATCCCCCCAGGGGTCAGCATGGGTGGCACTTCCCATTGGTAGCTGCTTAGAACAGAACGGGGGTCTCACTCTGTGGCCAAGGTCAGGAAGGTATCTTTGTTCCTTCTGGACATGAGGAGGGGAGAAAAGCACAGCTCATCTTCAGAACTGAATCAAGAAACCCTATTGCCTGTAGCTAAAATTTTTCTAAAAAATGAAAACAATGTTTGGGCTTCCCTGGTGGCGCAGTGGTTGGGAGTCCACCTGCCGATGCAGGGGACACGGGTTCGTGCCCCGGTCCGGGAAGATCCCACATGCCACGGAGCGGCTGGGCCTGTGAGCCATGGCCGCTGAGCCTGTGTGTCCGGAGCCTGTGCTCCGCAATGGGAGAGGCCACAACAGTGAGAGGCCCACGTACCGCAAAAAAAAAAAAAAAAAGAAAAAAAAGAAAACAATGTTTAGAAGGGTGATTTGATGTCCATAATAGAATTAATTTTTAAGTCAAATATCAGCCCCTAAGTTCAGGGACTCACTTGGGAAACAAACCATCCCTTATAACACTGGGGACTAAATAGGTTTTGCAGATTATTAAATGGCTATCTTTCCATTGTGAATCCACCTCCCAAGATTAAATATCTTCATTCATACCAGATAGAGGGAGATTTTTTAACAAAAAAAAAATTTATTTTCTGTACTAATATTTATACAGCTGTAAACTCAAAGAATCATCCAATACTTGTACAAATCTGGGGAACAGTTAATAAGCACCTTCAATGGTTTCCACAGTTTAAGAATTTATCATTTACAAAATTTTAGAATGAGTCTAGTAAAATGAATAAGATAGTTATAAACATTATACAAAGTCATGACAAAACATTTGATATAGAGGGCTCAATATGGAAAGATAAATATAAAATTAAGCTAATTTATGGGGTTGGGCTATATAAAAGACCCATGTGTTCCCCAAACCTTGTGATTCTTGGGGATATATGTGCCTCTCAAAACAAACTCCAATTATTCAAGGAAAGGCTCTCTTGATTCAGGTCTCATGTACTGCAGAAAAGGGGGTGGGAGGGACTGAGTGTCCTGAGGTTTGCAGATAAGAAGAGGGGTCTCTTCCTTAAGGAGAAAAACAGGCATATTCTTCCATGTCAAGTGTATAAGTGTTCTCTGGCAAGGACATACCATTTTTTTCTTTGGCGTTATTTAAGAGTTTTCCTCATTGCTATTGTTAAATCCCCTCCTCCACCCTTTCTCTTGGGTTTTCCATTCCTGCTCTTGGTCAATCTCTTTGAGATACTTCTGAGTCTTCTCTACTCCCTTACCCTGATCTTTACTGACTCAAATTCCTTATTCTCAGCTTTCAATCCAAAACTTCTATCATTTTAGGACTCTGAGAAGCAGTTGACAAAAAAAAAACAAGCAAACAAACAAAAAAATCCACTAGCTATATATAGTCAGGAGAGGTTTTCTAAACAAACTATAGAAACATACACATGAAATGTGGCAATGGTCCTTTTAATTACACCAATGAGCAATAAATGGTCTGGATCACTAGTATAAATATTCAGTTTGGCCCTCCTGGATTGTGATTTTGCATGAGAATACAGCCAGCAAGGGCCATGGATAGAGGGAGAAACAAAGGAGAAGAAAGCTTATGGTTGATTGTAGATTGGATCTCATGGGTGGAGGCCAGAGGTGAGGGACTATAGGGGGTGTCATCACTGGTACCAGCCCCAGCCTGTGTCTCAGATGGGTCTCCATTAGGAGGCTGGACACAGGTGCCAGCAGTGGGGCTGTGCTGCCCCAGAGACCAGATGCTAGGATCCAAGTGCTCTGGTAATCTTTGGTATAATTTGAGGCACATCAATAGAATCCCCATCCTCAAACATCTGACTCTACACATTGAAATTCCTACTACTGGACACTCCTTTGATTTGAGCCTTTGACTACCAAAGACTACTGCTGAAATGCCAATATTTTATCTGGGAGAGGCTGCTCAGTATCATCCACCAAATATCCATGTATCCTTCGGACAGGGTGGGTTTTGACCAAAAAGCAGGGCTTGCTCTCTATAATGTGGGCCTTGGGCAGGATGCAGGTGGTACAGAACTCAGGGGTTAAAAGCCAGGAGTATAAAGAGGGAAATCAGAGCACCAAGACGAAAGTGTGGGAGGGCTAACTCCCTCCTTTGCTCACAGCCTTGCCTAGACAATCCTGGCTGGTGTGTTCAGCAGCTGACGGGATGATGGGTATCTCAGAGTGAGGTTGAGCTCGAAAGGCCACAGGGAAGGGGCAGTTCAGGCCTGGGGAGGTTCTGCTCACCACTGGGGTGTTAAGGTTGGGGAAAGTTTCCAGCACCAGGATGGGGCATATAATCCTCACTCAGGGCTGTATAAGCTTGTCTGAGGGTTGGGGTCAGGGAGGTTTTCTGTATTTGCATAGGAGTAGAGGCTTTCCCATTCCAGAAGTGCAGGGCATATGTTTTGGGGAACAGTGAGGGCAATGCTGTTGGGGCTCAGGCTGGGTTGGCCCTGGACCTGGTGGCCACTTAGCCACCAGGTCAGACAGTTTTCAGTCTGGACCCTTTCAAGTAGGGTCTTGCTGTGAAATACTTTAGAGAGGGAACGAGGCACTCTTGTCTTCATTTCCGCTCGATACAGTCAACGCCCAGGGTATTGTCAGGGCAACGGCAGGTCCTGCTTCCTGGGGTGGCCAAGCAGAGGTGGGTGCAGCCACCATTGTTCACTGAGCAGTAGTTGTGACCTGGAAAAGGCAGAAGTCAGCTCAACAGCTAAGAGACTGGCCTCCATACTAGACCCCCTTTTGGTCTCTGGGAGGCCAAGCTTGTGGGGGCTCCTGGGGAACAGGGAAGGCTGCACAGGGCACTCAGCTCAGCTTATCTATCGGCTGTTTCCTCATCATTAAGGATTTGCCAGATGTGCAAAAACCTTGATTCCTGATCTGGGAGCTATGCAGATTTACCATTGAAGCTATTAAACAGATCTCAGGGAGGGTTTTCCAGCTCTGATCAGAACATGGAGTTGGAATTTTAAAGCACAATGTACTCTTTATCTAGCTTGGCCACTTGACTGGGGGACAGGAGGGAAACCAGGAAGGAGGCTGGGTTAGGGGAGAGAATTTGGAGAGGCAGCCTAACACAGACTCAAGCCAGGCTGCATAGCTCATCCCCGGTTCTGCCATCGTGAGCACCATAAGTGACCGTGTGACTCTGGGCAAGTGCCTTCAGTTTCCTTATGTATAAGGTGAGCATAATAATAGTACCTACCTCGTAGGGTTGCTACAAGGATTAAGTGAACTAGTGGATACAAAGCACTTAGTATGCTAAGTGACTTAATATATGTGATGTACCTAGCTCACAGTAAGTATCACATCCATGTTTGCCTGGTAATTATTATTATTACGAATTATTGTTGTTGCTGTCAGGCCAAATGGATGGATTTTAAAGCAGCAGAGATCCTAACACTGATGTTCCTCCTTGGAACCTGAAGACCGCATACTTTTAGACCCAGCCCAAGAGTCGATACTTTTCCTCACCCTTATCCTCTATCCACTTCATTCCTTAACATTTTCTATTGATTCATCTTGGCTCACCTACTCAATAATGAAGACCCTTGACGGAAGGGACTGTGTCTCACCTGCCATGTGATAAGGGCTATGATAGGCCACACAGGTAGCAGCCAGAGTGTGGGCTCTGAGCCCCAGAGTGCTCCCAGCCCCCTGACCAGTTATAGCACAGGTGAGTTACCTTCGGGACACTGAGACAGGGCGGTGGTGATGCCATACAGCCGGGTCTGTTTGTGGGGATGGAAGGAATCCGTCTCTCTGGAAATAGCAAGATCCACAGCGACCACGGAATTCCTACAGAGCACCAAAAGATGGGAGGTTAAAATACATCTAATGTCTTGAACTTTTCTCTAGGGGGCAGCCTCTTTTGTTGTTTGGGGGATAATCTGGAGGCCATAAACAGATTCACTGGCCTTGCTTCCTAGCCATCCCTCCCTCTTCCTGGGATGAGACAAGCGTGCAGTTCTCTGGCTTCTTAAAAAAAAAAAAAAAAAAAAAAAAAGGACAAAGGTCAGCTAGCTCTTCCCTCCAGCTCTAAATTCCAAGCTGGGAAATCGACTTTCTATACAGATGCCCTTGCCACATCTGCTTGCTTGGTTTAACCCCACCTTCCTGCAGGAAGAGCTGGTCAAGAAGGGGCTTTGGGAATACTGCAGTTTAAGAATTAAAATAAAATAGGGGCATGGAGCCCACCAGCCAAGTGACCGAAGTCGGCTCCTGGGGAGAGAACAGACTTGCTCGGGAAGTCCAAGTCTGCACTTGAAGATGCCCATCGAGGAGCATCCAGATGATACATGGCATCCCCTGCTTCCCTAGAAGCCCTGCCTCCCATTCCTCGCCCTCCTCTCTGACAACCAAAGGGCGAGGCAGAGGGGACACCTCTGGAGGCGGGAAGGTCAAGCCAAGAGGCCACTTGGGAAGGGAGTGGCCTCCAGAGAGGGCGGCAGGGCAGGCCCCCCGGCCCCCACGCTCCAGCTGCTGACGTACGTCTTCCAGTCTGTGTAATACAGATTCTTCCCGAAGCTTGTAACAGCAAAAGGATACTGGAGCCCTTCAAGAACCTTGCGTCTGCTGGGCTGATCGGGCTTCAGGCATTCGGCCTGATGGGTGCCTGTGTGGGGCAAACACAAATCGTCCATTGTTCATACAAGAAATGGCCCCTTTGTGTCCAAAAACGAGAGTAATGAGGGCAAGGGTGAGAGTGAGCGTTACAGGCTCATATCCTAGAGAACACAAGACTTGCTCTTCTAAACTGGAAAGTTGTCTGTTCATCCTCCCTGGCCCCTCATTGATCAATAACCCCTCCATCCAGTACCCATACCTGGTTCTGATGGGGAGACAGAAGCTGGAGCAGAGGAAGAGCACCCCGTTTCACCAAAATTCCCGGGGACTTAGGAACGATGCCATCTTCCAGCTGCTGCTCAAGCCCCTCCTCCTTGAAGCCTCTCCAAACCTCCCCTCCCTGCATTCAGAGCCCTTAGAATTGCCAAGCTGCCCAGCCTCGCGTCAATACCCGCATCATGACCAACTTAAGGCTTGGGCTTTCACTTAACTGTGCACGCTTTACTCCCTGCATCCCCCGTGGCACCTGACAGTGTCTAGAACAAAGCAGGAACACAAGAGAGACTTGATGGATGAATGACCTTCCTCCCCGACTGAGCATCCTGCCCACATCCCTCGCCTGAGGGACACCCCAAATCTGCCCAGGCAGGAGCACACATCAGGGCTGTATTACTTTATCTTCCTTGGCCTCAAGTCCTGCCTAAGCCCTTGGGGACAAGCGGGAGCTACAAGAATGTTAAGTTGTGACTTGCTTAATAGGTATCAGGATGAGGACAGGCTCTGGGGGTCAGCAAACTTTTTCTTAAAGGGCCAGTTAGTAACTAGTTTAGGTTTTGTGAGCCAAGAGGCAAAAACCCAGGACATTATGTAAGCATTTATATAACCTTTTATTTATTTATTTTACAGTATCAGTCTATTTTATTAATGTAAACAAATATTTTACTGAAAATGTCAAGGTTTAGTTTGTCCCCAGTCTGAAAGGTGGAGTATTTATATCAAATTATTTGGTCTTTGGGAGGAGACTTGGCTGTACTGAAAATGACTATGACTAGGCTGAATGTGTGATTTGTACTACATTTCTGAGATGTTCAGATTCTTGCATGTGAAATATAAAATGAGCCTCAGCAGGAGTGTAAGACTAATAAATTTGAGCCAACTAGTTTGTTTGCAAAAAAGTCTATGGATTAAAAAAAATTTTAGATAGCTCTAATGCCAACTGAATTAAGTTGTCATTGTCTTAAATCTGAAACTCTGAAGCATCCTATAATAAGAAATTTTGCATTACCACTTGAGCTTGCCTAAATAGTCTTATAAAAATGCAAATTAAAATACACAGTGTTTTGGAGGCCTTGGTGACATCGTATTATGGCGTAGTACTCAGTTAGAAATGACTATGTAGATTATACACTCAGTAAAAATGGGTAGAGTCCAGAGCACACGATGGCATTGGTAACTGCAGGCAGGCCCATCAAACTTTGCTACCATCTTTTAAAGCATTGTACACAACAAGTACTATTGGATGTGGAGGAATGAGACACCTTCTTTATATCTTTGAAAGTTCTTTTCCCTTTATTTGGCCCTTCTCTTCCTATGTAAGGTGGGAACTTGCCGTGGAGGCTTCCCTGTTTTCCAAGAGGCAAAGAGAATGCATGATCCTGGGCTGCTTCTTTAAGGCTCTTCACTGGGGCTTCTTAAAATGCTTGAGGGAAATGAGTGGAGGGATCGATAGCGCATGGTTGATGGAAGATGCTGATAATTTTGTTGGTGGCAAATAGGAAGCTGAAGCTCCAGCTACATTTTTCTCTCTCCAAACTCCAGAACTCCACACTCCAGAGGCCCTCCTTTCCACGTGCTGTATATAACCTTTTAAAATGTAACATTTAAAAATGTGAAAACCGGGGCTTCCCTGGTGGTGCCGTGGTTAAGAATCTGGCTGCCAATGCAGGGGACACGGGTTTGAGCCCTGGTCTGGGAAGATCCCACATGCTGAGGAGCAACTAAGCCTGTGCGCCACAACTACTGAGCCTGTGCTCTAGAGCCCATAGCCACAACTACTGAAGCCACAACTACCGAAGCCCACGCGCCTAGAGCCCGTGCTCTGCAACAAGAGAAGCCACCTCAATGAGAAGGCCACGCACCACAGTGAAGAGTAGCCCCTACTCGCCACAACTAGAGAAAACCTGTGCACAGCAACGAAGACCCAACACAGCCAAAAATAAAAACAAATAAATAAATTAATTTTTTTAAAATGCGAAAACCGTTTATAGCTCCTGGGTTATATCAAGGAGGTTGGATTTGTCCCAAGGCTATAGTTTGCTGACCACTGACCTGGAAGATTAAGAGCTGTCCCTAGACTGTGTCAAGCCTAGAGAAACAATAAATTTCAGAGCAAAGATATGCAGCTATTGTTTGTGCAGGAAAAAAGCAGTTATCTTATGTTCTCTTCCCCATAACAGATAATCTTGATAGTACAGGGGGTAACAATAATTGTTTGGTAAAAAACAAGGCACTGTTCCAACCCCAGGAGCCAGGCCTGGGGCTTTCCATCACCTGCATCCACCCAGCAGAGTTGAGTTGAGTAGGCATCAAAGGTCAGCCCGTTGGGCAAACCCAGGTCATCCTGCACAAGGATCCTCCGGTTTGTGCCATCCATGTAGGAAGTTTCGATTTTGGGGCTATCTCTGTTCCAGTCTGTCCAATAAAGATTCCTGGAGGAGGAAAAGGGGGAGAAAGAGGAAGAAAAATATGAAGATGCATGAGAAAAAGTTCACTTAGAAAACACTTAAGACTCACAGACTTGGAGAATGAACTTATGGTTACCAGGGGGGAAGGGTTGTGGGGAGAGATAGTTAGGGAGTTTGGGATTGACATGTACACACTACTGGTGGTGCAGTGGTTAAGAATCCGCCTGCCAAAAAAAAAAAAAAAAAAAAAGAATCCGCCTGCCAATGCAGGGGACATGGGTTCGAGCCCTGGTCCTGGAGGATCCCACATGCCACAGAGCAACTAAGCCCGTGCGCCACAACTACTGAGCCTGCACTCTAGAGTCCACAAGCCACAACTACTGAGATTGCGCTCTAGTGCCCGCGAGCCACAACCACTGAGCCTGTGCTCTAGAGCCCATGCGCCACAACTACTGAGCCTGCATGCCACAACTACTGAAGCCCAGGTACCTAGAGCCCATGCTCTGCAACAAGAGAAGCCACTGCAATGAGAAGCCTGCGCACCACAACAAAGAATAGCCCCCGCTTGATGCAACTAGAGAAAGCCTGCGTGCAGCAATGAAAACGCAACGCGGCCCAAAAATTAATTAATTAATTAATTAATTTAAAAACAATGGATAACCAACAAGACCTACTATATGGCAGAGGGAACTCTGTTCAATATTATGTAACAACCTAAATGGGAAAAGAATTTGAAAAACAATAGATACATGTATATGTATAACTGAATCACTTTGCTGTACACGTGAAACTGACACAACACTGTAAATCAACTCGACTCTAATATAAAATAAAAAGTTAAAAAAATAACAAAATAAAAAACAAAATTAAAAAAAAAAAACTTTAAAAGAGGGGAATTCTTGGGCTTCCCTGGTGGCGCAGTGGTTGAGAGTCCGCCTGCCAATGCAGGGGACACGGGTTCGTGCCCCGGTCCGGGAGGATCCCGCATGCCGCGGAGCGGCTGGGCCCGTGAGCCATGGCCGTTGAGCCTGCGCGTCCGGAGCCTGTGCTCCGCAACGGGAGAGGCCACAACAGTGAGAGGCCCGCGTACCGCAAAAAAAAAAAAAAAAAAAAAAAAGAGGGGAATTCTCTGGCGGTCCAGGGGTTAGGACTCTGCGCTTTCACTGCTGAGGGCCTGGGTTCCACCTCTGGTCGGGGAACTAAGATCCTGCAAGTTGCAAGGTGTGGCCAAAAAAAATTAAAATAAAATTTAAAAAATAAAGTTCATTATGGAAAAAAAACACTTAAAAAGAACCCACGGTGAAGACATTAGCAGACACTGAGACACAGAATGGCTAAAAAGGATCTGCAGGCATCAAGACATATTTTCCTTTGCAAAGACCCTTGGATTTGGCTCTTCACTTGAATCTTTCTGTTACTCACGACTTCACTCCCCTTAAACATAAGTTACATATTATATCTCAGTAAAACTGTTTAAAAAAAACCCAGAACACCATAACTGACATAAACACATGGGAATAATTCCCATATGCTGTCACCATACAGGAAGGCACAGCAGACCCAGGGGATGAAGCCCAGAAGCAAGGCTGGCAGAGGCAGTGGTCAAGGCACCTGCTGTCAGGCAGGTGGCTGAGTGGCCACAGAACAAGAGGTGTGGTCTCAAAGGGAAGGAGTCAAAGCGTCAAGGAGACACGGGCCTGGTGTGTAAGATGTAGAGCTTGCAGTAAGGGAAAGGGAGAAAAAGCACTGATAACACTGACAAAACCCATAGGGAGGGACTCCAAGGTGTTCATGCTGGGTTGGCCCCCAGGAAGGAGCCCCAGGGGGACATTTATGCTACCTTGATACTCTTCTGGGGTCAATACAAGTCAGGTGTTGATTCACATTCAACCCAAGTGGAAATATCCAATTTCTGAGCTGTCAACTTACAAAGGCTCTTGGTAAAAATTGGAAAGTGGAACACGGTATCAAGTCCATGATCACACGTAAACATACTGCCATTTCACCATGGATATCTGTAAGCCACCGACTGTAGACTCACTCATCCTAAACTCATTCATTTCAGGAGAGCAATGCTGGAGTTACAGCTTAACATTTGAGAAAATCCAAAAGGGCAGATGCAAATAGAAGAGATGCACACACAGATTTACGCAAAGATACCCTCTCACGGAATCCGTTACGATGCCTCTGGGATTCACCAAATCAGTCTCAAACAGCACCCGGCGTTGGGTCCCATCCAGCTTTGCAACTTCTATCCGATCCAGGTGAGAATCCGTCCAGAAGATGTTGCGGCCAAGATGGTCAAGAGCAATGCCTTCTGGGCTTCCAAGATCTAGAAGCAAACACCAAACATGGGCTTCCAAGATCTAGAAGCAAACACCAAACACTCCTGATTTTTTTTAAAGCAAGTAAGATGAGGTTTTTCTGATTACTCAGTGCTATTTCACCTGGCATCCAATCCTTGCACTTTGAAAAAACAAATGGGAGTGTTAAATGCTTGTTGTTTAAGATAAGTAACACTTAGTGACAAATTGAAAAATGCTACTCATTCCCTCGATGGACATCCACCCTGTGCACTACATTGGGAGCCAGGCCCATAAAGATGCTGAAGCTGTGGCCCTGCCTTCAAGAAGAAGCCCACAGCCAATCACAGTTCAGACTGAGTTCCAGGTTCTGTGGGAACATGAAGGAGGGACACTGGACTCAGCGTGGGGAGACCAGGGAAGGATTCCTGGGGGAGATAACACCTCCTAAAGCTGGCTCCTGCAGAAACAATAGGACTTTGTCAGGCAAAGATCCTGGATAAAGGTTTTCTAGGTAGTGGGACCAGCACATAGGTCTAAAGGAAGAATAGACATGGCCTGAAGTAAACCGTATGTCATTTTGCGTGGCTGGAGACCCCGAGGGTGGAGGGTGGCCAGAGATGAAGTTAGCATGCCCGTGTTAATGAGCTTAGAGCTTATCCCTTATCCCTTATGCAAAGGGGAGGCACAGGAAGATCTGAAGGTGGGAACAGGACAGATTTACCTTATTCATCAATGGGGAAAAAAGGTCATTTCAGAGAAATAATATATGTAAGAAATCACAGCTGTTATTACTTTTATACAAGTATTAGGATTACAAAGAAGGGATATCAGGAATTGTGAATAGCACCCAGAAGTCCTACTAGGCTATAAGCAACTGATTTCCAAGCCAGGGGTTGCCACAGCCTAAGCTGACTGCAGTGGGAACCTTCAGCACCCACCTAACCCAATCAGGAGTTCAAGATTGCAATGGTTTCCTGACTAGAACTACAATCAAGTTAAAAGCTAAAACCCCACCAGGGTTTTACTGGTGTCATCTGGGATTCTTTCCCCTCTGCTGATTATAGAATCGAAGGTCATCTAGTACAGCTGGAAGGGGAAACAGGAAGGGGGAGAGCCGAGGATGGAGCTACCCTGCCCCAGGGGCCTGGTACGAGGAAACCAACCCAGCACTGTTGTTTTTTCTTCTTTCTTTCTTTCTTTGGTTGCATTGGGTCTTATTTGTGGCAGGCGGGCTCCTTAGTTGCGGCTCGCTGGCTCTTTAGTTGTGGCAGGTGCAGCATTGTGTTCTTTCATCCATAGAGAAGCAATCCCGACCTTCAGCCCCCTCCATATCGGCTTTCACTAGACCCCTAATACAATCATGACTGTGAATGCTGGCAATGTCTAAGCCCCCTCAAAGGACCCCCACCAGAGGAAGTTATTAAGAATTAAAAACAGCAGTTTCTAATTTTAAACAAGTTCTTTATTGTTCTAACCAAAAGTAAAGATTTATAAAGTATTAAAATATTGTCCATGTCCCTAGAGGCAAAGGGATGGTGAGATTGAACTCCAAAGGCCCCTTTCAACTTTCAGACAATATCAGAAGAAATCATTCTGAGGTATATTTGGAATGAGTACATCCTGTCTGAGAGGCATGAGCTATTCAGACACACACAGAACACTGGGACCAGGGAAGGCTGTTCAACGAGCGTCTCTTTACGAGTTCCAGGAAGGAACTCCGTGTCATGTTGTCTCTTTATAAACAGCCCTGATCTTGACGTCAAACCCAAGAGCAACCATACCTCCTTCCCCAACCAGGAAAATACTTCTTTATGGGATAAGGAGCCAAAGGAAAGGCCTGGAAAACCTCATCCTTTGCTGTGAGTCAGGGCAAGATGGGAAGATGTCAGGGCAATATATTCCACACTGATTATGTTGAAAGGAAACAGATGACGATACTTATCAAAGATATTTGGCTAGGACTTTAACTCAAGGAAAGACAGAGAAAGCCAGGATTCAGACGTTATGAAATTAAGAAGAAAAGAAAAAGAAAAGATACACACTGCCATTTTCACTCACTAGGAATGTACCAACACATACCATGATGAAGATGTAAGTGGAAGTTTCTTTCTCTCTTTTTGAAATTAAAAAAAAAAAAGTATCCCTAGGGATCTTTCTTCTACAAAGATCACATTCTGATTTAATTCTGTGTTTTCACAGTGGGCTTTTGTCTGGAATGTTTCTTACTGGGCTTAAAGCTTTCTTGGATGATTATCAGTTCCAAAAGCAACAGGAAATAGCAAACGATGACCTACTCCCCTCTTCCACTGGGTTTTGAAGTCAAATCACAGATGATAGCAACAACATTTTTAACAGTGATAAGATGCAAAAAGGCATTTTCAAACTTCTGTTCATTAAAGCAAGCCATGACAACTAGCAGACATTATTTAAATAGCATACTGGATTCCAGAAAAGGATTTGAGGTCTATGTCCAAAGTCAGACATATTTAACTCAACCTCAGTTTAATTCCTGCTACATCATCTCTTCTGAAGGAGCCAAGGAAGGAAAAACATGCCCCAGGGGCTACTCCACAGGCACAGGGACCCTTCCAGAGTACCAATTTCTAGGGAAAGGTTAAATTGGAAATTAGAAAATCTACACTTGGCCCCAAGTAAAAAGAAATACCAAAGAGGCTCATATATTTTAAGGATGTATCTCTGATTTGAGTGTTCTGCAGAGGAAACAAGATGATTTTACACAGCAAATATCATTGGCATGACAATGTCTTTTGATTGAAAATATCTGCAAGTCAGCTGATGAGTCACAGACTTAGTAATGTGTAATATTTGACCTTTTCAGTACAGGAGAATTTTTACAGGCCCGTGGATTTTTGTCATAATGGACTTGAATCTTGATAAAACATATCTACCTAAAATACCCTTGACTTGTTGAAGGTAGGCATTAACATAATAGAGTCCTTGGCTTAAATCAGCATCCATAAGTTAAGGCATTGAGGTTAAAGGTTGAGGGGTAAGCTGTGCCAAAGTGCCATGTGCTTTATCATCAGTGATGCAACAAAAACAGAAATGTCTGTAAGAGTTCAGCCTGATTTTCTGTACTCTTCTGGCAATCTGAGCAAGGTCCAGTGGGGGTGAGGTAGAAGAGAGGAGACCCACCGCACCATGAGATTACAGGTTGAAGTGACAACCCTTCAACTGGAAAACGGTCTTGGGAATAGACTCACTTCTCAGGGACAATATTTGCCAATATGCTTGTGATCCTCCCATCTTTACGATTTATCTGCTTATTGCCTGATGGACCACCCACCCTGGGGCAGACAGTCTGAGAATCGGTTCTAGGCTCAGCAGCCAGAGGGTGAAATGTATATCCAAACTGGATGGTCGAGTTTGGCCTTTATTATTCCTTAAAACTGGCTACAGAAGTTTTCAGAGACAGGCATGGACACTTACCCTGTTTTAATTTTATTCTCCTTAGGCTAGCAAGAAATCCCAGCTAAGATGTTCATGATTTAGTGATGAGTCCTCAGAGGACTCTCCAGAGAAGGCTGGAAAGGGCGATGTTTGAGGTTGAGAACCCAGCCCCTCTCAGATTACCATATCCTGTAAACAATCATACACCACAGCCCTCCGCTCTCTCCCAAGAGCCACATGGGCTGCTAGAAGCAAAACCGAAAAGGAAGACTGACATTTGCTTGCCCACCTTGTCGAATGATGGTGCTTGGCTCTCCACCATGCAGACTGGCTCTCCCAATGGAAGGCTGACTGATGTCGGTCCAGTAAACCATCTTGTCCACACAGTCGAAGGCCAGTCCAATGATGACTTTATCCTGGAAGTGCAGACCAGTGGTGAGAGTGGTCCACCTACTAGTGAATGATGATGCTGGGACTCTTTCCTGTGCTTAGAGGCATTTAGATACGTTTTGAAATGAATTGTCTTCAAGTCTTTGTCTTTTTTTTTTTTTTGGCTGTGCCACGCAGCATACAAGATCTTAGTTCCCCGACTAGGGATCAAACCCATGCCCCCTGCAGAGGAAGTGTGGAGTCCTAACCACTGGACCACCAGGGAAGTCCCTCTTTTGTCCATTTTAAAAATTAAATTATTGAGTTGAAGGAGTTCTTTATATATTTCAGATAAAAATCTGTTGTCATACACATATATATATGTATGTATATGTACATTTTTTCTCAGTAAACAGCACTTTTTCATTTTCTTAATGATGTTTTTGGAGAGCAAAATTTTAAATTTGTATTAAGTGCAATTTTATTTTTCTTTATGGCTAATGCTTTTTGTGTATCATCTAAGAAATCTTTGCCCAACTGAAAATCATAAAAATTAAATAAAAGACATAAATATTGGAAAGGAAGAGGTAAAATCACTCTATTTTAAGACTATGATTATTTATGTAGAAATTCCTGGGAAATCTATAGTAATATTTTAACTAAAAATTGAATCTAGCAAAGTTGCAGCATCCAAGGTCAAAGTAAAATTGTATTTCTACATACCAGCAAAAAGTAGAATTTTAAAATAATAATGTTTATAATAGCAGCAAAATATTTAAGAATAAGTATTTTAAAATGTACAAGATTCTACACTGAATACTATAAAACATTGTAGAGTGAAATTAAAGAAGACCCAAATAAATGAAGAGATGTTAGTTTAATGGATCATAAGATTTAATATTGCTAAGATATCCTAAATAGAGTTTAGGATATCCCTAAATAGAGTTAAAGATCCAGTGCTATCCATATCAAAATCCCAGCAGGCTTTTCTTTTCTTTTCTTTTCTTTCCTTTCCTTTCCTTTCCTTTTCTTTTCTTTTTGGTAGAAACTTATAAGCTTACTCTAAAATGTATATGGAAATGCAAAGTGAGGTCCTGGGGACCATAGAAGTATAAGACCAGGATGCTCTTTTACTGGGAGAATCAGGGTTATCAGCAGACACTTGCCCTCCAAAAGTCATGTCATAAGGGAACAGAGATCCTTACCATACACCATATACAAAAATTAGCTCAAAACGAAGCGAAAGTCTAAATGTAAGAGCTAAAAATACAAAACTCTTAGAAGAAAACATAGTTGAAAGCCTCATTACATTGGATTTGGCAATAATTTCTTGGATATGACATCAAAAGCAAAAATAGATAAATTGGATCTTATCAAAATTAAAAACCTTTGTTCAGTAAAAGACACAATCAACAAAGTGAAAAGGCAACCAACCCATGGAAGGTGATAAAATATTTGCAAATCATGTAACTGATAAGGGGTTGATAGAGTATATAAAGAACTCCTACAACTCAGTAACAATAAGAACAAAACAACCCAATTACAAAATGGGCAAAGGATATGAACAGACATTTTTCCAAAGATATATAAATTGTCCATAAGTATATGACAAGATGTTAACATCACTAATCATTAGAGAAATGCAAATCAAAACCACAATGAGATACCTCTTTACACATATTAGGATGGCTACAATTAAAAAACAGAAAATAATAAGTGTTGACAAAGTAGAAGGGAAATTGGAAACTTTGTGCTCTGGTGGTGGGAATGCAAAATGGTGCAGTGCTAAGGAAAACCGTATAGTGGTTCCTCAAAAAATTAAAAATAGAATTACCATGTAATTCCAGGTCTTGTTTATATACAAAAGAAGTGAAAGCAAGGACTTGAACAGATGTTTGTAAATCCATGTACATAGCAACACTATTCACAATACCAAAAGGTGGAAGCAGCCCAAGTTCTCCACTGATGGATGAATGGATAAACAAAATGTGATACATCCATATAATGGAATATAATTCAGCCTTAAAAAGGAAGGAAATTCTGACACATGCTACAACATGGATGAAATTTGAAGATATTATACTAAATAAAGTAAACCAGTTACGAAAGGGCAAATACTGTATGATTCCACTTATAGGAGGTCCCTAGAACAGGCAAATTCATAGAGATAGAAAGTAGAAGGGGATGCAAAGGGCTGGCAGGAGAGGAGGGAGTTATTATTGAATGGATCCAGAGTTTTAGTTTGGGATGATGAAAAAGGTTCCGGAGATAGATGGTGATGATGGTTGTACTTAATGCCACAGTGGCATTAGCTACAGTTAAAATAGCTAAATGGTAAAGATAGATAGATAGATAGATAGATAGATAGATAGATAGATACATACATACATACATACATACATAGAAGGACAGACAGATAGATGATACATACACAGTGAATATTTATAATGTTGTTTCAGCACTCTCCCTCCACTGATCCCATCTCAATTTCCTGCTTTTCATAGCCTCATTTGGCATTTAAGCCTCTCCCCTTGGTCTTGGGGGAAAACGACTTTCACACGGAGTTTAACCCACTCCCACTACCCGGGAGTGTGTGCTAGTGGATAGAGGAAGAATGATGATTACCCCTTGAGGGATTTGTGCTTCAGTGAGGCAACAGGAAATCACAAAGATCACTTACACATTTGTTCAGCAAATATTTTTCAAGTGCCAAGCAGTGTTTGGGATCTGCAAATACCCCTGTGAAACAAACACCTCCACGAAATAGATGGACAATTCCTGATCTTGCTGTGCTTATATTCTTGGTGGGAAGAGATACATCAGACATAGAACATGTACCCTGATATACAATGTTTCGAGTAGTGCTGGGTGCCTGATGAAAGACAAAGCAGGGTAGGTGGAGGCTGCAGTCTGGATAGGGCAGCGAGGACAGGTTTCTCTAAGAGCTGATGTGCCAGCAGAAATTCAAATGACATGCGGCAGTGAACCATGCAAATGTCTGGAATGAGAGAACGCCAGGCAGGGGGACAGCAAGTGCAAAGGCCCTGAGGTGGGAGTGTGCATGGTGAGTTGAGGACCAGCTAGAAGGCCAGAAGGCTGCAGCCGGTGAGTGAGGGGGCAGTGGTAGGGAATGGGGTGGGAGAGGTAGCCAGAGGCTATGGAAAGAACTGGATTTTTTTCTGGGTGAAGGGAACCCATCAGAGGGTTTTGTGTTGGGGAAGAACATGAATCCAATCACGGCTGCTCTGCAGGAGGCTTTTGAAAAGCATTTTTACCATGGATGGACCTAGAGATTATCATCTCTAGTAAGTTAGTAAGTCAGAAAGAGAAAGACAAATACCATATGATATCATTTATATGTGGAATCTAAAATATGACACAAATGAGCTTATCTATGAAACAGAAACAGACTCACAGACGGAGAACAGACATGTGATTGCCAATGGGGATGTGATGGGGGTGAAGGAATGAGAGTTTGGGATGAGCAGACACAAACAATTACATGGATAAACAAAAAGGATAAACAACAATGGATAAAAACAAGGTCCTACTGTAGAGCACAGGGAACTATATGCAATATCCTATGATAAAACATAATGGAAAAGAACATGAAAAAGAATGTGTATATATATATATATATATGTATAACTGAATCACTGCTGTAGAGCAGAAATTAACACAATGTTGTAAATCAACTATACTTCAATAACATAAATTTTTTTAAAAAGAAGCATTTTTGCAGACTTTTTTTGATCATGTTTCCTCCCTGGTCAAAAAGAAGAGGGGGTATGGCGGTGTGCAGAGATCCATGCAGGAAGAGAAAATAGGGCAGGTGGGAAAGACAGGGGAGTAGGGAAAGGAAGATGAGAAGAAAGTAACATTTCTACCCGGAATCTTTACGCAGGCTCTGCAACCAGCACTGAGGGGTAATGAGGATTCCTGCTGGACTTTCATCTCTAAGAGCTGGTAGCCCACTCGCTGCTACTTCTTCACTCCTTAGAGGACCCTGACGGCCCCCACTGCCCTGGCAATGCTGAGTCCACAGCCAGAAGCCTCCACCAGGTCTCAGGTTTGGTTTCCAGGCAAGAGGTCAGGATCCCAGACAGAAAAGCTCCTCAAAAGTGTCTGACCTCTAACTAACGGACAAAAATTCCCCGACTCACAAAATGCATCTTTGAAGCTTTGGAAAGCTCTGGTGACTTACTGCCTCTGGGCAGACAGGCGCATCTTGAGCTGAGCGGCTGCCGAAAGATGAGTCACGTTGCTAATTTAGCAGGGATGGCAACATCAAACCTGGCAGATGCTCGCAGACAAGAGAGCAAACTCCCATGCCGTGCCCACCTGAGGGGTCAGATACCAAAGGGGTCTCTCTGGAAGGCCTCCTGTTTCTGCTCCCACCCTCGAGCCTCACGGGGGTGCTTAGGAATACAGTGGCCCCATTTAGAGGTGGACACCCAGGGTCACACAGAATGAAGAGGTCCTGGGTCCAGGGGTCCAGCCCTGGTCCCTGGGCTGACTGCACCCTGCTCGTTGCTCCAGGCTACTGAAGCAGAAATTGTCACCAAGTGCCATCGGCCAGCACTCACCGGGGCATGAAGCAGCGCCTTGGCTTCTGTCTTGGTCATGGTGTTTCCCTCCAGGGGGAGGTGCTCTATCTTCCCGGTCTGGGCGAAGAGTAGGTGGGTCCCAGGTGGCAGGGGGATCACGGCGGTAGGAACTGAGGGTCCGTGGTGAACCGGGGGAGCCACTGTACTCAGACCTGGGTGGTGGGAGATGGCAATGAGTAAGGCCTGCGTGCAGTAGGAATGCACAAACGCACGCGTGCGGGTGTGTGCACCAACTCACACACATGCATCCACACTGGGTCACGTCACCTTCATGGCACCACAAACTGCACCGTCACACGTGCACATTTAATATCCGAAAGCTCAAGGAGCAGTAAGACTTCAGTCAATCAAAGGGCATTTGTGATGAAGATGATGCAGGGCCAGAGTTTAACATCAAAGGTCGATTGGAAAAAAACAATGGCTCAGTTTCCCCCTTAATGGAACTAACCTGGCTATTGGTGCCCTGCTCTGCACACGGGCTGCAGCAGTGAACAAAAACAATGCAACAGCAGCAACCCTGAAACCCTGGCCACAGGGAGCTCACACCCCAGCAGGAAGCTGCTGAGTATTTTCATGCTCGAGGAGACCATCTGAGTGGACTAGACCCACTCACCCCATCCCACGGGGGTGGGAGGGTCTCAGATGCCACAAACGGGAACACAGGCCTTCTGGGCTTTCCAGAACAAAATGATGGGCAGGGCTAATCCTCCCTCAGACTCGGCCTTGCCTCCTATCTGCTGACCTGGTGACCCAGCACAGCTCCTGGCTCACCTGACCAGAGAAAGTCCCAGGAGGGGACAGGCAGCCTGTACTGCGGGTAAGGAACATGCAGTGGCTGTCGGGAAACCTGGGCCCCAGACCTGGCCCTGACACTCGCTGTGTGGACACGTCGTGGACCTTCCTGGGCTCGTTTCCTGCTCTCTGAAGTGAGAGAACGGGACCAGGTCATCACCGAGCTCATTTTCAGTTCTTTTCTCTTGTCCATCTTGCCTGTTTTACCCAATCAATGATATAAACCAATCTGGTGGACCTTTTTAATATCTCTGGAATCTATCCCTCCAAACTCACTGCCAGCACCTCAGGTCAGACCCTCGCCGTTTCTCACCTGGATTAATTAGAAATAATGCAATTAATTAATTGCACCCGCCTCCCCACAACCAGGGCCTCACTCCTCCCTTTCAGCTCTTCTAAAACTGAAACCTGGTCACATCAGCACCTGCTTGAAACCCTTCCTGGGCTCCCTCAGGACCAATCCAGACCCCTCAGCGGGGCACCTGATGTCCTTACCTCCATTCTGCTCCCCTCCCACAGGACACAGACCCCTGGGGGTTTCTTTCCTGCCTCTCCGCCTGTTCCTGCTGCCTGGACCATGGGTCTCCTCAACCCCTACTCCCCAGCACAGCTGGCCCTGTTCCAAACCTTGGTTCTCACAGTACTGCTCTGCAAAACGTTCCTGGGCTAGCCCACGACCCCCCAAGCCACTGTGCTTCCTGGCCCACCTACTCTCTCTTAAGGTTCCTTTCCCTACCCTGCACCTGTTTACCTGTCCTCTGAGGTTCTGGGGCTTCCCTCTATGGGCTGCCAGCACTGACCACACCAATCTGACACTCAGTTAATGCTGGCTGGCTGGCATAATGAAGTTTGTGAGTGATCACTTCTCACTCTTTTTTTTGGCCTCCCTTCGCAGCATGTGGGATCTTAGTTCCCCGACCAGGGACTGAACCCATGCCTCCCTGTACTGGAAGCGCGGAGTCTTAACCACTGGACTGCCGGGAAGTCCCTGTGAGTGATCACTGCTTACTCAGCAGCCTCTTAGCAGCTTTGAGAAACTATCTGGTAGGGGATCAGTTTATGATTATTAGCTAAATGGAGAATGGAGAGGCAAGGATTGATTGTATTAGATTTTGGTAATTTGTGACAATTACCATTTTCTATGCCTGTGACAGAATTTTAGAGCTGAGAAGCATCCTAGAGATTATTTTGCTTGAATCCGATGTTGAGGCCGAGGATGCTGAGACTCAGGCAAGTATCTGTCCAGTGTCACACAGCCTGGCCCCCAGCTCAGCGCCTTCCCACCGTCATGGACTGTCACAGAACTATCTTGCAGAAACCTTTGCGGCTGTTTGCTCCTGGCATTCTAAATGGACCGAGTACCTAAAAGTCCAGGAGCAACTGTGAAAGAGGCAAGTGTACCAGGAGGAGAACAGGTCCACGCCTGAGTAAGCCCCTCCATGCCTGGGGAGGGGCTCCGGTTGGTCTCTCCCATCCCTGCGCTGTGTGCCAGCTGCTGGAATGCTGGGCCACCCACTGCAAGGTTTACTCGGGGACCCCTGAGCACACACCCTCTCTGCTACCAGTTGCAGCCTCAATGCAGCGGGTCCTGCCCATCATTTGCACAGAACAGGTTTGCACAAAACAAGAAGAGGAAAGGGTAAGAGGGAGGAGAGGGAAAGTGGGGAGAGAGATGGTGAGGGTGGGCAAGTGATGGGGAGATGGAAAAGGGGCTACAGAGGGGAGAAAGGGAGGGAGGGACGGGCTTCGAGCCAGTGGTGCAGGTCAGGATTTAGGGCAGGCAGAAAGTGCCAACTGCACCTTTGGCAAGGGTCCCCGGCAAGGGTCCCCAGCGATGCTTGCAGGTGCTGAGACTTCCTGTCTCCAGCACTGTCCTCTGACTTACACGGTGGCCTCATCCCGGGTGTGGTCCTGGTGCCCTCCACCTCGCGGCCGTCGCGGTCCACACACCAGCAGTAGCCAGTGCTGCCGTGGCACTGGGTGGGCGCGTAGTGTCCGTGCTCATCACACTCGGGAACAAACAGTCCCGGAGGCCGGGGACGCTGGGGGTCCACCGCCCCGAGGATGTGTTCTCGTTCATGCTGGCATCGGGTTTTCTCCACTTCTATTAAAGAGGCGAGCAAAAGGAGGGTCATCAGCTCAAGTCCCCATATCTAACTCAGAACCTCAGGAGCTGCCTGTTCACTACTGAGTTTCGTTTCATTAATTTAAAAAAATTTTTAATTTATTTTTATTGAAGTATAGTTGATTTACAATGTTATATTAGTTTCAGGTGTACAACATAGTAATTCAATATTTTTATAGATTATACTCCATTTCAAGTTATTATAAAATATTGGCTATACTCCCTATGCTGTACAATATATCCTTATAGCTTATTTTAAATTTTTTTTTTTTTTTTTTGCGGTACGCGGGTCTCTCACCGCCGCGGCCCCTCCTGCTGCGGAGCACAGGCTCCAGATGCACAGGCCCAGCGGCCACGGCCCACGGGCCCAGCCGCTCCGTGGCATGTGGGATCTTCCCGGACCGGGGCACGAACCCGCATCCCCCGCATCGGCAAGCGGACCCCCAACCACTGCACCACCAGGGAAGCCCTAAGATTTTTTATTTTTTATTTTTTTGGCTGCACCACGCGGCATGTGGGATCTTAGTTCCCCGACCAGATATCGAAGCCGCAGCCCCTGCAGTGGAAGCTCAGAGTCTTAACCACTGCGGCTGCCAGGGAAGTCCCAGTACTTTGTCCTTTTTTGTGGCTGAATAATATACTATTGCATGGCTATACCACATTTTGTTTATCCATTCATCACTCGATGGACAGCACTGACATTTGTTTTAAGAAATTTTAAGTGTTTCTTAAATTTGTCCTCTTTATCATCACCAGCTTCTTGATTACCCACACTGAGTTTGGGTCAAAGATTTGGGGGACCAAAGACCACAGGGCACATTTACCAATATTTGTATGTTTCCTTTTTTTGTTTGTTTGTTTGTTTTGTTTTTTTTTGCTGTACGCGGGCCTCCCACTGCTGTGGCTTCTCCCGTTGCGGAGCACAGGCTCCAGATGCGCAGGCTCAGCGGCCATGGCTCACGGGCCCAGCCGCTCCGCGGCATGTGGGATCCTCCCGGACTGGGGCACGAACCCGTGTCCCCTGCATCGGCAGGCAGACTCTCAACCACTTCGCCACCAGGGAAGCCCTGTATGTTTCCTTTTAATTACGTGCTAGTGTTTGGCATGAAACATGGCCTTTTGACTGTGTAACTCAGAAGATCCCAAGGCTGGGAAATATTGCTCTATCTTTGGGAAATTGCTGATGAGAAGCTATGAACTGGAGTAAACTCCCATGTTTATAGAGTTGTAAGTGGCAGAGTTGCAGCTGCTTCCACGCTGGCTAGACTCCAGCCAGCACAGCATCCAGCCAGGCCAGCGCTGCCATCACCTCTGCTGCATCCGCCACCCAAAGCGATGCCCAGACACTGCCAAGAGCCACACTTCAGCCAAACTGAACCACGTCTGCTGCCCCTCTCCTGCAGGCCTTTCCATGTGCCATTCGTTGTGTGACTCCCCGCCCCCCCCGCTCCTGGCCGGTGAATCCTTCAAGAATCAGCTCAGGCATGTGCTTCTCGGGCCCTCAAAGAGCTCCCAGGATGCTCTGGACTCACCCGCCCTGTGACTCTCATCACACTGATGCTGAGACTCTAAGGCTGTTCCTGGTCTGTCTCCCTGAGCAGATTCTAGCCTCTGAGAAGGTAATGAGGGACTGCATCCCCTTAATCTTGACTTAGGAAGCCCCTCCTGGGCTGGAGTGGGGATGGACATGGGAATAAACCCCAGGCCCTGCCCTCAAGGAGCTCCCAGTCTGGAGGGAAGGGAACAAGCAAACACACAGTAACAATCCAATGAGTCAGTGTCTTGACAGAGGAGCCCAGGACACAGCACATACACACAAGAGGTCCTCTCTGTAGGGCTTGGAGAGCAAAGGCGTGCTGGAGTGCGTTTTTTTGATCTTTACTGGAAGATTGTGGTTATATCATCGAAGGCAGGGCTCCACTGACTTTTCCTGCTAAGGAGCAGAGAATAATTATTTTTGGTTGTGTGGGCCATATGGTCTGTGTCACAACTCAACTCTGTGGATGTGGCACGAAAGCATCCAAGTTTAATACATATTGTAAATGAATGAGTGCCAATAAAACTTTATTTACAAACAGTGGGCCAGATTTGGCCTGTGGGTCTGTAGCTGTCAACCCCTGCTCTAGGGCATTGCTAGTTATGTTAGGGAGAAATCTTATATAAATACTCTAATTAATATATTACTGTGTTCATAATATATATATTGTAATAATAGAGTATATAATAATATATTACATATTTCACAGAATTTCGTGTCTGAAAAATGTTTTTGATCCTCAGTTCCACCACTTGTGGCCCTGTCAGCAATGCTGGTTGACCAGCGATGGCAGGAGTAACTAATCCCACAGTATTATTTGAGGCGTGAGTAGAATATGATGAGACAATGTGAATGGCTGGAATTTTAAGTCTTGCACTCCAGCATTCATCTGTGACTGTATCTACACCAGATGACAGAAGGAAAACAAGTCTGTGGGCCACAGATAATTTCAGGGAGTGAGTTAAGCTAACGTGTGTGTGTCACCATTGCCATAACACGTTCAGGGAGCAGGGGGAGTCCTAGGCACTGGGCATGTGGGTGCAGAGGGCCCGGGGCTGGGCTAGGAATCCAGAGACCCGGGTTCTAGCGTTCATCTGTGACTGTATCACACAGGAGATCCTCTCTGTAGGGCTTGGAGAGCAAAAGCATCCTGGAGTGCTTTTTCTGATATTTACTGGAAGCTTGTGGTTATACAATCGAGGGCAGGGCTCCACTGACTTTTCCTGCTAATGGGGCAGAGAATAAATATTTCTGCTTATGTGGGCCATATGGTCTCTGTCACAACTCAACTCTGTGGATGTGGCATGAAAGCATCCAAGTTTAATACATATAGTAACTGAATGACACTGTGTTCATCCGTGACTGTTATCTACCCAGGCCTTCACAGTGCATTCGGTGATGTGCTGCCAGTTCTCACGTCAGCCTGCTGGACATGGCTGGCCCCTCGATTAGAAACAGCGAGCCTGCCAGAAAAGTGTGTGTTGAACCTGGGAGGGGAAACTGGGTCTGCTTTCTCTTTTGTCCCAGAGGCTAATATAAAAAACAAAAACAAAAGCAAAAGGCCCTACTGTATAGCAAAGGGAACTATATACAATATCCCGTGATAAACCATAATGGAAAAGAATATAAAAAAGAATGTATATATGTGTGTAACTGAGCCACTTGGCTGCACAGCAGAAATCAACACAACATTGTAAATCAACTACACTTCAATTAAAAAAATAAAATTAAAAACAAAAACAACGGCTAGCCGGAGGAAGATGGCGGAAGAGTAAGACGCGGAGATCACCTTCCTCCCCACAGATACATCAGAAATTCATCTACACGTGGAACAACTCCAACAGAACACCTACTGAACGCTGACAGAAGACCTCAGACCCCCCAAAAGGCAAGAAACTCCCCACATACCTGGGTAGGTCAAAAGAAAAAAAGAATAAACAGAGACAATAGGATATGGACGGGACCTGCACCAGTGGGAGGGAGCCGTGAAGGAGGGAAGGTTTCTACACACTACAAGCCCCTTCGCGGGCGGAGACTGCAGGTGGCGGAGGGGGAAAGCTTCGGAGTAGCGGAGGAGAGCACAGCAACAGGGGTGTGGAGGGCAAAGCAGAGAGATTTTGGCACAGAGGATCGGTGCCCTCAGGCACACACCAGCCCGAGAGACTTGTCTGCTCGGCCGCCAGGGTGGGCGGGGCTGGGAGCTGAGGCTCGGGTATCGGCTTTCAGTCGGAGCGCAGGGAGAGGTCTGGGGCTGGCCGCAGGAAGAGACCCTGAAGGGGTTAGTGCTAGCCCGGAGGGAGTCCGGGGAAAGGGTCTGGAGCTACCGGAGAGGCAAGAGACTTTTTTCCCTTTTGTTGCCTGGTGCGCGAGGAGAGGGCATTCCCCTCCCTCCCCTCTGCCTGAGTGAGCCAGAGCCCCCGAATCAGCGGCTCCTTTAAACCCGTCCTGTCTGAGCGAAGAACGGACGCCCTCCGGCGACCTACGCGCAGAGGCGGGGCCAGGTCCAAGGCTGAGACCCGGGAGCTGTGAGAGCAGAGACAGGGAAATCTCTCTGTGCAGCCTCCGAGGCAGCGGATTAAAGCTCCACGGTCCATTTGATGTGCCCTGCGTCTGTGGAGTGCATGAATGGACAGCGAATCATCCCAAATTCCTCTTTTTACAACGAATTATCTCAAATTAAGGAGGTGGACTTAGCAAGATTTCAGACTTTTCGCCCTTTTCCTCTTTTTACAACGAATTATCCCAAATCGAGGAGGTGGACTTGGAGAGCAAGATTTTTGATTTTTCCCCCTGCTCTCTTTTTGTGAATGTGTATGTGTAATCTTCTGTGTAAGATTCTCTCTGTATAGCTTTGCTTCCACCATATGTCCCAGGGTTCTTTCGGTCCGTGTTTTTTTTCAATAATTACTTTTTAATTTTAATAACGCTACTATATTTCATACTTTATTCTATTGTACTTTACCTGCTCTTTCTTTTTTTCCTCCCTTCCCTTCCTCCCTCCCTCCCTCCGCTCCTCCTTTCCTTCTTTCTTTTTCTTTCCTCCATCCCTCCCTCCCTCCCACCCTTCTTCTTTCCACTTTCTTTTTCTTTCCTTCCTCCCTCCCTCCCTCCCTCCTGTCTTTCTTTCTTTCTTTCCTTCCTCCCTCCCTCCCTCTCTTCTTCCATTCACTCTTCCTTTTGCTTTCATTCCTCCCTCCCTCCCTCCTTTCTTTCCTTTCTTTCCATCCTTCCTCCCTCCCTCCTTTCTTTCTTTCTTCCTTCCTTCCTTCCTTACTTCCCTTCTTCCTTTCTTTCAATCTCTCTTTCTTTCTTCTACTAATTATTTCTTTCTACTTTTTCTCACTGTTATTCTGAGCCGGGTGGATGAAAGGCTCTTGGTGCTGCAGCCAGGAGTTAGTGCTGTGCCTCTGAAGTGGGAGAGCCAACTTCAGGACACGGCTCCACAAGAGACCTCCCAGCTCCACATAATATCAAGCAGCGAAAATCTCCCAGGGATCTCCATCTCAACACCAGCACCCAGCTTCAGTCAACGACCAGCAAGCTACAGTGCTGGTCACCCTATGCCAAGCAACTAGCAAGGCAGGAACACAACCCCACCCATTAGCAGAGAGGATACCTAAAAACATAATAAGGCCACAGGCACCCCAAAACACACCACCAGACGTGGACCTGTCCACCAGAAAGACAAGATCGAGCTTCAACCACCAGAACACAGGCATTAGTCCCCCCCACCAGGAAGCCTACACAACCTACTGAAACAACCTTAGCCACGGGGGACAGACACCAAAAACAACGGGAACTACGAATCTGCAGCCTGCAAAAAGGAGACCCCAAACACAGTAACATAAGCAAAATGAGAAAGCAGAAAAACACACAGCAGGTGAAGGAGCAAGATAAAAACCTACCAGACCTAACAAATGAAGAGGTAATAGGCAGTCTACCTGAAAAAGAATTCAGAATAATGATAGTAAAGCTGATCCAAGATCCTATTTCCCAGATCCAAAATCTTGGAAATAGAATAGACAATATGCAAGAAACAGTTAACAAGGACCTAGAAGAACTAAAGATGAATCAAGCATCGATTAAAAACACAATAAATGAAATGAAAAATACTCTAGATTGGATCAATAGCAGAATAACTGAGGCAGAAGAACGGATAAGTGAGGTGGAAGATAAAATAGTGGAAATAACTGGTGCAGAGAAAAATAAAGAAAAAAGAATGAAAAGAACAGAGGACAGTCTCAGAGACCTCTGGGACAACATTAAACGCACCAACATTCGAATTATAGGGGTTCCAGAAGAAGAAGAGAAAAAGAAAGGGACTGAGAAAATATTTGAAGAGATTATAGTTGAAAACTTCCCTAATATGGGAAAGGAAATAGTTAATCAAGTCCAGGAGGCACAGAGAGTCCCATACAGAATAAATCCAAGAAGAAATACGCCAAGACACATATTAATCAAACTGTCAAAAATTAAACACAAAGAAATCATATTAAAAGCAGCAAGGGAAAAACAACAAATAACACACAAGGGAATCCCCATCAGGTTAACAGCTGATCTCTCAGCAGAAACTCTACAAGCCAGAAGGGAGTGGCAGGACATAATTAAAGTGATGAAGGAGAGAAACCTGCAACCAAGATTACTCTACCCAGCAAGGATCTCATTCAGATTTGATGGAGAAATTAAAACCTTTACAGACAAGCAAAAGCTGAGAGAGTTCAGCACCACCAAACCAGCTTTACAACAAATGCTAAAGGAACTTCTCTAGGCAAGAAACACAACAGAAGGACTATACCTACAATAACGAACCCAAAGCCATTAAGGAAATGGGAATAGGAACATACATATCAATAATTACCTTAAATGTAAATGGACTAAATGCTCCCACCAAAAGACACAGAGTGGCTGAATGGATACAAAAACAAGACCCATATATATGCTGTCTACAAGAGACCCACTTCAGACCTAGAGACACATACAGATTGAAAGTAAGGGGATGGAAAAAGATATTCCATGCAAATGGAAATCAAAAGAAAGCTGGAGTAGCAATTCTTATATCAGACAAAATAGACTTTAAAATAAAGACTATTAGAAGAGACAAAGAAGGACACTACATAACGATAAAGGGATCGATCCAAGAAGAAGATATAACAATTGTAAATATTTATGCACCCAACATAGGAGCACCTCAATACATAAGACAAATACTAACAGCCATAAAAGGGGAAATCGACAGTAACACAATCATAGTAGGGGACTTTAACACCCCACTTTCACCAATGGACAGATCATCCAAAATGAAAATAAATAAGGAAACACAAGCTTTAAATGATACATTAAACAAGATGGACTTAGTTGATATTTATAGGACATTCCATCCAAAAACAACAGAATACACATTTTTCTCAAGTGCTCATGGAACATTCTCCAGGATAGATCATATCTTGGGTCACAAATCAAGCCTTGGTAAATTTAAGAAAATTGAAATTGTATCAAGTATCTTTTCTGACCACAATGCTATGAGACTAGACATCAATTACAGGAAAAGATCTGTAAAAAATACAAACACATGGAGGCTAAACAATACACTGCTCAATAATGAAGTGATCACTGAAGAAATCAAAGAGGAAATTAAGAAATACTTAGAAACAAATGACAATGGAGACACGACGACCCAAAACCTATGGGACGCAGCAAAAGCAGTTCTAAGGGGGAAGTTTATAGCAATACAATCCCACCTTAAGAAACAGGAAACATTTCGAGTAAACAACCTGACCCTGCACCTAAAGCAATTAGAGAAAGAAGAACAAAAAACCCCCAAAGTTAGCAGAAGGAAAGAAATCATAAAGATCAGATCAGAAATAAATGAAAAAGAAATGAAGGAAACGATAGCAAAGATCAACCAAACTAAAAGCTGGTTCTTTGAGAAGATAAACAAAATTGACAAACCATTAGCCAGACTCATCAAGAAAAGAAGGGAGAAGACTCAAATCAGTAGAATTAGAAATGAAAAAGGAGAAGTAACAACTGACACTGCAGAAATACAAAAGATCATGAGAGATTACTATAAGCAACTCTATGCCAATAAAATGGACAACCTGGAAGAAATGGACAAATTCTTAGAAATGCACAACCTACCAAGACTGACTCAGGAAGAAATAGAAAATATGAATAGACCAATCACAAGCACTGAAATTGAAACTGTGATTAAAAATCTTCCATCAAACAAAAGCCCAGGACCAGATGGCTTCACAGGCGAATTCTATCAAACATTTAGAGAAGAGCTAACACCCATCCTTCTCAAACTCTTCCAAACAATATCAGAGGAAGGAACACTCCCAAACTCATTCTACGAGGCCACCATCACCTTGATACCAAAACCAGGCAAGGATGTCACAAAGAAAGAAAACTACAGGCCAATATCACTGATGAACATAGATGCAAAAATCCTCAACAAAATACTAGCAAACAGAATCCAACAGCACATTAAAAGGATCATACACCATGATCAAGTGGGGTTTATTCCAGGAATGCAAGGATTCTTCAATATACGCAAATCAATCAATGTGATACACCATATTAACAAGTTGAAGGAGAAAAACCATATGATCATCTCAATAGATGCAGAGAAAGCTTTCGACAAAATTCAACACCCATTTATGATAAAAACCCTGCAGAAAGTAGGCATAGAGGGAACTTTCCTCAGCATAATAAAGGCCATATATGACAAACCCACAGCCAACATTGTCCTCAATGGTGAAAAACTGAAACCATTTCCACTAAGATCAGGAACAAGACAAGGCTGCCCACTCTCACCACTCTTATTCAACATAGTTTTGGAAGTTTTAGCCACAGCAATCAGAGAAGAAAAGGAAATAAAAGGAATCCAAATTGGAAAAGAAGAAGTAAAGCTGTCACTGTTTGCAGATGACATGATACTATACGTAGAGAATCCTAAAGATGCTACCGAAAAACTACTAGAGCTAATCAATGAATTTGGTAAAGTAGCAGGATACAAAATTAATGCACAGAAATCTCTGGCATTCCTGTACACTAATGATGAAAAATCTGAAAATGAAATCAAGAAAACACTCCCATTTACCATTGCAACAAAAAGAATAAAATATCTAGGAATAAACCTACCTAGGGAGACAAAAGACCTGTATGCAGAAAATTATAAGACACTGATGAAAGAAATTAAAGATGATATAAATAGATGGAGAGATATACCATGCTCCTGGATTGGAAGAATCAATATTGTGAAAATGACTCTACTACCCAAAGCAATCTACAGATTCAATGCAATCCCTATCAAACTACCACTGGCATTTTTCACAGAAGTAGAACAAAAAATTTCAAAATTTGTTTGGAAAAACAAAAGACCCCGAATAGCCAAAGCAATCTTGAGAACGAAAAACGGAGCTGGAGGAATCAGGCTGCCTGACTTCAGACTATACTACAAAGCTACAGTAATTAAGACAGTGTGGTACTGGCATAAAAACAGAAAGATAGATCAGTGGATCAGGATAGAAAGCCCAGAGATAAACCCACGCACATATGGCCAACTTATCTTTGATAAAGGAGGCAGGAATGTACAGTGGAGAAAGGACAGCCTCTTCAATAAGTGGTGCTGGGAAAACTGGACAGGGACATGTAAAAGTATGAGATTAGATCATTCCCTAACACCATACACAAAAATAAGCTCAAAATGGATTAAAGACCTAAATGTAAGGCCAGAAACTATCAAACTCTTAGAGGAAAACATAGGTAGAACACTCTATGACATAAATCACAGCAAGATCCTTTTGGACCCACCTCCTAGAGAAATGGAAATAAAAACAAAGATAAACAAATGGGACCTAATGAAACTTCAAAGCTTTTGCACAGCAAAGGAAACCATAAACAAGACCAAAAGACAACCCTCAGAATGGGAGAAAATATTTGCAAATGAAGCAACTGACAAAGGATTAATCTCCAAAATTTATAAACAGCTCATGCAGCTCAATAGCAAAAAAACAAACAACCCAATCCAAAAATGGGCAGAAGACTTAAATAGGCATTTCTCCAAAGAAGATATACAGACTGCCAACAAACACATGAAAGAATGCTCAACATCATTAATCATTAGAGAAATGCAAATCAAAACTACAATGAGATATCATCTCACACCAGTCAGAATGGCCATCATCAAGAAATCTAGGGCTTCCCTGGTGGCACAGTGGTTGAGAGTCCGCCTGCCGATGCAGGGGACACGGGTTCGTGCCCCGGTCCGGGAAGATCCCACATGCCGTGGAGTGGCTGGGCCCGTGAGCCATGGCCGCTGAGCCTGCACATCCGGAGCCTGTGCTCCGCAACGGGAGAGGCCACAACAGCGAGAGGCCCGCGTACCGCAAAAAAAAAAAAAAAAAAAAAAAAAAAAAAAAAAAAAAAAAAAAAAGAAATCTAGAAACAATAAATGCTGGAGAGGGTGTGGAGAAAAGGGAACACTCTTGCACTGCTGGTGGGAATGTGAATTGGTACAGCCACTATGGAGAACAGTATGGAGGTTCCTTAAAAAACTAAAAATAGAACTACCATATGACCCAGCAATCCCACTACTAGGCATATACCCTGAGACAACCATAATTCAAAAAGAGACATGTACCAAAATGTTCATTGCAGCTCTATTCACAATAGCCCGGAGCTGGAAACAACCTAAGTGTGCATCATCGGATGAATGGATAAAGAAGATGTGGCACATATATACAATGGAATATTACTCAGCCATAAAAAGAAACGAAACTGAGCTATTTGTAATGAGGTGGATAGACCTAGAGTCTGTCATACAGAGTGAAGTAAGTCAGAAAGAGAAAGACAAATACCGTATGCTAACACATATATATGGAATTTAAAAAAAAAAAATGTCATGAAGAACCTAGGGGTAAAACGGGAATAAAGACACAGACCTACTTGAGAATGGACTTGAGGATATGGGGAAGGGGAAGGGTAAGCTGTGACAAAGGGAAAGAGAGGCATGGACATATATACACTACCAAACGTAAGGTAGATAGATAGTGGGAAGCAGCCGCAGAGCACAGGGAGATCAGCTCGGTGCTTTGTGACCGCCTGGAGGGGTGGGATGGGGAGGGTGGGAGGGAGGGAGATGCATGAGGGAGGGGATGTGGGAACAGATGTATATGTATGACTGATTCACTTTGTTATAAAGCAGAAACTAATAAAAAAAAAATAAATAAATAAAAAATAAAAATAAATAAATAGGGGCTTCCCTGGTGGCGCAGTGGTTGAGAGTCCGCCTGCCGATGCAGGGGACACGGGTTCGTGCCCCGGTCCGGGGAGATCCCACATGCCGCGGAGCGGCTGGGCCCGTGAGCCATGGCCGCTGAGCCTGCGCGTCCGGAGCCTGTGCTCCGCAACGGGAGAGGCCACAGCAGTGAGAGGCCCGCGTACCGCAAAAAAAAAAAAATAAAAATAAAAATAAATAAATAAATAAATTAATAAATTAAAAAAAAAAAAACAAAACAAAAACAACAACAACAAAACGTATTTGATGTAGGAAGAGCCAAACAAAGATACAAATAGGCCATCTGGCCGATGATAAAAATGTTGGTTTGGGCTTCCCTGGTGGCGCAGTGGTTGAGAGTCCGTCTGCCGATGCGGGGGACATGGGTTCGTGCCCCGGTCCGGGAAGATCCCACATGCCGTGGAGCGGCTGGGCCCGTGAGCCATGGCCACTGAGCCTGCGCGTCCGGAGCCTGTGCTCCGCAACGGGAGAGGCCACAACAGTGAGAGACCCGCGTACCGCAAAAAAAGAAAAAAAAAAATGTTGGTTTTCTTCACTCTTGGATGTAGGGCTTGTTTACTTCCTCAGTATCTTACATTTGTACAGGGCTTTAGTTTCTGTACAAGCTGTCTCTGCTCACACATGGTTCACTTAATTCTCACTATAATCCTATGCAACAGGCAACTACGGTTTTTACGTCAAATGAGAGAACGGAAGCTCAGATTGGCTTCCCCAGGCCACAGCACTAGCGAGTGGCTCAGCTCAAGCTAGAACCCAGGTCTCTGGATTCCTAGCCCAGCCCCGGGCCCTCTGCACCCACATGCCCAGTGCCTAAGACACCCCCCGCACATTGAATGTGTTATGTCAACGGTGACACACACAAGTTAGCTTAACACACTCCTCAAAATTGTCTGTGGCCCACAGACTTGTTTCCCTTCCATCAACATATGTATATGGTGCCGCCTTTCCAACTAGAAAACAGGCTTGGTATTCTGTGTACTGTCAACCAAATCAAACTTTTAAGGGAGGAAGGGGTACCTCCCTTGTACATGGCTGACAGTTTTGGGTTAGCCAATACACAAAATCTCAAGGGATCTAGAATTTCCAGTGGAGCTGTATCTCAACTGTATCTTAAGTGCTGTATCTTGAACTTATATTAAGGTGGAGGAGACCTCAGTTGTGACTCAGGAAACAGAATTTCAAGTGTGTGTTTTTTTTGTTTTTTTGCTTTTTGGCCGTGCTGCGTGGCTTGTGGGATCTCAGTTCCCCGACCAGGGATTGAACCTGCACTCTTGGCAGTGAAAGCACAGAGTCCTAACCGCTGGCCCGCCAGGGAATTCCCCAAGTGTGTTTATGGAAAGCTGTGATATCACTGTGTTCCCTGGGATGGCTTCTCAGCCTGGCCCACAGCAGCCCCTGTGGGTGCCTCCTGCTCAAGGCTCCAGGCTCCCACAGGGAATGTCCCACTGTGGGTGGGGTGGGGAAGGGATAATAAAGACACGTCGGCCTTGCTTCTGGTTGATAAAATAACTGAGGCAAGATTCTCTTTGCTCACCTAGTTTAATCTGCTCGGTGGGGAGGAAGCATTCGAGACCTGATACTTATCCAGGGAACAGCAAGGAGTCTGGGGTGACTCTTCTCAAATTGGGGACAAAGAGAAGGAGAGGAAAAGGAAATAGATGGAGAAGAAAAAAAGCACACGTTTTTGTCTCTTGATTTGCATCCCATTCCCTTGCCTGATTAAACTACTTCCTAGGTGTTAATTCAAATAAATAACTCTTGAAGCCTCTGATATACTCAGTGGGACAGAGGAACTTGTTGGGGGGTTCCATTTATTCAACCTCTTCCTACACAGTCCACCCCCCTCCGTAAGGGGCCACCTGCTCCCGGTGGCACTGCCACACACACGCATCTTGGGATGAGCTAACATGGGTGTGGTGAAACCATGCCTGGTCTCTGCTGGGTTTGAGAGTTTTGGCTCCTAGCCTCATCTCATTAACTGCCAAATGGACCCTTGTTAGTCCAAGATTGCCAAATTTCCAAGAATGGGAATTTACAAGTAAAAGAACAATAGCCATCTGATGTGAGGTTTACGAAGGACACCACCACAGTCTCCACCACCGATGATGATGATGGTGGTAAAAATCTCTCTACTTATGAACTCTCTTCAGGTCCCTTCCCAACATGTGCCCCCAATTCTTACGGGACTGGTGAGGAAGGAGAATGCCCAGAAAGGGGGAAATAAACTAGCAATTGGCAAAGGGCAAAAGGGGAGGGGAAAGCAGAAAGGTCATAAAGCATCAGGAAGAGAAAATGCACCTCTAGCCCATGTGCCGTCTCATCGTGTGAAACTGTGTCTTTGGGTTTTACTCCCGTCTCCTCGGCCCACCCCCTGCATCCTTCCTCTCCTGACACCCCATTAGTGTGGGCCTTTTTTGAGGGGGGGCCCATTGTGCGGCTTACAGGATCTTAGTTCCCCGACCAGGGATCGAACCCGGATCCCCTGCAGTGGAAGCGCAGAGTCAGAACAACTGGACTGCCAGGGAATTCCCTAGTGTGGGCTTTTTAAATTGGTGCATCTCTCAGATCAGGAACCCCATGGACCCTTGAATCATTTACATATTTGTTATAAGCATTTACTGAAACCTCTGCTAGCCAGGTGCCCTGCAGGATGTGGGAATCGTCTCTAGATACGAGGGCCCTGGGAGTTCACAGGACCCCACCAGGGTAACACATTGTGAGAAGTGGCTGGTAGTGGTCGAACAGGCTGCTTGGGAGCCGAGAGGAGGACCACCTCGGTCAAGGGGTCACCTGACACTGAGGGCAATCAATCTGCGGTGTTCCTAATACACCCCTAATACTCTGCATGGTTGAACCCAGTGGCCTGGGTGTAGGGCTCACCTCAGGCTGGAGGTTTTCAGGCCGTGCATGGAGGAGGATAAAGAAGCCAAGAAATTCAGGATATTGGTGAGGGTGGTGACATGATGCTTCTTGGGGTTACGGTGAGAGGACTTCGAGAAGAAGAAGGGATGGAGAAGCTGAATTGGAAATGAGGCTGTGTGAGGCTACAAGGCAGGGAGGTGGTGGCCAGAGGGGGACCACGGGCCTCAAGACCATAGGAGTTCTCCAGCCTCTGGGGGCCTGGTTTTTGGGATCCTCTACGCCCTGACCTCACCTGAGCTGCTTAACCGTATCTCATCCCCACTATTCCTCCCCATCTCCTGTTCAAATCCTCCCCATCTTCCAAGGCCAAATCCTCCCCATCTTCCAAGGCCAAATCCGACTTCTCACGCTTTCCCTCACTTCCCTAGCCCACCTAGATCTCCTCTCCCAGCCACTAGTTACCACTTACAGACTCGCTATAGTTTCAAGTGCTCTCTTTTCCTGCCCAGGGACAGTGTGAGCTCCTCCCAAGCGCAGACATTACTGTTTATGTGCCGAGTACAGTGATAGGCACATCACAGATGCTTAAGAAATATTTAGCAATTGATCTTGGCTAGTTAGCCAGGTGTCTTGGGCAAGTTAGGTAGCCTCTCTAAACCCGCATCCATTTCCATTCAATGAGGTTAATCATACCCCCAATGACACATACCAGCCAATGATGGAGAAAACTAAGAGGTGTGGTATCCTGGACACCAAAAGAAGAAAGTGTTTTAGGTGGGAAGGTGAGGTCAACTGTACCAAGTGCTACTAAGAAACGGGGGCAGGGCTAAGATCTGACAAAGTGAAGGTCATTGCTGACTTTTACAGGAGCAGTTCCAGGGTGGGGAGGGGGATTGGGGGACGGTAGGGCAAAGCTGACTGCAGTAGTGAAACCCAGCAGGATCCTGTGGGGCTCCTGGGCACAAAAGCCTTCCTGTGTCCCCCCATTTCTTAATTACAGGAAATAGCCTTCATTCAGGCTCCAAGACCTTCCCTGAGTTCCAAGGGGTAGGTTCAGACCGTTGCTAATCAGGGAAGGGAGGGGATGCAGAGACAAGGGAGGAGCAGTCAAGAAACAATAGCACAGCCTTGGGGCAGGGTCCTGGTTCCCCCCTCAACGGATACACATAACAGTATCTTTGAGCTGTTTTGCAGACACTGAAACCCTCACCAGGTGGAAGAAGTTAACTGTTTGCTGCCCACAAGCACGTAGACCCCAGACTGGTTGGAACCAGAAGGTTGATGATGCAGACTCCTGCTTACCTCACCACCAACCAATCAGAAGAAGGTCCACGAGCTGACCACGCCCTCTTTGAACCATTGCTATAAAACTCCTCACTACTCCCTCCAGGTCGGGACACACAGCTTTGAGGGCATTAGCCCGCTGTGTCCCCCTTTGCCTGACAAAGCAATAAAGCTCTTCTTTTCTACTTCACCCAAAACTCTGTCTCCGAGATATAATTGGGTATAGGGGTACAGAGGCTGGATTTGGCTTCAGTAGTTCAAGAGGGAATGGAAGGCTCTGGGAAGAGGGTAACAACCTAGTTTTAGAATCTAATTACAGACAGAATAGCTACAAAAGCCATGGTCAACATTTACAATGAAACAAGGTGACCAGGTTGTTCTATGAACCCCCAAACACAAGCAGGGGTCACAAAGCCCCCCTGGTGTCAGTGTCTGTGTAGAGAAAGGAGAGGGAAGCGGCAGGGCATCTAACAGTTCTGGGAAAAGGAGAACCCAAAGAGCTAACAGGTACTCAGCTGGAAAGCGGGCCAATTTGCAAATGGCAGCTGAAACTTTGAAGGGATTTTTCTACTCCAAGGTGGAATGTAAAGCCAACAGCAGCTGGAAGATCTAGCCCCTACTGGGGAGAAAGTGCTGGGAATGAAATCAAAACTAAGGAGGATGAAGATGACACATACAAGGAAAGAGAAGGTCCAGCGGGGGAGGGGAGCAGAGCCAGGAAACTGTAATGTAAGCTGAAATATTTTTAAACACTTCACCAAAAGAGCAGAAGAGGAAGCTCTGTGTCGCTAGAAAAAGCTATCTGCACCGAGCTTCTTTCAGAAAGTTCAGGAAAACTAAAACTCATAAGAATGAACAACAGAAAAGTATGGAAGGCAAATCCAACACAAAGTTACTATAAGGAAAAAGGATATAAAAGGATAGTCAGGAGTACAACAACCCTACAGATAGTGAAAGTTTGCCAAAAAGATGTGCTAACGGATCAAAACTGTAATCGTCTATTGGGTTGGCCAAAAAGTTCGTTAGTGTTTTTCTGTAAGATATTATGAAAAAACCCAAACGAACCTTTGGCCAACCCAATATTTCAACTTAAGCGAAAAGACAGTGGAAAATGATAAAAGACAGGAAAGAACAAAATGAATCAGCATTTGAAAAACTCAAAAATGAGGCAACAGGATTCAGGAAAGAAGTAGAAACTTTTAAAAAAGAATCATTTCAGAAATGAAGACTCAACTAGATGGAACACAAAGTGAATAAACATAACAGAGTATGCCTTAAGTGAAACAGAAGGTGGAAGTGAGGAAAATGTTTAAAGAAAAAAAGAAAGGATATCAAACAAATTTAGGAGATTCGGACAAATACTGGAGATAGGCAAAGAAGATTCAATATGCAAAACAGAAATCCCTAAAAAATAATCCAAAGCAAGGAAAGAGAACAAATACTAAAACTAAAATTCCAGAAAGCTTTCCTGAAATTAAAAGATGTGAAATGACAAATTGAAAAAGCACACCATGTAACTAAGACCCAGAAAAACCAACACCAAGCCGTATTCTAGTAAAACTGTTGAACTTTTGAAGGGAACTATGGAAGAGAAAGAAAAAAATCCTTTGGGCATCCAGGTAAAAAGGGGAAAATTATCTTCCGATTATCATTTGCCCTTTGGACAGCCATGCTTTACGTCAGAGGAATATTTGAGATAGTCAAGGAAAGAAAATGAACCAAGGAATACTGTTTTCATGAGCCCTTCCTGAGAAATTTACTAGAGAACAAGTTTCTGACAACCAAATAACTAGAGAGGCATTGACATAAGGACTGGTAACAAGCAATAAATAGTGACTTGCTGAACTAAGACCAAATGAGGGTTCGAAGTGAGAGAACACAGGGACTTCCCTGTCGGTCCAGTGGTTAAGACTCCATGCTTCCACTGCAGGGGGTGTGGGTTTGATCCCTGGTCGGTTAACTAAGATCCCACGTGCTGCAGAGCGCAGCCAAAAAACAAAAACAAACAAACAAAGTGAGAGAATATAGTAGGTGTTGGTTATACGTACATGCCCAGGCAATGTAGATATAACTACAAAAATAGGAGGGCACGTGCAAAAAATTTTAATTGTTCTAAGAAATTGTATTGGTGGTAAGCAGTATTTGAATTCTCAGCCTGTTATGTGTGTAATGTGAAATAAAGTAAATACGGACTTATGGTCTATTCTAATTCTTACATCCACTGTACCCTTGAGAACCAGGATTCTCAATGTGGAAGAAAGGAGATATGGATATAATCTAGACGGGGTAAAGGAAAAACCCTGTGGTCATGTATCTGAATTGGAACTATCAACACAGACTCATGAATTCCTAGCTCTGTCTAAACATTTCTACTACTTAGATTGTGGTCCTGCAATGCTATTTCCCACTAAAAGAAGAGCTTCATGGAAAAAAGGCTGGTTCTAGTTCAGAGAGCAAGGAAGATATTAAAGACCACAGTGGACCCTCTGTATCTGCAAGGTCCTGCATCCTGTATCTGCAAGGTCCTGCACCCCTGCATCCTCGATTCAACCAACTACAGATCAAATATATTAGAAAAAAAATCCCAGAAAGTTCCAAAAAGCAAAATTTGAATTTGCCACACAATTTACATAGCATTTTCATTATTTTTACAATTTTTTACATAGCATTTACATTGTATTTATAATTATTTACATACCATTTACATTGTATCAGGTATTGTAAGTAATCTAGAGATGATTTAAAGTATCAGGGAGGATGTGGATAGGTTATATGAAAATACTACACCATTTCAATTTTATACAAGAGATTTGAGCGCCTGTGGATTTTACTATCCTCTGGGGGTCTGGAACCAGACCCCCATGGATACGGAGGGTTGACTATACTAGGCTCATGTCAAAAGGACCAGAGGCCAAATTGAAGACGTTCCCATGGGCCAAAGATGGGACTCTGAACCACAATGAGAATAATGATTACAACCAATTGATACCCATGAGTCTATAATGCTATTAAAAAACTAACAATTAATTAGCAAACTTCATTGGCTAATAAGGAATCAATCTGTTATCTTGTCAACCAGTAAGAAAAAAAAAGGGAAAGATCCAAGCATTTATCCTGCCTTTTCTTTATGAAATGTACCACTGGGCATCCAAAGAGTAGGTGAGGGGAAGCATTTCTTTATAAGTATTCCAACTAATAAATTTAAAAAAAAACCCACCATGATGATAGAATTAGACTATTGCCATTTTGTTACCCACTAAACATTAATGGACCTAAGCAATGAGCATCAATTCCATCTAATAAAGGAGAAAGAAACGATAGAATTAACGTCTCACCATTTGCCACTCCCTGGAAATTAATGGATCTAGGACTTAATCATTAATGGCTCCTAACATCACCTGGAGTGAGACAAGCAGACATTATGAGCTTCTGATGTAAGGTAAGACCACCACTTGTCTTGCCAAAAGGACTGAACCCAAGTCTGATCAAGCCTCTGGACTCAGCTGCCAGTTTGCAGACGATATGGAGAACAGAGGAGCGTGTTGAACTGCCCCAGACTGTGGGAAACTACAGCTCAAAAGTCTTGGGTTCTTCAATAGATAAACTTCAAGGACAAGAAAGGGATGGCAGAGGGAACTAGAGATAGAAAAACGAGCAACTCTAACTCTATAGTGTCTAGGAATGTACATGTATGATGAAACAAGAAATGCAAGGAAGTGATTTCTCTGAAGGTGATGTTGGTGGTTACTTTTGGAGAGAAGGAGAAGGCAATGGCTGGAACAGAGCACCTGCAGCAGCTTCTGGGGCTGCTGGTAAAGTTCTACTTCTTGACCTGAGTGGTAGTCACATGGGGGTTCACCTTAGCTATCCATCCTTGAGCTATCCATCTGTTCTATATGACTTTCTGTATCTATGTTCTATCTTACAATAAAACGGTAGAAAAAAGAGAAAATGGGAGAAGAGGAAGTGGAAGTAGAACTCCAGACAACCCTCATGAGGAATTAAACACTATAAAAGGGAGAAGGAATGGGACGGCAGTTGGGGAGGGGTGGAGGCTCAAGGGAAGTCCTCATTTGTGTCTTTTAGATGAGAAATGGCTTCTCTGCAGGCTGACTGGAATTATCCAGTAGAGATGGAAATAATAACCATCCAGGATGGGGGAGGCTACCACAGAAATGGCAATTTCATCTCAGGCAAGCGATAATCTGGCACATTAAATTAATATTGATTGGAAATTTATGATTTGACATTTGGTTGGTATTTAATTTGTAAATGTGTTTTGCTTTTATAGTTATAAAGGAAGTTGATACCTGGATTTCTCCATAATAATCTAAGCCAACCCTGGAGATCTTAAAAATGTTTTTCTTTCGAAAAGGGTCTTACTCAATTTTGAGAAAAGTTGCTTTAGCAAATTCTTTTCTATAAAGAGCTCAAGAAACCTTTTTGTAAACTAAGAAATTATTCGGGCCTCATGTTCCTCATTTACAAAATAAAGGAGATGAATTACAGAATTTCTGGAGCCCTTTCCAGCTCTCAATGGGAAATTCAAATTTTCTAACAGCCGGTTTGTTTGAAACAAAGTGCAAACTGTAACACAAACAACAGACACACAGCAAACAAAAAGTACATGTTAAATTGTTCCTCAGTTTTCCTCCCTTTACACTGTATTATCCTAAATGTTTTCCTCTTCCCATGCAGCCCTACTTTCTGAACTCATTAATTATCTTTCTGTCTATAGATGGCTGTGGATCTGGAAGCAGTAAGCTGGTAAGCGTGCCTGGTGCCAAGCGTAAAGAAAAGTGATCAAGCATCCCCAGGTTTGGTACTTGTCCTTAAAAATTCGGGCTTTACTTCTCTAGCCCAGGATTCTTCATACTCCTCTTTCATCCTCTAATAAGCTCTCCTATATTCCAAACCTCTACCCAGTTCCAGTCCCCCAGACCTGTCACCTCCTCATATTCCCACACTTACGTAGTTCCCTTTCACACTGTAGGAGGGTTGGCCTGTGACTGATAGTATCAGCAGAAGTGACAGCATTGTCATTTCCAAGGTTAGGTTACAAAAGACTGTGGCTTCCATAAAAAAAGAATGAAATCATGCCATGTGTGGCAACATGGATGGACCTAGAGATTATCATACTAAGTGAAATAAGTCAGAGAAAGACAAACATATATCACTTATATGTGGAATCTAAAAAAAAAATGATACAAATGAACTTATTTACAAAACAGACTCACAGACATAGAAAACAAATTTATGGTTACTACAGGGGAAAGGGGTGGGGGAGGGATAAATTAGGAGTTTGGGATTAACAGATACACAGCACTATATATAAAATAGGGAAACAATAAGGACCTACTGTATAGCACAGGGAACTATATTCAGTAACTTGTAATAACCTATAATAGGAAAGAATCTGAAAAAGAATATATATATACATAGACATATATATAACTGAATCACTTTGCTCTACACTTGAAACTAACACAACATTGTAAATTAACTATACTTCAATTTAAAAATGCAAAAAAAAAAAAAGAAAAAAATCTTAAAAAAAATTTTTTTGAAAAAGACTGTGGCTTCCATCTTGGGCACACTCCCCTTCCTTGCTTGCTCTGGAGGGAGCCAGCTGCCAGGTCTTGAACACACTTAGGCAGCTCCGTGGGGAGACGCATGCTATGAGGAACTGAGGTCCTCTGTCCAACAGCCCATAAGGCCTGCCAACCACCATAGGGATCCTTCAGCCCCAGATGAATCTCAGAGAAGATGGTAGCCCGGCTAAGGTCTTGACAACAACCCCTTGAGAGACCTTGAACCCAGACCACCCAGCTAAGCTCCTGAATCCCTGTCCCACAGAAACTGTGAGATAATATACATTTACTGCTTTAAGCTGCTAACTTTGGGGGATAATTTGTTACACAGAAATAGATAACTAACATGACAGCTTTCAAACTTCCTGACCACAACCCATAAAAATGCTTTCCACTCTGCATTTCAGGACCCACACGCATGCTTACACATACACACAAACATGCACACACTCAGCCATGCACTAGACAAGCGTCCACAACTATTATTTCATGAAACAATACTTATTCCTACTGCATATACTCGGCATACTCTATTTTCTTGATGATTGTTTTCTTTTTCGTTCCATTCCATTTAAAAGAAAATGGTAATAGTGCCCCACTGAGCTGATTTCACAATCCACACATGCATTTTGGGCAAAGAGTGCAGAAGGACAGTGGGGAACAAATCATCATTTTTTTTGTTTTGCTTATCATTGGCTGATACTGCAGTAGCCATAACCTTAACTGACTCACCCCTAAAGCTAGTTTAGTTTTTTATTTTTTTAAACTAGCCCCTCTGTATAGAGTAGGTACCCAAAACTGCTCAATGTCTAATCCCTACACTTCATTATGCTTGGTAATAGGAGTCCAGATAAGACTATACTTAATTTTTCATTAATATTTCATTAACTATTTAGTCACACAAAATTTAGAAAAATATGCTGAAAACCTCATTGTTCATATTCCAGCTGGGAAAACAAAAAACATTAGAAATAAAAATGCAGCCCTTGTGCAGCCCTTCCCAACCCCAATTCCCTCTCCCACCATAGAAGTAACCTTTATCCTGAAGTTTTTGTTTCTCATTCCCATGCATGCATTTTATAGTTTTATTGTATATTTATACATATGCAGGTTTCTTTTCATACAGGCTTATATTTCATATAAATGGGATCATACTGTGTATATTCTTTTATGACTATTTTTTTTAATACGTAAGAAGTAAATTTATTGAGAGAGAGACACACTCCATAGAGTGTGAGCCATCTCAGAAAGTGAGAGTCTTTTATGACTTTTTTTTGCCCAACATGATGTGGAGATTTATCCATTAACTCTAGTTCACTCAGATTTATTTATTTACTTATTTATTATTTAATGTGTTCATTCATTCATTTATTTGCTGCACTTCGCGGCTCGCATAATCTTAGCTCCCCAACCAGGGATTCAACCAGGGCCCTTGGCAGCGAAAGTGCGGAGTCCTAACCATGGACTGCTAGGCAATTCCCTCTAGTTCACTCATTTTAACTCCTGTATATTATTTCATGGTATAAATTGTACCCAAACTCATTTGTCCATTCCTCCTGTTGGTAGTCACTTAGATTTTTTTTTCTGTTATGAACAATACTTGATGGACACATATATTTCTAGTGTACATTCTCTCTCGAGCATATAAATAGATGTTGAATTTCTTAAGAAAACAGGATTAAATACCTAAATAATCCTAGCAAAGAACTCTGATTGGTTTTATCCTTGTCCCATTTTTGTATCCCAGACTATAGGTCTGGATTTGTTTCTGTTTAGTCAATAGAGCCTCGAAAACGGGGCCAGGAGTTGGGTTAAAAGAACAAAAATAAAAAATGAAACATCTGCTTCCTTTTGAACTGCAGATGTGAAGGAAGCCTAAGGAGATAATGTCTTAGTCATTTTTAATAGCTGCTGGAATATCTTAACTCAAATGATCATGAACTTTTCTCTATGTAACCTGCCTATCAGAATCTGTGGGGAGAGCCGTGTCTTTTACCCATAATATCAGGAACAGAAGGTTGATCCTCCCTGGGTTCATCTAGGCTGGGGATCAGCAAACTTCTTCTGTCAAGGGCCAGGTAGTAAATATTTCAGGCTTTACAGTCTCTACCACAACTACTGACCTGTCTTTGCAGAATGAAAGCAGCCATAGGCTATTCATAAACTAGAGTATGAGTGCTCCAATAAAACTTTATTTACAAAAACAGGCAGTGGACCAGATTTGACCTGCAAGTCATAGTTTGTTGAGTCCTGTCCTAAGCAGAAGAAAACAATTTAGACCAGCAATATGTAGTATTGTATATCGAAATTTAAACTTTAATCTGATATTCTTCTCCTTTTAGATGGTCAATTATCCTAAAAACTGGTCACACCCAGTCCTGTTGAGAGTGCGAATAAATAATTATCAATACTATTATACACTGCCAGTAGGAGAGGTGCATTCATTTATTTCCTCAACAACTATAAAGAGCTATGAGCCCCAACATAGGCCACGTACTCCACAGGATACTGGGGACTTGAAAATAAAGTGCACAGGCACGCTATGCTCAAGGCACTGAAGGCTAGTGAAGGGAGGCAGACATTGAAATAGCTTGTAATTGCTCGAAAAAGTGATGAAATGGAAATTTCCCTGTATCTCTTATTGAAACATTGACAGTGGCATAAATATATTTGGCCAACAACAGCAGCAGCAATTAAAATAAGTAACAACTCATCTGGCTAACCGCAGTCGGAGGCATCAGATACATCCTTAATCTCATGACAGGATACCATGTGGTTTCGGGAACTGAATCCAGGTTGGAGTCCATCGGGCAGACCTGGGTTTGAGACTTAGTTCTAGTACTTACTACCCCTGGGACCTTGATTGTGCTTTTACCTCTGCGTTTTAGCATCCTCTATGTAAATAGAAATAGTAAGAGTACTTACTTTAAAGAGATGATTATGAACATTACATGAAATAGTGTAGGTAAAGCACCCAGCACACAGTAGGCTTCAGGCAAATGGCAGCTAATTATACGTATTCATTCAACAGCATTTGTTGAGTGCCTCCTAAGTTCCAGGATCATTCCAGGTACTGAACTAGGACTATCATTATCCTCATGATCTAATGAGATACCACAAAAGTCTCAACTTTAGAAGTTGCACAGTCCAGGTGTAATAGGTGGTATGCCCAATTCTGCGGAGTCCTCAGCCTGCCTCTTCCCACAACTGGTGGCCCTTCACCTCCCCCACCCCACCCCAGCACCATTCCCCATGACTCTTAGGAATCTGTGATGGTTAATTTTAGATGTCAACTTGACTAGGCCACAGGGTGCCCAGATATTTGGTCAAATATTATTCTGGGTGTTTCTCTGAGGGTGTTTCTGGCTGAGATTAACCTTTCACTCTGTAGACTGAGTAAAGCAGATGGCCTTCCCTTAGGTGGGTGGGCCTCATCCAATCAGTGGAGGGCCAGAATTGAACACAAAGGTGGATCCTTCCCCAAGTAAGAAGGAATTCTCCTTTCCTGATGACCTATGAATGGAACATGAGCTTTTTCCTGCCTTTGGATTCAGACACTGGCTATTCCTGGGTCTCCAGCTTGCCGACTACAACCCTTGGGACTTGCCAACGTCTACAGTTGTGTGGGACAATTCCTTCTGATAAATCTCTTTATATATAAATAAATATATTTCTCTCTCTCTCTCTACACACACACACACAAACACACATCCATTAGTTCTGTTTCTCTGCAGAACCCTAATACAGATCAGTTCTTACCCTGTACTGCTCAAGTCACAGGGATGACCAGCCTCCAGGCTGCCAGCACAGTTCTGGTCCAGGTGTGGGACCCCCGGAGTTGTGCAATGTGCAACCCACATGCTCAACACCGCAGCTGTGCTCTGATCACCCACCTCAACTCTCCATGGAACCTCCCACGTCCCCACCTAGCCTTCTCTCCCAGGGCCTTGTACTCAGTACTCATGGACAGGGCAATGACCCACCAACTCCAAACGTCCCCGACACCTTACCTCCAGGCATGCAACGGAAGCCGTCTCCCTGATAACCAGGTTTGCACTGGCACGTGAAGGACCCTGGAGTGTTGTAGCAGACGGCATCAGGGTGACATCGGCTTAGCTGGCATTCATCCACATCTGCAAGACAGCCACCAAGCCCGGGGATAGTGAGATTTCTTCTAGAATTCCTAGTTTACACAATAATATAAGCCACTTGCTCAACTTCTGGGGACTCAGTTTCTGATCTGGGAACAGTGATTTAAGAACTCAGCAAACATTAATTATCAAAACACGAACTCCTCAATTTCTATCTAGTGTATTTACAAATGTGTTTCACTTTGATGTTTTCATGAAGAATCAAGCATGCAAAAGGAAAAACGAGAGGATTTTTTTTCATTATTTCCTTCTCATCATAAACGAGAGCTTCAAAAATGTCTGAGTTTGGAGACAGATGATTAATTGCTTGACAGAAAAATCTTAAAGATCAGAGAAAATTCACATGTTCAGTAACAAAGAGAAAGTATTTCAGAAATTATAATCTCTTAGAGAAGCTTGGACTTTCCAGAAATACTCCATGGTATAACGTTAAGTAATTTTGCAAACCAGGGGACGGGGGAACGGTGTTCAGAGTTATTTCACTTAAAATTATCTCTAAGAGCACCCTGGCTGCCAACAATGGACTGATCTGAGGTCTGAATTTTGTGGAACCATTTATTCTCTGCATCTGAAGTCATTTATTCAAAAAGGGGACTTCACTTTTTTTGGAACAAAAGATTAGAGCAGGCCAGGTGAATGACTGTATGCATCTTATTAAACAAAAGGCTGGACTTTAAGCTCCACGTGTGTAAGGATTGTTTGTCTTTTCATGAAAGACAAACAATCTCCTCAGTCCCTAGCAGACAGCAGGTGTTTAATTATTGCCTGAACGAGCAAGTGACATGGAACAAAATGGTACGGGGAGGACAAGTGTCTTCCCCAATGAGAACAGCCCCCCAAAGAAAACACATAATTCAAATTACTAGAGATACAAAATACAGCCCATCTACTCAACAGAGTTGGGAGAAGAATTCTCTCTTTTTTTTTAAATTTAATTTTATTATTTATTTTTGGCTGTGTTGGGTCTTCGTTGCTGTGCACGGGCTTTCTCTAGTTGGGGCGAGCGGGAGCTACTCTTCGTTGCGGTGCGCGGGCTTCTCATCGTGGTGGCTTCTCTTGTTGCGGAGCACGGGCTCTAGGCGCACGGGCTCAATAGTTGTGGCACGTGGGCTCAGTAGTCGTGGCTCATGGGCTCTAGAACACAGGCTCAGTAGTTGTGGCGCACGGGCTTAGTTGCTCCGCGGCATGTGGGATCTTCCTGGACCAGGGATCGAACCTGTGTCCCCTGAATTGGCAGGAGGATTCTTATTCACGGCGCCACCAGGGAAACCCGAGAAGAATTCTCTTGAATTTGGAGTTGAGTCAGTAATTAGCATATGATAAGTATCACCCAGGGAATTTTCTCAGGTTACACAGGGAGGAAAGTCAGAGTGACCACATACCTTGGCAGGCTCTGCCATCCCCAGAGAAGCCTGGCAGACAGGAGCAGGTGTAGGAGGAGCCTCCCAAATAGATGCACTGGGCCCGCTGAGAGATGTCACAGTCATGAAGGCCAGTCTCACAGTAGTTGATGGGGCGCTGGTCCACGACAGCTTCAGACAAAAGGTTGACACACAATGTTTAGAAGAGTCCCCGGAGCAGTCCCAGGGCCCTGCCAAGCAGTGTAGTCCACTGAGGTGGATTATGTCTGGACCCCAGACCTCCAGACCTCTCTTCAGGTTCATCCCTGCTCCCCGCTGGATGGTCCCCCTGGCTCTCCTCCTGTTTCCCCCACCTGGATCCCGCCTCTGATAAGTCTTCGCAGCCTGCCACTGCAGGGGGTCAATCAGCCTGGCTCTCAACCTCAGCTTCGCCCCAGGGCTCTGTCTCAGGCCACTCTCCACACCTGGTCCCCGAAACCCAACTTTCCCTTCATCTGGATGTGGAGGTGGAATCTGCAGGTAGACACGCTTCCTGTGGCACCTCTGTTGGTGGAGCGTTTGGAGCTGAGGATCTGAGACTTCCACAGTATCTTTGCCCTCGGCTCACTGGGCAGGTGGAATATTCACTACGAATGCCAAAGTCACCCACGTCCCACCAAGGAAGGTGAAATCAACTTTCCCAGGGAAGTGAGACGGGGATGGTAGAATGACTGTGGGCCTCGGGGGTGGGCAGCCCTGGGTTTCTACTAGGTGCATGAGTCCACCATATGGCTTTGGGTAAATCATATAACTTCTCGGAACCACAATTTCTTCCTCTGTAGAATAGGAATGACTTCCAGCTTGCCAAGCGTGGGGAGGCCCAGTAGGTGGGACTATTCTAAAGGGTCCTGATGACAAGACTCAGAGAATGAGGTTGTAGGAAGTAGGCATGTGACATAGAGACTAGAAAATCATACCCCATCTTGTGCTGTTGCCTCAAGATGAAAGTCAAGGACTAAGGTCTAGGGGGTGATTTCCAACAGCTGGTTCAGATACTCTGGGGTTTGTAAGGCACTTTAACTTCTGGTCTTAAAGCTCTAAGGCCCAGGTCAGAGTCCTGGCCCTTGCAATGTCAGAACAGAACACTTTCTTCCTGCAAGGAGGCCCTCAGGGTTTAGATTATCCTGGACACAGGAGGACTCCTCATCTTTATCCTCAGTGAGTCTTCCCAAGATTAATTCCAGTTCATCCTGCCTCAAGTGCTTCGGCAGAGAGAGCTCCAAGCACTGTCAGGGGACAGGTAAAGAAGAGGATCCTCTTCAAAGGTCTGTGCCCATGAGAGGTTAGCAAAGTACTGTATTGGCAGATGGAGGCCCAGCCTGTGGACTCAGTAGTTTAGACTCCTGAAGTTGGACTGTTAACTAACTCCCATGGGACAGGGACCATGGAACCAAGTCTGTGGGCCAAAGGGTTACTGGATTTTAAACTGCTACAAGTGGTCCAAGTTTCCTTCTAGAAAACAGTAGCCCAGATTACACTGAACCAAACCAAGGACACGCTGTTTCCTTGGACCACTCCTGTTTTCTCTCACTTTTCATCGTTTCTAACATTCTTCTTCTCTCCAGGGTCTTCTTTCCCCCAACTCCTTCAGCTCGCACAGTGTGAAAGGGACACTCTCGGAGAATTGGGACCAAAAAAAAGATAGGGGAAATATACCCAGACAGAACAACCAGGAAAGGAGTCTCACTTCTCTTCCATCAAATATTCATGTCATTAGAGTGCGTAAGTGATCATTTTACACATTGTGTTCTCTCCAGCCACATTGTGCCCCACCCTTGGTAACAGGGAAGGACCTTGCTGCAACATGGGTAGGTCCTAATGTCCCCTGCCCTGCCATCACCTTCACCTTTGCTTCTATTTTTTTTTGGCCAAACTGCTTGGCTTACAGGATCTCAGTTCCCCAACCAGGAATTGAACCCTGGGCCCACGGCAGTGAAAGTGCAGAGTCCTAACCACTGGACCCCCAGGGAATTCCCACACCTATGCTTCTATAATCCTCAAACCCTTTCTAGAAAAGGCAGTTTATAATTTAATTTTTTAAATCACGTTTTCCTTTATGTAAGACCATTTTTCACACCAGAGCAATTTTCTTCTGAAGGAAGCTTTAGAACTTTACAACTCCAAACAATTTAGTTCTACTTTTTCATTTTCAAAGTATACAAAGCATTTTTTTTCTTTTTCTTTTTTCTTTATTTTTTTAACATCTTTATTGGAGTATAATTGCTTTACAATGGTGTGTTGGTTTCTGCTGTATAACAAAGTGAATCAGCTATACGTATACATATATTCCCAAGTCCCCTCCCTCTTGCGTCTCCCTCCCACCCTCCCTATCCTACCCCTCTAGGTGGACACAAAGCACCGAGCTGATCTCCCTGTGCTATGCAGCTGCTTCCCACTAGCTATCTATTTTACATTTGGCAGTGTATATTTTTAAGCAAAATATACAGCAACCCAAAGGAGACCTTTTCACTAATTTACACAAGAGGGGCCACCAGCACATCCAGCTGTGCTTCCCTCAAAGGCTCCTAACCCCGCAGGCTGGCAATTTCCTACAATTCTCACCCTGCCTGTCAACTAGCAGGGGGTGCAGGGTGGGAGGGAGGGGAAAGTTTTGGAAAGGACAGAAAATCAGGCTCAAAATGGGATTTAAAACCAGTATGGAGGTTCCTTAAAAAACTAAAAATAGAATTCCCATATGACCCAGCAATCCCACTACTGGGCATATACCCAGAGAAAACCATAATTCAAAAAGACACATGCACCCCAATGTTCATTGCAACTCTATTTACAATAGCCAGGAGATGGAAACAACCTAAATGTCCATTGACAGATGAATGGATAAAGAAGATGTTGTGCATATATACGATGAAATAGTACTCAGCCATAAAAAGGAACGAAATTGGGTCATTTTTAGAGACGTGGATGGATCTAGAGACTGTCATACAGAGCGAAGTAAGTCAGAAAGAGAAAAACAAATAACGTATATTAACGCATACATGTGGAACCTAGAAAAATGGTACACGTGAACTGGGTTGCAAGGCAGAAGTTGAGACACAGTTGTAAAGAACAAACGTATGGACACCAAGGGGGGAAAGTGGCGGGGGGGTGGAGGTGGTGGTGGGATGAATTGGGAGACTGGGATTAACATATATACGTTACTATGCATAAAATAGATAACTAGTGAAAACCTACTGTAGAGCACAGGGAACTCTACTCAGTGCTCTGCAGTGACCTAAATGGGAAGGAAATCCAAAAAAGAGGGGATATATGTACACGTATAGCTGATTCACTTTGCTGTACAGCAAAAACTAACACATTGTAAAGCAACTATACTCCAATAAAAATTAATTTAAAAAAATTAATTACAATTACATGGTCCGTTGGGGTTTTACTTTTCTAGCCCCTGCACTTCTGAAGAGAACCCTGAACGGTGACCTGGCACGGGCAGAGCCGAGGAACTGCCCTGAGATGCTGCCACCCAGTGTGACATTGGTCCCCGAGAGACTCCTGCAAGGCTGGCTGGGGCCAGGAAATGAGACAACGCAGAGAAGGGAGGTGATGCCAAGAAGGAAGGACAAACGAGGGAAAGAAGCCACGTGTTACAAGGAGAGAAAAGGGCGGGGGATAAAGAGCCTTTAGGAGAGTGGTTTCACAGCCTCTAGTTACTTTAAGTTCTGAGAAAAAGATCACAAAGATGAATGATTCACAATAATTTTTCCTAACAACATGACAGGAGAGGGAGGGAGAACAGGAACGCTGGGTGAGCCAGGCTGAGCCTTTAGCCTAAGCCCAGCCCTGTTCCCCCTGACCGATGGGCAGGTGCATGGTGCTGTGCACTGTACAACTTGGGGTCCCAACCTGCCCATGCTCTGTACAGGCCACGTATCACAGGGGGCAACTGTATCTACACATAAAGGTGATTTGCAGGCCAGCTGAGGCTCTTTTCCTTTGTGTCAGCATACTCTGCACATTCCAATTAACTAAAAGTTTGCACCCAGGGGAAAAGAGAAAGTCACAGGCTTGCAGAAAATGACAAAGATGGAAATCCACAAAGCAGCCCCTCCCCTAATGGATACCCATCCTCATGGAAAGACAGTCACCTCTGGCCATCCACACACCCTGCATGAGTGCCCAGCACCTCACAGTTGTCAGGACACAGAGCCGGCCTCCTAAACCATCCAGATTCTTTCCTCACCCTTCCCTGCTCTGACCTGACAGACATCGTCCCAGCCTGGGCTTCAACACAGGACGTCGTTTTAACAAGGAATTCTGGGAGAGTGAAACTGACCAGTCAATTATCCAGTGAGGAGCCAGAGTCTTTGTGTGAATGCATTCAGGCAGACTTGGTTTCACCCTGTGAGCCATCTCTCTACGAGGTGAGTCTCAAAGGAGGCAATTAAAAGAGGCAAAAAGCCAAGTGGGATGGAAGTGCACAGGGGGCCACAGGCAGGGGGAGAATCAGGAAACCTCGATGCCAGGTCTTGGTGGAGTTTAATGATCTTCAGGTAGTTTTCACACTGCTTCTGAGAGGGGGGAATCCATTATTCAAACAAAATCTTACTCAGAAATTGATATACAGAAAAATGAAATAGTCCTTGTATCCCCACTGGCAGATCCTGGGGCATCTCCAAGGGCTCCACGGGACACAGGAAGCCCATGATGCAGTCTAATCACCTCATGTTACAGGTGAGGAACTGAGGCCCAGAGAGGTTGTCTTCCTCAAAATCAAATGCCTAGGAGTAGACGTTTGCCCACCACCTGTCTTGCACCCCACCCCAGCCCTTCTGTGAGGGTGGATCCCAGGAATGGCTGGAGACGGAAACCGAGGACACAACATGCCTCACACACGTCTGCCCCAGGACCGTCCACGTCACCACTCAAGGGGTAAAGGATCCACCACCAAAGCTTCAGCCAAAATATAATGCAAATGTGTTGCCACAAAAAATAGACCTTTGAATCTCCTTCGTCTCAAAAAGCAGAGAAGGAAGTCAGGCCAAAGTCACAGAAATTGTTGTTCGCTATGGAAAGAAAAAAAAAAAAAGAAAGTAACTTTAGCAGAGTTGAAATCTCAGCTCTGTGCAAAGGGGACTGGCTGTCTCTCAGTTCACAGATGTTTGGGTCATACTCAAAATATGAGAACGGCCTGTTCCCTCCGCCCTCAAGACACCATCTCACCCTGGGACCTTGGCGGCCTCATCTGAGTTTCAAGACAGAGCAAACAGAAAGCATGCTAGGGTTTAGTAAACAGCAAGGAAAGCACAAGGAGATGGTTCACTGATGCAGTAAAAGAGGAATCTGTTTTAAATTGGGAAGAAATGTTGAGTTCAGACGGCCCCTTTAGCATGCTGCCCTCCAGACCTGGAAATCTCCAAGAATCTTTGAACTTGAAATTCTTGGAAACGACAGGTCAAAGTGCAGCAGTTGGAAAAAGTGGGGAAATTTAAACAATCTGGCTCTTTGGAGTTGGCCCATCACCATCATCACCAAAATCATCAGCAAACCTAAAGCATAATTAGCCCAATTAATAGCCTTAACTTCTAACTTTGATAGGCTATGAAGTTATGCTAGTACTTGTGGCTTGTAAAATGGAAATCCATAAACAGAAAGGCTCCGAATGGAGTTTTAGATGTAAATCAGGAAGAATTCAATCTAAGGCAGGTAGTGACACAAATGCCTATAAGGTGTTCCCTCCACGTGAATCCCAAGGCCACTAATTACAAGGAGAAACATGTCTAGTTGTTTGAATAGCTATTAAAAGAATAATGAAAAGAATTAAAAGGAATTCTATAAGAAGGGAAGGGTATCACCAGTGTAGACAGACAACACTGCTAATTCCTTGTACCTGTGACTCTCCAGGCAGTCGGAGGGAAGGAATGAAGTCTGATTCACCTTTGTAAACTGTCCTCCCCAACAGGACAGGGAACCTTTCATCTCAGCCAGGAAAACTACCTGGGGCAATACCATTCACACAGGTGCTGACATACGTCATGTGAGTTACTCGTTTTGAAAAGTCACCCACAGAACTTACCCACACACGTTCCCTCCTCTGAAAACCGGAAACCCTCCACACACTCGCATCGGAAGGTTCCTGGTTGGTTATTGCAGATTGCATGGCTCCCACACACCGAGGGCTGCTCTGAACATTCGTCAATATCTACAGCAAAAAAAAATGTTTTTAAGATTTATTAATTGATTCATTGATTTTTGGCCTCACCGCTCAGCTTGGGGGATCTTAGTTCCCCGACCAGGGATCAAACCCAGGCCCCCTGCAGTGTAAGCGCCAAGTCTTAACCACTGGACTGTCAGGGAATTCCTCCCAAATTTTTGTTTGAATGCAGACTTTAAAAAAAAAAACACCTCTTCAAACAGCACTAAACATAATAAAATAGAAAGCATTTTGGCATGCAAATGGACCCACTTTAAAACACACCTTTTTATATTCCAGAAATGATGTTAAAGAAATCTTTTTTTTCTGTGCATAATTTGAGAGTGAGCCCAAGGCCCTCCTCCTAAATAAATGTGTACTCCCCACTCCCCACCCAACCTGCCCTACCTTTTGGAGTTAGTTGCTGAGCCTGGCACCGACTAACATCAGATGGGCAAATATGTGTTAGAAAGACGTGCAGACAAGTCTCCAGACTCTGAATAAGGTTCCTAAACTACAAAATGTAATTAAATATACTCTTGTTCAAAAATATTTCCTTTCTCCAACGATAGTGACAAAGCAAAGTTGGACCGTTTAAAGCCTAATTGTGAATCTTGGAATGTTATCCTGAGCTTAATGCACTAACAGGAAAACCATTAACTCATAAGATTGTGAGTGATGCTCTCTCACAGGACAACACTGTGGCCATCGCGTGGGGTGACTGGAACAAAGGAACGTATGCTCTGCAGCTGGACACAGCTACGTTCAAATCCTGCCTCCTTTCCCTACCAGCTTGTGTGGTCCTGGGCAAGTTGCCTCACTACTCTGCCTCAGTTTCCCCATTGGTGAGTACTCATGCTACTATTCATCTTGAGGGGTTCTACTGAAGATTACAGAAAATGGATGTAAGCCTAGCCTGCTCAAGAAATGTACCTATTGAGGCTTCCCGGGCCATCCGGTGGTTAAGACTCCACGCTCCCAATTCAGGGGGCACGGGTTTTATCCCTGGTTGGGGAACTAAGCTCCTGCATGCCGCGGGGTGCGGCCAAAAAATAAAAAGAAATTTAAAAAAAAAGAAATGTACCTATTATTATTATCCTACACTACCAGCCACAGGGGTGTTCCTATTCTAGGAACATAGCCCTCAGATGGCCACTGGCATTGGGGGCCAGTCTGGCTACCATTACAGGAAGGCTGGTTGGCCCAAATAAGAAATCAAGCTACTCTGTCATCACCTGGGTTACCTGTCCACTGATGGATTGAAATAAATACAGTCACACAAGATCCTTCTGTGCCAACCTCACTCTCAGAGTGCACAGGTACTTCTGGCATTTTTAGAACTCTTAGAGATGCATGTGAGGAAGATTTCATAGTGGCTGAGACCACACAACTCCCCTCCCCCTCCCAGCTGCCCATCCTCAATTCCATCATGTGAATCTTCCTCATGCTCCACCTCCAATGGCCAGTCCAGCCGGTCTCTTCACTGGTGAGGCAAAAGCCCTGCTGGCTTTTTGGACTACATTGCACAAGACAGGAATTTTTGCCGCTTCAGCCCCGTAGTTGGACCTATACTCAGAAAAAAACCCAAACCAAATGGCATTCAGCTTTTGAAACCACACTACAGTGTAAGTTTCTGTGACATGCTTAAGATACACGATCTCAGGGCTTCCTTGGTGGCGCAGTGGTTAAGAATCCGCCTGCCAATGCAGGGGACACGGGTTCGAACCCTGGTCCGGGAAGATCCCACATGCCACGGAGCAACAAAGCCCGTGAGCCACAACTACTGAGCCCACGTGCCGCAACTACTGAAGCTTGTGCACCTAGAGTCCGTGCTCTGCAACAAGAGAAGCCACCGCAGTGAGAAGCCCACGCACCGCAACAAAGAGTAGCCCCTGCTCACTGAAACTAGAGAAGAGCCCACACGCAGCAAGAAAGAACCAACACAGCCAATAAATAATTAATTAATTATTTTTTTAAAAAAAAGATACAAGATCTCATATCACTTATATGTGGAATCTAAAATTTGGCACAAATGAACCTATCTACAAAACAGAAACAGACTCACAGACATAGAGAACAGACTTGTGGTTGCCAAGGGGGAGGGGGAGGGAGAGGGATGAACTGGGAGTTTGGGGTTAGCAGATGCAAACTATTACGTTTAGAATGGATAAACAACAAGGTCCTACTGTATAGCACAGGGAACTATATTCAGTATCCTGCGATAAACCATAATGAAAAAGAATATAAAAAAAGAACGTATATATGTGTATAACTGAGTCACTTTGCTGTACAGCAGAACTTAACACAACACTGTAAATCAACTATACTGCAATTAAAAAAAAAAAAGCTACAAGATCTCAGACCAGAGGATGGCTCCAGGCACAGCTGGAAGGTTACAGAACAAAGCCCCTCCCAAGGCAGCCTCTTAAGGAGCTGAAGCTGGGATGGGGCTGGAGGGATACTCAGCAAGTGTGGACTTTCCAGCTCCATCCACCAGCTGCTGCTGCTTCAACAACATGGGAGAAAAAGATCATTCTGTTTCACTGTGTCTGCACTACAGCCCTCAGAGGACACAACAGGCCAGATGTCTGGACACGCTGTGCAAACTGCAGGGATCCACGGCTGAGGCTCAACTGCCAAAGCACAAGAGCACAGAGCAGCAGTTTCCAATCAAAGGGACAGAACACAATCACCAGGGGAAATTTTCCAAGCTTCATTCCACCCCTAGAAGGTTTATGGAAAGGGAAACTGCACGTTTCAAGAAAGCTTCTTAGGTGATTGGAAGGATGCTCATCCTGCACACCCTACCTGGAGAATCACGGCAAATAGGATCTGGGGGCCCGTGGGATGAGGGAGGGGATGGTCCCCTAGCACTACCCCACCTCCATGCAGGTCTACACATAAAATCCAAGCTGGGCGACTCCTTTTCTTTTAGAGCAAAACCCTAGCCATTTCCCTGATATTATTTCACGGTCCTTACAGTTTGGAAATTCTTCCTAATGCCTAATTGAAACCCTCCCTTCTGTAATTGGAGGCTAGGACTCTAATCCATTCTTTAGTAGAAAGAGTGAACTAGTGATAACTGTTCCTTATAAAAGATCACAATATCTGCTTGAAGATTATTGTTCTTCTTAGTCATGATCTGGTCAACGTCCTCACTGGGAAGAGGTTTCCTTTCACATAAATCATTCCCTAACCCAACAGGAAAATCCTGGATTATTCTTGTAATCACTGCTTCCCTTTTGACTTTTTTTCAGAGTGGCTACTTTTCAACAACTCTAAGTTTCTCTGAAATGTGTCCTTTTCATAAACACCAGGCTCTCATTGGAGAAGAGTCTCAGGATTTATTTGTTAAATGCCTTGTGCGCACTCAATGAGAGATTGTGCAAAACCCTCTCTTACAGCCTCCCAACTGAGAAATATAGGGAAGCCATTCTGTCAGGCACCAGAGCTCTTGTGATTCAACTGGAAATCTCCAAATTAGCTTGCAGGGTCACTCTGCAGTGTCTAATCAAGCCCAGCCTTATTTTGAATGTCATCTATCATTATATCAACATTACACACACTGAATGACAAAGGCTCACCCTCATTCTCTTCAGAGGCACTTTCCAGGTCAAAATAATATGTGAAGTGATCTGCTTAATGCAATTTCCTATCAACAGCCCGGTGTCTCAATGCATTAACACTACGAGGTTTATTCTCGTGACCCAGAACAGAAAGTAGCCTGACTAGGAATATACCCACATTCCATGGTGCAAATCTGCCAGGATGAGGACTAATCACAGGGCAAAAGCAAGTGTGCACAAACACCTGTCTTCCTGGGCCAACACATCAGAGGGGTTTCCATGATAGCAACAGATTCCATCCATAAAGCATGGCTGGTTGTGCCTTGGGAAAGTGAAGCAAGCAGTCCCACCACAAGCTCAGGCACCAAAAGCAAAATTAGCCAGAGGTTATGGGTCAGCAGGTTGGGGTAGCTCCATGTTTTACTAATACAGTAATTCCCCTACATACGAATGAGTTCCATTCCGAGAGTGCATTTGTTAAGTCCAATCTGTTCGTAACTCCAACACACTTAGCCTAGGTACCCAACTACCACAATCATCTATATACCGCTGATTTTACGCATGCTTCCGGACATCTGGGCTTGAAATAAAGATACTGTACTACTGTACTCTATACAGTACTGTAAAGTACACAAAAGCACACCCACTTATAGAGGATGCACGCACGTGACAATGTACACCAGACACGTGAACTAACTTACATGACTGGACATGCGAATGCACATTTGCAGCTTTGAAGGTTCGCAACTTGAAGGCTTGTATGTAGGGGACTTACTGTATTCAGTTGGCTTATGAAGCTGAAGCAGAGCTACATAAAGACTGAGGAGGTACAGGCTTCTGCTGAAGAAATGGGGATACCTCATCCCTTCGTGGTGTCCTTCACCATCACCATGGCCTGGGAGGTCTCTGCTCACACACACACAGTATCACAGTTTCAAAGTGGCCTGAGCCAATTTAGCCATTCAAGACTGTTGGGCTCTTTGGGGAAACACTGGGGAACTCTGATGATCAGAGGTGAGTAGGAACTATGTCCCCTGCCCAGTGTTATGTTACAAGGGAAGCAAGTCTCAGACTGAATTCTACCACACGGACAAAGTCATCAGCCAGCTGGCTAGACAGTTGTACAAGCTGTTCCTGTAAGCCCAGTCCCTGCTCTCCATCCTTTCAGACGTTCCAATGAGCACCTCACATAAATTTCACTCTGAAGTAAATGCAGCAATACCCCAGCAGCAGGATCTGCTAACCTTCACGTGAAATCAGCACACTAAAGCTGCCATTCACTGGAGGCATCCAATGGATTCAATTCAATGGATTCCGGACCCAAGGCATCGTTCCCAAATTCCAAGGCTGCTGGGCTCCCCAGATTCTTATGCCCCAGTCATTCAAGGGGGCTGCTCATCATTCTGGCCAAAAAGACATGTGCACACCACCCATTTCACTAGGGAAGCTTACTTCTAGCACTCCTTACATTTGTTGGTGAGCCCCTGTGGCAGGTTTAGGAAGCTTTGACATTCTTACCCTAGTTGCCTCTGCTGTATGGACTCTTCATTGAGTCAGGAGTCAACTAACTGCCTTTTGGTGGTGGATTAAAATTTAGTAACAAACATAAATATCAAGCTGTCTAAGTGAAAGTATTTAAAGTGAAATTATAAGTAATAAAATAAGTACAATGAAGACAGTATAATATATGCACTTGAGTCAGAGACTCAAGGTCCAACGTTCCAATGTCCCCGGCTCATCTGTAAAAACAGGAATAGACCTCCCACCCATTAGGATGGCCGCTATCCAAAAAACAAAACAAGTGTTGGCAAGCATGCAGAGAAGTTGCAGCCCTTGTGCACTGGTGATGGGATATAAAACGGTGCAGCTGCTGGGGAAGACAATATGACGGTTCTTCAAAAAAATCACACACAGAATTGATGTGACCCAGCAATTCCACTTCTGGGTATATCCCCAAAAGAGTTGAAAGCAGGGTCTCAAACAGATATTTATACCCCATGTTCATAGCAGCATAATTCACAACAGAAAAAGAATTGAAGCAACCCAAGTGCCTATAGACAAATGAATGGATGAAAAAGAAAAAGGAGTATGTGTATACAATGGAATACTTCACAGCCTTCAAAAGAAAGGAAATTCTGACCCAGGCTACAACATGGATGAACCTTGGGGCCACTATGCTAAGTGAAATAAGCCAGATACAACAAAGGACAAATACTGTATGATCCCACTTACATGAGTTACCTAGAATCATCAGATTTGTTGAAAGTATTATTGAATGGTGGTTGCCAGGGGCTGGCAGTGGAGGGGAGGGATGGGAAGTTGTTATTTAATGGGAAGAGAGTTTCAGTTTTGCAAATGAAAAGAGTTTTGGAGATGGATGGTGGTGATGGTCACACAACAATGTAAATGTACTTAATGCTGCTGAACCGTACACTTAAAAATAGTTAGAATGATCAATTTTATATTATGTGCATTTTACCACAATTAAAAATAATTTTTAAAAGACAGAAATGAAAGAATCTATCTTATTAGAGTTGCTGAATTAAATCAGTTAGTGTTTGTGAAGCACCTAACACAACAATGCCTGGGTACGTCGCAGTTGTAGTCATATCGTGTGTGTTATAAACAGCGCTGACTTTCCCTTCCTTTAAGCCCATGTATTCTCGACGTGAAGTGGAGCGTGACCTTATAAATTCTACTCTGCTGCTTAGAGTCAGGGCATCTGACCAGATGAAGGAAGGGCCAGGACCCCTAACATCACGGAGGGAACACTGAGCGTGGGGCTTCAACAACTCAGCGTGACCATCAGTGTTTATCTCACTGGTGCTGCCTCTTCCTCGCCCCTCTGCTGTACAGGATCTGTTTCTGCAGCCCCCCAGCCCACTGCCCACCACCACCAAGTCAGAGTGGACGGCTGTACCGTAGCAGGTCTGTCCGTCTCCCCGGAAGCCGATGGAGCACTCGCAGGTGAACTGGGTCCCGGAGCCGGGGCGACAGGCTGCATTGCTGTCACACCCATGAGTGCCAATGTAGCAAGGATTCTGAAGGGCATCAGGGGAGCCGTCTGTGAAGGCAGAGACATTGAAACCCAGTGAGGATTCAGAAACTCTTATTCCTCCAGAAACTCCAGAAAGTAAGGCAGGACTGATGACCAGGAAACCCGCCAACTCCTGAGTCACCTGGGGGTCACCTGAGGCGGGATCAGCAAACTACATCCCTTTGGACATTTGTCTGTTTTTGTAAATAAAGTTTTACTGGAAACCAGCCACACCCATTTACTTGCATACGGTCCTTGGCTGCTTTTGTGCTACAGTCACAGAACTGAGAGAGACTGCACGGCTGGCAAAGCCTGAAATATTTATTGATACTGTCTGGCCTTTTAAGAAAAAATACGCCAACCCCTGATGCATGGAGCTACAACCGTCAAAGGAAGGGGACAGACACCTGCCCTCCTTCGGCTTTATGGAGCTGAGGACAAACCCGACTAGCTGGAGAAGTGACCTGGGTACAGAGGGAGAGTCAAAAATAACTGAAAAAGAGAAAGACCTTCATACCTAGACCCCAAATATACAGAACCCCTAGGGCTTAAAGATTTGGATGATGTGAGACCTGACACTGGGCTGTCCCACTAGCTGCAGCTCCTTCCACGCAGCCAGAAGCACCCCCAGACTAGACCCCCCCTCTCGCAATGTGCCGTCCCCAGGCAGAAAGCTCGTTGTAGGCTCCGTGCCTGACTTTTAGCAGATTTGATTTGGATTTTCCCAGGCCCTGAGCACACAGTGAGCATCAGAGTGTTTTAAATGCCTGGCCATCAATAGGCACATGAAAAGATGCTCAACATCACTAATTATTAGAGAAATACAAATCAAAACTACAATGAGGTATCACCACATACCAGTCAGAATGGCCATCATCAAAATATCTACAAACAATAAATGCTGGAGAGGGTGTGGAAAAAAGGGAACCCTCTAACACTGTTGGTGGGAAGGTAAATTGATACAGCCACTATGGAGAACAGTATGCAGGTTCCTTAAAAAACTAAAAATAGAATTACTATATGGTCCAGCAATCCTACTCCTGAGCATATATCCAGACAATTCAAAAAGATACATGCACCCCCTAGCAGCACTATTCACAATGGCCAAGACATGGAAACAACCTGTGACATGGAAACAACAACAAATGAACTTATCTAGGAAACAGAAATAGACTCACAGACATAGAGAACAGACTTGTGGTTGCCAAGGGTGTGGGGGAAGGACAGGGATGGACTGGGAGTTTGGGGTTAGAAGATGCAAACTGTTATATATAGAATGGATAAAGAACAAGGTCCTGTTGTATAGCACAGGGAACTATAGTCAATATCCTGCAATAAATCATAATGGAAAAGAATAAAAAATAAAATAAAAATAAATGCCCGGGGCTTCCCTGGTGGCGCAGTGGTTGAGAGTCCGCCTGCCGATGCAGGGGACACAGCTTCGTGCCCCGGTCCAGGAAGATCCCACATGCCGTGGAGCGGCTGGGCCCGTGAGCCATGGCCGCTGAGCCTGTGCGTCCGGAGCCTGTGCTCCGCAGCGGGAGAGGCCACAACAGTGAGAGGCCCGCGTACCGCAAAAAAAATAAAAATAAAAAATAAATGCCCGGCCATAGGCAGCTGCAGCCCTTGGATGGTCTACTCTTTAAGGCAACTCAAGGATTATCATTCTTCTCTACCCCAAATGGAATAATGAGGAGGCCTTAGGTTAGCAGAACAGAGACAGGTAGGTTTTCTAAGAATCATAAATGACAAGACATTTATTTCTGTCGGGAGCTATTTCAGCATAACTTTCTTCTTCTTACTGAGAGTAAGAGACGAAAAACAACACGTCAAAAGCACCGAGAGAGCCGTGCAGGCAGACACACACACACAACGCCCAGTCTGAGCTGCCACCTCTTACCCCTCACAGGACCGATAGAGTTGCTCAGAGCATAGCGCAAGATCCTCTCCTCCTGGTTGTACAGGACAAACACGCTGTCCACCGAGAGCTGCTGGGTGCTGGGCAGGGCTGGCCGGGAGTCGTCGTGGACGCACTCCTGGAAGGTGATGGTCTGGCGCCACTGGTAAGTGTGGACGTGAGAAGGGGCCACGCCATCGCGCTCGGGTTCCGTCACTGTGTACTCCCGGGTGGAGGATGATGTGATCACTGGATGTGGGAGGGAAGCAGGGAGACAAGGCAGGGACACAAAGGACAGATCTTGAGGATACAAGAGGCTTAGTCAAGGGCTCTAAAACCATCAGCAGTATTCTCTGCCTATACTGCTACCAGATGAGAGATCGGATGGAACAGGATAAATAAAACTATTTATTTCAGCATTGGGACTCATTCTGCCACCTAGATTTCCCATACTTTTATTGATGTTATTTGCATTAGAAATAGTTACTGCTTTTTCTCATCAAGTGCTTCTCTATAAGTTCCTAAGTCACCCAGAACCAACCCAGAGTTTAAGGTCTGATGGAAAGAGCACGGGCTTGGAGGGAGAGACACCTGAATTCACACCTTGCCCCTTCGCTCACAAGGTGTGTGATCATAGACCAGTTACTAACTTCTTTACCCTCTGTTTCCTTTCTGACAGGGGTTGGGGTGAGGATGAGATAATGTATGTAAAATTTCTGGAATCAAGCAGGCTGATACTCTCATTAAGACACATTACCATGTATGGTGCATTTACCACGCGACTAGCAGAGTGCTAACTGCTTTTTATGGGTTATCTCACTTAGGATTCAATAAATAGAGGCTGCTATAAATAACCCTAGATTAAACGGTTCTCTGATATATAAAAATGAGACACTAATAGGTTTCAGTAGACAATTTCTATAAATTACTAAAGAACTGTGAGCAAATCTCAGTAGAGAAGGGAAAGTCTTCCCCACTTAGAAGACAGCTCGCTTTTCACCCATACAATGAAAATCTCAACTTCCTATTTTGAAAAAAGTATAAAAGACTCTTTATATCTGTGTGCTCTGCTGTAGTTCATCATCAAAGCCAGAGAATACATAAAAGGTTAGTGTAAGCTGCCTCCTGTCCAGCTCCCACGTGCTGGGCTGCCAGAAACACCATCTGGTCGTAGCCTGACTTGCAGACCGGGGTGCTGCGGCTCCCTGCACCTCCTACTCACCCACTCGTTTTCCCCAGGAGAGCCGGAGCAAGCCACAGAGCCATGGTAATTGGTACAACCTTTCTGGATGGCCATTTAATAAGAGCCTTTAAAGAGTCTCCATTGTTTGACTCGGCACTTCTATTTCTAGGAATTCGGTCAGAAAAGAATCAGAAATGTGGTCAAGATTTATGATGAAGATGATGATTTCAACTCATTATGAGAAGGAAAAATTGGAAATAACCTAATCTTTAGAAAAGAGAATGGTTTACATTGATAGCCATACAATAGAATGGTAGAGATTCATTAAAAAGTGTTTGCAAAGCCTATTTAATGAAACTATCAAGTGTTCATAATTTGATGCTGACTGGAAAAGTGAAGATACAATAATGTGGTATGACTGAAATTATGTAAACAGAAACTATATACTTGACTGTAGAGTATACAGTAGTATTGTATCAATGTTAAATTTCCTGATTTTGATGAGTGTACTGGGACCGTGTGAGAGGATGTTCTTGTCTTTAGGAAGAACATGTGAAATATTTAGGGAATGAAGGATCATGGTGCCTACAACTTACTCTCCAAAAAAACCCCATATATATATGTGTGTATGCGAGAGAGAATGATAAAGTAAATGTAGCAAAATGTTAACAACTGGTGAGGCTGGGTAAATGATATGTGGAAACTGCTATTTTCAACTTTTCTGTAAATTTGAAGTTTAAAAAGTACATACAGATGTATACTATAATAAAATTATATTATTTTGAAATTATATAATATGATGAGATTTTATGTTGGGATATTATTTGTGTTGGTATATATACATACGTTGGGATCGTCTTTATATGGAAGGAAAAGGCTGAGAGGAAATACACTTAATCTAATAATAATTGTGTCCTGGTTTTACATCTGTAAGTTATGCTTATTTTCTTTTCTGCCCTAAATTCTCTCCAATGAGTGTGCACGATATCTATTAGAGAAAAGGTGATTTGTATAAGGTACCCGCTGCACTTCCCTCTCCGAAAGCTAGGAGATAGCATGCGCTCAGGGCTGGAGCCTGTGGGTGATGCTGCCCCAGGACGTGGCGCTGCGGCTCACCCTGGTGGGAGTAGTGGTAGAGCTCCGTGTAGGGCTCGATGTGCACCGAGGAGCCGAAGGTCATCTGCGGCACTCGGCCCTCCAGCTCCGTGTCGATGGTCAGGTGTCCGTGCTCGTCAATACCGCTGAACTGCTGCTTAATGAACAACTTGTCCGGGTGCCCCACAAAGGTCACCTCAGCCTGGCGGGTGAATTCGCCCCCTGCAAAGCAAGGTCAGTCTGTCACGTTGCTGTCAAGGAAGCCACCCTCATGCCTACCCTGGGCTCACTGTGCGGACAGGCTCACACCTCCTCTGCAGATGCTTTAGTTTGGTTAGTAGAAATGGGGCTGTTGACACCAAGGACAGAGCTGGGACATCCATATGGCCCAACTGAGTCACGCACAAGAAACAGAAGCTGCTTGCCAGCTGCAAACCAGCATCTGAGATGGGTGGGCTCGTGGCTTGTGCTGGAAAAAGCAGGGGATAGGAGTTGGACTCCCAGCTGTGCTGGGTACTGGTTGGGTGAGCTTGAACAAGTTACTTAACCTCACGGAGCCTCCATTTCCTGATGATGAAAAAGGGATACAATCTGTCTTGTGGAAATTAGATAAGTACGTTAAAACGTCCTCTGCCAAACATCAAGCGTTCCAGGACGTCGGCTGTGGGAATGACTACTGTAACAGCTAAGCCCTGGTCAGGGTGAGCCAGTTGTTCAGGGCAAACTATCACCAGGCCCAGAAACCATCCTAGGAGCACATACTAAGGTGCTGGCTCAGGACCTCCCCTTGGTCTGGGCAGGGAAGCAGCCCCTGACAAGCAGGAAAAAATACCCCCCCTTCTTCCAGCTTCCTCCCTTTGCCACCTTTGCAGACTCCCGATAGCACGGCTGGCAGCTATTTCATGATATGTGAAAAGTATATGAAATTTATATTTCAGTGCCCGTGAATAATTTCATTCCAACACAGACATGATCATTCATTTGCATATTATATTTGGTGCTTTCGCTCGACGATGACAAAGTTGAAGACGGTTAGTCCCCTACATACGGATGAGTTCTGTTCCAAGAGCGCATGCGTTATGTCCAATATGTTCTTAAGTCCAACGAAGTTAGCCTAGGTACCCAACTAACACAATCCACTATCTAGGACTGTACTGTAATAGGTTTACAATACTTTTCACACAAATAATACATAAAAAACAAACAAACACAAAAATAAAGAAAACATTTTTAATCTTACAGTACAGTACTTTTAAAAGTACAGTAGTACCAGCTACATCACTGCTGCTTTTACGCTTGCTTCCAGACACCCTGGGCTTGAAATGAACATATTGTACTACCATACTCTATACAGTACTGTACAGTGAAGTACACAAAAGCACAACCACTTGTAGAGGATGCACTCACGTGACAATGTACGCCAGACATGTGAACTAACTTACGTGATTGGACATGCAAACGTAGGTTCGCATCTTTGAAAGTTCACAACTTGAAGGTTCATATGTAGGGGACTTACTGTAGCTGCAACAGAGCCCGAATAGCCTAAAACATTTAGGCGAAGCTTAAAATATTTACTAACTGGCCCTTTGCAGAAAAAGTTGGACAACTCCTGCTTTATAGCCCCCAGGTCCCAGGCAGATATCCAGCTGATAACACAGGGGCAGTTAAGAAGGACCATTGTAGTAACAAAGATTTGCTGTTGTAGGGAATTTGTAAAGACTCCCTCAGCCTCCCTGAAGTTGATGTAAGTTACAAAGGACCATCCATTTAAGTCAACCCATATTCAAGGCAACACCAATATGAAATGCTGTGCAGCCAAGGAGTAGGATCTGTGGATCTGGCCACAAAGCTCAACTACGTCTACAAAGGGAAGAGCGTGTGTTTGCAAGACAGCCTGAACATCGTTATGATACTCAGGGTACACATGCCTGTGGGAGAGGGAGAAAAAACACTGGGCCATAAATAAGGTATCTTATACCCTTTTCAAATATATATCCTCTCCTTTCTTAAAACATCCACATTTCAGGAAGTTAAGTATTTATGCTCTGTAACTTTGGGAGGGGTGTCTATGCAAAGCCTACAGACCCTGCTCTCAGCAGTGTTTTCATGATAAAGCTATGGCTGAAGCTCCAGTGAGGCTAGGGGTGTTGGAGAAGGCAGGTCTAGGTAGTCAGAGGCAGCGGCTATGTACCTGTGCCCCAGAGCAGCAGGCTCCAGGTCCTGGGAGTGGCCAGAGATGAAGGATGCAGACTCCTCCAGCCAAGCAGTTCCAGGAAAGGGCCTCCAGCACAGGGGGGCCAGCCTCAGCACAGCATGGGAGAGGCCACCACTGCTCCAGGGAAGCATCTCCTCCACTCCCACCCACCGACAATCTGCCCACATGTCCCCTGAAGACTGAACTTTCCCCGACAGGACACGGTCTCTAAGCAGCTCCAAGGAAACTCAGCTTTCCTAAGACTCATGCGGATTATTTTTATCAGGCTGACTTTACCAGCTAGAAATGACAGGTTCCTTTTCTCCAAGCAGATACTGAGGAAATGTCAAATATCAGTTTCAGATTAGTTGGGAATTTGGAGGCAGGCTGGATAAATAGAAGGATCCCCATACTTTGGGTTGTGAGGATATAGGAGCAAACATCATTTGCTCTGCCTAAATCTAAATCTCCACCCTGAAATCGCTCCCTGGTCAAAATGCAATTCTAGACAGTCTGAGTTAATGTATATTAATTGAAAAACTTCTTGATAATTTTACCTCAATACCTTATTTCCAGAGCCACAGAATGCTTATCGGTAAGTTACTTGCAGACATGGAGTTCCCGTTCCATTCACCCCAGCCCGTTAATTTTAAGGTCTGATGTCAGTTACCTGTGATGCTAAACCCATTCTTGAATCCATCTTGCTCCACGGCAAACATCCATCCGATGATGCCCCCAATAGGGGCCAGAGGAAGCAGAGAGTACCCGATGGTCTCAGGAATGGTGCTGATGGCTGTGTAGGAGCGCCCATGGTTCATTACCACGTAAGAGTGGAGGTCGGTGTTCTCAAAGACAATGGGAACTTGGCTGTTCCCCACAAAGATCTTCCCTTTCACCTTGCCGTTAACTCTCTGGGGGGTACCTGAGTGAGAAACAAAGAAAGCAGCCGGCCCTTCAGAATAGAATAGTATGTCTGGTAGGATCTGTACCTATAAAAGCAAAGAACCAAACAGTACTGGGGTAAAGGGCTTTGGGGTGAGTGAAAGCAACTGTTCTTCCCAAAAAGGCAGTTCCTATGGCTGTGTCTATGAGCCTTACAAATTCCAATTTCTTCCTCTCTTCCACGCTGACGGATAATGGACAGCAGAAAAGTGAGACCCATTGTTTGATGGAGAAATGTCTGAGGCAATTAAAATGATCTCATAGAACAGTATCATGGGTGGTCTAGAACTGGGTGACATAAATGTCTCACTTTTGAGAGTATCAGGGACAGAATTAGTCATTTCACTGGGACAGCAGGGCTAAACTGGATGGGACATTTGGTTGCCTGATCTGTAACACATCTTAAAGAGCATCTCCGGCTCAAACATAGGACTGCCAGTCTGAGTCCTGGACCTTCACTCAAGCCAAGCCAGACAGAAGTGGCCACAGCAGATATTGCAGGCCACACAAATACGCCCTCTGACCCAGAACCAGCTTGTGGGCTGGGGTGTGTTTGTTGTTGATCGTTCCATTTAGCCAACCAGGGAAGATGTGAAACTTACTATGGCATATTTAAAAGCTTTCTTCATAAATTGCTAAATAGTAATATGTATAGGACACCATTTTTGAAAATCACATTAATGATAAATGTTAGCATACACTTAGGGGCAAATATCTGAAGAGATGTACACAAAACTGCTACCAGTGGCTAACTCAGGGCGATACGGTGAACTTTCATTTTCTATACTATATATCTCTATAATGTTCAAATATTTATAACTTGCATATATTTATTATTGTTTAATCAGGAAAAGATAAGCTCTCAAGAAATTAAGTTGTTCTTGTATTTGAATAAGAAAATTGAAGGTTATCACATGACCCAGCAATTCCAACTCCTAGGTATATACCAAGAGAACAGAAAACATATGTCCACACAAAAACTTGTACACGAATGTTCTTAGCAGCATTATTCATGATAGCCAAAATGGGAAAGCACCCAAATGTCCATCAATTGATGAATGGATAAACAGAATGTGGTATATCCATGAAATGGATATTATTTCGCTAGAAAAAAGGAATGAGGTACCTGATACATGCTAAAACATGGATGCACCTTGAAAACATCATGCTAAGTGAAAGAAGCCAAACACAAAGGTCCCATGTTGTAAGATGAAATATCCAGAACAGGAAAACCCGTGTTGACAGACAGTAGATTAGTTGTTGACAGAGACTGGGGATGAGGATAAATTGAGGGTGACTGCTAAGAGATCCAGGGTTTCCTTCTGGAGCAATGAAAATGCTCTAAAATTAGAGGTAATAGTTGCACAACTTAGTTAATATACTAAAAAGAACCAAATGGTATACTTTAAGTGAGTGTGTTACTTACATCTTTAAAAAAAAAAAAACTGAAGGAAGAGGTAAATAAGTCACCTTGGACTGTTCAGGTTTAATGTAGAAATTCTATCACTTACTGATTGTGCATATCGTGTTTCTCTTCCTAGATTATAAATGTCTAGAGACAAGACTTTCACACCCAACTCCCTGGCTCCGTCTTAGCAGAGGTTTCTGTGCACAGTAAGTTTTCAGTGAAGTTTGTAGAATAACCTGAGACAAATGAGCCCTCATTTGAGCATGGTCAGCAGTGTTCTGAAGACTTTCTGCTGTGTTCAGTATGCCTTAGCTGCTAAACAGGGTCACTGAGGAACTTCCCTAGCGGTCCAGAAGTTAAGACTCCACGCTCCCACTGCAGCGGGCATGGGTTCCATCCCTGGCCGGGGAACTAAGACCCTGCATGCCGTGCGGTGTGGCCCCCCAAAATAGAATAGAATAAAATAAAATAAAATAAAATAAAATATAAAATATAAAATAAATAAAATAAAATAAACAGGTTCACTGACAAGCCAAGGCAGACTCGACACAGAGTATTTCTGCAAATAAACTATGTCATTACACTGGGGGATGCTGTGAAGTTAGAAGACTAATATCAAAAAATGCCTCCCCCAGGGCTTCCCTGGTGGCACAGTGGTTGAGAGTCTGCCTGCCGATGCAGGGGACACGGGTTCGTACCCTGGTCCTGGAAGATCCCACATGCCGCGGAGCGGCTGGGCCCATGAGCCATGGCCCCTGAGCCTGTGCGCCCGGAGCTTGTGCTCCGCAACGAAAGAGGCCACAGCAGTGAGAGGCCCGCGTACCGCAAAAAAAAAAAAAAATGCCTCACCCAAACAATTACAGAAACAAGCAGGAAAGCCAGGGGAAGGAAACCAAATTTTTTCCACCAAACTTGGAGCTAGAAAACTATTTCAAAAGTAGCAAGACTCCAAAAATATTTAAACCACAAAACTATGACGGGGCGTGTACAGAAGGTCAAAAAATGTAGCCGAGCGATCTGTCACATCTGAGCTTCCTGCCAAATGCAACCCATCAGCATTTCCAATCTGATATTTGGCACAGAAAGAGCTAATGAGATTGCTCTTTGAGAAGAAAGGTTCACTGTAGATTTTGGAAGCTGCTCCCAGGGTGAGAGATATATAAAAGCCAAGCCTAAAACAAAGCAGCAAAGATATACCATCCCTGGGGCAGTGGGCTTTGGAAGAAAACAGACAGCACATTTATAAACGTTAAAAACATCCCCCCAAATTAATATGCAATGTATACAAAATTTTCTTTCTTGCTGCAGATAGTATTTAACTATCTAACTGTGACCTAGGAGGGAACTTTTTTTATTTTAGCAAATTAAAATAACTGATTGAACTTTAGCTATGGCAGGGGATCTGAAAAACAGAAAAGCATTCCTCCAACTGAGTTTTATTTAGTTGTATTGTGTGAAGCAGTTGAGGTTGCTCATTAAACACACGAGGAAAATGACAGGTGACAAGTGAGGTGACTTGGCATCTGAAGGAACAAATGTTCAGTATGGTCGGTTTGGGTTTTGTTTTAATTCTGGTTTATGGCCTCAGGTTCCCATAGGTCTCCCTCTCTAAGTAAACTGTTATCCGGACCCTCTAGACTTTTGCAGAGAAGATTCTTCTGACCATCTGAGAATGTCAAGACTGGTTGGTCCTTTTCCAGGGGCAGAGCTCAGAACTGATGCCAGCCCACTGACGCCAGCTGAGTCCATTTTGGAGTGGGCCCACAATGGGTCTGGGCTCCAGAGTTAGCCGTGATGCACCCCTTATGCTGCTCCATCACCTTGCTGGGATCCCAGGGGCATGAGGACAGGTCTTTACCCACTACATACTTTGGTTTCCACCAGCCCACTGTGACCTTGCTGGAGTTGAACCACCATTAGGATGGTCTGAGTGATGCCAAAAGAAAAGGTTTGAAAGAAATGGAGGAAAATGGGGGGCACTGACAATTCGTGGTCCAGGCTGCATAATTTCAACACTTTAGCCTTTGGCTCACGCTAGGGACAGTTGTGAAGATGGGCTCCTAATGGCCGTCATTTCACAGATGGAGAAACAGCACAGGAAAGAAAGAGACCTCCCCTTATTAGAAAAAAAGGACAGGGCTTCCCTGGTGGCGCAGTGGTTGAGAGTCCGCCTGCCGATGAGGGGGACGCGGGTTTGTGCCCCGGTCCGGGAGGATCCCACATGTCACGGAGCGGCTGGGCCCGTGAGCCATGGCCGCTGAGCCTGCGCGTCCGGAGCCTGTGCTCCGCAACGGGAGAGGCCACAACAGTGAGAGGAAAAAAAGGACACTCCCCAGGACCACACCCCCAGTAGAAAAATACGGGCAAAAACGGGGAATGAGAGATTAACTATCATTGCCCGACTGAAAATACCACCCCCGTTTAGAGGTCTAGGTAAAGGAAAGATTTCAAAACAAGCAGCGAAACAAAAATTCCACTCCTCCCCCTTCAAAGGGAACAGAGAGAAGCAAAGTACCTTCTGCAACACACTGCCGGCCGTTCCCCGTGTAGCCGGAAACGCAGCTGCAACAGAAGCCGGTGGCAAAGTCCCTACACTCTGCGTGCACGGAGCACTGGTGTCTGTTGTTGGCACACGTCTGGCGGGAATCCGTGTTGTAGCTGAAAACTGCTTGGAGAGAACACAGCACACCTGTAAGCGCTTCACAGGGCTCTGGACCAGGAGGCTTTCTGACCCTACGCCCTCAGCTGTGCAAGACTTGACATCTGCTCAGGCAATTCAGACCCAGGGCTCTCTACCTGTAGCCACTTAAATAGTATAGTGGTTCCATTATTCAAACCACCAAAGCAAATGGGTCTAAAGGGAGTTTGAGAAATCACAAGGGTGAATTCTTCAAAAATGCTATAATCCAATGTCCTCAGTATCACGGAATCAATCTTAGGTGACTGGCACCCAATGTCAATCTTAATATGGCATCCATCTAATGTCGTCAGATCCGCTTCACATTTTGGGCAGGAGGGACCTTAAAATTTTTTTAAATTATCTTTTATTGTGGTAAAATATCTATAACGTAAAGTGCCATTTTAACAAGCTTAAAGTATTTTTTAAAAATTTTGACCCTTTCTTCTCACCAGGGGATAAATCCGAAGCTCTTGAGTCAAAAACTAGTTAGAAATAATTCCTCAGTCATACCTGGTCTAAAAGCCTTTGACCCAAGAAACAAGAAGAATTTCTCCCTATTTTAAATGTCTCTCTCCCAGGTTCATTTTATTGGATGATGAACTAGCTCATTAAACTCAAAAATCCAGAGCAAATTAATTTGGGTTGAAGTTCAAAAACACAAAAGGGGATGAACTTTTAGAGGGGATAATGACCCACTTTATAAATGACTGTTATGAGTGAAGAGAAAAGTAAAGTTTAACTCCAGGTAGATTCCATGAGTCCTACATACCCAGAAGGGAATTTCCTGTATGTATAAAGATGGCGTTTGGAGCTGAAAATACTTGGGCCCTGAGCTGAACGCATGTGATGCTACTGATTGCTTAAGCCCAGCTCCCAGTGGGTCTGTTATGGTCGATGGATCTGTGGGTGACTATTCAAATCACACCAGGAATGCACTGCTGGCTACAGAAGACTGACCTTTCTAATAAAAACAGTGAAATAACTGGGATCGAGGGCAGAAAAACATCTCTTTTGAACACAGTTGGGGTTCAAAATCTAGGCTTTTCTTTTTACTAGTACCAAGGAATATACTACCATAAGTTGCTGGGGCTAGCTATGCTCTCATTTAAGTGATGGCTTCACAAATGAGAATTTCAGACACGTACGTGGGGTGAAAGCAGGATGAGACTCAAAACTCACCCTGAAGGTAAACATATGTGCCAGTAAACATACGCAATCCATCTTGGGGCGACCACCCTGAGACCCAGCTATAAGAGCTGAGTGCAACATGCTAGGCGTCAGCATTACCCCAGGAAATCCAGGGTGCCATGTGTATAAAGGGAGCCCTGAGACATGAACCATGTCCTCATCATGTCACTAAGGGCAGCTTCCCCATTCTGTGCCTCAGAGGTGAGTAAGCACACTACCCCGGCCACCAGACCCTGTCCATGTTTTGGGATACTCGATAAGAACAAACATCCGAGTATTGCTACGAGACAAATCACAAGTAAGGAGAAATAAAAACGGGTGAATAGGGCTTCCCTGGTGGCGCAGTGGTTGAGAGTCCGCCTGCCGATGCAGGGGACACGGGTTCGTGCCCCGGTCCAGGAAGATCCCACATGCCGCAGAGCAGCTGGGCCCGTGGGCCATGGCTGCTGAGCCTGCGCGTCCGGAGCCTGTGCTCCGTGACGGGAGAGGCCACAACAGTGAGAGGCCCGCATGCCGCAGAAAAAAAAAAAAAAAGGGTGAATAATGTGGAATTGAGTAGATGTTTTGAGGGCCTTATGATAACTTCATAGTTGAAGCAGTTGTGCGTCATAGTAAACACCATTTAAAGGCTTGGACCATCCCCTTGATAGGAATCTTAATGGATTATAGGTCAACCTGAAGGGCAAAAAAATAATGAACACAGTCTAGTTCAAATGTCTTTTATAAGACAAATCAAAGCATGCTGGGGTTCCAGTGGTTTTCCTGAAAATGTAGCAAAAATCTGATATAATACGGTTGATTAGAAGATATTGTACTTTAAAACCATCCTCAAAAAGGGGATCTACTTATTTTGTAGTTTTAAATGTTCACAAACTAACTCTGAAACTGATAGGGCCCGGGAGGAAAAATAATCAACCATCCTCCTTCCAAAACCAAGAGGAAATAAATTTCAAAGATAAACCGTGTCAATAGCCAAAGGAACTTCTAAAATGTTTTTTCAGGTGGGTGAATATACTGCTCATCTCAGAAGTCACAAATAAGGAAGGAAATCTGACTATCAAAATAATTATAAAGCACTTTTCTCTTTAAAACAGAAAAAAAAAGAAAGATTAATAGAAGACTTGAAAGAGGACATGTTCTACAGTCTCCATAACCCCAGCCCTAATGGCCAGATCCCTTGGAGTCTCTGAAGCCTTTGGGCCCATTGACCGATGCTCTGCAGCTGTGAGTTCCACCCCCTCCTTCCCCAGGCGCTCATCCTTACAAACTACCAAATGATGCCCACAGCTGACAACCCGCCAGCAATGCTCCCCTGTCTGGAAACCCAAGTATCCAAGAAGGTACCACTTGCAACATAAATGGCCTTACCAACTCCTGTTTCCTCAACTTCATCCACATCTATGACCTGTGGTTGCTGCTGGGGAAACCTCTCCACTGGCAGCTGGAAAGATCTGGTCCTCTCCGTGGGAGGTCCAGGGGGTCTCTCAGTAGCCAGGCGGCGGGGGGAGAGGTCACTGGGCATGTTGTATGTGCCAGTGTCTCCCCTTCTCCGGGCCTCATAGGGGAAGGATGTGGTGCCCGTGTCCTCCAGGCTCAGAGGTGTCACCGAGTCATAATCCTCATCATCATACTCTGTTCCATCGTCCAATCCCAGGTTCACGTCCGAGGGCACCACGCCACTGGCCGTGGCCGGACTCCCAATCTCAAACACCCAGATGCCCTGCTGCCCAGAGTTGCTGCTCCTAGGGGGAAGGACAGGCTTCTTGGAAACAGGCCGGCAACCCACAAACAGCCCCCAGCAACCAAGCAGAAGGAGCCCTGGGGATCCATGTCAATCTGAAACCCACTGCCTGCTTCTGCCCACAGCCTCGGTGGAGGATGAGAGACCTTGGACAGGTCTCAGTTTACCTTTTTATGTTAAAAGGGTGTAGTAAAATACAAATGATATTGAGAATCTAAAGGCTTTTTATAGTTATAAAATACAATAGAATAACCCTAATCTCTACTTCTTGCACCACCATTTTTACTGTTCTTCTGTGTGTGATTGGAAGTGTTCCTATAAGAAATTATGTAAAATGACCAGCTCATACAATGGAAAGAAGGGACATACACTACTTGGTAGAGAATACTGAGCAAAAGATGGGGGTTGGACAGGGAATGAGGAATCAAGAAAGTCCTGCAGAAATTGGACATCTAATCAATCTGTCTGCTTGGGACTCAAATAAAGGCAGTGCTGTGCAGGAGCTTGCTTGAACCAGCTGGTAAAAAAATAAATTATATAAACTTACAATTAAATAATCTATATTAAAAGGAGAGGCAATCAAAAAGATACATATACCCCAGTGTTCATTGCAGCACTATTTACAACAGCCAGGACATGGAAGCAACCTAAATGTCCATTGACAGATGAATGGATAAAGAAGACATGGTACATATATACAATGGAATATTACTCAGTCATAAAAAAGAATGAAATAATGCCATTTGCAGTGACATGGATGGACCTAGAGATTGTCATACTGAGTGAAGTAAGTCAGAGAAAGACAAATATCATATGATATCGCTTATATGTGGAATCTAAAAAGAAATAGTAATAAATAAACCTATTTGCAAAACAGAAATAGAGTCACAGAGGTAGAAAACAAACTTATGGTTACCAAGGGGGAAGGGCAGGGATAAATTGGGAGATTGGGATTGACATATACACACTAATATATATAAAATAGATAACTAATAAGAACCTACTATATAGCACAGGGAATGCTACTCAATACTCCGTAATGACCTATATGGGAATAGAATCTAAAAAAGAGTGGATATATATATGTATAATTGATGCACTCTGTTGTACAGCAGAAACTAACACAACATTGTAAATCAACTACAATAAAAATTAAAAAAAAATAAAGCAGAGGGAATAAATACTTGAAACTCATATTAGCTATGTTCTTCAAGTTATTTGAATCTACTGCACCTCTATGGTAAGAATACTATATAATGGTTCACCTTTTCTCAACCCCAGGTTGAGTGACATGATGTGAGCAGCTGGAAACTGGCCATGGTAGGAGTATTTACACCATGGAAATAGGCAAATGCTATAAATGAGGGCTTCCCCAACCCGTCTAAAGCCAGTTGCTAAGCATTTACCAGCACACCATTAAAGTGTAGAGGAGTTTTAGACTCAATTGGAAATATGAAATTGGGAGGGGTTTTCTCAGCCTTGGGGTCATAGCAGGACATAGTTTTGAATAACTTGTATTTCTAACTTTATATGTATAGAAGAGATGGTAAAACTGTCTCAAATGAGAATGATATCTAAAAACTTGGATACCTGTTCATTCTAAGAGTATATTCCCTTGAGTTCATCAGAAAAACAAAGTACTCCATAATATAAAAATTATATACAAAATTTAAATCCATGGGAACATTTTTAGGTAATGTTCTATATTGCCCATTACATTATTCTTAATAAAACAGTAAAATGATAGTCTTATTAAGGGGAGAATCTACTGAAGAACAAAAAAAAGCATACTTGGCCAAGTTTCCAATTGATTCTCTGTCATTAGCAAATACATTATAAGCTCCGTCACTCTTCCACATTAATCCTACTAAACCTTGGCTGAAAGCAACCACTGCGGGAACTTGGTTCTCATCCTTCTTTGAGAATGTCGTATAGAACTGCAGACCATCTTCAGGATAAAGGAAAATGGCGTAGGTGCTGGAATCAGAGGAGGCCAGAACAGCCTGGAATGTGTTTCTCTGTGAAGATGAGTTAAAATTCAGTTACTCAGGAAAATATCTACAGATCTTAAAATGTGCTCTTCACCAGATCGTATCTAAAAAATACAGAGATGGCAGTATTTACATCTTATTCTAAAGAAATACTTTTGTAGGACCAAGTATTCCAGGATAATTCCACTTAAATATCTCTAAAGCTATGTCAACATGAAATTTTCTAATTAATCAATGAATACTTTCTGCGTAACCGTGACCCTAAGGTTAATGAAAAACTATAGAGATGGCACCTCCAGGTAGTGGCCTAAATCTCATGCAACTTAGCAAATTCTTACCCACAGAATTTGTTTCCACGGCCATTAAACATATTCAACCACATTCATTATTTAGCTGATTGAGCCCAAGCACCGTGCAGTAAGAAAGAAAATGAGCTTTGAGAGAAAACAAATCTGGATCCAAATCCTGCTCTACTCCTGACTGACTGTGTGACCTTGGGCATGTTACCTAACCTCTCTGAACCTTGACCTGTGAATCTGTAAGATGGAGATAAAGCCACCTACCGCATAGAAATGTTAGGAGGACTACGTGAGCTAGCATACGAAGGGCCAGGCACAGAGAACATATTCCTACTGTTAGTACCTCTCCCACGCACCAGGCATTGTCCTGAGCACTGTGAAGACGAATAAAAGTATGGGATCGCCGCACTTGAGAATTTACAGTCTAGGTGGGAAAACTGACATGTGAACAAAACATTGCCAAACTGGAGGATAGATTCTGTAATGGAGTTGTGTGCAGGCGAAGTGCCCGATGCTGGGAGGAGCGGGGGCAGAGGAGGCGGAAAGAACAAGCAGGAGCTGTACACGTGCAGTGAGGGTCAGGGAGAGGCCATCGCAAGCAGAGAGCACAGCTAGTGCAAGACACTGCGGGTAAAACAAACAAGCAAAAAGCCTCAGCAGGGAATTGCAAATAATCTGACACAGCTGCTGCAAGAGGGTGCAGAGAAGTAAGAGTGAGGGGAGATTTGGCCCGTGAAGCAGGCAAGAGCTCTGTACAAGGGGCTGGGCAGGTATCACTCAAGTGAAAGGGATGCACACTCGAGAAATTCAAGGTTTTAAACAGCTTTCAAGTACAGCACTCAGACAGATACAGGTGGCAAAGCAAAACGTGTCAGACAGACTTCTCCAAAGTGTGCTCTATGGGCTTCCCTGGTGGTGCAGTGGTTGAGAGTCCGCCTGCTGATGCAGGGGACGCGGGTTCGTGCCCCAGTCCGGGAAGATCCCACGTGCCGCGGAGCGGCTGGGCCCGTGAGCCATGGCCGCTGAGCCTGCACGTCCGGAGCCTGTGCTCCGCAACGGGAGAGGCCACAACAGTGAGAGGCCCGCGTACAGCAAAAAAAAAAAAAAAAAAAAAAGTGTGCTCTATGGGATGCAATGTGTCTTATTTGGGAGGGAAAAGGGTATGTGGCCAAAAGGTTTGGGGATGGCTAAATTAAACAAAATTAAGCAGGTTTCTGTACCATAGGACTTTCCAGAGTGAGTCACCATAAGGGAGATATAGTTATAGCGCTTCCCAAACTTATACGGTCCGAGGAGTCCATTTCCTCAAGGAATATCTGTGGGATCAGTGTTCTGTGGTATACACTTTGGGAACCACCAGCTGGGAACATCCCCCATTTAAAGGGAGTGCTTTTGGACCTTTCAAGTTGCTCTCTACCCTGTAATGCTATAAAAATTAAACAATGGTGGAGCAAACTTATTTTTCCAAGGAGAAATCGAAGCATGTCCTAAAGAGTCACCTCAGATCTAGAGATGGCTTCTTCAAATTCCCCTTCCTTCAAGGGCAAGTCCAAGCTCTACACACCCTAACACCTTTCCCAACCACTGCATCCACAGAGACTCCCATCCCTGGTTATGATGAAACTTGTTTCCTGAACCACCCACATGGTATAAATGGGTTTTGTCCCCCCAACTAGAGTGTGGGTCTGGTCTTTATTTCTTCACATCTCTTGAGACTGCTTTATTAGTTTAACCTATCACTTCATATTAATAAGTTCTCTATTTATCTAGAAGCCACCTCCCACTATCCACCACCCAAAGTAAGAGCAGCTAGGGCTGTAATTTACCAGCCCTGTTCTTGCCATGTGGCAATCTTCTCAGGAATTGGCTTTCTTTACATCTAATCATCATTACAGCATAGATTTAAGTAGCCCTGCAGATAAGGTTTTGGAAGTTTCAGACCTGCAATAAACAGCTTACTAGATTTTGCTTTGGATGTCTGTCCAGTCTTTATCAATCGCATGGGCGTGGTGTACATCAGAGTAGCACAAACCAGAAGACCAAAGTGTACAAAGCCAACATGTTAGACTATTTGCCCTTGTGCCCGGGTAGGTGCTTACCTTGCCTTCCTGGGCAGGGTCCTTGCTGGGCCCTTGGTAGGGAGCCACAGATTCCCAAGTGACAACCACCACGCTACTGGGCTTGAAAGAGACTTCCGGGAACCCTCTCTGGACACACTCCGCTGCCAGCTGAGTGACAGAGGGAGATGAGTCTTCCCGATAGTAAACCTTCCCAAGGCCATCTGTCGTGTCCAAGTCCGCCAGGAAAGGGGCGACTGCTCCGAAGGTCGGTGGGAAGAGCCCAGGATGGGATTCTATGGCTGGGGGCTCACTCATGGCAATAATGCCATTTGTGGTAATCTGTACAAAACCAAACATCATTAAAAGGAGTGCAGAAACTTACAATCAAAAATTGGGAGCAACCCAAATACCCATCAACAAGAGAACAGGTAAATAAAGTCTGGCCATTTCATACAATGGAATACTATACAGTAATTTTTTTAAATACACAAAACAACATGAGTGAATCTCACAAATATTAAGCCAAGCAAAAGAATCCAGACACAACAATAGTACACAGTATATGATTTCATTTATGTGAGATTCAAGAGGAAAACGGTGTAGTTCAGTTAACTGCAATTAATCTCAAATGTACACAATAGCTGCACTTGTAGAGTACGTAAAGATAAAATTATCTCAGCTCTTTTTTCCTTGAAAAAAGAAAGAAAGGAAAGGAAAAAAAAAAAAGATGTGCAGAAACGACATCTTCTTCAGGGAGACTGAGCTCCCGTTCACAGAATGCTGTCATAGTGTATCAAACATGACAGTGTGTCAAATACAAAAAAATTGGAGAAAGACATGATCCAGAACTGTAAAACTCAGCATTTTTTTCCTAGGGAGGATGGCCTGGTAGAAGGAATAGGGGCAAGAATCACAGGACCTGACTCTGGCATAGTCATCAGACATTGGGCAAGGGTCTTAAACTTCGCATCTTAGGCTTCCCATGTGTGTGGTTTGTGGCACACGAAGGACCATTCAAACATAAGTCATCATCAAAGACTGTGTTAATTTACTCAACAGAGTAATCACTACAAACCAGGGCTGTGCTAAGCACTGTGGGTCCACAAATAAGTAGAACCCAGGCTCTGCCTTCAAGGCACCCACAGTCCAGAAGGACATGGAGACGGACTAACACAAACAGATGATAAGACAATAAGCAAACAAGTGTCAAGAAGTAAACGTGAATGGGCCACGATGGTGGTGTTATTTTGAACAGGTTAATGAATTAGATCAATAGCTAACATTTATTGAATGTTTACCATGTCCCAGACCTCTTATTAACATCTAATCCTCAGAATAACCCCGTAAAACGAGCTATTACTATTATCCACATTTTTCTGAGGTGGAAAATGAGGTAAGTTAATCAATTTGTCCAAAGGTACCAATAAGAGGCCTCACTGGGATTTGAACCCAAGGAGCCCGACTTCAAAGTCGGCCCTCTTAATCACTACATGTACAGCCTTCTTGAAACCAGTTATCAGTTATCACTTCATGAAACCAGTTTATAGCCTATGAAAAGATTTCACTGTTCTTATCCAGCTAAAACCCACATTCCCAGGGAAAATGGGGAAGGGACTACAGTCCCCTGGCAGTGGGCGTGCTTGGGCCTCCTGCAAAGCCATGCTTAGAATGAGGCTTTGAGCCCTTCCCACATCCTTGTTAGTGCACAGTTCACTGGTGACAGAGAACACCACGCCAGTGATCTTTTTTTTTTTTTTTTTTGTGGTACGCGGGCCTCTCACTGTTGTGGCCTCTCCCGTTGCGGAGCACAGGCTCCGGACGCGCAGGCTCAGCGGCCATGGCTCACGGGCCCAGCCGCTCCGCGGCATGTGGGATCTTCCCAGACTGGGGCACAAACCCGTGTCCCCTGCATGGGCAGGCGGACTCAACCACTGTGCCACCAGGGAAGCCCAGCCAGTGATCTTTTTACTTCCGGAGTCTATGAATTAAAAACAAAAAAATCCCTAATCCAATGGGAGCAACTTTGCATATGGCCCTAGTTTGCACTTCGAGAGGCTACAGGTTGGAAGAACACAGCAGCCAAAGGGAGTTACAATTGTTCAGGAGTTCATTAGAAGGCCTGTGGGTTTTCCAGGTCACTTACTTCCCTCCCTCCTCTTCCCACGGCCTTATCCTTCAGTCACTTCAGACCTCATTCCTAGAGAAGGGGGCAGTGGTCGACAAGAAGGAAAGGAACTTAAGACCAAACTCTACAACATGCCAAGAACCAGGTAAAAAGCTTCAATGTGATGGAGCCAATTTGGGCCCCGGGAAGGGAAAAGAACAACAGGTTTGAGAGTTAAGTGTGGACCTAGCAAAATCCTTCCTTTTTACCAAGTGTCACGGTCTGTTAACTGTTCAGGTGACATAGTTTCCATCATCACCTGGCACCAGCAATGATTTTCTAGAATGCACGGACAGGCTGCAGAGAAGGTAGTCAGGGAAGGAGGCTCATCCAGCTGGTCTCCTGCCCTCTTCACCTCCACCCCATCCAAACATCTCCCAGCACAAACATCCTGATTGGGTTGCCGTGTGAGAGCGTGGGAAACGGCTCACTTTCTCAAGCCACCAGAAGTTGGCAGTTACCAGCTGCCAGTGGGAAGTGATCACATGGAAGCCACATACAGACAACTTGGTTTTAAAAAGCTGTTTTCCAGTGAAATTTAAATCAGGCCAACAATTTTGAAAATGTTCCCGGTGTCTTACATTATTGAGAATCTGGGCACAGGAATTTCTGTTTTCACAAGGAATGCTTTAGGAATTGAGTTTTTAGACAAGAAGCATGACGCCCTGCCTGCAAATGCTTTGGACAAAGACCAGATAACCCTCATTAATACTAGTAGAAAAATTATTTTTCAGGCAGTTTTATGGCACATTCAACTCACTTGTCTATGATAATGAAGAAAGATATCATATACAGAACACCCGGAAGTTTCATTTGATTCTTAAACTTCTTAGTAAACGTTTTCAGTTTTGTTTTTGTTTTTTTCCAAATGTAACAATTAATGGCCAACTTGATGAACGATATTCCTTTACATTTGGGTGCCAGGCTTATTTCACAAGTCTGTCCAGCTCATGATACTCCTACTGGCCTGGTTCCTTTTCTCCATGTTGTTCAAGTCGAGCAATTCAATAGAAGGGCAGGCGCACAAAGGGAAGGGCCTAAAAGGCACTTAGGAGGCCAGGAGGACAGACCTGGGTACCACTGAGACAGGCTGGGACCTGGGACCATCTACCGGGGCGCCTGCTCTTGGACCTGGACAGACGTCTTCTCCAGCAACAGAATACAAAGAAACTATAGGGGACTAAAAATAACTGTGTGCATGCGCAGTTGGGACAAATTATGAACAATAAGATACAAAAAGGCCACAAACCAATCGCCACTTCTGAGTTCCCTAGAGCAAAAGCAGGGTATTGCACATGACCCCTGCACACAGCACCACCAAGGCGGTAGGCAGGCCACCTAAGCCACCCCTCAGGCCCGACCCACCAATCCGCTCCCACCCTCACCCCATTTAAGGGACCAGCTCACCGCGCCCCCCCACTAGGAGAACAAGCAAGGGCGCCTGTTTCTTGTTTTTACCCCTCAAGCTGCAGCACAAGTCCCAGTAAAGCCTTGCCTGAGTTTCTTGTCTGGCTTCTTATCAATTTCTACTGATTAAAGAATCCAAGGACCGGGCTTCCGTGGTGGCGCAGTGGTTGAGAGTCCGCCTGCCGATGCAGGGGACACGGGTTCGTGCCCCGGTCTGGGAGGATCCCACATGCCGCAGAGTGACTGGGCCCCGTGAGCCATGGCCGCTGAGCCTGCGCGTCCGGAGCCTGTGCTCCGCAACGGGAGAGGCCGCGACAGTGAGAAGCCCGCGTACCGCCAAAAAAAAAAAAAAAAAAAAAAAAAGAATCCAAGGACCCAGGTCGGTAACACCATCTTCAAAGGGACTAGACTGGGGACCACAGAGAGAGTCACGCAGCCGCCTGTCCAGCTGCCCAGGGCTGTCGCCATAACAGCTGTTCACCCAGTTGCTTAAGCCAGGAAACCTGGCAGACGGCCTTCATTCCTTGCTCTTTCTCATCCCATGTCCTGTGTGTCCGGCCTCCAAAGTATACGGCACTTTCTCCATCCCTGCGACCACCAGCACCCCTCTTCCCCACCTCCTGCACCCATATAATGGGCTCTTTCTCGCCTCTTCCAGGGCTCAGCTGAAGTAACACCTTCTAAGGGAGCCTCCTCCATCCATCCAGTGTAGGCTCCCCTGGCTGGCCCCTCCTCCTCCCTTCCCTCACGTCTGGCCCCCATTCATATCTCCACCTCCTATTTGTGTCCTTCCAGGCACAGACCACAGATTGTAGGGATCTCACTGACTCAACTGCGAGCTCTGGCCGCTCTTCCCACTGCCACAGTACATCCCTTGTGGTCCAGGACCAGGTCTGTCTTGGTCTGTGCCACAGCTACAGAGCTTATCCCCTGCCTGGCACACGTAAGCTCCCTCCCTTCCCGACTCCCTCCAGGAAGTGCAGAGGAAAGGTTCATAGGGATAAAGCCTCCCACCAAGGTTGTTTTGGGGTTTTTTTTTTTTTGCGGTACGCGGGCCTCTCACTGCTGCGGCCTCTCCCGTTGCAGAGCACAGGCTCCGGACGCGCAGGCTCAGCGGCCATGGCTCACGGGCCCAGCTGCTCGGCAGCATGTGGGATCTTCCCGGACCGGGGCATGAACCCGTGTCCCCTGCATCGGCAGGCGGACTCTCAACCACTGCGCCACCAGGGAAGCCCCCAAGGCTGTTTGAGAAATACCGCCCGGTGAGCTTCGAGAAGGGCCACAGCATTATGTGTCGGCGGTTCTTCCGCTGGAGTGCGACACGATTTACTAAAACACTTTGCATAAATGTGAACCGATAACTCAAGTCTGAGCAAGTCTCTAGATCTAACTACCACTTTACAGGAAATACAGGGGACAGAAGCACACTTAGAGGATACCAGAGGGATGTGACCAGCAACATCCAGAATATGGGACATCCTGAAGGACAAATACCCAGTTTCTTTAATAAACGCATGGAAAAAAGGTGAGGGGAACCTGTAGATTTCAGAAGTGGTGAGGTACCTATCTAATAGACGTGATGTGTGGTCTTCGCATCTACTAGACGTGATGTGTGATCTTGGATCCTGATTTAAACCAGTCAACTGAAAGGCCAAATAAAATATTTTATGAACCTATGTGATATTGGATGACATTAAGGAAATACTGTTAACTTTTTAGGTGTGATCATGATTTTGCAGGGGGTTTTTTTGTTTCTGTTTTTATTTTTGGCTGCGCTGGGTCTTCGTTGATGTGTGCAGGCTTTCTCTAGCTGCCGTGAGCGGGGGCTCCTCTTCTCTGTGGCGCACAGGCTTCTCATTGCAGTGGCTTCTCTTGTTGCGGAGCACGGGCTCTAGGCACACGGGCTTCAGTAGTTGTGGCATGTGGGCTCAGTAGTTGTGGCACAGGGGCTTAGTTGCTCCGCGGCATGTGGGATCTTCCCAGACCAGGGCTCGAACCCATATCCCCTGAATTGGCAGGCGGATTCTTAACCACTGCATCACCAGGGAAGTCCCCGTTTTGTTTTTAAAAAGTCATTTTTTTAGAGATACATTCTGAAATATTTACAATGAAATAAAATGTTTGGGATTTGTTTTAAAACAATTCAGTTTAGGTAAGAGGGGAGAATATTAAGAATAGGTGGGGAGGGCTTCCCTGGTGGTGCAGTGGTTGAGAGTCCGCCTGCCAATGCAGGCGACGTGGGTTCGTTCCCCGGTCCAGGAAGATCCCACATGCCGCGGAGCGGCTGGTCCCGTGAGCCATGGCCGCTGAGCCTGCGCGTCCGGAGCCTGTGCTCCGCAACAGGAGAGGCCACAACAGTGAGAGGCCCACGTACCACACACACACAAAAAAAGAATAGGTGGGGATATAGGTGAAACCAGACACACCATAAATGGATACATGTTGAAGCTGAGTGATTCATGAGAGTGCATCATAATATTCTATTTGTGCATATGTTTAAAATTTTCAAAAGGAACTTTAAAAAATAGATAATGAAGTGATTAATCTAAAATTTAAAGTTTCTAAAGAAAGGCAGTTAACTTTTATAGCTAAGCCCACATGAATGCTCTCTGTGAGGAGGAGGGCCCACGTTCATTGTCTGAATTCCTCCTTCCCCAGACTGGTCTACCCCTTCCCTCACAACCCCTGCCTCTCCTCTACCAGAGATTTTCAGGAATATTAGTTGCACTGGGCGCCCTAGATTGTGTTAATGAGTAGAAGGTGCTGGTGAAAGCAGGTTTAGTAATTAACATGAACCAAAAGTTGCAGACACTTGAGGCACCAGATGCAGGGCCGGGAGTCCAGAAAGAAACAATTATTAAACATAAGTATTATACAGCAGTCACCAGTATTATTTTCTGTTCACCACTTTGTGCCAGCTGAAAAATTACGTGGATTATAGGACCAGGTTTTAGTTTTGATACGAATGTTGGTGAGGAAAAGTCTAGAGTAGAAATACATGTGCTGGATTTTTTTTTTTTAATTGCTTACACTTCTCCAAACTCACCATGCTGTTTCACCTACTTAACACTGTGTGGTTTTGCATTTATGGTCCCCTCGGCCTTGAAGATCTTCACTCAGCTCCTGTCCGTGGCAAAGTCCCATTTTACCCTGTGAAGCCCTCCTGCCCTCCCCAAGCAGGGTTTAGCACCAGCTCCTTTACATCTGCACCTCTCTCTATCTTTGGGCCATTTACAGGCCCAAAATGGAGTCACTTATGCTAAGCCCCACATCACCAAACTGAGACTTAATTATAGTTTCCACTCTATATGGAATCTTAAACGAGTCAATCAGAAACCACCTGATCAGCACTAGTGAGGTCATCTGCTGGGTAGACCCCAGCCCTCCCCTAAAGAAAAGTAGCTTTGCAATACTAGGACCTGCTTTTTTTGGCCAGATAACTTCCCTATTCCCACTCCTTCCTGCCTATAAAAGTCTTTCATTTTGCATAGCTCCTCGGAGCTCCTTTCTATCTGCTAGATTGGTTGCTGCCCGATTCGAATCGATTTTTGCTCAAATAAACTCTTAAAAATTTTAATATGCCCCAGTTTATCTTTTAACAGTTCGCAATTAGCACCTTGGAGTCCTGACTCAGGAGCCCTGAGTCCCAGTGACACCAGCACATTCCTTGCTGTGAATTATGTAATAGGGAAGAACAAATCTAACTCTATATTGGATCTGTTTCTTTTACTTTAACCTTGAAGCAATTATACTCCAATAAAGATCTATTATTAAAAAACAAAACAAAACAAAAAGAATGTTGCCTCTAGCCTGAAATATACAGGACAGCCCATTCTCAAGGCTTTGAACTTTAAAGGTATAACACTTCTCCATTCATATAGAGATGAAAAGTTGCAGAGGGCTTCCCTGGTGGCGCAGTGGTTGAGAGTCCGCCTACCGATGCAGGGGACGCGGGTTCGTGCCCTGGTCCAGGAAGATCCCACATGCCGCCCAGTGGCTGGGCCCGTGAGCCATGGCCGCTGAGCCTGTGCTTCTGGAGACTGTGCTCCGCAACGGGAGAGGCCACAACAGTGAGAGGCCCGCGTACCGCAAAAAAAAAAAGTTGCAGAACAGAGAATAACATTTGTCCTGTTGGACGTTTATAGGAACACTGTCACCAGACCTACATGGACAGCTGCAAGAACAAAGGACTCTGGCACCAAGAAGTGTGCACCAACCAGCCACACCCCCTTGCCTTTTGGTATAAAAGAAGCCTGAACCCTAACTCAGGGAAAATGGTTCTTTGGGACACTAGTCCCCTATCTTCTCAGTCTGCTGGCTTTCCAAATAAAGTCACTATTCCTTGTCCCAACACTTCTCTCGATTTATGGCCTGTCATTCAGCGAGCAGTATGAGCTTGGACTTGGTAACTATAACACGGCAAAACTTTTGTGAAATTTTTTTTTTTTTTGGCCACACTGCACGGCTTGCAGGGTCTTAGTTTCCCAACCAGAGAGCGAACCCACGCCCCCTGCAATGGAAGCTCGGAGTCCTAACCACTGCACCGCCCGGGAAGTCCCAAAACTCCTGTGAATTGAATGCATTCCTGAGAAAGTCTGTCTGTATTATTGAGGGCTAAAGTAATAATAATGATGATGATGATGATGTTATATTATTGTCTTAAAGTAACTCTAATCAAATATTGCCTCGCTGAGGTTTTTGGTAGCGTAATAATACATTGCTTCTTTATTGAAAAATAGCTACATCCAGCATGCTGACCAATGTAAATACTGCCCTGAATCTTGCTGACAGTTCACACTAGGAAAAAGAAGTTCCTTCAGCAAAGTTAATGTTCAGCTCAGCGTGTTACTAGCGCAACTTAACAGCCCTGTACAGAACACACCTATTCACTCACCCCAAGGAACACACCAAACAACAGGCTCTTCATCCAGCTGCAGCATCAGTTACATCACAAAACGCCCCTGGGTGAAAATGCAAGCCTCACAGGGCTAACAGTTGGAGCCACTTACTTACAATTGTTTCAACTCAGCTGACAGTAAGAAGAGGCAGGACAGAGCACTAACTCATAATGAGGAAGTGGCCCCCATTTTTAAAAAAAGCACTTCCAGTCTTCTGTGCATCTTTAAAGTGAACTTACAGGCAAATGAAGCCCTGGAGAAAGTCTAAATGCAGATACTCCATACATTAAACTTATGTGTTAGATTCCTTATATTCAAGCAAACGCTGAGGAAGTGAAACAACAGCCATCTTTTTTGACTTCCGTGAGGCTGGTAGCAGGCCCCAGGGCAGAATGCTTTTCCCCTGCAACCCTGAGGGGAAAGCCTTCTTTAAAACAGATGTGGTTAAGAATACTTGAGGTAGGCACAAATAAGAAACAAATGGGCTCCTTTTAGAAATGCGAAGACAATGAAATTGCTTGCAGTTGCAAAAGCAAACTCCATGGGTGGGAAGAAGCAGGAACCTAAGGTAAAATAATTTAGGCCAAAGAAGGAAAGGGAAGCAAACACTTACTGCTAGGTTTGAGGCCCTTTACTAAAGCTGTTTGCATTTTTTAAAATTTAATACAACCACCCCTCTTTTCACGTGTATGAAACAGACAAGGAAATGACAAGAGACTTTAGCTTCATGTCACATAGCCAGCAAATGATTGGGACCAAGATTTGAACCCATATCTGGTCGAGTCCATTACCGGTGCTCTTTCTGTTATACTCAGCCACCTAGTTTAGAGAAATGGGGAGCAAAAGTCCTGGAAGTTACAAAGCTTCATGGGATGGCTCCATGGTTAGAGACGGGGCAGCTAGAAAAACCTAGGAAACGAAAAGAGCCTAAGAAAAGAAAAACTTGAGAAAGAAGTCCCTGAAATAGACTGAACTAATGATACAATCAAGGTGGAGGTTAACTGATTCCAGCCTGGAGCTCAGAGGGGACCTAGCGCCTGCCCCACTTGAGTGGTACTTGACAGTTTACAAAGCATTTTTACTCCAGTTATTGTAGTGAACCTAGTAAAGCATGCATTAATATCATCTTCATTCTTCATCTGAGAAAAAACTGAGTTTCCGTTTATAGGACTTGCCTAAGATCATACACCAGAAGTGCCAGAACGAAACTCTTGAGTCTAAATTGCAAATATTTTCTATTAACTCCACAGAGCCAGAGAAATGACTCTGGCTTGAATTAGAAATAGAAACAAAAGGATTAGCAGATAAAAACAAGGGGCAACCTGGTAGTAATAGTTAAAAGATGAGTCAGTGTTTTAAACTGAATCCAGTTAATGTCTAATGAGAGACTCAGGATAAGTTACCCATCTCTTCTGCAGGACATTTCTACCTGAGATTATCTGCCAACATTTAAAAATGGTTGGGAGTCTTTAAATTTTAAACTCTGGTATGTCTATCAAAGAAGAGGTAGAATTGTCCTTCAGCATTCCAGAACAGGAGGTGATCAGGAAAGGCAAGAGAAGGGCCTTGTCCAAACCCTCAGTCTCTGGGGAGAAGTGTGCCCCTCCTTAACATCTTGGATAGAGATATCAGAAGTTCACCTGTGCTGACTAGGGCACCAGGACTCCCTGAATTTGGATTATACCAATCCCTTAATTTGAACACCAGTCCCTTAATTGGATCAGAAATTATAGGGAAAGAATTAAGCACTTATCTGCCTTTCCAGAACAAACCATGTCAGTGTAACCCAAAAGCCCCAGTTGATGAGGGAAAGCTCTTCTTTACAGGAGTATGCCAGCTAATAAATGTAGAAAGAATGCTAGAAACCAACAAGTAAACAACAAGACAAAATAAGACACAATTTGGCAACCGTTAATTTAATAATTGATTCAGGCAAAGATCATCAATGGTTGCTATAGACATTAAGTGATAGGTTGGTGGGCAAGGGGACAGCTGCATAAGGCCAAACAAAGTATCACCCCATAGCTTGCTCTCTGCTTACAAGGGAAAAATGTAACACGACAGGAGCAGCTAGCAGAGCAACAACCAGACATCACTTGCCTCCTGATATTATACTCTATGACATATATGGCTTCATTCATGAAGTATTCTTGTTAAATAATGTTTAACCTACTCAACAATAAAAACAGAGATAATCCAATTTAAAAATAAGCAAAGGATGTGAACAAACATTTCACCAAAGAAGATATGCCAATAGCCAATAAGCATGAAAAGATGCTCAACATCATTATCATCAGGGAAATGCAAATCAAAACCACAATGAGATACCCCTTCACACCCACCAGGATGGCTAAAATCAAAAAGTCAGATAATAACAAGTGTTGATGATGACACGGAGAAACTGAAACCCTCATACATTGCTGGTGGGAATGTAAAATGGTGCAGCCCCTTTGAAAAACGATTTGATAGTTCCTCAAAATGTTAAACATAGAGTTACCATATGACCTAGCAATTCCACTCCTACGTATATACCCAAGAGACCTGAAAGCTGATGTCCACACGAAAACTGGGACACAGACATTCATAGCAGCATTATTCATAATAGCCAGAAAGGAGAAACAACCTGAGTATCCATGAACTTATGGAAGGAAAAATAAAACCATGGAATATTATTCAGTCATAGAAGAACTAGGAACTGCTAAGTACTGCAAAGTGGAGGAGGCTTGAAAATGTTATGCTCAGTGAAAGAAGCCAGTCACAAAAGGTCACATGTTGTATGATTCTATTTACGTGAAACGTCCAGAGCAGACAAGTCCATAGAGACAGACAGTAGATTAGTTGGTTTCCAGGGACCGGGGCAGTGGGGAGGTGGGGGAGATGGGGAATGACTGCAGAAGGATACTGGGTTTGTTTTGGGGGTGAGCAAAATATTCTGGAGTTAGACAGTGGTGATGGTTGCACAAGTCCCTGGGTATACAAAAAACACTGAACTGTACACTTTAAAGGGGTGAATTTTAGGGTATGTAAATTATATCTCATAACACTGTTATTTAGAAAATCAAGGAGGTGTAGAAAACAAGGGGGAATGTGTACATACATATGTTTGTACATTTGAGACTCTCTCTGCAAAGAGATAAAAAATTCATGAATAGTGATTGTCTCTGGGGAGAGAATGATGGGCCTGGAGGCCAGAGTAGGAAGGAAACTTCCCTTAACACTGTTTTTACAAGTTTTGTTAACAATTTGCATTGTCTTACTATTCCCCAAATTAATTAATTTTTTTTTTTTTGGGGTACACGGGCCTCTCACTGTTGTGGCCTCTCCCGTTGTGGAGCACAGGCTCTGGATGCGCAGGCTCAGCGGCCATGGCTCACGGGCCTAGCCGCTCCGCGGCATGTGGGATCCTCCCAGACCGGGGCATGAACCCGTGTCCCCTGCATCAGCAGGTGGACTCTCAACCACTGCGCCACCAGGGAAGCCCCCCCAAATTAATTTAAAAATAAGATTCTACGTGTTTTCTAAAGAAAACAATGTTTAACCTGAATATTTTCTAAATTACCAGTTTTCAGAAAATACAGAGATGGAATAACAGGCTAGACTATATCACAGAGAAACAGTCAAATGCAGAAGGTGGGACCTTCTACAGGACATTAAGCAGTGACTCTTAAATACAGTGAGAAATAAAAAGGGGGAGTGTATTGGTCAAAATTAAAAGGGACTAGCGACTTCCCTGGTGGTGCAGTGGATAAGACTCCGTGCTCCCGATGCAGGGGGCCTGGGTTCAATCCCTGGTCGGGGAACCAGATCCCACATGCATGGCACAACTAAGAGTTGGCGTGCTGCAACTAAGGACCCCACGTGCTACAACTAAGGAGCTGACGAGCTGCAACTAAGGAGGCCCAGTGCAACCAAATAAATAAATAAAATAAAATAAAATAAAAAATTAAAAGAGACTGAAGAGCCAAATGTAATGCTTGTCATCCTTTGGGCCCCAGTCTGAATGAATCTAGCTATAAAGGACAGCTTTGGGGATATTGGAGAGATTTGATATGGACTGGGCATAAATTGATAACAGGAAATTATTATTGATTTTGTTTAGTTTGATAATAGTATGCTGGTTAGGTAGGGAAATGCTGTTACTGTCTTAGGAATGCATAGTAAAATATTTAGTGATGAAATGTCATGATGACTGTAATTTACTGTTACTTTGGATACATGAGTAAAGAGAAATTAAACAAATAGGGAAAATGCTAACAACAGTTACCTTTATGTAATGTGTCTATGGGTGTTCATGATACTAATTTCTCCCCTTTTGTGTGTGTGTGTGAAAACATTTCTAATTAAAAAAGGGACTTCCCTGGTTGTCCAGTGGTTAAGACTCTACACTTCCACTGCAGGGGGCACGGGTGCGACCCCTGGTTGAGGAATTAAGATCCCACATGCAGCGCGGCCAAAAAAAAAAAAATTTAAGAAAAAGATTTACCTGAGGACAAAGCAGTTAAGAAACCTGCTCCTTAAGGGATAAGAACCAACTTTTTTCACAAGCAATGCAATGGTGAGTGATGTGATGCAGTGTGAGTTCCGTGACAGCAGGGATCATGTGTGATATCACTCATCGCGTGATGTAGCCTCACACACCTAGCCTCAAAGTCTGTACATTACAGTGATGATGAGAGACTGTCAAATGAATAAATGAATGAAGGAGGGGAAGAAGTCGGTATCCAAGGTGGCACAGTATAAAGACCGCAGAACTAGGGGTGGGAAGATCTGAGTTCAAGGTCTACCTCGACCCAAGCTGAGTGTATTTTGACAAGGCCCTTAGCTGCATGTGTCAGTGTTCTTCTCTATAATAGGAGGCTCATCCTATCACCTGCCTGAGCGACCTCACAGGGCTGCTGCGTGTCTCAGATGAGATAACACATGAGCAAGCCTCATTGCACTCACCTGCAAATAGCTCTAGAACCCACAACCCGTGTCCACACACCACCGCCACCCTCCCCTGGACCCTGGCAATAGGTCTCTAGCTGTGGAATTCACTCTTCCTCCTCCACACCTCCCCTAAAAGTCCTTTACCCACAGGCAGCATCATTTTTAAAAAACTTTTTATAATTAGACTACTTTTTTGTGTGTGTGTGTGGTACGCAGGCCTCTCACTGTTTTGGCCTCTCCCTCTGTGGAGCACAGGCTCCGGACGCCCAGCCGCTCCGCGGCATGTGGGATCTTCCCGGACCGGGGCACAAACCTGCGACCCCTGCATTGGCAGGCGGACTCTCAACCACTGCGCCACCAGGGAAGCCCTAATTAGACTACTTTTAAGGGAGAATTTTCAAACACACACAGAAGAATCACCAAAATTATCCACACACTCTAGTTCTTGCTTTATCTATTCCTTCCACACATGTGCATATTTATTTTTTTCTTTTTTGAAGTATTTTAAATGAAATCCCAGGCATCAAATTATTTCACCTGTCCATATTTCCATATGTATCTCTCCTAGAAAAGCAGTTTGTCTCCAAGATGTGTTTTACGGCCACTTTGTTTCCACGTTTCCATCAGGATCCAACAAAGTCCTTACCTTACATTTGGTTAGCTTGTCTCTTAAGCCTCTTTTAATCTATGCAGTTCTCCCTCCTTTTTCTCCCATGCCATTTATTTGTTGAGGAAAGGGAAATCTTTTAAAAATAAATCATGTCGGGGGAGGGAGGGATAAATTAGGAGTTTGGGATTGACATATTATACACACTACTGTATTTAAAATAGATAACCGACAAGGACCTATTGTATAGCTCAGGGAACTCTACTCAATATTCTGTAATAAACTAAAATGGGAAAAGAACTTGAAAAAGAATAGATACATGTATGTATATAACTGAATCACTTTGCTGTACACCTGAAACTAATGCAACATTGTAAATCAACTATACTACAATATAAAATAAAAAATTTTTTTTAAATCATGTCACTCATCTAGCTAGAATCTCTAATGGCATTCCACTGCTTCATAGAATAAAGTAAGAAATACCTAGCGTTCATTCATACTTTCATTCATTCAACAGATCATAACAGAGCACCCACTATGTGCCCCAGACCCTACTCCTGGTGTGTACCTGGGAGACAGCGGTGAATAAGGCAGGTCAGACGCTGCCCTCAAAGGGTTCAGGCTCTAATGGGAAAGATGAGCAACACACAAGTAAACAGATAAACTAGTTTTAGGCGGCTATACATGCTGGGATGAAATCAAGACAGAATGCAACAAAACAACACGCACGGGCGTCTGCATGTGAGCAGAGACCTGCGTGACGGGACGGTGCAGAGGGGAGAGGAGTGTCTACACCTGGGTGGGACTAGCTGGCTGTGGCCGAGAAATAGAAAGTGGCTAGTGAGGCTGGAGCCCAGCACATGAGGACATCAGGGTAATAAGGGATGAAGATGGAGAGCCAGCGTGACTGTATCATCACCACACGTGGTGAGAAGCTGGATGTCATTAAGTGCAAAGGGAAACACCTGGAAGGCTCTGAGCTGCCGTGTCCGGGTCTGACTTAGCTCCCCCAGTTCTTGCACCACCGCCCTCACTCACATTGGCTTTCATTCTGCCCTGAAGACATGCCAAGCTCCTCCCCTCTACAAGCTCCTGGTCTCACACTCAGTAAGGAGGCACCATTCTGCCCCTCCCGCTTTTCACATGGTTAATCCCCTACCCATGCTCTAGTTCCAGGTGGAGAAGGTCCTCCTGACCCTCCACCTAGCTCAGTTCCACCACAATATATGAACTTCTTCCTCATAGCACTTATCACAGTGTCATTACTAGTTTGTTTTTTTTTTGTTTTTGTGGTACGCGGGCCTCTCACTGCCGTGGCCTCTCCCGTTGCGGAGCATAGGCTCCAGACGCGCAGGCTCAGCGGCCATGGCTCACGGGCCCAGCCGCTCCGCGGCATGTGGGATCTTCCCGGACCGGGACACGAACCCGTGTCCCCCGCATCGGCAGGCAGACTCTCAACCACTGCGCCACCAGGGAAGCCCTGTCATTACTAGTTTAATGTCTGTCTTCCTCACTAGACTGTCAAGAGCAGAAACAACACTGGTCTGGTTTCAATCTCTATCTCCAAAGCCTAGCCTTGGTCCTGGTATGTTAGGCAACAAATTAAATATTTGTTGAATGACTAGATGATGTATCTCAACATTGCACTGCATTATATGAGAAATAATAGCCAGTGTCCTGTACATAGTAAAGGTATATATTCAACATCTGGTCACTTGATCAGAGAATACCAAAGATCCACGATAAAATGAACCTTAGAGATAATCTTACCAAACCTCTTTGTTTTATAATAAGAGAGATCTGGAATAATAAAGAGGGTGAGATATGAAGTGATTGGACCTCAATTATAAGTTGGTTAATCAACCTGATTCATCAATTTCACTTTAGCCCCCATTAGAAATTAATACTCTATCAAGTATTCTGTGACTCAGCCAGGGCCACTGTTAGACCACAGGGAGCCTTTGGGCAAATTAGAAGCAAGTACCCTTTCCTCTGAATGGCCCCAGGCCCATGCTGAGGTTCAGGGCTTGGTGAGTGGCCTGAGGGCTGGCCTTTAGCCAGTTTGCCCCCTCAGTTAGAGCCTTGTGCTGCAAACCACCTGCATAACCATGGGTGGTGGCCCCGGGCTTAACCATAAACTTCCTATGTGCCAGTAAGTGTGGCAGGTCCACGAGTGATGTCAAGAGGAATACACACAATCGCAGGGAGCCAGGCTGGCCTGCAGCTCAAGACTAGGACGGGGCTGCATGTACCCTCTCATCAAACCTGCGCCTCCCCAAAAAAGTCACGGGACCATGTCGAATATGGAGAAACACCTATTTAACTTGTAGTTTGCTGTCAAAGAACTTAATGACAATGCCAAGAAATATGAGAGAGAAGAAAAGGCTGGAAAGGCCAAGATTAAAAAGGCCATTTAGAAGAGCAATCCAGAAGTGGCAAGAACACACATTGAAAATGCAATCCACCAGAGTTAACAAGCAATTAATTTCTGGAGTGTGAGCACTGGGGCTCCTGCTGTGGCAGGGCAAGGTGACAAAGTTCACGACCGTTGATTGGCTCTGCAGATGCTACATGGAGGGGTATGAACCTCCATGAAAAGATGTTTGTCCCGATGGACACGTGTAAACACCAACTGGAAATGCTGAAGGTTCAAACGCAACAAAGGGAAGACACGATGAGTCACTCCACAACCCTAACAATACCACAAAACCAAGTGGATATGTTGCTCCAAGAAATGGCATATGAAGCTGGCCTTGATGTCAAATGCAACTAGGTTCTATAGGCACAAGTGTTGCTTCAATGGAATAGGATGAACTCTTGAGAGACTTGCTTGTCTGAGTGATCAAGAGTAAGTTACAGAACTGGTACTTCTGTTTACTTGCTTCTAAAATATTTTGTGTGTATATATACAGATAAGTTGCACTCCAATTACACTAAGAACACTATGTATGCCAGAATGCTTAAACACTATTTGTATGTAGTGCTTTCTTTTGCTTTGCTGTACTTCCCAGTACATTAAGAAATTGCAGGGGGAAAATAAAAAAGAAATTGCAGGGAGTTTCCATTTTGACATATTTTACGGATCCGTATATTATGCGTAAAAGTACGAGGGACGTCTTTTTGTCCATGTCTTTGACAGAGTAGCATTAGCTTGCTGTGTATGAAACATCTTTCTCAAAAATTAACATAAAAAATCTAGCACAAGGGACTTCCCTGGCGGTCTAGTGGTTAAGACTTCACCTTCCAATGCAGGGGGTGCAGGTTCGATCCCTGGTCAGGGAAATAAGATCCCACATGCCACGCAGCGTGGCCTAAATAAATAAATAATTTTTTTAAAAAGAATTCCTTGGTAAGGTTAGTGGAATAACGCAACATTTTCTTTCTTTCTTTTCTTTCTTTTTTTTTTTTTGCCGTGCCTTCCCGATCAGGGATTGAACCCATACCCCCTGCAATGGAAATGTGGAGCCTTAACCACTGGACCACCAGGGAAGTCCCTGAAGCAAGTTTTGAAGAAAGTCAGTGGCCTGTATTGGCAGAGAAGGTAGGGTAAAAATAGGAAGAACGTTAGAAGACCTTAAGAGTTAAATTTACCTTACTTAAGGAAAGATTCCTATATGTAAGTGGTATAATGAAAATCAGTTTGTGGAAGATGTATGTGGTGTGTGTGTGTGGGAGAGAGAGACAGACAGACAGTCATGAGGAAGGGAGATGAGGAGATGAGTCAGGAGAGCAGTATACAATCTTTTTGCTTCCAAGGATATCCTTTTATTATTTTTCCATAGCCATAAATAATTTTATTTCCCAAACTGAACTTATTAAACAATAACTAATTCATTTCTCCATGTTTATGAATCAAGCCATGAATAACATCATATGTAATCAAATCATGTACTAGATTTAAACACTGGCCCACTCCCCTCTCATTACTCAGGATGGGGTCCAAAGAATGACTGGCTTCATCACTGGGACTGTGCTGATTTAAAAATAAAGAGATTACTCCACGTGGAGAATCAGATCTTATCATGCAATGGCCCACAGGATCAAGTCAGGAAACCAAGATGTCCCCTCGCTCCACCATGGAATATTCCCCAGCAATACCCTCTGCCTTGGAACAGCTCTCAAATTAAGGCAGAGGTATATGATGTCTAGATACCATCAAATAAGTGGCTCTTGAACATTTTGGTCTCAGGATCCCTTTATATTCTTAAAAATTATTAAAGAACCCCCAGAATCTCATGTTTATATAGGTTATATTGATCAATACTTATCATACCAGAAATTAAAATTGAGAAAAATTTAAATATTTATAATACTTAAATAACAATAAACTCATTACATGTTAACATAATTTTAAAGAAAATAAAACCCACAAGTACCTAGGGAGAGAAGTGTCGTTGTTGTACACTTGTGCAAATCAATTTGATGTCTGGCTTAATGGAAGATAGCTGGATTCTCCTATCTTCTACATTCAATCTGTTGTGACAAATATCACAACACATGTAGATATCACATATCCTGTAGCCTCCAGTGAGCTCCACTATATACACATGAGAGCATGGGAGTATAAAAAGCAAACAACATTTTCATATTACCAGGAAAAGAGTTTTGACCTTGTGAATTTCTTGAAAAAGTCTCCAGGACGCCCAGGAGTCCCCAGACCGCACTGTTAGAACTGATGAGTTGGGTCATCACTAATGGTACCCTTTCCAAGGGCTCCAAACCCAGCTCTCAGCTTGTTCCCAGCTTTCCTACTTCGCCTTATAAACCAGTGTCAAGGCTTCCATTCACCTTCCAACCTAACTGCTCTTTTGAAGGTCTACAAGCTCCAGGGCACCTCCATGTTCTGGTCCCCTTGTTGGTCTCCAACACCACCGAGTCAAACCTGGACTAATGCCTTTTCACTCAAGTCAGTTCTGCCAACCATCTCATCATTCTCTCACGCCTCAAGACCAAGAAACTCTCCCTCCCTGCCTTCTCCTCCGCGTTCCATGTGTGACTGGTCAGAAATCTTGCTGATGCATCTTAGATCAACTCAGGTTCACCCGCTCCTCTCCTTGCCCCATTCCTGTACGCTCTAATTCCTGCATATCTGATAAATCAGTAACTTATGGGACTGGTTTTCCTGCTCCCAAACTCTTCTTGTCCATTTGTTCATGCTGTCTTGCAAACCACTGCCAGACTTATCTTACTAAAGACGGGCATGCCTTGTGATCAGCTACAGACAGTATAACCCAGCAACCACTAACCTTCCAGGAGCCATCTTTCATGACCCTCCATGTAATGTATTGCATCGTTTGGCTCCACATCTTCAGCTCTCCCTGTATCCATGTCTGTTACCAGCACAGCGGGGGGGCGGGGGGGATGATCTGCCTCACCTATTGACTCTGGGCTCAGCCATGAGACTTGCTTTAGTCCCTGAGATGTTAGGAGGTATGACCCAAGAGAAGGCTTGGAAAAGCACTATGCATTTCCACTTACTCTTTTATGCTTCTGACATCTCCATGAAAAAGGACATGCTTAAGCTGGCCCTCTGAAGCAGCACCATCCAATAGAATTTTTAGTGGTGATGGATACATTCAACAGCAACATTGTCCGATCTAGTGGCCACTAGCCACTAGTGAGGGTGTTGAACATTTGAAATGTGGCTAGTGTGACTCAAAAGCTGACATTTTAATATTATTTCATTTTAATTAATTTAAAATAGCTATACATGGCTAATGACCATATTAGGCAAAACAGCTGTGGAGGTTGAGAGACACCCCCCCTCCCCCACCACCTCCCAGAGCAGAACCAGATCATCCCAGTTGCTCCTGCTGAAGCCGCCTTAAATCAGCCCACCACCTGCGGATTCCAGACACATGAGCAAAAAGTGCTTACAGTTATATGCCACTGACGTTTTTGTGGTTGTTTGTTACACAGCAAGAGCTAACTGATACATTTATCCCCTGACCCCACGGCCTATCCCAGACTGAACCCTCCTATGTCAACAAAAACACTCTGCTCCAGTGGGGTCATATTCCTCACTCTCCCAGCATATGCCAAGCTTGTTCCCATCCTCATGCATTTACCCCTGCAGTATCTCCCACCATGAATGGCCTCTCCATTTCTCCCTCCGCCTACTGAAAATGGACCTGTCTTTCAAGTCTTAAATGTAACCTCCTCTGTAAAATCTTTCCTCACTACTCTAACTCACAGCACTCCCTTGGGTCCATCACATGTTTTAGGTCTGATGCTTGAAAGCACTATGAGTCAGACACAGACTTGGGCTGAAATCCTAGTTTGGGGGGTTTTTTGGTTTTTTTTTTTTGCGGTACGTGGGCCTCTCACTGTTGTGGCCTCTCCCGTTGCGGAGCACAGGCTCCGGACGCGCAGGCTCAGCGGCCGTGGCTCATGGGCCCAGCCGCTCCGTGGCATGTGGGATCCTCCCAGACCGGGGCACGAACCTGCGTCCCCTGCATCGGCACGCGGACTCTCAACCACTGAGCCACCAGGGAAGCCCTAGTTTGGGTATTTTTAATTGATGCGATGGCCTTGGGTAATTACTAATTATTGTTATTCTTTTTTCATCTGAAAAAAAGGGGGCACGATGTTTTGAGGATTAAATAATGTAAAACTAGCAAGTCCCTGACACATGTAGATATACTCATCCAATAATCACTTTCCTTCTCAGCGGGTTTCCTTTCATTTTCTTAATCTAATGCCCAGAACAGTACAGACCATCTAGTTCACGCTCACACTTCCTGTCAATTCACCCTTTCACTCAGGGCCATGTGAGGGTTTCCATCAGCTCAAAACAGCATCTACAAAACTACAAATAGTGGTGGGTGCTGTGATGTGGCACCAGACCCTCATTCAGCTCCTGGGAATGCAGTCCTCAGCCCTCCTCTTCGATAACTGCCTCCGTGGAAAAAACTGCCTCATCCGAGGGTCACACCTCGGTCCAGGGCAGCCCTTATGGAATCACTGATCTCTGTAAGGACACGGAGGTCCATCCCTCTCAGGAGACTTGAGAGAGATCTGAAAGGCCATCCCACCTCCAGAGCTCCCAGGGGATTGGCTGGATGCCCTTGCTGGCCTGCACTGCAGCTCCACTACTCCGCTCAGTCTTTCTCCACTACTCCCCCTTCTACAAGTGTGGATCTGCGAAGCTCGCCCTAATGAAATAACCTACCTGCTTATCTCCATCTCAGAGTCCTTCCTGGGAACCCAACCTGAAGCACAGAAATAAGATGCAAAGAGAGCTCTGGGAGTCTTTCTCACTGAAATGCAGATTAAAAACCCAAACTGGCTCAGAAGATGTGGACTGACGGGAGTCACTTTTTAGCAATCGATTTTCTAGGTCTTTAGAACGTAATGTGGTTAGTTTGATGCCACAAGTAAAGAAGGGCAGGAGGGCCCTAATTTAACATAGGGGTTCATGAATAGAATTCAGTGGGTCTGTTAACCTAGAGAGAAAAAGAAATTTCATTTTAATTTTCAGTAACCCGTAACTGGTATTTAGCATTTCCTTCCATTATAAATGTAGGCAACAAAACACAGTAGTATTAGCACTTAATGACCTTGCCACTAACAGAAGTCACAGATATTCTCCTATCACATTATAGTCACGGTAGGTGTCTCTGAATATTGTTTACAGTCCCCATGACCTTGAAAGTTCCGGCATTAGCTGATCGTACACTGGATCCACTGCTACACCTTGCTATTTAATACGGTTAAAAAGAAAAAAACCACATATATTACTTAATACAATTTTAAAAAAATATTTTAACTCATTTTTCAACAGAATTGATCTCCTTGGCAATCCTGTGGATTTTATCTTATGCATTTAAAAACCTAAGACAGGGTCTTACAGGCTACAGCAGACTGCGCAAGGAGGTCAGGGCAGTCAACCAACAAGGGGACACCCTCTGTCGGTGGAGACTTCGAGGACTCATTCTTTTTGGGCAAAGCCGACAAGCTCCACGTGGGTGTTGTCCCGGGCGAAATCTGCCCCGGCCAGAAGACGAGCACAGCCATTTCACCGGCAGGACAAGCTCCAGCCGCTGATGGCGTTGTTTCCTCCACTTCTGGAATGCACACAGCTTTATATGAAATCCACATGGTGCGCGGCGGCGGCACGAAAGGACTTTACCAAGTTGACAGCGTCCCCGAGCCCGGCCAGTTCAGAGAAGGATCCAGAGAGCGAAAGGTCCCTGTCCCGCTCCCCATCTGGCCGCCCTCCCCCCGCCCCCCATGGTGACAGTGCACGGCTACAGGAAATTGGATCACCGGGGCGCCCTTTCCCAGCCCTTAACTCTGGACTGAGAGCAGAATCATTGCCAAGGCATATCCGGAGTCCACACACACAAATGCAGGGGCTGTTGGCTACATTCCCGGGGCGGAGAGCCCGGTTTGGCGGTCTTTTCCTGCCCCGGCACCTACGGCAGTCGCAGGGCCCCCGCACCGGCTGCAACCCAGCTCTGGCCTTTGCCCCGCGCCCGCGCCTGGTCCCAACCGCACCGGGTCCTGTCCCCAAAAGGCAGGGGACAATGGCGAGACGCGCACCGACTTCTCGGAGGCGATGCGGTCCACAGCCGCCGGGGTGGAAACGCCGCCCGGGTCCCGGGGTCCGGGGTCGCGGGGTCCCGGAGTCGGGCAGGGCGCGCGCGGGGCGGCGCAGACGGGACGAGCTCCCCAGACCCGAGTGCACCTCGGGCGACAGTGACCAGGCGGCGTGGAGGCGTCGGCGGGCCGGGCGGAGGCGGGAGCCCCCTTGGGCTTGGAGACCGAGCGCCGCACCCCGCGCCCCGGCGGCCTGCGGGTCCGGGTCCCCGCCCACGACGCTCACGTCCGTCCGGCTCCGCGGGCGCCCCCGGCCCGCCCGGGCCTTCCTTCCGACGCCGCGTCAGCCCCCTGTGCCCTTCCAGACAACTGCCCCCATCTCCCGCCCGGGGTCGCACTCACGTAGACCGAGTTGAGGTCGGATTTGTCGAAGAAGCGGAGCGCAGTGCTCAGCTCCAGGGCTGGGGAGACGCGGTCGTCCCCGGCCTCCAGCTCCAGGTCCCCCTGCCCGGGGCCGAAGGGAAAGAGCTCCTGGCGGCTCAGGCAGCCCCCGGGCCCCGCCAGCAGCAGCAGCAGCAGCAGCGCCCGCGTCCACGCAGCTCCGCTCCGGCGGACCGCGGCCAACATGTTCCCGGACTGCCGTCCCGCAAACCGAAGGGCTCTGCGGCCGGAGGCTGAGGAAGGCGGAGATGTAATCGGACGCCCCTCGGCAGCCCCTCCGCGTCTCCCGCCTCCCGAGGTTCCCACCCCGGGAAACAGGGGAGGGGAACCGAGGGGAGATGGGGAGGGCCCCGCCCCGTCCACAGGGCGCGCCGCGGAGGCTGCCCAATGGCCGCGAGGGGGAGGGCGAGGGGCGACACCTAATCCCCCAGCCGTTCTGCCCGGGTCGCCCTCCTTCCCCGCGGGGTGATGGGCGCTGGTGGCCGCGATTCCCGAAACCTGCCCAGTTCCCACCGAACGGCCCCTCCGGGAGTAAGAGCAGAGGGCCAGGCTCTGCACCATTATCCTCGGCCCAGGGCTAAGTCGTGGAGATCGGGCGACGCGGAAATGCCCTGGATTCGGGGACACAGTCCACCCCAACGCTGCTTGGTGGCGTCCGGAGGTCGGACATGGTCAGACTGGTAGGAAGAGCGGGGCGTAGGTGCTGAGGATCAGCAAGAAGGGATCGGGCCAGGAGCATGGCCATTTACTCATCCCTCCATTCTTTCAGCTTTATTGAGTATGGAAGCCTATGCTTGGTAATGGGAACTTCGGCCAGAAGTCGGGTCCAACCCCCAAAGTCATGAGTGTGTAACAGTGTTAGGCAGGGTGGAGCGCCCAAGTGATAAAGGACATCGGGAATGGAAGAACTGGTCAAGGATAGCATCTTTGGGGATATGGAAATCAAACCAGGTCTTCCGGAAGGGATAGAATTTCACCAGGGGGCTGCAGGAGGAACTTTCTAGAAGCTGGAGGGCTGAGCTGTGGGTGGATTCAAGGTGCCATCCCCCGGTGGAGAATTCGGGAAAGGAATTTCCGAATTCCAGTTCGAAGTAAGTTTAATACCAAACCTAGGAATTTGAACTCGCTCTAACCCTCACAGGAGAACTATTGAGAGTTCTTGACAAAGGGAGATAAGCGATGTAAGTGGTATCCAAAATAATCCGTTGGTCATTAATTTGGCACTGGGTTGAAAGAAGAGACACAGAGGTCATCAGAGGATCGCTGAAAGAAAAAAAAAAGGGATGAGGAAGGAAAACTGAGAAGAAATGAATCTAAAAGACATTACAGTGAAAGAAGGAATAAGACCTGATTATAAATTTGATATGGGGGATGGGGGGAGAGGAGAAGAGTTTAAATTGGGTGGAAGGTTTTGAGCCTGGAGGATTGCAAAACCTGTGTTGCCTTTTGAAATCAGGGAATGGGAGCTGGGAAGTTGGGAGTTGGGTATGTGTTTGGTGTCAGACCTGTTAACCTGGAGGGGTCAACAGGGTATTCCCCCATTGCCTGTTGCCCACTAAAATTAAGGACCTGGGACTCAGTTTGGGAGAATCCTCCCAATAAACAGCAAGTTCTGTATAATGTTTAAGGAGCATGAGTCCAGTAGAAAATATGAAGAAAAAGCCAACGAAATACACCATCGTTTTGTAATCACAATACCCCTAGGAGACAGAAACCATCCCCACTTTACAGAAGAGAGACAGGGACCCAGAGAGGTTTAAATCACTTTGCTAAGGTCACACAGCTGCAAGCCTGCCCGAGACCCAGGGTGGTCTGGTTCCCCCTTCACCACTACACTAAGTGGAGTCATTATTGCTACGTTTGTTTCTCTTGATGTTAAAGAGCAGCTAACGCTGCCTGCCTGCAATCTGTTGCCAGATCCAGTGGCTTTTCTTTCAGTTCCCTCCCAGAATTGCAGCGCCCGGAGCCTGAAGCCTCCGTCCTGCCCCAGAAGGACTTCCTACTCTACCCCATGCCATCCGTAGCCTCAGCTGCTGCACCGCCCGTCTCTGGGCTTCTGGGCCCGAGCTCTGCCCATTCCAATGGAGAGAACCCCATACAGAGGCCCTTCTTTCTTCCTCTGTGCTCACCTGCACAGGCCCCAGTTTTCCCAGTGTGTGCTCAGCCAGCCCCATGCGGCCCGTCCCTCAGACTCACCCCCTTGCAAACCCCCATCCCACCTTCTGTCTCACATCAGAGCTGGCTCTGAAGCCGCTGCCTGTCCCTGGAATGCTCTCACCCCCTCTCCCGAATTCTCTGCCTTTTTAGTACTCAGACAGCTTCTGAAACTCCTATTGGTCGGTGGAATTTTCCTCGGCTAATACAGAGCGAGAGCTGTTCTCCACTCAGCGGGTAGCTTGGAGTCCAGTCTGGCTGAGGCCTGGGCTCTGCCATTTACTAGCCCTATGAACTTGGGCAGGTTTCTATATCCTCCTCATTTGCATGGGATGTTCATTCCCACAAACAAAGAATTGTTATGAGAATGAAATAAGATGATCCATGAAATGCTCCTAGCACAGAATTAAGCCATCATTATTATCTAAATGTATGTTTTTCATGACTCTTATTATTTCCACAATTAATAAGAATCCACTTTGTTTCAGATACTGTAGTAGGAATTCGAAATATGAAGACCATTAACTCATAATCCCTTTTGTAAGCAGCTCATAGTCTACTGGGAAAGACAGACACAATATTAACACAGTGGGATGTTTAACAAGATACACAGAGAACAACAGAGGACGCTCCTTGTTGAATGCCTGCTTCTGCTAGATGCTTTATGGAGCATCGAATTTAATACTAATAACAATTGCACAAGCTAGTAGTTTTATAGTAGATGTAGGGAAAATGAGATCTGCAAGAGTTAATGCGCCCAGTTTCACAAAGTGGAAGAGCCAGGATTTGAATCCCAGTGTATCTGAAACCAAAGGTGATATTCTTGCTACCACAGCCTCCTGCCTTTCTGTAGGAGAGCTTTCTCCCTCAGTTTCCATCCACAAAACATATTTGCTCCCTTGTTTATACACAAGGTTCACGCTCTATTTATGTATGCTTCTGTTCCCTAATTTCATTAGTATAGTCTTGCTTAAGTTAGTTTGATATATACTGTAAACTATCTGTCATTTCCTATTTATAGCCCTGCACTCACCACACGTTGCCTGGTGCCCGGGGGACATGACATCTATGCTGTGCCTCCTGTTAGGACAATGTGGGCCAGGTGCCAGCCACTCCTTTAGAATTTATAGTTTCAACTACATTTAGTGTATAATCATAATCTTCATCATAGAATATTTAATTTCATATTTTGCTCTGGTCATTTTCTAAGTGTATTTAATACCTAGATGTTTTTCTCTAGTTGTTTTACACGGGGGGTTTTTCCCCAGATATAAGCTCTTTGGGGCGAGGATCATGTATTCTGTTTCTTTTCCAAAGTTCACAGAGCCTAACGCGATGCTGCATGCAGGTTAATAAAAGTCAACTGTTTGAGAATTCAATAGTACTTTTAAGAATCATTTGAGGGACTTCCCTGGCGGTCCAGTGGTTAAGGCTCCGCCTTCCAATGCAGGGGATGCAGGTTAAATCCCTGGTTGGGAAACTAAGATGCCACAGGGCAACTAAGCCTGCGTGCCACAACTACTGAGCCCACGCACCTCAACTAGAGAGCCCGCATGCAGCAAACTACAGAGCCCAGATGCTCTGGAGCCCACGCACCACAACCAGGAAAGAGAAAACCCGCATGCCACAACTAGAGAGAAGCCAGCACACAGCAACGAAGATCCCAAATGCCACAACTAAGATCCTACGCAGCAAAAAAAAAAAAAAAAAAAATCATTTGATATCTGCAGTAACAATATGCACCCACAATTAAATGACTAAGCCAGTTTTTTTTTTTCTTTAAGTTAAACCCTACTTTTGAGACATGTACTCTTTCATTGACTGCTGTGATGGGATAAGGCAAGAAGACAAAATTTAGGAAGCAGGCTATACCTATAAGAAGCCAAGGTAACTTTTCTATTTGGCTTATTTCAGACAAATGTCCAGGCAACTGAGTGGAAAAATAGCTCAGTTGTCTATTTCACTGAAGGAGACGTCTGTTATAATCTCACTCTCCTGTGAGGTTTGACCACTGACCACATATGGCTATATTTATTCCTTTATTTACCAGATGTCATGCAGAGTTCAGCATATCAGTGTTTCAATTCTAGGGGAATTCACTTAACTCATGAATAAGGTGATTGCTATTTTAAACAACTTAAGCTCAACTGTTATAAGGATATCCTAAATTAAGTGACCATCCCTACCAAAGGATGAGAATCAAGCAGGATTTGGTGCTCAATTTATTGTATTCTCAAAGGAGATTTGGATAAAAAGTACTTGGGGGAAACACATTATGTCCATCGATGAGTTTGGTTTGGAAGATACCACAGTTTTCAGGATAAAGTTTAATCCTTCTATTTCTACATCCTGTTTTCATCTGGATATTTTGCTGGTTCATTAACGTCAGACCTCCAGCATAACCTGTCTTTTGTTGTTGTTTTATTTTATTTTATTTTATTTTTTTTGCGGTATGCGGGCCTCTCACTGTTGTGGCCTCTCCCGTTGCGGAGCACAGGCTCCGGACGCGCAGGCTCAGTGGCCATGGCTCACGGGCCCAACCACTCTGCGGCATGTGGGATCTTCCCGGACTGGGGCACGAACCCATGTCCCCTGCATCAGCAGGCAGACTCTCAACCACTGCGCCACCAGGGAAGTCCTGTTGTTGTTTTAATATTTTATTTTGATTTATGTAATTTGCAGACTTACATAAATGTTGCAAGAGAAATACAAAAAGTTCTCATATACCCTTCACCCAGATTTCTTCTAAAAGTTTTACCATAATTGCTTTATTTTTGTTTTGTTTTGCGGTACGCAGGCCTCTCCCTGCTGTGGCCTCTCCCATTGCAGAACACAGGTTCCGGACGCACAGGCTCAGTGGCCATGGCTCATGGGCCCAGCCACTCCGCGGCATGTGGGATCCTCCCAGACCGGGACACGAACCCATGTTCCCTGCATCGGCAGGCGGACTCTCAACCACTGCACCACCAGGGAAGCCCTCCATAATTGCTTTAATTCTGTCTCCTTTCTCTCTCTCTCTCTCTCTATATATATATAGATAAATAGATAGACAGATAGATATACACACACACATTTTCTACCTAGACTATTTGAAGATACGTTTTAAACATGATGTCTCTTTACCTCTGAACACTTCAGTGTATATTTCCTAAAAACTGGAACATTCTCTTACATAGCCACAATACAGTTGTCAAATTAAGGACATTAACACTGGAGTTAACTTTGATCAGTTGATTAAAGTGGTGTCTGCCAGATTTCTCCACTTGGTTTTTTCCTAAAGTAAAATTAATTAGTAATGTTTCCTTAAGCACCAGAATTATTACTCTTATTATTAATAAAGACTTATTATCTTTCCCATTTTCAGGGTTTGTAAAGCATCTGCGTATATCTAATTCCATTTCCAATCACTGTTTGTCAAATTTTTCACTTCATACCATTTTTCTTCTATATTTTTTTCTCTCCAAAATAATTTGTGAGAGTATTTTTATAACTATGTCATGTTCCAAGACAATGTTCATTCGAAGACAGTACTACAGAAACTTAGGAGATTAATCCAAAAAGCTTATATTTATGGCTTCTCAGCTGCAGTTCACAATTTTCTTATTCCAATAATGGATTTTCATATGTTAATCACCTTTATGATTTTTTCTAGCTTTATTGATATATAATTGACAAAATTGTATACATTTAAGCTGTACAATGTGATGATTTGATTACATACACATTGTGAAATAATTACCATAATCATGTAATAAACACATCACAATTATCATAATTAACACACCTGCCATTTCACATAGTTAGCATTTTGTGTGTGTGTGGTGAGAACACTTAAAATCAACTGTTTTAGCAAATTTCAGGTCTACAACACAATATTGACTATAGATAGTCACCATGTTGTACATTACATCCCCAGAACTTACTCATCTTTTAACTGAAAATGTGTACCCTTTGACCAACGTCTCCCCATTTCCTCCACTTTCCGGCCCCTGGCAACCACCATTCTACTCTCTGTTTCTATGAGAGAATAGCAAAGATTTTTAATATTGTATGTTTCATTGAAAACAGTAGTCTTGTGATAGATCACACTCATGGCCTAAGATTGTTAAATGTCACTCAATCTGAGTCAAGTGCAAGTAAACATATTATTTCTTCTTAATTTTCTTTTGTTAATAAATCTTCATAAGTTCCCATTTCCATGTGGTAAACTTTATTGTAATGAAAAAAAACACATGAAATTTGCATAATTAACTAAATTCAGCATAAGTTGTGACGACTGATGGATTATAATGTAGTTCACTGTAGCTGACTGTACTCAGTCACAGCAAGAAGGTCGTTAGACCATGATGACTCATTACTTTGTGTTGGCTAATTAGATGAAAAATAATTACAAAAGTATGTTTGTGAAAAATGTCCTTGTTGGAATTGGATTAAGCAATCATCGCCATTCAGCCTCTGGTTCTACATTTGATGCTGATACAAGCTAACCACTGAACAAAGTGAGTGGGGAACAGATTTTCTAAAAAAAAAAAAAAAATTGTAACATGCTTCCATATGACATCAAGTATGCTTACGGAAATAAAGTAAAAAAAATACGTTGAACTAGAACTTCTTTGAACAATATAGTTCTGTGGTATGGGCTACATGTCATTTCCTTAGTGCTTAGATGCTGTGCTTAGAATCTGTACCTCCTGGGCATTGTAATTTCTTCTCTGGATATTTCATCTTTCTACAAAATAGACTAGACAACTGCCTTCATGGAATTATTTTAGAGGGTACAAAAAACTCCTCCAATTCCTATTTACCCACTGGTTTTAATTTTGTTTGTTGAACTTGAGGTTTTCCTTCCAATTAAAATCAGAGGCCACTCAGGCTGGTGCAACGTCACGCCGGCCTCTGCCACCGCAGGCTCGCCTCACACTCCGTACCCCTCCCTCTCCCCCGGCCTGAGTGAGCCAGAGCCCCCTAAGCAGCTGCTCCTTTAACCCCGTTCTGTCTGAGCGAAGAACACATGCCCTCAGGCGACCTACATGCAGAGGCGGGGCCAAATCCAAAACTGAATCCCAGGAGCTGTGCAAACAAAGACGAGAAAGGGGAATCTCTCCCAGCAGCCTCAGGAGCAGCGGATTAAATCTCCACAGTCAACTTGATGTACCCTTCATCTCTGGAACACCTGAATACACAACGAATCATCCCAAATTGAGGAGGTGGACTTTCGGAGCAACAATATATATATTTTTTTTCCCTTTTTCTCTTTTTGTGAGTGTGTATGCATATGCTTCTGTGTGTAATTTTGTCTGTATAGCTTTGCTTTTACCATTTGTCCGAGGGTTCTGTCTGTCCACTTTTTTGTTTATTTGTTTGTTTGTTTTAGAATACTTTTCAGCACTTGTTATCATTGGTGGATTTGTTTCTTGGTTTGGTAGTTCTTTCTTTCTTTTTTTTAAATTACTTAAAATTTTTTTAATAATTATTTCTTGTTTTTTATTTTAATAACTTTTTTATTTTATTTTATCTTTTTCTTTGTTTTCTTTCTTTCTTCCTTCCTTTCTTTCTTTCCTTCTTTCTTTCTTTCTTTCTCCCTTTTATTCTGAGCCATGTGGATAACAGACTCATGGTGTTCCAGCCAGGCATCAGGGCTGTGCCTCTGAGGTGGGAGAGCGAAGTTCAGGACACTGGTCCACCAGAGACCTCCCAGCTTCACATAATATCAAACAGTGAAAACCTCCCAGAGATCTCCATCTCAACGCCAGGAGCCAGCTCCACTCAATGACCAGCAAGCTACAGTGCTGGACACCCTATGCCAAATGACTAGCAAGACACGAACACAAGCCCACCCATTAGCACAGAGGCTGCCTGAAATCATAATAAGGCCACAGACACCCCAAAACACACCACCAGACGTGGACCTGCCCACCAGAAAGACAAGATCCAGCCTCATCCACCAGAACACAGGCACTAGTCCCCTCCACCAGGAAGCCTACACAACCCACTGAACCAACCCTAGCCACTGGGGGCAGACACCAAAAACAACGGGAACTACGAACCTGCAGCCGCGAAAAGGAGACCCCAAACACGCTAAGTTAAGCGAAATGAGAAGACAAAGAAACACACAGCAGATGAAGGAGCAGGGTAAAAACCCACCAGACCTAACAAATGAAGAGGAAATAGGCAGTCTACCTGAAAAAGAATTCAGAATAATGATAGTAAAGATGATCCAAAATCTTGGAAACAGACTGGAGAAAATACAAGAAATGTTTAACAAGGACCGAGAAGAACTAAAGAGAAAACAAACAATCATGAACAACACAATAAATGAAATTAAAAATTTTCTAGAAGGGATCAATAGCAGAATAACTGAGGCAGAAGAATGGATAAGTGACCTGGGAGATAAAATAGTGGAAATAACTACTGCAGAGCAGAATAAAGAAAAAAGAATGGAAAGAATTGAGGACAGTCTCAGAGACCTCTGGGACAATATTAAACACACCAACATTAGAATTATAGGATTCCCAGAAGAATAAGAGAAAAAGAAAGGGACTGAGAGAACATTTGAAGAGATTATAGTTGAAAACTTCCCTAATATGGGTAAGGAAATAATTAATCAGAGAAACATGCCAAGACACATATTAATCAAACTATCAAAAATTAAAGACAAAGAAAAAATATTAAAAGCAGCAAGGGAAAAACAACACACAAGGAAATCCCCATAAGGTTAACAGCTGATATTTCAGCAGAAACTCTGCAAGCCAGAAGGGAGCGGCAGGACATATTTAAAGTGATGAAAGTGAAAAACCTACAACCAAGATTACTCTATCCAGCAAGGATCTCATTCAGATTTGATGGAGAAATTAAAACCTTTACAGACAAGCAAAACTTAAGAGAATTCAGCACCACCAAACCAGCTTGACAACAAATGCTAAAGGAACTTCTCTAGGTAGGAAATACAAGAGAAGGAAAAGACCTACAACCCTGGATTTGTGGTCTTGTGAGATAATGTAAATCACCTTTGGGCTCAAGCCATATTGAGGGGTTTCAGTGACTTGTAGGCAAAAAGTCCTAAAAATTCCAGATGCAGGGACTTCCCTGGTGGTCCAGTGGGTAAGACTCTGAGCTTCCACTGCAGGGGGTTTGACCCCTGGTGAGGGAACTAAGATCCCGCATGCTGCACAGCATGGCCAAAAAAAAAAAAAAGAATAAAAATTCCAGATGCTGACCCTCAATCCCTAGGGTGATCCTTTTTTTTTTTTTTTTTTTTTTATTAGTTTCTGCTTTATAACAAAGTGAATCAGTCATACATATACATCTGTTCCCACATCCCTTCCCTCATGCATCTCCCTCCCTCCCACCCTCCCCATCCCACCCCTCCAGGCGGTCACAAAGCACCGAGCTGATCTCCCTGTGCTCTGCGGCTGCTTCCCACTATCTATCTACCTTACGTTTGGTAGTGTATATATGTCCATGCCTCTCTTTCCCTTTGTCACAGCTTACCTAGGGTGATCCTTAAAGAATGTGGCTTAGCCCTTGATCTGTAGCACTCAATGCCTGCTTATGGTCTCTCCTGAAGACTAGTTTGCTGTTTAACAGTCAGCAAAGCCTGGTTGAAAGTCAAAGTTTTAAGGCTGGTTGTTTGAAACATGTAGTCTACTCATCCTTCTGATGACCCTGGAACATTCTGGAACATCAGAAAAATGCACACCTTGATCAGGTTATTTGGCCCCATATAGAGTTGTTCATACTGTCTTGTGCCTTGGCTCATGTAAAGTTGCTCCTGGCTCACAAAGGGGGATCCTAGAAGAGACAGCTGCAGGAAATACTCTCATTTATCACTTGTAGATTGTTGAGGACCTTGCTTGTAATGTTATCCAGAGTCTTAGATTGTCTTCAAATCCAAGTGCCAGGAGAAACTTCACCCTCCCTAAGGGACTGCTATGAGTTTTCCCCTGAGGAGTTAACTGACTGATTTTCTCTTTTAGTTTGTCTGCTCATGGAACTCTCAGAGTAAAATGTAAGGTTCACCTTTAATAGCTGTGCAGACCCTATGGTCTGTATTAATTCCTTTATCATTTCCACAACTTTCTTTTTTTTTTGTTTTGGCCGCACTGTGTGGCATGTGGGATCTTATTTCCCTGACCAGGGATTGAACCCGTGCCCCCTGCAGTGGAAGCGCAGATTCTTAACCACTGGACCACCAGGGAAGTCCCTCATTTCTCCCATCTTGATCTTCTGCTTCCATCTATATTAATCTGTTCTCAATTTTTAAAATTTGTTGTCATTTTAACTGTACATCCCCTCAAATTCTTTATGGAAAGATACAAGAGGGTGTGAGATCAACACATACCAGCTGATCCACTTTTCAACATCTGACTACAGATTAAATCAGATGAATATGAAACTCAAGGGTAGGCGTGAAAGAAAAAGTAATTCATAAGCACAGGTTAGCCTGAAGGGTGTGTGCAAGGGCCAAGGAATGATTTTTGGTCATGGGAGTGGAATGGAAAATAGATGTCAGGTGACAACTTGAGCAGGTCCTCTATCAAAGGATTGGAGTCCATCTGATGTGCAAATAGATTTGTTGCCTTTAATGAAAGTTGCAGGTTTTCTCCACACCACTCCCGTGTTTTGAATCATTCCTCCCTGATGAGGAGATACAAGCCCAGTGGTTCTCAAAATGTGGGACCAGCAGTAGCATTTGGGAACTGGTTGAAGTGCACATTCTCAGGGTCCCACCAAGACCTACTGAGTCAGAAACCCGGGGGGTGGGCCCCACATCTGTGTTTTAACAAGCCCTCCAGGGGATTCTGATGCTGATATTTTGAGACCCACTGCACAAGACCGTCAGATCCTGGTCAGCTGGCATTTATATGATTGTTTCTGAATTCTCATTAGAGAGCTTGGCGTAAGGCCTTGCATCCATTAGTTGGTCCATGAATGTCTTTGGACCAAATGGAACAGACACTTTTCTTCTCTTTGGTTGAGCATCCAGACTCTGCGAGGAGCAGCGAGGTACATACCACCCTTCTGTGAGGCGCTGGTCTCACACTCTCCTCATTTTCTTCCCTTCTTCTCCCTCTCCTTCCACTTCTTTCCCTTTCTACTATTCCTTTTCTTTTTTTTTTTTACATCTTTATTGGAGTATAATTGCTTTACAATGGTGTGTTAGTTTCTGCTTTATAACAAAGTGAATCAGCTATATGTATACATATGTTCCCATATCTCTTCCCTCTTGCGTCTCCCTTCCTTTTACTTTGTCCTATATATACCTTCTGTTTCCTCTGACCCCTCTAACAAACAAGAGAGACACCCACTTTCTCCCCTTCGATCCACGTAATTCCGAAAATCAAATTCCTCCTAAATACAGCCACGTAGTTCCTATTTGAGTTCTTTATTTTTTTACTTTTTAATTTTTTAATCGAAGTATAGTTGATTTACATTGTTGTGTTAATTTCTGCTACACAGCAAAGTGATTCCGTTATACATATACATATTCTTTTTTATATTCTTTTCCATTATAGTTTATGACAGGATATTGAATATAGTTCCCCATGCTATACAGTAGGACCTTGTTGTTTATCCATTCTATATGGAATAGTTTGCATCTGCTAACCCCAAACTCCCATTCCATCCCTCCCCCTCCCCAACTTGTGGCAACCACAAGTCTGTTCTCTATTCAGTTCTTTAATTAAAAGTAAAACGGTGGTCATTTATTCATTCATTCATTCGTTCCTTCTTTCAGCATCTACTATGTGCTGGGCATTGTTTTAGGCTGGAGTAGGTGAACGTTTTCTGTAAAGGGCCATATAGTAAATATTGATATTTTAGGCTTTGTGGGTCAAGAGATAATGTCCTCAAATCTTGAAGCAACTGTCTCTCTGAAAAGCTAACAGTGGGTTTTTGTTGTTGTTGTTGTTTTGTTTTGGGTGTTTTTTTTAAACATTTCAAAATATAAAACATTTCTGAACTTGCTTGCTATACTAAAATGAAGGTAGGTGGGATTTGGCCTAGTGGCTATTTTTTGTTGACCCCTAGATTTAGGCATTAGCAATACAGCATTGAATGAAAGCGACGAACGTTCCTTCTGTCATGGAACTTACATCCTAGTTGAGGGAGAAAAAATAAATATGATAAGTAAATTATCTCATATGTAAAAAGGGCCAAGTGCTATGGAGAAAATAGAGATGAGTTGGGGTTTGGGGAATGTGGTGGTGGAAGGGAAGTGTGAACTTTAAATAAGGTGGTCAGGGAAAGCCTCACTGAAAAGGTGGCAATTGAGTAAAGACTAAAAGGAAGCCAAGGAAGGAGCTATGAGTGTTCTAAGCAGAGGGAACAGTCAGTGCAAAGGTCCTGCAGCAGGAACCAGCCTGGTATGTGGAGCAGTCGACCTGGCTGGAGCCAGGGTGAGAGAGGGGAGTGGTAGGTGAGGTCAGTGTGTAGACTCACGTTCTGTGTGTGTGCATGCACTTGGGGGGTGCTTGTGTGATGTTTGTGGAATGAGGAGAGGAGAAGCTGCCGAAAGGGCCACTACCTGGTCTCTGAACTCTGTCTCATTTCCTGAGCCTGACTCCAGTCTATCCTCCCAATTAAACCAGAAAGCATCTGCTCTGAGCCCCTCCCCGGGGTCATTTGCCTGACCCTCTGCAGTCTGTGCCATGGCTTGACCCAGGCCTGCCACTTCTCCTGGCCAGTGGGGAAGAGCCAGAAGTAGGGATATATGCTGATTAGCAGGGCATCCAGTTTAAGGGGGGAGTTGAAAACTCACTAGAACATTCAGGTAACCTCTCAGATTGGAAACGAAGGGAAAAAATAAAGGATTTCCTATTAGAGATGAAAGGACCAAATGGGAGGGGGTGGGATGCTCTGGGTGGTTGTTTTTCAGGATCTGTAATGGAGGAGGGAAAATGAACCACTTCCTGGGAAAGGAAAGACCCCCCCACACCCCACCCCCAGCCTAAGTACCAAGAGGAAGGGAACACAGGTGGCTGTCTCTGTTTTAGGGCATCCCCTGGTGAATCCAGGTCAGCTGGAACTTGGATTGACTGAATTCAGGCTGAAGAGGGTGCTTTCTATGATGAAATACAAACAGAAATGGACCTTGGGAGCTGAGACCTCATTACCTCTTTTTTTTTAAATTTTATTTAATGTTGGAGCATAGTTGATCAACAATGTGTTAATTTCAGGTGTACAGAAAAGTGATTCAGTTATACATATACATGTATCCATTCTTATTCTTTTTCTTTCTTTTTTTTTTTTTTTGGAAGCTCAGCTCGGTACTCTGTGATGACCTAGATGGGTGGGATAGGGTGGGGAGGGAGGTCCAAGGTCCAAGAGGGAGGGGAATATATGTATACATACAGCTGATTCACTTCATTGTACAGCAGAAACTAACACAACATTGTAAAGCAATTATACTCCAAAAAAAAAAAAAAAGATAGGTTAGTGTTTTGGGAAAGGGATAAAGTAATTGGATTGAATACAGCCTTGTGAGGGAAGGTACCATAACACTTGTGAGATGTTATTCTTTTTCAAATTCTTTTCCCATTTAGGTTATTACAGAATATTGAGCAGAGTTCCCTGTGCTATATAGTAGGTCCTTGTTGGTTATCTATTTAATTTAATTTCTTTATTTATTTATTTTTGGCTGCACTGTGTCTTGTTGCTGCATGCGGGCTTTTTCTAGTTGCAGTGAGTGGGGCTACTCTTCGTTGCGGTGCGCAGGCTTCTCATGGCAGTGGCTTCTCTTCTTGAGGAGAATGGGCTCTGGGCACATGACCTTCAGTAGTTGTGGCATGCAGGCTCAGTAGTTGTGGCTCATGGGCTCTAGAGCGCAGGCTCAGTAGTTGTGGAGCACGGGCTTCGTTGCTCTGCGGCATCTTCCTGGGTCAGGGATTGAACCTGTGTCCCCTGCATTGGCAGGCGGATTCTTAACCACTGCACCACTAGGGAAGTCCCCAAAAAGAGTCTTTTTAATTGAATATGGTTGACTATGAAACATCCACTTTATATAAAGAATATAGGAATGTATATGTGACTACATAGGTGTGATTATATATATAGTTTGTAATTATAATACATGTGATTTTTAACAGTTTTACCATAGACTAATGAAAGCTTTGTCACAGAACAAAGCTGACCCCAGGCCCCTGCTTGGGAGCCACGGCCGATGCAGGAGGTGCAGGATCAGTGATGGGGCCCCTGAGGCCCTCCCTGGCCCCCTCACTCCCCACCTCTTTCTTCGTGCTCTGGCCACTCCACACCCCTCGCAGTTTCCTGAGCTTCACCCCTTCTCCCCTCTTTTAGAAGATAGACTCTATCACTCGTGCCTTAGAATAGTAACACTTTCAGATTTCTGTCACTGTTAGTCTTTTTTCCTTACCAGACCCTGAATTCCTTGTTCACCTCTGGGTCCTCTCACAGGAGGAAACACATAGTAGGTGCTCATGAACTACTCACCAAACTGAACTGATTATGAGCAGAAACTGTGTTGTTCAAAGCAAAGTTTCCTTAACGAGAACAGTTCAGACAGGAGCCAGCTGGATAACAAAACCACCTCCATGGGGGTGTAAACATCAAACACTGCATGGGAGACTGAGTCATTGGTCCCTGTGTCCAGGAAGGTCCTGGGGAAAATGATAGGTGTAGATGGGTTTAAAACAAATATAATTTAAAATGACCGTCCTCTGATTCACTTTGCGGAAAACTGAAACTAACACAACGTTGTAAATCAACTATGCTTCAATAAAAATTTTAAAAAACAAAAATAAAAAATAAAATGATAGCTCTCAGCATGGAGTCTTCATTGGTCCAGATAACCTTATTCCACAGATACTATTGAGGAGAAAATACAGCCGATTATTATATTGTTTTTTTTAAAAAAAAGTGCGAATGAATAAAACAGCCATTATGAAGCTGTAACTAATACATCATCTTTGGTACACATTGTACTGTGGGTGGATTTTTTTTCAAATATTATTTTCTATAAGTAGTCTAACTGAGGTGCAAAATACCCTTTTAACTAAAAGCTTGGGGCTCCCATGGGGTTCTGTGTAATGCACAAGAATTTCCTCTCCACCACGAAGCCCTGCAGATAAATAAATGGACAGAAACCCCTGAGTCCATTTATTCTGGGTGAGTGTACAGACCTACTATCCATATAGTTTATATGGTTTATTTATGTCTGGTAACTGTGTGGACCTAATAGCTTTCGTTTGACTTAGAAGATCTGAAACTAAAACCATCAGCAATCTACTCATTTCAGCCCAAACATAGTGTGACATTTTGGTTCAGAACACACACCCCACGGGGCTGTCCTGCAGTCCAGGGAAGTTTAGGAAAGTCAAGTACTTTTCTTTTTCCAGGAACTCGAGTGCTAAATATTTACAAACGTAAAGAGAGACAGTGTTCCTGAGACCCTCTCAGGGTAGGAGTGTTTGACTGAGAGGGTTTTTTTCCTTCCTAAGTTTACACTGAAGATAGATTATGGCAAAACAAATGATGAAAAATAAGAAGCGTGTTGAACTGGTTGTTTGGACAACATCACACCAGCTGACTTGTTTGGCTCATCTATGGGACAATTCAGTCCCATTGTGCTCGTCTTAGCATCCAATCCACCCTTTACTACTGTCCTGTTACAACATCAGGGCTTTCCACCTGCACCCCTGCTCTCTCTGAGGCTGAGGGGACCATTAGCCCCAGAAGTGAATTGTCTTCTTTTCTGAGTTTTATTTTAAGCAAATGTTACCTCTCTCCATTGTGTTTACTTCCCCTAAAATGTCTAAACCTAAAAAAATTTCCTTTTCTAAATTATGAAAGCAGTGCATGACAGTTAGAAAAACTTCAAACATTCAGCCATGTACAGTGTCGAAAGGAAAGTTTCTCCTTTCCCCTCCCTGCGTCCCATACTCCAGAGGTCATTGGGGATTTCTATCAGGACATGGTCTCTGGAATCAGACTACCTGGGTGCAACTCTCACTCTCCTTGGAAGACCTCGGGAAGTTCCTCGACCTCCTCGTGCTTCAGTTTTCTCATCTGTAGGATGGGGACAATCATGGTACTCACCTCATAAGGCTACTGTGAGGATTAAACAAGTTATCACATGTAAAGTGGCTGGAGCAGAGCTTAGCACCTAATAAGCACTAGGTGTGTGTTAATTATCATTATTAGTAGTGGTGATACTATAAACACATACCATATTACTTAGAATATAGGATTAGCTGCTGTAACAGAGGCCCCAAACTACAGTAGCTCAAACAAGACAGATGTTTCTTCCTCTTTCTAGAAGTGTTTAGAGGAGTGGGACAGGGCAGGTAGTTGCCTCTGTTCCATGAAGTTTCATCCTCTATCAGGGGTCCTTGACTGCATCAAAGCCTTATCTCTGGGGTCCAGCTGCAGGAAGGGGACAGAGGAAGTGAACCACTAACTTCCTCTAGAAGGATGTGACCATTTGGTTGCACACATCACTTCTGCTCACATCCCACTGGCCAGAATTTAGGCTCTCTGCTAAACCTGGCTAAAAGGGAGGCTTTGGCCGCCCACTTAAATATAGGATTGGCTACACTGCCCCCTGGCATCTTCATACCCACCCAAGCTAATGCAGTCTTTAGCTGCCCACTTAAAATAGACAGGAGTGGGGGGAGACCAGAATTCTATTACTAAATGAAATAAAGAAGGGATACTGACAAACAGCTAGCAATCTCTGTCCCACACATTTTTTCTCTAATGGTATCATTCCAGACATACGGCTTTACACACAGATTTTCCATTTGGCAGTATATTGGGTAGGTCCCCCTGTGTCAGTATAAACATATCTAGTTTATGCTGTCTGTCAGCTCACTGTATTCCAGGGAATGGAAGTCCTGTAATTCACTGAGCCAAGCCTTAGCGATGGGCACTGAGGTTATTTTCAATCTTTGCTCTTACAAACAAAGGTCTAGTGTGCATCCTTCCACATAGATATATTTTGCAATTTTTTAAAAAAATTATTTATTTATTTATTTTTATTTTTTGCTACGTGGGGTCTTCGTTGCTGCACGCAGGCTTTCTCTAGTTGTGGCGAGCGGGGGCTACTCTTCCTTGGGATGTGCGGGTTTCTCACTGTGGTGGCTTTTCTTGTTGCAGAGCACGGGCTCTAGGCACGCAGGCCTCAGTAGTTGTGGCTCACGGGCTCCAGAGCGCAGGCTCCGTGGCGCACAAGCTTAGTTGCTCCGTGGCATGTGGGATCTTCCCAGACCAGGGCTCGAACCCGTGTGCCCTGCATTGGCAGGCAGATTCTTAACCACTGCGCCACCAGAGAAGTCCTGCAATTTTTTTTGCTAGCACGTCTGTATCATAGGTTTATAGAAGTGGGTTGCTAAGGAAAAGAGCATGTGCATTTAAATTTTTTTCTATACTGTGAAATTCCACTATAGAAATACTGTATCTCTTTGTGCTCCTCCAACAATATAGGAGAGTCTTTGCGTCATTCTATCTACAGAGGGGAAATCTCCCCTTTGGAGAGACAGCTATCTCCATCTGAAGACCTTGGAGACAGGGTATGTAGCCACAATGGCCCTCCCCACCCATCAAATGATTATATTGATTTATAGTTGGTCCCGTCTGGTGGTATGGAAAAAGGAAAAAAGGAAGGACAAGAGGCAGAAACTTGACATTCATTGAAGATTGGGTATTATTATCCTTACTTTCTAAGTATGAAAACAAAGGCAGAGAGCAGTTATATACTTTTCCCAGTTCCCTTACCTGGCAAGACCTTGTTCCCTTCTCTTTTCTGTCTTTTTGGAAGCTTTCCTCATTCATTCTTCTCTTAGGTACTACTTACATATAATACAATTCACCAACTTTAAATACACAGTTGGCAAGTTTGTTGTTGTTTTTTTTTTTTTTGGCCGCGAGGCATGCAGTTTCTTAGCTCCCCACCAGCGATTTAACCTGTGTCCCCACCGGCATTGGAAGCACAGCGGAGTCTTAAACTCAGGGCCGCCAGGGAACTCCCCGCAAGTGGCAAGTTTTAACAAATGGATCCTATTGTAACCACCATCACAATCATGATATGAAACATCCTCATCCCTCCCCAGAGCCCCGTTGTGTTCCATTACAGTCAATCCCTTTCCTCCACCCAGCCCTGGAAACCACCAATCTGCTTTCTGTTGCTATAATTTTGTTTCTATAATTTCATAAAAATGGAACTATATAGTATGTGATCTTTTGTCTGGCATCTTTCACTTAGCCTACTGCTTTTTATTTTTTTAATTTATTTTTATTTATTTATTTTTGGCTGCATTGGGTCTTTGTTGCTGCACTCGGGTTTTCTCTAGTTGTGGCGAGTGGGGGCTACTCTTCGTTGCGGTGCGCAGGCTTCTCACTGCGGTGGCTTCCCTTGTTGTGGAGCACAGGCTCTTGTCGCACAGGCTCTAGAGTGCAGGCTCAGTAGTTGTGGCACATGAGCTTAGTTGCTGTGTGAAATATGGGATCATTCCGGACCAGGGCTCGAACCCGTGTGCCCTGCACTGGCAGGTGGATTCTCAACCACTGTGTCACCAGGGATGCCCCCTACTTCTTTTTAGATTCATCCATGCTGTTACAAATATCCGTAGTTTCTTCTTTTTTAACTGCTGAGTATCATTCTATTGTATGGATATACAAAAATTTGTTCATTCACCAGTTGATGGATAATTGGGTTGTTTCCAGTTTTTAGCTATTACAAATAAAGCTACTATGCATGTTTCTTCCCAGTTTTACGTGAACATATGCTTTACTTTCTCTTGGGAAAATACCCAGGAGTAGGATTCCTGGGCTGCTTGTAGGTGTATATTGAACTTAAGAAGAAACTTCCAAACCGTTTTTCAAAGCGGGTGTATCATGGTGCATTCCCACCAGCAATGGATGAGAGTTCCGGTTGCTCCACATCCTGGCCAGTCCTTGATATTATTGGTCTTTTTCATTTTAGTCATTCTCAGCCAATTTCAATGGCTTCCTAACCTGTCCTTGATCCCCCCTGACTCCCTGCAGACCCAGGAAGTATGGCCTCTCTGCCTTTCCTCTGGAGGATGGTCTTAAACACAACCCCCTCACACTGACGGAGTTGGAAGGCACAGTCCAGGTGAAGTGAGTGAGAAGTTACTTGCTGGAAGGGGGAACTTTAGAAAGAAGGAACCAGGAAGCTAGGGAACCAAAGGCCAAGAGGCTGACCAGAAGGGAAAATACGTGTGAATTAGCAAGGGGAGGGGCTAGAGAGAGAGTTAATTATCAGAAAGAAGTGAAAATGGGAATAGGGACAGGATAAAAGAGAGTTCTGGAGACTTCCCTTGTAGTCCAGTGGTTAAGACTCAGGGCTTCCAATGCAGGGGGTGCGGGTTCGATGCCTGGTCGGGGAACTAGGATCCCACGTGCCATGGGGTGTGGTCAAAAATTTTTTTAAAAAGAGCTCCATTTTGAAAAAAAGTTTTGTGACGCTGAGATACATGAGATGATGCAGAGATAGAGCAATGATAGTGTCTGAGAGCACGGGATCTGAGGCAGGCTGCCTAGGTTCAAATCCTGGCTCCACCACTTGCTTGCTGTGCCACATTGGGCAAGTTACTTAACTTCTCTGTTTCCTCATTTGTTAAATTGGCTAAAAATAGCACCTACCTCATGGTTGTTGAAAGTGAAACCGCACAACTCAGGCTGGGACTTGAACCCAGCCAAAACCCAGATTGGGACTTGAACCCACTGTCTTTTAATTGAGACCACACACCTGGTCTCGGGACTTAATGAAGCTCAGGTTGTTTATGTCTCGTGGCAGAAAGAATACAGTGAGAGACAAAGTGATAGGTAAGAAGTGCCTTTCCCTCCTGTTTCACAAGGATGGAGCTATTATCAATACATGTAAAGTACTTAAAATAATGTCTGGGTCCATTTTAAGAATTAGGGATGGTGGGCTTCCCTGGTGGCGCAGTGGTTGAGAGTCCGCCTGCCGATGCAGGGGATGCGGGTTCGTGCCCCGGTCCAGAAAGATCCCACATGTCGCGGAGCAGCTGGGCCCGTGAGCCATGGCTGCTGAGCCTGCATGTCTGGAGCCTGTGGTCCGCAACGGGGGAGGCCACAACAGTGAGAGGCTCGCATACCGCAAAAAAAAAAAAAAAAAAAGAATTAGGGATGGGTTTGCTTTTCTTTCCCCATCATCCTCATCCATTGTCACTATGGACCTAGAAGTCAACTAAACTGGATTTGATTCGCATCCCAAGATTTCCTTGCACAGTACCCAAAATAACTGTTCAGTTGATACTCAGAGTCTGTGCACCCTCAGCAGAGTGGGGTACACGAGCCACCCTAGGGCAAGCACCCCAGCCTTTGATTCTGGGACACAGTTCTCTAACCCATGGAGGGAGCTCTGAGGAACATCTTTTGCAGATTTGCACTGGGATGCCGTTTCATCACGGTGAGGGGAGAATTTGACAGTCAATGGGTCAGGAGAGGTAGAGCTCCACATTAACCTGCTGACAGTGGGAGCAACTATTAAGAGTTCCCATCCAGGGCTTCCCTGGCAGCGCAGTGGTTGAGGGTCTGCCTGCCAATGCAGGGGACACGGGTTCGTGCCCCAGTCTGGGAAGATCCCACATGCCGCGGAGCGGCTGGGCCTGTGAGCCATGGCCGCTGAGCCTGGGCGTCTGGAGCCTGTGCTCCGCAACGGGAGAGGCCACAACAGTGACAGGCCTGCGTACCGCAAAAAAAAAAAAAAAAGAGTTCCCATCCATTAGTTCCCACTCAGTCAAACCCCGAACATGTGGTTATACTGATTAAGTATACATAAATAGAGCTTCTTGCCTGCCCTAGACATGTATGGCATTGTCACAAAACGAGACAAGCTTTAACGTTAATTTGAAATGTGTGTGTCTTTTGCAATGCCAAAGATGGTAAAGCAGCTGCATTACATTCTCACGGACCTCCAATACTTCCTTCCTTCCTGGCTAGAGTATTTAACTCGCTTCTCAAAGTACAGACTGTCGGGCTGGAAGGCAACACGGGACATCTGGTCTGCCTGCCCCGCCCATGTAATGCATTCAGCAGACCTGTCCTCTACATGGGGCCTTGCACAACCTCCATCCTATAAGCAAAGACAGAGATGGGCAGAGAAATGGCAAGTGAAGATTTTTTATTCATAAGGAAGGGAGAAGAAAGAAAAGAGCCAACTGAAACAGAATTGCAGCCCATTAAAGTGAGGTTTGGGGGGCTCCTGGAGCCTTTTTGTAAGTTTCTTCTTGTGTCTGCCTTACCTGTCTTTGTGAGCTGCCCAGCAGAAAGCAGGAGCCCAGGGGGTGGGTTCTGGGTGATCTCTTCTCCCCTGGCAGTCCTGCTTCTGGGAGACCTCTCTCTTCCATGTGCAGCTATCCCGGCATCCTTGTTGGGGGCCCTTCTTCCGCCCCCTCTGCACGCTGGTTGTCCTCTGAGTTCTCTCCTCTTCCCACTTGAAGGCCTTTCCTAAACGATTTCATGTCCTGTACTGGCTTAAACTTCCTCTTTTATGCTGTGCATCCCCCAGATTTCCAACTCCAGCTCAAATCTCTCTACTGAATGCCCGATGGACATTTCCATTGCTGTCCCATGGACATCTTCAATTCAACATTTCCAAAACTGAACTCAAAATTCTCTCCCCCGAGTGTGCTCTTCTACCTGGATTCCTCACCTGGGTCCAGGACACCACTTTTGCCCTACCTGTTCTGTCTAGAGGCCTGTCTCTTTCAACGTCTCAATTTTCATCTCCCTCTACCCCATGTCAGTAGTGATCATTATAGCTAATATTTAATGGGCACATGCTGTGTGCCAGACATTATACTAACATTTTCATCTTATACACCAATTATACGAGGTAGGTACTCTTTTTTTTTTTTTTTTTTTTTTTTTTGCGGTACGCCGGCCTCTCACTGTTGTGGCCTCTCCCGTTGCCGAGCACAGGTTCCGGACGCACAGGCCCAGTGGCCATGGCTCACGGGCCCAGCTGCTCCACGGCATGTGGGATCTTCCCGGACCGGGGCACGAACCCGTGTCCCCTGCATCGACAGGCAGACTCTCAACCACTGCGCCACCAGGGAAGCCCGAGGTAGGTACTCTTATTAGCAGTGCTTTATAGATGAGGAGATTGAGGCACAGATTGCTTGCTCAAGGTCACAGGGCTAATAGACAGCTGGGCTGAAACTGGAATCTGTTTAATTCCAAAGCTTGAGCTCTTCATCACCACCCTGCACCTTGATCACTCGTCCTAAACACTTCTCACCTCTGCATCCTTCTCTCCATCTCCTGGGCTGCCCTTTTCTGTGCTTGCATCATTTCTCACATGGACAAATGTCACCCCCTATTAATGCTCCACCTTTGAGCCTGCACCTCTGTGTTGCTAGCACAGTGAGATCTAAAACCTTTCAAGGGTTTGCCACCACCTATAAGAGAAAGCCTGACCTCTAAAGCATGGCCAAAAGAAAACACATTTCTTTGCCGAGATTCTCAGCATCGTCTCTCTGATTGCCCACACATATCCTGTACTTCCATCTGCTCCATGATGGGTCATGATCTTTCACTTTTTAGGGACTTTGCCTTATTTTCTCTCCGGGACCTCTTTCTACTTTCTGTGAATTCTACTTATCCCTTAAAACTCAGCTCAGCTGGCAACTTCCCTATGACGACATCTGTGATTCTGTGATGTATAATAAGAAATATCTGTTTGGTCTTTGTCCAGATCCAGTTCCTGGCACAAAGCCCCTAAAACCTTGGAATTTCTTAAGTGATAAGAGAATTAAATGAAGTGTCTTTTGTATTCATCAAAAGCCCCTTTCAACCACAACTGCGTTTATGTTAATGAGGTCACTTTGGAAAGTCCCTCAGGATAAGGGCTGGTTGCCAGGGTACCAGCCAGTGATCAGAGAGTGGGAACTTTCAGCCCCCAAACCTCCAGGGAGAGGAGAGGGGCTGGAGGTTGACTCAATCACTGACTGACCAATGATTTATTAATCATGCCTACGTAATGAAGTCTCTATAAAAAATCCTAAAGGATGGTGTTCAGAGAGTTTCTGGGTTGGTGGACTCACAGAGGTGCTGGGAAGGGTCCCAGAGAGGGCACGGAAGCTCTGCGTCCCTTCCCCCATACCTAGCCCTGTGCTTCTCTTCCTTCTGGCTGTTCCTGAGTTGTATTTTTAAATTATAAACCAGTAATCTAAAAACAAAACAAAACAGAAAACACAGAAAGCAAAAAACAAAACAAAACAAACCCCAGTAATCCAGTAGGCAAACTGTTTTCCTGGGTTCTGTGAGCCATTCTAGCCAATTATTGAACCCAAAGAGGGGGTCGTGGGAACCCTCAATTTATAGTAGGTCAGAAGCACAGGTAACAACCTGGACTTGAGGTTGGTGTCTGGAGTGAAGGCAGGGGCGTGGTCTTATGGGACTGAGCCCTTAAACTGTGGGATCTGATGCCATCTCCCAGAGATAGTGTCAGAATTGAGTTGAATTGTAGGACACCCTGCAGGTGTTGGAGAATTGTTTTTTTGTTTTTTTTGTTTTTTTGCGGTACGTGGGCCTCTCACTGTTGTGGCTTCTCCCGTTGCGGAGCACAGGCTCCGGACGCGCAGGCTCAGCGGCCATGGCTCACGGGCCCAGCCGCTCCGCGGCATGTGGGATCTTCCCGGACCGGGACACGAACCCGTGTCCCCTGCATCGGCAGGCGGACTCTCAACCACTGCGCCACCAGGGAAGCCCGGAGAATTGTTTGGTGTAAGAAAATCCCCCTCATATTTGGTAGCCAGAAGTATTGAGAATGGTAAGTAGAAGAGAAACACAGTGAGTTTTCCCCTTTCAACATCCCAGTTCTCCTAGGCAGGACTGAATGTTCTTTCCCCTGTGCCCATGCTATTTTATTTTATTTCTTAATAAGCAGTAGTGATCATTCCTTTATCTGTGTGTTACTTACCCTAGAGTTGCCATTTCTCTTCTCAAGTGAATTCATTGCCACTGTTGCAAGTAGATTCTTAATCACTGGCCAATTAGTCATTCAATAAACCCTACCTGAGCTCCTTCACTTAAATCTCAGACACTGTGCTAAGCGCAAGTGATGGAAAATGAGTGAGAGAGAGACCCGGGCATTGAGGAGCTCTGGGTTCGTGTTAAATACACTTTTAGGATATAGCTTATCCCATAGGGCTGGGACCAGGTTCTAATCACACACGCATTTCCAATGCCTAAGATAAGGCGTGCTCAGGGCAAGTATTAAATAAATGTCAAATGAATGAATGAACCTGAGTTCTATTTCTGATCCAATTTATGGATTGAAAACAGAAGTGAGGAGAGAATAAAATCTCTGTTGAGAGACCGACCTCCTGTTCTCCAACTAACATCCACAGAGGATTCCAAGAGAACCCCAAAGCATACTTTGGGAACCAGCACTGCACTGGCAGCAGTGGGTCCCCACATGCTCTATTTAAGGGCCCCTGTCTTGAGGCTGAGATAAAATCACTGTTATCGTGCTGCCAATGGGTAGAACTTTTACAGGCTGAAGAAGGTAGGATTTTGCTTTCCTCCTAATGATAGAACCTATTATTGACCTCAGAGAAGCCTTTAACATCAAAATGGAACCTGCAGTTCACTTTTGAACACCTGAAATCATTTACTTGCTTCTCATGTTCTAAACACTCAAAAGGAATTACTCACAGTTGTTTGTGGGAAACTCCCGTCAAGGTTGTTAACAGTCATCTCAGAGGGAGGAGGGGGAATAAGGGGCGTGAGGGTGACAACAGAGGTCACTGGTAGGGTGTCCCCTAGTTGGAGAGTTCCTACAGCCCAGATGTACAAACTCCACCATGGACCGAATTCAGTGACCACCATCCCATCTCCAGGAAGGACTGGAGACCCCAGGAAACATAGAAATAGCTGCCAGGCCTGTAATTCACCACCAGGCCCCTTGGTTCCAGAATCAAGGCAAAGCTGCCCCATTGGCCCAAGCCAATGACACTGTACAGCCCCACCCCCACCCCCGGCTTCGCACAGCCTGGTCCCAGCAAAGCCAAAACCAAGTCCATAGTGTGGAAAAGTGGAGAGAGCCGGTCCTTTGCCATCGTCAGTTTTGGAGAAAATCTTCATGAATTTCAGCCTCATCAGTGCCTGTGTGACTTGTTCCTGGAGATTTCATGTGGATCCCCTGGGAAACCTGAGGGGTGGACAGGGATTGGAGGGCCACCTTTGTTAACGTGGGCATGACTGCTTCTGATCTCACACCACCCCTCACACCTACACTCCCATTTCCAGGCCCCGTTTGGCCACCTGAGCACTCCCCGGCGCCCTCCCACCCCGTCCACCCCCCACCCACCCCCCCGCTGGCCCCGCAAAAGGGAACCTCTTCTCTGAGGTCTCCTGGCACGTGCTATCTTATGATAATGACCGCTGCCTGCTTTCTATCGGGGTCATTTGTACCCCTGCACAAACGGACAGCACGGGACCCAGCCTGGCTTAGGGTGCCGGCAGCAGCAGCAGCTGGTAGGTGCTCACGTGACTGTGAATCGATCCCACGCAGCTCAGGTGTTCTCAGCGGGTCCTCGGATGGTTTCCTCCCTCGCTCCCTCCCTCCCTCCGTTCAGCTCCACGGAGGGCCGGCTCAGGCTGCCTGCGGTTGAGGGGGCAGTACGAGCAGGTCACCCAGGCTTTGTGCAGGCGGCCCCGTCTCCACTCCACACCGTGTTAGCCCCCGGGTCCCCCCGCAAGGCGTTGGCCGGTCGGGCTCCGCAGAGGTAACCTGCCCAGAGCAGCCGCGAAGGAAAGACCCGGCAGGTCCAACTTCGGCCCGGGACAGCAGCGCGCGAAGCTCTCCAGCCAAGTCGCTGCCGGGGGCGGCTCGTGGCTGCATGCAGCTGGCGCCTTTTTCCTTGATTCCGTTCTGCTGCGGTTACCTGGTTTTAGAAGTTGCTGGAAGTACGTTTCTTTCCCCTGAGAGAGCGAGCTGTGCTGGCTTTGCACCTAGAATCAGGTCTCAGCTTCTCCAGGTCAGTGGCTTTGCACAGACTTTGCTTTTCCCATTCTCCCTTCTCTAGTCGTTGCTATTCTACTGGATATTAGTATTTTAGGGCAGGGTGGGAGGGAAGAGTCAATAGAGTTAAAATTCGATCTGATTGCAGATTTGATCAATGTTTTAGTAGGGGAGAAGTTAGTATTTAACTAACGTTTTATTAGATTTATGTTTTCCATGTTTCTTCTTACAAGGGATTTTCAAAATCGACCGCGTATCAGAGAACAAAGTACAAAATTTCTATTTTGTCAATTTTATTCAATTCATGCATGGCATGTAAGAACAGCAGCTCCCAGAAGATGGCGCCAAAGTCTGCCTTTTCTCCACTTTCCTCCTGCGCTTCACTATTTCACAGTCGGCAGGGTTCACCCTCAAAAAAGTGAAGTTTCCTTATCAGCACAGACCATTTCTGGCGAAGGTCCACAGCAGAAAATCCTCAGTAAGATGTTTAGGGGGGAAAATAGTCCCAAGGGTTGTAGCCTTGGCTGGTGTAACTAGCAACTTCCAGTATTCCAAACTGTAGAACATTTCACAGGTGGGAAGCAATGGAAAATGTCTTGGGTTTGGAGTCAAGGTCAAGTTCTTTCACTTATTGACTACCTGGCCCCGACTACTTGAGCCGCAGTCTCCATCTTTCTTTAATGGGACTAAAATCCTAATTAGTTACAGAGCAGTTATGAAGCTCAGATGAGTTGGGTTTGTGCAGAATGCTACATAAATCATAATGGAGTTTACCAACTTAACAGAGGCAACCTGTAAAATCTGTAAAATGATGATGATGGTGCCTATCTCATCCCAGTTTTATGAGGAATACATAAAATAATGCATATTTATTTTTTCAGTTATCTGATCATATTTATTGATGGTTCCTATATAATAGACACTGTACTAGCTGGGCAGTCATAGAGAAGACATAAAAACGCTTTGTAGATTATAAAGCTTTTATGTAAAAAGTCCTTTGTAAATTAGAAGGCAACATACATTTTTTTCCCTCAACTTTCTTCATCTTTTCCAATCTGGACACACCCACATTTGCACTAAAACACACCTGCAACTAACATTATACTCTGATGCCTTTGTTTAAACTATAATACATGGCAGCCATCACAGATAATGGCATGGAAATAAAACTATGACAAGAAAATATCCTCAAAATATTTTGGTGACTGAAAAAAGAGTAATAACAAAATTCATACAAAATTATCTATACATATATGAATCTGGGAGAGTATACATTAAAATAGTCACAGTAGCTTTCTCTAGGTTGTAACATTGATGATTTTGACTTTCCTTTCTTGCTCAGACGTAATTTTTACTTTTTCTACCCAAAATTACCTATGTAATTTTTAAGTTAAAATAAAACATTTTAATGTAGCTATTTATCTTTTTGAAATTACTTTGTTTATTTATTTATTTTGGCTGCATTGGGTCTTCATTGCTGCGCGGGCTTTCTCTAGTTGTGGCAAGCGGGAGCTACCCTTCGTTGCAGTGCATGGGCTTCTCATTGCGGTGGCTTCTCTTGCTGTGGAGCACGGGCTCTAGGTGCACAGGCTTCAGTAGTTGTGGCTTGCAGGCTCAGTAGTTGTGGCACACAGGCTTAGTTGCTCCATGGCATGTGGGATCTTCCCAGACCAGGAATCGAACCCATGTCCCCTGCACTGGCAGGCGGATCCTTAACCACTGGGCCACCAGGGAAGTCCCTAGCTATTCGTCTTATAGAATCCTAAATGTGGGTTTGAAAGGGGCCTTGGAGAGCATTATAGATGAGGAAATTGAGGTTCAGGGAGATGGACTGGTGGGACTTCCTTCTCTAAATTGGACATTTTTTTCCTTCCTCTCTTTCCAAATGTGTTTGCAAAGCTTTTGATTTTTAGTCTAAACCCATATGCTCTGTAGTTAGATTCTCATCTTTAATTATCTTTCTGACTTTTTGATGTATCTACTTACTCTAGCATGGTAGTTTTTCTTTGACTTGTTTCTTTTTTTTTTTTTTTTAATGTTCAACTGACTGCTTGGTTTCTTTGACTTTTCTCTTTAAAAGATGCCTGAGGTAAATAAGCATTTTAGCCCCATCAGTGGTCTCTTTAATTATATTTTTCTCACATTTGCCTTTTGGTCTCTACCAACTAATTTCCTCAGAAATTTCCAAGGGTGAATCATAATTCCTCAAAGACATCATTCCTGGAGTCAGAACATTTTTTTAAAATTTGATGTAGATTGAAGTAAGAGTCTTTCAGACAGAGTATACAGTATTCTTTAACACAAAGGCTTTTGTCTTCCGGGCCTCAGTGTTTCCATCTGCCAAATGGATGTTTTCCCACCTCACTTGATGACTATTACTTATGGGAAACATCTTGGAAAATCTGAAGCCCCTCCAGCCTCAGCAGACAGACACTTGACTCCTTAGATTGCATGTGAGTGAATGGATCTGGGGCCAGAGATTGTGATAGAAGCCAGAGCATCAGAGCCGCCCCCCACTCCACCCCCCCCGCAAGACATGGAGCTTTGGACTGTACAAGGGGAAAGCCCAGCAGGGCAGAGCCAAACGTTAGATCAAGTGAATTTGACTCTTTTTTTTAAATTGAAGTATAGTTGATGTACAATATCGTATAAGTTACAGGTGTACCATATAGTGATTCAGAATTTGAAAAGGTTATACTCCATTTATAGTTGTTATAAAATATTGGCTCTATTCCCCGTGTTGTATAATATATCCTTGCAGCCTATTTTGTACCTAACAGTTTGTACCTCCTACTCCCCTGCCTCTATATTACCCCTCCCCGCTCCCCACCGATCACCACTAGTTTGCTCTCTGTATCTGTGAGTCTGCTGCTTTTTTGTTACATTCACTAGTATGTTGTATTTTTTAGATTCCACATGTAAGTGATGTCATACAGTATTTGTCTTTCTCTGATTTATTTCAGTTACCATAATACCCTTCAAGTTCATCCATGTCGATGGAAATGGCAAAATTTCATTATCTTTTTATGGCTGAGTAGTATTAATTTAACTCTTTTTCTAAATGAAGTCCTTTCTGTGACTGATGTCCTACACTCAATTATCCTGCTCAGGACACCTATGGCTACAGTTTGATTGGCCCCTTATCTGTGGCCCCTTAGAGCAGGGCCAATCATGAGGCTTATAACACACATACACACACAAACACAGAGTGAATTCACATAAGTTTCCACGTTCTCTGAGAGTCCAGTAGAAATATAATTCAAGCCTCAAAGTTTCACCCCATATGTAATTTCAAGTTTTTTTGAGCAGCTTCATTTCTAAAAAGTAAAAAAGAAATGTGGCAATAATTTTAATAATGTAGTTTATTTAACCCAATATATCCTAAATATTATCATTTCCATATGTAATCCATAGTCCAACTTACTACTGAGATATTTTACATAAACAAAATTTGCACAGAATGCTATAGTTTTCTGTAAACTGTTAACCTTTTTAAAAAATTGTAGTAAAATATACATAACATAAGCTTTACCATTTTAACCATTTTTGGTTTAGTGGCGTTCAGTACATTCACATTGTTACGCAACCATCACCATCATCCATCTCCGGAACGTTTTCATCATCTCCCCTGAAAGCTGGTGAATCCACAGTCTCATAACCCACGTCATTACTGGTCAGGTAAGGAAACCAAGGCTTGCTTCCTCTCCCCTCATCTCCCTTCCCTTTTTCTCCTTCACACGTCACACTTGCAGCCTAGCTTCTGCCCACAACTGCCCTAGAACTGGTCCCATTAGGCTGTCAGACCTTCCTGGTGGCCGAATCTCACGGGCTGCCTCCTGATCCTGTCTGGCTTCTGGTCTGCATCACCGGGCAATCCTGTTTTCCAGTCCCCCCTGCACATTTCCTCCTCCCCCTATTTCTATAACACCCTCTCCCTGGGGTTTCCTCTCACCTTTTGGGTCTTCTGACATCTCCTCCTCCTGGCTCAGGAACTCATCCCTACTCCCTAGGTTTTGCTGCCCCTGGGCTTGCTGGAGGGGCTCCTCTCCTGCCGCCTGCTGAGTGTCCCAGAGGAGAGGCAGGAGGGGAGGGGGCGGGGGGCGTGTCGCTCTGTCCTCCCAGGCCGAGGGGCTCTGTCCACCTCCTGATGGATCTCAGCCCACAAGAGCTTGCTGATTCATAATGAGCTCACACAAGAAAGGCAGAGCAGTGGAGCTGAAAGAGTTCTTGTCTACATCAGGATACTTAGTTCTGTGTTTTTTCTAGATCCGCCACTAACTGGCCATGTTACTCTGTAAGGCCCAGGAGCCTTATTCATGTGTAAAACGAAGGGTATTTAGATCTCTTTCAACTCAAAAATTCAGAAAGAGGAAACTGCGTTTAAAGGCTGTTCCAGGCTTTTAAGGATAAGTGGATCCACATTTTCCAAGGTATCAAAGCGATGGCTGAATCCTCTCACTGGGCTAGTAATCACAGCCTCCCCTGCACTCACCCGTGACCGTGACCTGCTGCCAGATGACTGCTGCTTATATAAGTGCCCAAGTCATTTGAGGAGCTTCCCTGGAAGAAAGAACTGTAGTTGCACTCTTGGTTTTCACTATTTTCATGTGTTATGAGTTGAAGTGAATGATATATTTGATTAATCTGTGTGAGAGTGATCTTGCTCAGAGTTCTCTGAAAGATGGCTGTACTGAAGGAGATGTAGCCCTGAGCTACTGCCCAGGAGGAAAGGAGGATGAGGGAAGGGGGGGAGAGAGGGAGAGAAGGGAGGAGGAAGAAGATGAAGAGTAGGAGGAAGAGGAAGGAGGGGGAAGGGGAAGGGAGGGGGATGGAGGGGGAGAAAGAGAGAGAGACTGATGTCCCTTTACAAACCCAGATCATGGTTTCCACAAACCCCACCTATCATTTACTCAAGACCGTTAATCAGGGGACACAGATCTGGACTGATGCCTATAGCTCCCAAGCTGATTCTTCACCAGGAGGCTGAGCTGGTGGCTACAGCAGACAATGGAAATTCACCAGGTGCTGCCCGTGGAGAGGGTCCACCTCCAGGTCCTAGATGACCATGAGTCAAGGGTGTTTCACTCTCCAAAGTCCTGCATGTATCTGACTTCATTTACAGTACAACCACATAAGGGGTAAAACCCATAAGATTTACTTTCCAGGTTAGGAACGTGAGGGTCAGAGAGAAAAACTAACTTTCCGACGTCACCCAGCTGGCGCATGGAGGATCCGGGATTCAAAGTCGCTCCTGACCCCGGGACCTCTCCCTGCCTCTCTGCATAACCAGATCCACGCACCTCAATTCCCCACCCCTCAGGCCTTCCCCACGTCTCCATCCACTGAACAAATTACACCCAGTGTGATTTGCTAATTCCCTCATTCTTCCTTGCCCAGTCCCCCCACTCTCTAAACCTCTCTGATAGTTTCACAGATGGCTTTCACCTCTGCAGCCAGGTGGTACGATTCTTGAAGTCTTGGAGCATGTTTCCTACATCGTTTTTCCTCCCAAATTACCCAGCGCCAAGCTGAGCACAATACTACACGTGGGGTAGGTGATGGGCCAGCAGAGCACCCACCAAAGACATTCTGTTCCCTGGCCACCCAGACTCAAGTGTCAGCCCTGGTTATTCTCTCTCTCTCTCTCTCCATTTCTCTATACATTTATTGTTTTTTGTTGAAGGTGTTATTTAAACTGGAGTTCTAAGCCACCTCTTTTTGAGTTATTCTTTCCCATATACATATATGAGACAAACATGTTAATAAACATGATTTTTTAACTCTATGCACATTTACTATTTTTAATTAATTTTTATTGGAGTAGAGTTGATTTACTATGTTGTGTTAGTTTCTGCTGTACAGAAAAGTGAATCAGTTATACAGATATCCACTCTTTTTTAGAGTCTTTTCCCATATAGGTCATTACAGAGTATTGAGTAGAGTTCCCTGTGCTCTACAGCAGGTCCTTGTTATTCATCTATTTTATATACAGTAGTGTGTATATGTCAATCCCAATCTTGCAATTTATCCCTCCCCCGCAACCCCTTTCCCCCCTGGTAACCGTAAGTCTAATAAACTTGTTTTGCTTTGTCTTATTAATCTGTCTTTGTATTACACAGCATCATCTGCGGACCTATGAAGGGTAGAAGAAAGGTTTTTTCCTGCCCTATGGTATGTGTTCCCCCTGTCGACCTCAGAGGGGCTGGGATCTGTGTCCAGGGGTCAATGCGGGGGACATCCTGGTCAGTGACAATCTGGTTTTAAGGAAGGGGCTTTTAGTGTGTCGATAGACAGTGACACTTAATACGCCCAAACATGTTTACTGGGAGAATATTTTTTCCAGGCAGAAAAAGTCAGTTTTATTTTGTACTTATTAGTAATTTATGAATATTTAACACAATAGCATTGGACATAGGTATACTCTGTTGTTTTCTTATGGCATTTCTTTACTTTCTTTTATAAAACTTACTATGATGTGTAATTATATGCTCATTTGAGTATCTACTTGTTTTCCACTAGAATGTAAGCCCCCAGAAGTCAGGGACCATGTGCATTTAATTCACCAGGGACTCAAAACATATTTGTTGAATGATTGATAATAGTTATGTCCACTGTCCTCATTTTCTAAGGACCAACCATGTGTGTAGTGAAGAGGGTCCCAAATTAGGAATCAGAGAACTAGGCCCTGGTTTAGGCTTAGTGACCCTCTGGCTGAGTGGTCATGTCCACACCCTCTCCTGGCCTCATTGTTTTACTTGCAAAACAAGGATAACAAGGTCTAGTCCTACCTATTCTCAGAGGCTGTTCAGTAAAGACAGTGGGATAATTTTAGTCTTACTGTGCTGTTAAAGTTAAAGCCTGTGTTGTCAAAGTTAAAGCCTGATTTTTTTTTTTTTGGTCACACCGTGCCTGGCTTGTAGGATCTTAGTTCCCTGACCAGGAATTGAACCCAGGCCCCCAGCAGTGAAAGCACTGGACTACCAGAGAATTCCTCGGGCTCACGTTTCACTCTGTCTTTTTTTTTTAAACTTCATTTTTGTGAATAGGCCATACAGATACATGGTTCAAAAAATATCAAAATATACAAAAAGGTATAAAGTGACAATCCGCCTTCACTCCTCTGTCCCCACCCGTCCAGTTCCCCCACTGCTAACACTACCATGAATCTCTTCTGTCGCGTTCCAGAGCTTCTTTATCCACATATGAGCAAATACGGAAAGATTTTCCCCACAGTAACAAGTCTTACACCTACAAATTTCCCAACTACCTTGCTCTGGGCCCAATACAGAGTGAATTCTGCAATCAATATCTGTTGATGAATTTGACTAATGGGTATCGTAACAAAAAATTGGACAAGAAGGAGCGTGACTTCACGATATGCATTAAAGATGGATGGACAGGGCTTCCCTGGTGGCGCAGTGGTTGAGAATCTGCCTGCCAATGCAGGGGACACGGGTTCGTGCCCCGGTCTAGGAAGATCCCACATGCCACGGAGTAACTAGGCCCATGAGCCACAACCACTGAGCCTGCGCATCTGGAGCCTGTGCTCCGCAACAAGAGAGGCCACGACAGTGAGAGGCCTGTGCACCACGATGAAGAGTGGCCCCCGCTCGCCGCAACTAGAGAAAGCCCTCGCACAGAAACGAAGACCCAACACAGCCAAAAATGATAAATAAATTAATTAAAAAAAAAAAAAAGGTGGATGGACACACATGCTGACCCGGATGCTTCCAGGTCACTGCCTGCATCTTTCCTGCTCCTATTCAATACCAACCCTGACATCTGGGCCTTGGTTTTGTTCAGCTTTCTTTTTTTTTTTTTAAATGGAGGTAAGCAGTTTATTGGGACATCTCAACTCGTGGGTTGTTACAAGGACAAAATGTGTGACGTCACGAAAAGGTCTTAGAGTCTGGCACAAAGACAAAACCCAGGGACCACTAGAAATTATTATCACTCTTACCTCCTATCCACAACTCACCTCAGATGACCAGTTAGTTCTGCGTCATCGGCTGAATTTGTCCCCCTGAAATTCAGATGTTGAGGCCCTAACCACCCCCTGTACCTCAGAAAGTGACTAATTTGGAGATTTGGTCTTTAGACAGGTAATTATGATAAAGGAAGGTCATTAAATTATCCAGTCTGGCTGGTGTCCCTATAAGAAGAGGAGGTTAGGACAAGGACACCCAGAGGGAGGACCACGTGAAGACACAGGGAGAAGACGGCCGTCGAAGAGCCAGGGAGAGAGGCCTCAGAAGAAACCAACCCCACCAATACCTTGATCTGGGACTTTCAGCCTCCAGAACTGTGGGACAATGGATTTCTATTGTTTAAGCCACCAACTCTGTGGGACTTTGTGAGGTAGCCTGTGCAAATGAAGACACCTTGTTTAGCCCTTCATTTCCCAAACATATGAAAGTAGAGAAGACTTGTGTTTGGTTTTTAGAGCCAGGCCTCTGCTATCACAAGGACACAAAGGTGCACCAGACACCTGTGAAGGCGTTTCCGCCCGCAAGTGGGGCAGAAGGAGTGCGCACCCCGGGGCAGGCCGCTCAGCACCTGCTCCAGGAGCTCTGAGCCATGCCTGGGGGTGGAAGCGCCCTCCTGGCCAGCTCCTTGAAGGGCTGTGTACAGAGCTGCATGACAGCCATGGCCTTGCCTGAAGCCGAGACCCTGCAGGAGGAGAGACAGAGCAGATGCCTGTCTGGAGTCCTGCCTTCATCCCAGCCTCTCTGAGGCCAGCCCCACCGCTGCCTGCCCTGAGCTTTGACTCCCAGAGCTCACCTCCTTGCACTTAAGTTAACGGAGATGTGTGCAAAGTTTACAGCTCAGAGGGTGCTGGCAAACACAGTCTCTAAAGAATAAGATCCTCGGGACTTTCCCTGGCAGTCCAATGGTTGACTCCACGCTTCCACTACAGAGGCATGGGTTCGATCCCTAGTCGGGGAACTAAGATCCCACATGCTGCCTGGCCAGTGGCTGCTGGCCGGGCTCCAGCCTCCCTCTCCCTGCAGCCCTGGTGGTTCAGGGATGCTCCAGGGGCCCCAGACAGGCTTCCCACAAGAACAGCCGCCCTCACTGCGCAGTGCCTGCCAACAGCGAACAAGCCTCCCACTCCAGTGACACAGCTCAGATTCTCCACCAGAAGCTAAGCCTCCCTCTGCTGGGTTCCCAGGGTCACATGGATGTGCAAGTGTGTCTGTCTTGGGTTCCTCGAGACCTATGCCTGTGTCGTGTTGCATCAGCATCTGTGGGGATGTCTGCATGCTCTCTTCTGTCCCTGGTGGTTTGTCTCTCACTCCCTGGAGTCCGGTCAAGCTTACAGACAGCAACCCCGGGCCAGCATCGGGTCTCTGTGCAATGGCAGAGTCAGGTGGAATCCAGACCCAGACCAAGCCCGTAAAGAAGCTCGTGGTTACGATGCCTTTGCAGAGCAATCACTGGGCAGCTCGTACTGAAGTGGAACCAAGCTGGCTGCCCGCTGACCTGGGCTCGCTGCCCTTGCTGGGCTGACCAGAGTCCAGCTCCTGGCTGCACATTAAAGAACAGGAGACGTTACAGTTCATAAAGTCACCAGCTCCAAATGTCACTGCCGTGGGCACGCAGCCTGTGGAATCGGCCGTGGTCTCACCCTGGGTTGGCGGGGGTGGGTCATCCCTGTGCTCTCTGGGCAGCCTTATGCGGCGGCTCAGAGCTAGACCCGGGGCTTCCCGGGCTGGCTTTGCCCTCTGTGTGCCTTTAAGGAAGCCCCCTAACCTCTCTGAGCCTTTCATCACTCATTAGCCAGAGAGAACCATGTTATAAATTAATAGGGGCATGCTTAGGAATGCATGAAATACTAGGGGTGAAAGTGTTTCATTCGAACACCTTAAAAGTGTGCGCATGGACACCAAGGGGGGAGGGGCGGTGGTGGTTGTGTGATGAATTGGGAGATTGGGATTGACATATATACACTAATATGTATAAAATAGAGAACTAATAAGAACCTGCTGGATAAAAAAATAAATAAATAAAATTTAGGGAGTAAAAAAAAAACAAAAGTGTTTGTGGTTCTTTGGTTGGTTTGGTTTTCCTCGAGCCTATCCCTAGCCCTCCCCACCCCACCTCCTCATGTTCTGACCTCCTCAGGATAATCCCAGAGCTGCCTGCTGTCCCCTGTCACAGCCATCACGACCTGTGATATCTGACCCCTCTACTCTGCTGTCTACCAAACCTGTCTTTTTCTGTTCACACTCCCAGTTCCCGCTTGTTTCCTGAGCTAACTCTAGACACTTCCTTTTCTTCCATCCTGACCTCGTGACTCTCAGTCCTGGGGTAGGAGGATGACACATCTCCTAAATGCCTGCTCATCTCAGGGCCACCTGCTGCTGAGCCACTTTTGTTACAACAGGAAACCAGACAAGAGGAGGCTGACGGGCCAGCGAACCCCCCTCACTGCCAAGGTGAAGACGGCTCCCAGTCTACCACCACCATCACTAAAGGGTCGGCAGCAGCACCTCTCACCACTCCCAATGGGTGGGCTCCTCCAGACCCAGGTCTAAGTGCTCCTATGCGTTATTTTATTTCGTGTTCACAACAGCCCTATGAGGTTGATCACTTAGTCTGGATGGGAAGAGCCATGGTTATCAGCAAGGCTGTGTTTAAATCAACGAGGCACAGCACATGGCCATCCCAGGCAGAGCCCAGAGTGACCCATTTCTTGCCACAGCAGCTTGGCACCGGGTGTGCCAGTGGCCTGCCTCCTGCTCAAGGGCCCCATGTCTCCAGCTTGGGCACCTACTCAGCTCACTGGGCTGGTGGGGCCCTCCTGATGGGATTAGTGCCCTTATCAGAAGAGACAGCGGAGAGCTCGCTGTCTCGCTGTCTCTCCACCGTGTGAGGACACAGAGAAGACGACCACATACAAACCAGAAGGAGAGTCTCTCCAGAACCTCACCACGCTGGCACCCTGATCTTGGACTTTCCAGCCTCCAGAACTGAGCAATAAATTTCTGTCATTTAAGCCTCCTGTCTGTGGTACCTTGTTATGACAGCCCTCACAAACTAATATCGTTAGTTTCCTTATTCTCAGTCCAAGATAAGATATCAAACGTGACTACTGTTGCAGTTATTACCCCAGGTGCTGTTTTCACATTTTGAGAGCACAATTAGCAAGCACTTTGTAATGGATCTGCTTCTGGATGCTCTGGGACCAAGTTTAAATTCTCTGTCTGGTCTAGAAATGTTGGCTGAAACGGAGCAGGACTTTATGGTCCTTCCCCCCCGATGTCCCCCACCTGCCTTTTGTGTGTGGAAAAACTTCAGCCAAAGAGTAAGGTTAATCAGAGAAGTGAGAAGATGCAAAAGCAAAGAAAAGCAGTCAGGACAAAATAATAATAGCTTAGTCAGTAAGCGAAGTCAAGGACTTTTAGTCCCTCCTCAAGGGCTATAATCTTCTGAGCCGTATCCTGTGAGCTGTCTTATAGATACCGAAACCGCCACCAGGTGGAAGAAGTTAACTACATGATGACCAGACTGTAGCCACGACATAAGTTGCCACAATTCCAAGAATTGGCCTCAAGGAAATGGGAGCAAACCGACCCTGGAACTGAAGATTAACTGTACCTAAAACAGCCAAGATGATGCTGAGCAGACCGCCGCAGGATCAATTTCAAGATGACCATCAGAGCTGACTGTGCCGTTCTGCATGGAGCCCCCTCCCTCTGTCTATACAAGCTCTTGCCCCCCACCCCATTGGCGGGGGTGGGAAGTCGGCCTTCCCGACAAGCGTCCCCCTCCCCACTTCCCCCCCCCCCAGCCAGTTGCCGGCATCCAAAATAAAGCAAACTTTCCTTTCCACCAACCTTGCCTCTTTATTGGCTTTTGACTGGTGAGCAGCCAGACCCAGGACCCCACTTTCGCCTACAGGTCCATTCCCAGGGATCTCTGAGATCCTACCAGTCCAGACCAGCAGGACCCCCAGAGCCTGGCCCTCCCACCTGGTCTGCTTTCCCTGCCTCCTCTTCCTCCCCTTTCCCTGGCCTCCAGATAGAGGACCAGAGGATGCAGGAGGCTACTCCCTGGCACCGTGGGCAGGGAACTCATTCTTCCCTTTCTAAGCACAAAGCAATCTCTATGCACTGCCTCACAGAGGAAAACTGCAAATGAAGCTCTGGGTGTGGCGAGTCCAGGCTGCAGGAGCTGGTAGGCATTTTTTCTTAGGGAGGCCTTTGTTTTCCCTTTCAGCAGGCTGGCCTGAAACAATGGAGGCACCTCAAAACTCTTAATAAAACAAACAAACAAACAAACAAACAAAAACTCAATATACCATGACCCGGAATTCACAATAAACTGAGTAAGGAGTTTCAACAGCTCAAAGACTCCTTAAGATGAGTCACCCCACAAGAAAACTTGAGATGCCCTGAAAGCTGTGGATCATAAGTGAAAAAAGCTCATTGAGGTTTTCCCAAGCTGACAACAATCCTAAAAATCCCCATGACTAACAATAACGGGTTCTGAGCCTGAAACTCTCCTGAACTTCAGTAATAAGTGTTTGATCAGTCGTGCTGGAGAAGAGATTTCTCTGTCTATTCTGTCTACAGAAAATTAATTGCAGAATCACTCTTACACGAAGAGGAGTATGAAGACCAAAGAAGTGTAGGGAAAAGGGAATTTAGAGATGCCTCAGACAATGAATAAGTAAAAATATTGCACTACTCTTCTGGATTTTGTGGTGTTTGTAGGACTGGCCAGCTTCTTTAAATGTGTGATGTGTTATTCTAAAGAAATGATTCATTTTGGTACCTAGTTTTGTATTTGTAGTTCTGTTTTTCTTTTCCTAAAGAGGGTCTCTAACAATGAAGAAGAAGCTTCAGGACTCACAAAATTGGATGTGGTGTAGCCTCTTGAACTGCTTTCTCAGAAGGATTTTCAACACACCTCTCACCTTCATCCTTTTGGTCCTGCTCTGGGGGGGTATCAGTCAGCCTACCTTCATAGTTCACTGGACCTAGAAGTTCCGACCATTCTCAGTGGCTGACCGTGTGTGTGCCAGGGAGACCAATGGTGCCATCATAATGGCTCATTCCCCTGCGGTGTACACATCCCTGAAAATAAGATGTGGTCATTCTCAGACCTTGAGACACAATGAAGTTCCACGGCTAGAATCAGTGTCCTCTTGGGCTCTAGCTACTTGAAGTACTATTTATGGAGATGAAAATGGGAACCTATAAGAAGAACACGGAGCAATAGCCAGCAGCTTAAATGCCTTTTCAAGAATTCCTGGGGGCTTCCCTGGTGGCGCAGTGGTTGAGAGTCCGCCTGCCGATGTAGGGAACGTGGGATCGTGCCCCGGTCCAGGAAGATCCCACATGCCGCAGAGCGGCTAGGCCTGTGAGCCATGGCCGCTGGGCCTGCACGTCCGGAGCCTGTGCTCTGCAACGGGAGAGGCCACAACAGTGAGAGGCCCACGTACTGCAAAAAAAAAAAAAAAAAATAGAATTCCTAGAAAGGACTTCCCTGACGGTCCAGTGGTTAAGACTCCACTCTTGCAATGCAGGGGACAGGGTTTCAATCCCTGGTCGAGGAACTAAAATCCCACATGCTTCGTGGCCAAAATGAAACAAACAAACAAACAAACTCCTGGAAAGAACTGGATCTAGTTTCCTGCCCAGAAACTTGAGCAAACCACTGACAATACTTTCCCTGGAGCAGAGTATGAGGTGAATGCACTTTGGGGGGATTTGTTGGTAGGAAACATTCCATTCTTTTTTTGGGTAAATAGGTAATATTCCATGTTCTTGACCACTGCGGGCTTCAATTTACACTAAGTTCTCTTTTTACCCCAGTTCCACTTAATACCAAAATTTTAATGAGGTTATTGAATCATTAAAAGAGCACATCTGAGCAACCCTAGGAGGGCTACACCATCTGCCTGTTTGCTTAGACAGCATTAAGGATTGTCGTAGGTTTAGAGTTTGCTGTAAATAATCCCATGCCTGACCAAATTGAAATCTGATATGTTTATTATAGGGGGTGGGGGATGAAATCTGTGTTGAAATCCAACACAGATTTATGGTGATAGTTGCCCCACGAGGTGAAGTTACTAAAAATCACTGAATTGTACACTTGAAATGGGTGAATTTTATAATCCAACAAAGTTGTTTTAAAACTCTGATATGCTTCATGGTCTACATTTAGGAATTACAAAAATGAGATCAATGAAAATAGATATGTAAATCATATTTCACAAAACGTAAGATGTATTTGTTGAAACAGAAACTTTCCCACAAGAATCATCTTAACTTGCAAAACCCTTATCACTTATACTATCTCACCCCTTGAATCTCTTAGCATTCCTGAAACCTTTGACACCCTTAGCTTTCAAAGTTTAAGATTGCAATTTAGACCAAAAAAAAAAAAAAAAAAGAAGAAACCCACAAGCGATGTTGACTTTGTCCTGAATCGCTGAGAACAAAAACTATAGCCAGAGAATCAGTTGCTCATTCGATAATGAATCAAACACACCTAAATATGTGTTGATCACGGAAATGAAGATATTGTCATGTTTTTCTGTCACTTTACATTTGGCAAAGCAGGACGCATCACTTAGAGCTAAAACAAAACTAAACCAATAAAACCAGTCTTGCTAGGAGTGGAATCTGGAGGCTGAAAGCCACATGACACAAAGTTTTCAGGGGTCGAATATAAAAAATGTAAAAAAGCAATAATTCTGTGGCTACTGTAACAGCTGAACAATTTCATCTCACAACGTACATCCATTAATGCAAATAAGCATAATTTCTGTTGCCCCGGGAGCTTGCCCTCTTTAGTTGACTGAGACTCCGTGTTTGTGTGTCCCTTTTAGGGGCCTTTCTTAACAGCCTAGATTGAGCAGGCTGTGGTTAGTTCTGTTGTTTCTAACTATCCTACATTTCTCTAGCTGGAATCAGCAGTACCCAGGAGTGCTCTTTTCCAGGAAAATACCAGCAAGGATTTGTTTATCGAAATGAGCTACTTACCACCTTGGAAATTCTAGTTCTCTGAAGTGGAACACAGACAGACACGTTTAACCTGGCGTGGAGCCTGGGTGGAGGTGTGGTAAAGGTCTGGAGGCTGGGCATGCTGGGGTCAGTAGGCTTGGGGCAGCCACACAGCTGGGGGTTCCTGGCTACCTGAGCGCTCAGTCGGGACAGGAAGTTCAGAGCTGGGAGAGATGCCTAGTGATAGCTGGATCTCAGTGACCAGCCAAGGGGCAAAACAGAAATTCCTTCTTTGGCCTGCCTTCTTCTCATCCCTTAAATATTTGAAAGAATTTCTGAGGATAGCTGGCAGATAACTTAAAAAAAGATAATTTCTTGCAAATGTTATATCCCTTTTCCAAAAATTTACCTCTAAACTTTTAACTATGTGCATATAATCATCTGGGGAAATCTATAACAGTATGGGAAGCTATTTGTCACCATTTTGTCTCCCCAGCATCTGAACTCCCTTACTACATTGGGGAATTTCCTACTCTAGGAAGTAGAAGCACCCACCATGGAAGCTGAAGATGCTAGATTCTCACATTCTCAGCCGCTATTGCTGCTGGGATGTGGGCACATGGTCTAGTCTCAGCCAATTAGATGGCTCTGCCCCAGACTTTGAATTGGAAGCTCTTGATTCAAAGCAGCATGAACTACAGACTCTATTGCAGAGAGGGGTTCACTCACCCGACACCCTTTATCACCCTTTACCTTTTCCTAGCCTGCCCCTACCATCCAGGCTGGTCATGCATTCCTAACTTCTTTTGTATCTCTAGATGTTTATATGGCACACTTCTGGCTGGAAAGATACAGATGGAGGTTTGTCTTGAGATTTCTGGAAAACTTTTGCCTTCCTGATAGAGGAATCACCCTTTCTGTCTTCTCTCAATTTCTGCCTTGAATGTATATGCAATATCTAGGGCTGCAGCAGCCATCTTGCAACCACAAGGGAACAACTCTGAAGATTAAAGTCAGTACGCTAAGGGTGGTAAAGCAGACTGAAAGAGCCAGGATCCCTGGCAGATTTTTTAGATAGTTGAATCCATGTTTGCAACTACTAATTCCTAGATAAATGAGAAAAATAAGCACTTATGTTTAACCTATTATTAGCCAGGATTTCTATTGTTTGCAACTGTCTTCCCTCCTAACTGATATACGCAATTTCCAGTGTCCAGCATTGGGGAGGTCTGTGGTGCAAAACTACCACATCTGAGCCAGGGGTGGCAGCAGCAGTGTTGTTACAGAACCAGTTCTGCAGCACTATTTTGGGTGTCATTCTTTCTTAGCCTCCAAACTCCTCCAGAACTCCTGAGGATTTCGTGAGCTACATAAAGTACCTTTTTTTGTGTGTGTGTGGCATGCGGGCCTCTCACTGTTGTGGCCTCTCCCGTTGCGGAGCACAGGCTCCGGATGCGCAGGCTCAGCGGCCATGGCTCACGGGCCCAGCCGCTCCGCGGCATGTGGGATCCTCCCGGACCGGGGCACGAACCCGTGTCCCCTGCATCGGCAGGCGGACTCCCAACCACTGCGCCACCAGGGAAGCCCATAAAGTACCTTTTAATACATTCTTTTTCTGCTTAAATTTACCAAAGTTTAATAATAATAATAAAAGATGAGGTCATTGGGGGGTCGTAATCCAATATGACAGAGTCTGCATAAAAAAAGGAAATTTGGGCACAGAGAGAACACCATGTGAAGACGAAGGCAGAGACTGGGGTAAAAGAAATTCAACAAAATTTATTTCCTTTGCTTGCAATCAAGAATCCTGAGAAATACAGAAACTGACAATCAGGAGAGGTGGCAGCAAAATACCCTCAGGGAATAGGGGAGTATTTGAGATTGATTGTCTGGTCTGGTTGGATCTAAGGACACTGAAAATTCAAGTAGTATTAAGACAGTTCACGGCACACTGTCACTTGTAGTGGCTTGCATGAAGGTCACCCAGCACAGTGAAGGTCCCACTGAAGTTAAGGCATTGAGAAACCAAGTGGTTACTGCCAGAGAACAGCATGAAAGGCACAACGGATTCAAAAACTGTGGGGTGGAGTGGTTGATGCTAAGGCAGGAAAGCTTAAGAAGTGATTGGCAGAGTCTTAAATTCTAGTTCAAGGCAGTCTGAAAACCAGGGACTTTCACTGACTATGCTAAAAGCATATCTTATCTTTTGCAACCACAACTAAACCAAAAGGGAGATTCTCTGGGTTCCTGATTTACAATATCTGTTGAAGTCACAACCTCCTCTTTTCTCTCACGGATAGTTAGGGGACTGACTGGAAAGAGTGAGAACTGGGAGATTCTGAATGGGGACAGGTGGCCTGAGGACTCAGAACACACAGCTTCCGAAGTAACCCCTCCTCTGTATAAAGAAGCTCTTCCTCACTTCCTTGATGACCTAGTACAATCTTGCCTGAGGAAGTCATTTTGTAAACGGAATTCTAGGCCCTTTGGACCTCCCCTTTTCTCAGTGTCTTCAGACCAAAACCAGAGCTAGGTACCAACATATCCCTCATGTTGTAAAGCCAGACCTGGCTGGAGGAGATTGATACACCAAAGTAATTGCACGGTTTTGCTCCTTTTATCAGTAAAACACATGGGAGTTAATTCTGAGGGTGCTAAACCAGGGAGGGAAGAACAGAATGTTTCCTTTCCAAGAGATTCCAGTTCAATGTGCTTCCTGGAGCGGGAAGAGTGGTTCTGTTTGCTTCTTCTTCTTCTTTTTTTTTTTTTATATATTTATTTTTGGCTGCATTGGGTCTTCGCTGCTGCGCGCGGGCTTTCTCTAGTTGCGGCAAACGGGGGCTACTCTTCTTTGCGGTGCGCAGGCTTCTCATTGCGGTGGCTTCCCTTGTTGCAGAGCATGGGCTCTAGGCACACAGGCTTCAGTAGTTGTGGCTCACGGGCTCAGTAGTTGTGGCTCATGGGCTCTAGAGTGCAGGCTCAGTAGTTGTGACGTACAGGCTTAGTTGCTCCGCGGCCTGTGGGATCTTCCCGGACCAGGGATCGAACCCGTGTCCCCTGCATTGGCAGGCAGATTCTTAACCACTGCGCCACCAGGGAAGCCCCCTAACTGTTTGCTTCTTGCTATGAAACCTGGTAATCCATACCAAAAGAAGTTGAGATGCCTGCATTTCTTTGGCATCATGTAAGAGCAGGGATCCAAGGAAGTGGGAAGGTTGGTGTGAATATATTGTGTATGACCCACCCACCAATCCCCTAACTCTGTCCCTTGAAAGTGACCAGAAGATACTCCCTTCATCAAGGCATTGAGAAATACATTTGGTGAGGGAAAGGCCACCACCTCTCAAAAGCACTGTCATGGCTATTTTATGTACATCAGGGATGTTGTCGAGAGCTGCTGGAGTTAAACAGACTCTGTCATGTTTGCCAGGATCCCAGGCACCAGAGGCCAGCAGTGGCACAACCAACAGAAGAGGCAAGGTCATCTTGGTAGAAGACATGGTGACCGTGACCATTCGCAGGGTCAGCCTGGGACTCAGAACTGTCTGCGCATCAGATGTCTTTGGCAGAAACAAATTGATCATGGGTCCCTAGAACCAAAACAGATGAGTAGCCCTCTATGGCCCTATATGACTCCTATGACAGAAGCAAACCAAAACTCTCTGGGTCTGACTTAAGTCATCAACAGACAACATTATACCCATATCCAATGCTTAGACCTGAACTTGAATGCTACAGAAGTGGCAAATTCCTGCAACATCCCAATTGTACTGTCCGACTGATGTAGAAGATGGACAGGTCCGGGATAGTGACAATGGGTTATCATGAACTTCATAAGGTGGTGACTTCAATACAGCAAACCACACAGCCCCTGAGGAAAGTGCTTTTTTCTCATTCCCAGTGAGCAAAAATCTCCAAATGCTGCTTTGTCTCATCTGGCAAGGATGACTACCCATCTTGCTTTTGACAGCAACTTGATTATGCCAATGTGATTTTTAGAAATCTTAATCACCTCCATCATCTTTAGGACACAGTGACTACTACACTGATGATATGTTTTGAAGATCTGAAGAGCAGGAATAGTAGCTATTCTCGATAACATTAGTAAGAAACATGCAAATTCTTGTGTGGGAAATAGCTCTCACTAATCTACAGAGGCTTGTGACCTTAGGGAAGCTTTTTGGAAGGTCCAGTGGTCTAGGTTGAGATGTCTCCTTCAAAGTGAAGGATGAACTGTTGCACCTTATGCCACTTCCTACAGGAAAGAGAGATATAATGCTTGATGGCCCTCTTTATGGAAGCAACATTTGTCCCATTCGCCTGTGCTTCTCAGACTGGGTGACTCAATGGGTGTTAATTTTGAGGAGAGGCCCAGAGGCAGAAGAGACTTTCCATGTGGCTCAGGCTGTGGTGCAATCTGTCCTGCCACCTACGACTCCGTGGATCTAATTGGTGCTCCAACGGCAGATTGGAGAGATGTATGGTGCTTGTGACAAGCCGTGTTAGGAGAATCACAGTATCAGCTATTAGTGTTTGGAGCAAACACACACCTTCTTTGTCAAACAGCTATTTTCCTTGGCTCGCTACTGCACCATAGAAGAGATTGAATGCATGATCCATGCAGTCTGAGCTGTCCGTCTTGAGCTGGATGTTATTTTTGATCCATTAAGCCACCAAGTCAGGTTCAGCAAAAGACCCAACTACACTGGAGAGTCTCAATATTCAGGAGGACAGGTTAACATGCCCCATGGATGTAAGTCAACTTCTCTCCCCAGCTGGCCCACTGCTTATTCAATGGATTTATGGACACAGTGACCGTGCAGGCAGAGACTGAGACCACCCATGTTTTTAACAATCTAGACTTCCCCTCTCAAGGCTAACCTGACTCCTTACCAGCATTTACTAACCAACTATGAGTTCTTCCTAAAGGTACCAGATTCAGCCACCTGGAAGCAGATTATATAGATTGGACTTCTTTATTCATGGAGGGGATCAACAATTTGTCCTCACTGGAATAGACAATGCTTCTGAACTTGGATTTACTATTTTTGCCCAGCTATCATCCTTGGGCTTTCCAAATGCCTTGTTCATCATCATGGTATCCTATACAGTATCACTTCTGACCAAGGTCTCACTTTACACCAGAAAAAGAAATGCAGTGGGTTAATTTCTGTCCCTCAGTAGCAGCTGGCCTTATAGAATAGTGGAATGACTAATTGTTGACTTAGTTATAGTGCCTGCTGAAAGACACATCTGTAAAGACAGTATGACTGTCCTATAGCACATAGAATATCTTCTGAACTCAAGGCCAATGTATGGTGTTGCTTCTTCTGAAGCCAGGATACATGGCTATAGATCCAAGAGGATGGCATCTCTCATGAATACATCCAATGACCCACTTGCAAATTTTTTTGTTTCTGTTCCCTTTACCTCTGGGCTCTGCTAGTTTGACGGTCTTAGCAATCAGCAAGGAATTCTTCCACCAGGGGAAATCAAGCATAGTTCCCTTAAGATTGAAACTGAGACCCTGGCTATTTCAGACTCCCTATGCCAGTGGGTAAGAGTGCAAAAAGAGCGTGATGGTAGTGACAATCAGGGGATGCAAGGTTGCTGTTATATGATGGGCAAAAGAGGCCAATATGGGACTTCCCTGGTGGCGCAGTGGTTAAGAATCCTCCTGCCAATGCAGGGCACATGGGTTCGAGCCCTGGTCCAGGAAGATCCCATATGCTGCGGAGCAACAAAGCCCGTGTGCCACAACTACTGAGCCCAAGTGACACAACTACTGAAGCCCTTGCACCTAGAGCCCACGTTCCACAACAAGAGAAGCCACTGCAATGAGAAGCCTGTGCACCACATCGAAGAGTAGCCCCCGCTCACTGCAACTAGAGAAAGCCCGTGTGCAGCAATGAAGACCCAACACAGCCAAATATAAATAAATAAATAAATAAATAAATTTATTTATTTAAAAAAATAAAAGAGGCCAATAGATAGAATCCAGCCATGGTGATGCCTCATGTTACTGGCATGTCCAGTGAAAAACAATGTTTTGTTAAAAAATTTAACATACTCAGATCCCTCAGACCTAAGGGTTATCCCCTGATTAGCTAAGATTCTTGATAAAGGGAAAGGGGGATTTGTAATGTGCATCAAAGAGCGGAGTCATAAACTGACATAATGATACACCAATTAAAGCCTTGCGACCAACTGCAAAACTAAGAACTCTAACTTCTACTTATATTTTCTTCCTTGCTGTGTTATATGTATATTTATATCTATTTAAACTAATTATCCTTTACTTTTAACTTTCTTCTATTTTATGTAGGATAAATTAGTGAAAGATATCATAACAATTTAATTGTTGTGATCAGAATATCAAGATGGGACTGTGGCAGAATTAAAGGAGGAATTACTATCACCCAGAGATCCTGGACTTCAAGCTGGACACAGAAAATGATCCTTCAGTGTGACCCCTTTGGAGGAAGGAGTGAAGGTATTTTTCAATTGTATAAGGAATATTGCATTATATTAATTGGATCATTTTTATTTTATATAGTTTTTATTTTCAGAATTGTAAGAATAGTGAGAAGCACATTTGATGCTGGGTGGTCAAGGGACAGACTACTGTCGACATTTGACATTTTGGGGGGCTGCTTTGCAAGTATGGTGAAGACTGCTAGTTCCTCCCCAAATCCATCTCCCCTTCATCCATAATAACAGAACCTTGACTTTTAGCTGTGCATATTGCCATATGGAATAAAAATTACATTTCCCAGTCTCTCTTGTAGCTATCTTATTAAGGTAACTAAGTTCTACCAATGAGTAGCAGATGCATTGTGTGCTATTTCTGGGAAGGCTCCTTGAACGAGAGAGAACAGGTGCCCCTTAGTCCTTACCTGTTCCTCCTAACGCCATCCTGGCATTAGGTGGATGCAATGGTTGCAGAGCCAGCAGCCATCCTGGATCATAAGGTTGTCTTGTGACTAGAGGTCTTGCATGGTGGAGGAGAAATATCAGAGCACGGGCCTTTGATGACACTGTATTCTTTCAGTAAAATAAAATATAAACAGATATTTTTTTGATTGTCCAGGCAAGCACAGGGAAGACCAATATAAGCAAGGCATGTTTCTATACTAAGGAAACTTATAAACAAGTGGGGTGAGTGACAATTATGCAAGGATGCTCTGTAAGCACACAGGTGGTGCTCCTAAACTAATACTGAGTGGATGAAGGTGTGGTCTGGGAAGTCTTTCTGGAGGAAGTAACCCCCTTACAAATGAATGGGATTTGGCCAATTGTTGGAAGAAGGGGTTGAAAGAGTTTCCTTGGCAACGGGAGTTAAGGGGTGTTAACACTCATTAACACCTCAAGAGACAAGTCTGGGAGGCTAGCTAGGGTAGGAGTTTGGACTTTATCCTCAGAACAATGAGGGGCAAGTGAGAGAGGGAAAGGATAGAGGAACTAGAAAGGAGCGTGACACCAAAGGCACACCTGGCCCTGATGAAGCACCTGAAATGTATTAGGAGGATGTAAGCACTAAATAATTTGTTGGAAAAGCAGCGCTGCTCCAGGCTCCACCGTGGGGGAGGACGGGTTCGTTTAAGGAAAGAGAACACACAATTAGGCACGAAGTTGACTATTAACTTGAGATGAAAAAATAAATCACAAGATACTACTGGAGTCTTGGAGATTTCGGGTCCCTTTCTTTTGTTTACCCGAACTGCTTGCCTAGAAGTGCTCCCAGACGGCAGCTTGGCTAGCCCTCTCTGCCCACAGCACTCTACGATTCCCGCCACCCTCCCCGCCCCCCCTCCGCCAAGGTGATGCTAGAGAGGCTCCCTGGGGCGTAAACTCAGTCAAAGCCTCGGAAGAGCGACCCCTCAGCCACAGCAAACGAGAGAGCTTGTCTGTCTGATGGGCAGGCAGTCCTGCTGGATGGGCCGGATTGGAATGGGAGGCAGCACGCCGAGAGCGGCCACCAGCTCTCTAAGGTCCCGCGGCCTCCCTCCGCTGCCCCGCCCCCGCGCTGCCCGCCGCACCAGCTGCTTTCCTAGGAGGTGAGGGGCAAGCATCCCCCAGCCCACCGAGGGAGCACCGTGTGGGGCGCACTATGAGGATTTCCGGGAGAAAAAAGCCCCGCTTACCACCGAGACCAGGCGGCAGCCATAGGGACCATTCTTTTCCTCACTCTGCGTACGCAAACTTAACCTCAAAAACACAAACCCTGTCTTTGGCATTTCTGGATTTAGAAATAAACATCACCCCAGCATGACATTTTCAAGGAAAAACGCCAATTAGTTCATAGCCCCAGAGTCGTAAAGTTTATTTTTAATGTTTAAAAAGATTGCAACGTTTGTCGCTGTTGAAATAAAATAACTTCTGCAAAACAACAAGTAATCATCAGCAGAGAGCGCGAGGCGTGGGGCTCCGTCCCAGGAGAAGGGGGCGACTCGGCACCCGTCGGGCGGTTCGGGGGGCGTCGGGAGGCCGAGCGGCGCGGGGGCGCGCGGCAGGGGGCGGGGCTCCGGGGGGCTTGCGGCGCGGGGCAGGGGGCGGGGTGGGGGCGCCCGGCGTGGGGGCCGCGCAGTGCAGGGGGCGGGGCGGAGGCGCGCGGTACGAGGCGGGGCTCCGGGGGGCTTGCGGCGCGGGGCAGGGGGCGGGGTGGGGGCTTGCGGCGCGGAGGCCGCACAGTGCAGGGGGCGGGGCGGGTGGCGGCGCGCGGCAGGGGGCGGGGCTCCGGGGGGCGCGCAGCGCGGGGCAGGGGGCGACGTGGGGGCGCGCGGCTCGGGGGGCGGGACTCCTAGGGGCGCGCGGTGCACAGCCCGGGCGCGCGGGGCTGGCGGGCGCGCGGGGGCGGCGGGCGCGGCGCTGCCAATCGCAGACAAAGGCCGCCCCAGTGAATCATGTGGTGCCGGGGGAGGAAGTGTGGCTTATTTTCTTTCCTCCGGTCGCTGGGCTCTGGGTGGAGCGCGATGCTCGGAGACCCCCGCGGGGGCGGCGGCGGCCGCGAGCCCCGATGAAGCCCGAGCGCCCCGGCCGCGCCGTAGCGCCCCCGGTCCGATGGAGGCCCCACCGTGGGACCCCCTACGCAACGACTCGCTGCCGCCTACGCTGACCCCGGCCGTACCCCCCTACGTGAAGCTCGGCCTCACTATCGTCTACACCGTGTTCTATTCGCTGCTCTTCTTGTTCATCTACGTGCAGCTCTGGCTGGTGCTGCGCTATCGCCACAAGCGGCTCAGCTACCAGAGCGTCTTCCTCTTCCTCTGCCTCTTCTGGGCCTCCCTGCGGACGGTTCTCTTCTCCTTCTACTTCAAAGACTTCGTGGCGGCCAATGCGCTCAGCCCCTTCGTCTTCTGGCTGCTCTACTGCTTCCCCGTGTGCCTCCAGTTCTTCACCCTCACGCTGATGAACTTGTATTTCACGCAGGTGAGTCGCGGGAGGCCGCCCCCGCGGGCGGGAGGCACCTGGAGGGCGCTCACCTGGAGGGGGCGATGGCAGCCGCCGGGGCGGCTCACAGAGCCACCGGCCTGAGAGGGTCCGGGGAAGAAACATTGGTTCTGGGGTGGTCCGAGCCCTGTCCTACCTGCAGGCCTTTGTCCCAGGTAACGCCCTCCCATTCCCAAGGGAGACGAAGGAGAAGGAACAGGAAAGTGAGAGCTGGAGGCCACCCGCAGCCTCTGCCCTCAGCTCAGCATCACCCAGTGGGTATGGTCCTCCGTGCGCGGGGAGCAGCATCTCCGTGCTCACAGGAGAATCGGTATTGATGGGAGGTGTGCCCCCCAGGGACACTCGAACCCTAGAGTTTTCCCTCTATACCCTCATCCCAAAGGCTCTAACCCCCAGCCCGGAAAGATCACCTGCACGTTGGCCTCCAGGTTGGGGCTAGACACTGGCTTTGTGAGGCAGGGTGGGACTGCCCTGGTTTGGATGGGATGTTCTGAGCCTCCAGAGTGGGAGCCCTGCTGAAGTGCAGCTTGCTAACTCATTCCACAGGATTGCTAAACAGCAGTCGGGGCAACACCCAGCTCCTGAGCTGATGCCGCGGGAGGTCAGGGTTGCCCTCTGAGCTCATCTGAGAGGCCCCGAGAAAAAGCCGTAAAAGTTTGCTGGGGCCCTTTTACAGGCACACGGGAGTCGTTTTAGGAGGCAGATTGTTAATAAGCTAGTGGGAGAACGTGCGAATTGACTTGGCTGCTGTGACGGTTGACTTAATGAAGTACAGTAATTGGGAAGTACTTTGCAAATACTGTGTAAAGCATTGCATAAAGGTGTAATAGCACAATACCGTCGTCATCATCATCGTCATCTCTGCTTCTCATTAGCTTTCCAAGCACTAAAATGTCCATTTTCACTAGGACCCTGCTCGGGGAAGGCACCAACCACGTCACCTGGTAAGGGGAATTTAAGAGCTGTCGCTTAGGTAGAGGCTTTGTGCCAGCAAGCATTCCATTCCTTTTAATAGTGTCCTTATTTATTAAAAGAAAATGCTGTTGATTTTTTTAAAAAAAGAAAAAAAGAAAAGTTAGAAAACGGATTGCCCTGGTGTACTGGGAGCCCCTGACTGAAAATTTGGAGGAAATACTTTTGGCTAAAAACTAACATATGTACTCTTTAGTAGCTATTATAATCTTATCAAAAGGGATCTATACTCAAAGCCTTCTCCTCGGTCCAGTGTATCAGCATATTTTCCAGTCCACAAGTAATGTGTAGCATCTGTCCAAATACAACTTTTAAACCTGAAAACCAGTTCAGGCAGTCAGCTACGTTGCAGACACTCCGGCTTGTTCATTGGATGGAAAGGGCTGATTTCAGCAAGATACATAAGTCAGGTAGGTTGATGTTCCTTTAAGAACTGTGACGATGATCTGATTGCATATTGAGATCTTTATTCTGTTCCCTTTCTGAGGAAAAAAAGGACAGCGTAGAGCACTGCCATGGCTCTCTGGCACTCACATGCAAATTCTGCACTCAGAGCTGGATTAGGGGCAGGGCTTCACATTTTCTGCACCATCTGCTGGCTGGTGAGTAAATGCTGAGCGAGGGAAAGAGTGACCAGGCCGACAGCCTTGCAAGCCAAGAGGCTGCAAGCCACCACTCTAGCTTCTTTGTAACTGTCAGGACTTGTTTTCTTTATATCTCCAGGGTGGCTGGCAGGGGAAAGTGGTACTAACTGGTGGCATCTCAGACCCTGGCAGAGAAGCCATTCTCTGGCTTCCTGGCAAATAATCTGATACTTCTGGGGTGTTATAAAGGGGTCGCCCTTTGACTCCCTTCTCAGATGCCCCTCTCCCCGCCCCCCCACATGCCTTCTCTTAGGCAGGGTTCTCAACCACTGGAATGGCTGGGGGACCTTTAAGGATTACTGCGGCCTGGGCCCCCTCTTAGAGCACATAAATCCGATTTCAGAGGGTGGCGGCTAGCGGCTAACAATGAAGAAGCATGTGCTGTGTGCTAGGCACAGTTCTAAGCGGTTTGTCTAATTTATTCTTCCCAACAACCCTCTGAAGGAAGTACGGATGGTGTCCCCATTTTTCGGAGGCGGGTCAGGGAGGTTGTATGACTCACTCAAGGTCACACGACCAGTGAGCCCTGGAGCCAGGAGTCCCCCTGCCTCCAGACCAGGCTGTACAGCAGAGGCTCTAAGGCCAAGGCTGCCAGCTTCTGGGCCAGGGCAGCCCTGCACGAGGCAGGTCTGTCTGCAGAGCTGGGGTGGAGGGTCTGGGGTGGGGGGGTGGGGGGAAGGGCCATGGTGGGGGTGAGTTCAGCGGCGCCTGGGCAGCCATCTCCCCCAGCTGTTCTCTCTCCTAATTTGGGGTCTGGCCCTCAGACTCCTGTTCCTGGGTGTGACTGAATGCGGCGGGCTCAGCTGCCCCCTGGTTCAGCCTTGTCTTGAGCCCTGGGGCAGATTCCTGCCGTTACAGGCTGGTTTGAGGAAGGAAAAGGAGAAGTGAGGCCTCTCGGTGGGGAAGAGGTGGTGTGATTACTGGACACTGAGGCAGGAGCCAGCACCTACTGCGCCTTAGAGTGCGGCAGGGAAGCTGCAGGGGGGTTACTGTGGGCGCCTGGGGCTCATGGTGGGCCAGCAAAGGCCTGTGAATCCGGGCAGCACCTGGAGTGGAAGGAGCAGGGACCCTGTGGGCAGAGCTGGCTCGGCCCCTGGCATGTCTCCCAGGGCCAGTTACCGACCTGCTGCAGGACAAGGGCAGCCCTAGTGCTCTCCCCAGGGTTGGAGCGGGTTAAAGGAGGTGCCGTCTGTGCTGTGTCCTTCGGCCCCTCCTCTCCCTCAGTTAAGGTGCTCTTTCTGTACCTCCTAACAGCCGGAGCCCAGGCCCTGGCCAAACCACAGTCCTGAACGTCAGGCCCCAGCACTGGCTCGGCCCTTTATCAGCCCACTGTGTCATTGAAGTAATTTTTCCCACCAACATGCAACTTTTATGTTTGTCAAATGGCAGTGGCCCTGGGCCTCCCATCGCGGGGAGGATGGAAGTCACCAGTTCCTCACAGCTGTAGCTCGCAACGCTGAGAGTTGAAGGGACTGCGGGGTCCAGCCCTTCATTCTGCAGATGAGGCAGCCGAGGCCTTGGGGCTTCTGGTGACTTGTGCTGGGTCCCCCAGCCAGGCACGCAGAGCCAGGAAGAGTGCTTGCTGCACACAACACCCCGCAGCTCAAAACACATCCTGGTCCTCATCTCTCTGACCGGGAACGAGGAGGCAGCTGAAAGGCTAATCCAGGGACCCTGTCTCCACCCCACCAGGAAAAGGGAGGTGGTGACCTCAGGCATAAGTGGATCTCGCTGTGGCTCTTGGCAGTCAATTTAATCAAGAAATGTTTACCGAATCTGTTGTGTGCCAGGCCCTAATGTAGGAGTTGTGAAGAGGGAAGCTTCTAGGCCTCTTGATGATTATGAAGAACTAAGAAGCTTAGGAACACATACTTAGGAAGCCTTTGCTGGTCCCCAAGTACCTTATTTCAAAGCTAGGAGCACACAGTTGCACAGGGGCCGGGAATCCTCACCTCTGCACCAACCGTGGCTGCCCGGCCCCTGGCAGCGGCTCCTCGTGGTCACTCAGTGGACTCACAGCTGCCAGAGCTCTGTGTGTGTGTGTGTGTGTACACACACACACACACACACATGCACACACGCAGGACCAGGAGAAGTTTCTTTATTAGCGTTCAGTCTACCATCTACCACCAGCACTCCCCAGGAAGTCACTTCCTAATTTTACTTCTAAAACCTGCCCCCCAAGAAGAAGCTTTCCAGTTCTACAGCCCGATTTCCCAAGATCTGTCCTCCAAGCACTAGCTCTTTGTTCTCTCTGTTCCCCACTCTTGTGGCTTCAATGCCGAAGGGCTCGCCTGCCAACGTCAGGGGAACCAGATTTCCTTCACGGCCTCCACACTCGTGGGAACAGTTAGCCTCTTCTCAGCGTATCTGAGCTCCAGCCCATTGACCAGGAAGCCGCAAATTCTCAACAGCAGAGGCTGAGCTGAGAACGGTCAGCGTTGTCCCTGTGTTGTCCCTGTGCTGTGAGCCCAGACCTGTGGCTCCCATTCCCATTGGAGCCTGGGTCTGGTCCCACACACCCTCACGCCTGTAGGTTTTTGCTGCATCCTTTTGCTCCCCTGCCTTTCCCTGGGTCAGATGAGCAGGGACTAGCAGGGAGGCAGAAAGAGAGCATCATCCTAAGGCCCTTTTCATTGCTCAGGTGGGTCGTGTGCGGCAGCGCCCTTCCCGCCAGAGGGCTGTGATGTGCCCCCATCTTCCAGCCCCCAGAGACGTCAGCTCGGAGGTGCCAGGTGGAGCAGTGAGGGCTGGGCTGATTGGAGAAGAGCATCGATGAAATTGATGCCACTCATCCGAATGACATCCCTAAGAGTGTCAGGTTTTTGGAAACATCATAGTGTGTGATCCCAGGATCTGTTTTCATCCACTGATTCCTGATCGCCTTGCAGTTCCAGGGAGAGGAGAGAAGCCTCTTCCCTGTTATAGGTCTGGCACGTCTGTTATCTCAGGACGGAAATGGCCTCAGCACACAGGTGACCATACCTGGCACATAGGCACCCCCAGAGGTCTGTGGAGGCTTGTAAATATTTTACTTTTGATTCATCCTGTGGCTAAAGTTTAGAGCCTGTTAACCTCTGAGGACAGAGGAGGTCCGAGTGGTTTTCCTCTGAGTGGGTTATTTCCTCAAACTTGGGCGTGGAGGACGCAGGAAAGGAAGTCCAGACGGTGCCCGAGTCAGTATTTTAAGCCTTGTGTGTCACATATGGTCTCTGTTGCATGTTGTTTTTTCTTTCTTAAACATCTCTTTAAAAAGATAAAAACGATTCTTAGCTCAAGGCCATACGGTAACAGGCTGCAGGCTGAACTTGGTCCTCGGCGCAAGGTTAGGACAAAGCCGGCGTGTGTCACCAAGCTCCCATCCCACCTTGCTGTTATTTTTACTGTGACAGGTCCTTCGGGCGCATTGGGAACAGGCCGTGGCTTCTCAGCTTGTGGTTAAAGAGTGTCGTTCACTCAGCGAACAGATCTCATCAATCACCTGCACACAGGTGTCTGGGCTCAGAGACAGTAAGCTGGAATTTGTGCCCTGAGGGGCCGCAGACTATAGGGAAAGACAGACAAATGGAGGCGGCAGTGCCGGGAGCCACATGCCACCCACAGCACCCAGGGGAGGGGGGACCTGTCCCAGCCTGTGGGGCGCGGGGGAGCTGGGGAGACACAGACGAGGGGCCTTGGGCTGGACATCTTGTGATGTCACCTGTAATGACAGACACACCGGTCAGGCTACATAGTTTGTAAAGCACAGGGTAAACGTCTGCACACGCTGCTCTCCTCGCTCCCCAGACCTAAGAGCCGTCAGAGGTCACGTTGCCCATCAGGCCATGTGAGGGTCTGTTGGTTGTGTGTTGACCTGGGGCAGACAGGGAGGGACGTGGGCCGAATGTGAGCCCGGCTGGCTCCTGTGGGCCCAGCCCCGGCAGGACCACAGCCCTGTCCTGATGAGACGGCATCACTGTCCACACAGAGGTCCTGGTCCTCCCAGCTTTCAGTCGCACAGTCTACTGACATGAACTTGGAGACGCATTTCACTCACCCGACAAGTATGTTCTTAAAATTGGGGTGAAATTCACGTCCCGTAAAATTAACCATTTTAATGTGTATGACTTAGTGGCATTTAGTACATTCACATTATTATGCAGCGATCACCTCTGTTCAGTTGCAGAGCATTTTCATCACTCCAAAAAGACCCTCCACGCCCATTAAGCAGTCACTCCCTTTCCCCGCCTCACCCCAGTCCCTGGCGAACACCGATCTGCTTTCTGTGGATTGGCCTGTTCTGGATACTTCACATCAAAAGAACCATACATTAAGTGGCCTTTCGTGTCTGGCTTCTTTCACTTAGCATGATGTTTTCGAGGTTCATCCGTGTCGTAGGGTGTGTCACTAGCTCATTCCTTTTTAAGGCTGGCTGATGTTTCACAAGTGTGTTCCACAGTTGGCTTACCCACTCATCTGCAGAGGGACACTAAGGTTGCTTCAGCACGTGCTTCTGACTGCCCGTTATTCCCTGGAGGCTGCGCAGATTGGGTGAAGGTCACACGTAGTTCCTGCTTTCAGGGAACTTGGCGTTGAACAGGGAGAAGAAGAGACCATGTAAATTCCGTCTCCATGGTGCCAGTGGCCCATGTGACTTAGCGACAGTCCTTACAGTGGTGACACCAGGTGCAAGATGTTTCTGGTAGAAGATTGGGGGCTTAATTCACTCCGTCATCTCTCTAATTCTCCCTCTAGGACACACGCTTTAAACAGAACCAATGGCTTTGCTACTATTTAAGTGTAAGTCAAATCCTTTCGCCCTGCTTTGTTCACGGCAGCCTCTTGGGGTCCAGGCCACCACCAGGATGGAAAAGTGAAGCTGGGGGAGGGCTGGCCCCAGCCCTTGGGGCCATGTGGAGCGGTGTCACCCCTCCCGTGACAGACTTGGCGGCATATGTTGCTTCCTCTTGGGTCCTCCCTGCTCGGGGTGGGACATTCTCAGTTCCCTTCATTGCTTCTGATGGGATGTGGGTTTGTCCCTCACTGTCCTGGTCATTATCCCAGGTGTCTCCATCCAGTGTCCTTCAGTGAGTTGGGGGCAGTGCAGCAGAAGACCTGAGTCTCGCTCTCCGAAAGCAGTTTCTGTCACCACGTTCCTTCCCCTGGAGGAGGTACCACCGGCAGTCCTCTTGGGCAGGATACGGGAGCATTCTCTGACCTTGTCTGAGTCTGTTTGGCTGCTACAATGAAACATGACAGACTGGGCAGCTTCAACACCGGGAATTTCTTTTTCCTTTTCTTTTCTTCTTCTTCTTCTTTTTTTTTTTTTTTAACAATCCATTGCTTTCTTTTCTTTCTTTAAAAAGTTTTTATTTTATATTGGAGTATAATTGATTTACAGTGTTGTTAGTTTCAGATGTGCAGCAAAGTGATTCAGTTATACATATACATATATCTGTTCTTTTTCAAATTCTTTTCACATTTAAGATTATTACAAGACATTGAGTCCCCTGTGCTATACGGTAGGTCCTTGTTGGTTATCTTTTTTATCTATAGTGGTGTGTATTTGTCAGTCCCAAACTCCTAATTTATCCCCTCCCTCCACCTCTCCCCTTTGGTAACCATAAGTTTGTTTTCCATGCCTGTGAGTCTGTTTCTGTTTTGTAAATAAGTTTTTCTGTATCATTTTTTTTAGATTTCACATATGAGTGATATCATATTTGTCTTTCTCTGTCTGACTTACTTTCTGTAGTATGATCATCTCTAGGTCCATCCATGTTGCTACAAATGGCATTATTTCATTCTTTTTTATGGCTGAGTACTATTCCACTCTATATATGTACTACATCTTCTTTATCCATTCATCTGTTGATGGACATTTAGGTTGCTTCTATGTCTTGGCTATTGTAAATAGTGCTGCTATGAACATTGGGGTGCGTGTACCTTTTCGAATTATAGTTTTCTCTGGATATATGCCCAGGAGTGGGATTGCTGGATTGTGTGGTAGATCTATTTTTAGTTTTTTAAGGAACCTCCATACTGTTCTCCATAGTGGCTGTACCAGTTTACATTCCCACCAACAGTGTAGGAGAGTTCCCTTTTCTCCACACCCTCTCCAGCATTTATTGTTTGTAGACTTTTTGATGATGGCTGTTCTGACTAATGCTAGACACTTCGCTCTCTCAGGAGACTGGTCGCCTGAGGGCAGGGTGTCAGTAGGGTCGGGCTCTGGCAAGGGCCTCTTCCTGCTTGCAGACAGCCGGCTTCCCGTGGGGTCCTCACGTGGTAGGGAACAGAGGGAGGCTCCTTGGGGTCCCTTTGATAAGAGCACCAATCCCACCCACGAGGACTCCACCCTCTTGACCTAAGTGCTCAGAGGCCTCACCTCCTAATACCATCACAGTGGGGGTTAGGATTTCAACATGTGAATTTGGGGCAGACACAAACATGTAGTTCATAAAAAATACTACATTGCTCCCAGCAAGGGCAAGAGTTCCAGGAAACCTCAGAATTGTCCTTCCTTCCAAGGCAGAAAGTTATTTTCTGGAGGGAAAAAAACGCCTGAGGCATCTTCATTACCTATTCTGTAGTTTGTACATCATTTGCCGAGATGATTGGGGTCCAGTGGTGAGCCATGGCCCAATGCTGCTGCAGCCACACGAAAGCCTGAAGCCTTGGGGCCCAGCTGGCTGGTAAGCCAGCTAAGCTTCCTAGGTGGAGAAATGTATCTTCCGTGCTATGGTGTGCTGCCTTATTTAAGCCTTTACCTTAGTTAAGCGTTTAGAGCAGTTATGGGCAGGGCCCTGGCAGGTAAGCTGTGAACTGCCGTCGTGGCAGGAGCAGTTCAGAAACATCCTACCGATCATGGTACCTTGTGTGGCTACAGCCCTCCCGCCCGCAGAGGGAGACGCCTGCCAGGGAGGCTGATGGGCGTTGTTCACCTCCACCTGCACCAGTGAGGTGACCTGGGCTGCCCTGGCGGCGGCTGGGCCCACGTCCCTCCCCTCCTCCCCTACAAGTCAGGGCCACCCCCACTTAGAAGCAAGGCTGCAGTGATCCCTGTGGGGCTGGGATCCCTTTGGGAACTTCGTGTCTTAGTTTTGAAAGCAGAAGTCACCGTGATGAACATTTGTACTGACCCTCTTATCTTACAGGGGACACTGAGGCCCAGGAGCATAAGGAGAGTTTATCAGGGGTGAGCAAAAAAGCAGGTTCAGGGAATTCCCTGGTGGTCCAGTGGTTAGGGCTCGGCGCTTTCACTGCCGTGGGCCTGGATTCAATCCCTGGTCTGGGAACTAAGATCCCACCAGCCGAGCGCGGCCAAAAAAAAAAAAAAAGGCAGGTTCATGGCAGTCTGGCCAGCTGTGCGCCCCTGAACCCAGACGCTTGGGTAGCAAGAGATGATACAGGAAAAATCAGGGCGCCTGAAGGCCAGCGTTCAGTGTGTCATCAGGTGACCTTGAGGGCCTTTGGACAGGCACGCCCACCAGGGTGCTGCTACCCATCGTGGGTGGTACCTGTGGGCCTGACTTGACCAGTGTGGAGCGCAGAGCCTGCGGGATGGCCTGGCGGGTGTTGGTGATGTTGGATGGAGGTGCAGTTCAGTTGATAGGGACAGGGAGGCTCTGGTGAGCCGCTGGGGTGGGTGGAGGAGAGAGGAGCTTGGCTGGACCCCTGGGAACTGGAGCCGGAGAGGAGCCTTCAGGAAGGGAGGGGGCAGGTGGAGACGCCTGTATCCCATGAGACCTCATCCCTTCATCATTTGCAAAGGGGTCCTGAGACTACAGGGCAGAGAAGTGTGAGGCTGAGCTCCTGCCTTCGTGGGGCTCCCAGGTTGACTGTGGGGATAGGGGAGACACACACACACACACACACCACACACACACACACAGACACACACGAGCCTGAGGAGGGCTCTCCGGTTGACTGTGGGGATAGGGGAGACACACACACACACACACACCACACACACACACACACACACACACACACACACGAGCCTGAGGAGGGCTCTCCGGTTGACTGTGGGGATAGGGGAGACACACACACACACACACCACACACACACACACACACACACGAGCCTGAGGAGGGCTCTCCGGTTGACTGTGGGGATAGGGGAGACACACACACACACACACACCACAGACACACACACACACACACACACACGAGCCTGAGGAGGGCTCTCCGGTGCTGGCTCAGCTGGACAGGACAGGACAGGGCAACAGAGCTCTCAGGAGAGCGGGAGAAGGCTGAGGATGCCTCCAGGGAGTTGTGGGCTTTACAGAAGTTCAGAGGAGAGGCAGCATCATTGTTGGTCCTGAGATCACATATGAAAGCAGCTTGCCTAAGTGCTGGGGGTCCTCTGTCCCGACGGTCAGCGTGAGGCCAGGCAGTGAATAGGACTCACTCCTTGAACCACGCACTTGCCAAGTTCAAAGACAGGAGATGACAGGGTGAAGACCTGACCTTGGGAGCCAGTCACCTCCCTGGGGGCCTGTCACACCTGCCCAGGTGGGGACACAGAACGTGCCTTGGCTCCAGGCTGCTGCACCCAGAATGACTTGGCATGGACAGCATACTCCTTTTTCTTTCATGGGGTTCCATGGCTTTTTTTGAGGAAATTTTATTTTTCATTGAAGCATAGTTGATTCATGGTGTTGTGTTAGTTTCAGGTGTCCAGCCAAGTGATTCAGCTATACATATACATAAATCTATTCTTTTTCAGCTTCCTTTCCCTTATAGGGAGTAGAGTTCCCTGAGCTGTACCATAGGTCCTTGTTGGTTATCTGTTTTATGTATTCTGTGGCTTTAAAAACAGGGCCAGTGTCTGCAGACATAGAGACATCGCCCCGCCCTTGCTGTCTTAGAGAGTTGACCTTGCTCTTCTTCAGGGATTGCTATGCAAAGGGAGACGTCCTGCATGTGAATTCAGCGGGCTCCAAAAATTTAAAAACTGCAGGTTGAGTCACCCTGCTCTGGTGAATGAGGATGCTTAGCATGTGGAAACACAGACTAATGACTGTCACCCAGGGAGACCAGGGCCTCAGGGTTTGCATAATTTCCCCAATATATCAGGAAGTGGCCAACACAGAGGGATCACAAGCGCAAATCGTGAATGTGTCAGTGGTTCCTAACCTTCTTGAATACGAAAGTTCCTTTTATGGTTAAGAGAGTATTTATGATCACAGTTTAGTAGCTGTGCATTTAGAATCGTGGTTTGAGAGCATTTGCAGGGACTGGTAGTAATAATATAGCAGCAGCGGGGGCAGCAAACACATAAACGCTGAGATAGTGTCTGGTAGGTGGCAGGCATTTGGCTGAGTGCTCTATCTGTGGTAATTCACCTAATCTTCACAAAAACCTATGAGATGGGCACTATTATTAGTCTCATTTTACAGATGATGTACTTGAAGCACAGAGAGGTTAGGTAACTTTTCTAAAGTCACACAGCTGATTATTGGTGGAGCCAAGATTCAAGCCCAGGGGAGCCAGCTCCGGAATCCACACTCTTTTTTTTTTTTCCCCAAGTTTTTATAATATATACATATACATACATACATACATACATACGTACATACGTTTATTTATTTATAACCCGCCCAGCATGGGTTGCAGGATCTTAGTTTCCCGACCAGGGATCAAACCAGGGCCATGGCAGTGAGCTGAGTCCTAACCACTGGACCGCCAGGGAATTCCCCAGAGTCCACACTCTTAACCATCTTTAGGCGTCTCTCTGCTGGAGATGGACACACAGCTGTGACCTGCAGACGGTGGAATACCCAGCCTTAGTGAGAATGCATGAATGAGAGCCAAGTGTCTCAGCATCTATACATTGCAAATACCTTGTGACAGGTGAACAGACAAGTTGCAGAAGGGTATGGAAGGCATTGATTCGAACAAAGTGAGAAACCATGCAAGATGGGACTATATATTGTTTATCCTCGTAAAAGTAGAAGCCTGCTGGCTATCAGAACACCAAAGTCAGGTGGCCATTCCCTCTGCAGAGGAGGGAGGGATCAGAACCAAGGAGAGAGACGCTGGGGGCTTCAATGGTGTCTTTTTATTTATTAGAAATAAAATGAACTGGAGCAAACAAGGCAGTGTCAAAGGTGACTGAACTGCATGGTGGGTAGTGAATTTTGGTTACCTTATTTCTTTGTGTATACGTGACATAGTTTACAGTAAAGTTTAAACCTACTATAAATGTGTAACATTTTCAAACGAATTTGCATACATACATTTAAAAATAGTATGTGAGAGAGAGAGGGGGAGGAGGAAGAGATTGGTTTAGACATGAGTCTGTGCTTGGTACACACACAGTTACAGACCCTCTTGGTTACTGTGAGGGTCTCCAGGGGCCTCAGCCCCCCTGGTGGGACCACAGACACAGGAGCAGGTGTGCAGCCTGGGCCTGGGGTCTGGAGCCTGTTCAGGATGGGAGGGTTGTGAAGTGTCTACCTGCCTGTTCGCTTTTAAAGGGGCAGCGCTTCAGGAAGAGGTGGCACCGAAACGGAGACTCGGCGACACAGGTCATGCTCTAGGGGGGTGGGTGTGGAATTTATAAAGCAAAATGGCCACATAGAGAAATTGTGAATAAAGTGCAGGTCTGGAGGCATAGCGCTTCATTGAGCTGTCACGGACGCTGCCTCTGGGGACAGAAGAGGTTACTTTTGTTTAGTTTCGCTGAATGCACAAGGGTCACTGTCATCCCCACAAGGAAGAGCCTGGGACGTTTCTACCAGAAGCAGCCAGCATGCTTCATTAGGAAAAATGATTGTAGAGCAGCAAAGGCCAGCTGGGGTTGGTAGGAGGAAAAAACAGGCAAGCAGGACTTCAAAGGGTGGGAACAGAAGGGGTGAGCCGTTCAGGGGCTGTAATTTATGAGGGGAGGGAGGCCGAGGGCAGCAGCTGCTTCTAGAACCTTTGTACTTCTGTCATGCGTGTACGTCATAGGCTGCTCTCTGGGCCCTCCTGCGTCATCTGGGAGGTGGCGGGAAGGGCCTGGGGTTGCCCAGAGGGCACAGAGCCCCACGGGTGGGCGGGAGGGGGGCTGGGAACAGAGGCGGGCTCTCCCCACCCCAGCCTCCCTCCCCGGGGCCAGCTTGGGGGTGGGGACGTCCTCCCGCTTCCCCAAACCGGAATTAAACCTTCAGCAAGTCACCTGGCTTTCCTGTCCTGGGCGTCGGTTCTAGGTAGGACTCCGCAAGGCTGTGGAAATGATGCTGAGACCGACAGGAATGGGTGCGGGGAAGATGCTTTAGTCCCACAACAGGATGGGAGTTTCCATGGAAACTGCTGCTCTGCCCCTCTCTCTTGGCCGCACCCCTGCCTCCTGCCTCTCTCTCCCTCTGCTCTGCCATCCCGGTGGGTCCCCAGGGCCCAGGCTCCTGATCTTAAACCAGGTCCTAGTGCCCTTGAAAAATCTCTCTCTCATTTCACAAACACATTTTTAAAGAGTAGCTGATGCTCTAGCATAGACTCCCCGCTCCCACTTCCTCCTGCCTCCCCCGACTTCCCCTCCAGGCCCCTCCCCATCTGCCCAGCTCCCCACGGTTATCCTGTCCTACTTCTGAGCAGCATCTGGCACCCTGATGGTCCCTCACCCAGGCCTCTCTCTCCCCCTTTGCCTGCCTACGTGCCACTGGCACCCCCGGGCCAGCTCCTTGCCTGCTGTTCTGCTCCTTTATGTTGACTGAGACCAGTTCACACTCTGTACTGTTCTCCATTTAAAGCTCTACATCCACAGACTTGCCCAACCATCACCACCATCAATTTCAGAACATGTTTTTTATTGAAGTATAATTGATTTACAAGGTTGTGTTCATTTCTGCTGTACAGCACAGTGATTCAGTTATGCATATATACACATTCTTTTTTATATTCTTTTCCATTATGGTTTATCACAGGATATTGAATATAGTTCCCTGTGCTCTACAGTAGCACCTTATTGTCTATCCATCCTATAGATAATAGTTTGCATCTGCTAACCCCAAACTCCCAATCCATCCCTCCCTCACCCTCACCCCCCCATTGGCAACCACAGGTCTGTTCTCTATGTCTGTGAGTCTGTTTCTGGTTCATAAAAGTTCAGAACATTTTTTTGTCACCTCCAGAAGAAACCCTGGAGCCCTTAGCAGTCACCCACACTTCTCCCCAAACCCCCAGACCAAGGCAACCGCTAAGCTACATTCTGTCTTTGTTTTGCCTGTAAACACACACCTCTGTTTTCACCTTCTCTCTGAACCCCTAGTCCAGGCCCTTTGTCTCTGGTCCCCACCCCTGCCCCCCTCTAAAAGCACAGCTCTGATTTCAGATTGTGTGGATTCTACTGAAAGCCTTCTGATTCTCTGACAGGGAAGTGCACGTGCCTTACCTGACTTCAGGCTGCTGCCTGGACTTGTATCCTAGCCTAGCCTGCTGCCCACCTGGCCCACCCCAGGGGGTCCAGGTTCCCCTCAGTCTGTCTCACCTCCTCACAACTCACACCCCCCTCACACCATGTCTGTATCTGGTTGTAGTTTCTGGAGGCCAGGACCAACGTTTCCTTATTTTCACAATTCTCGGTTCCAGATCTGGTGCTCAGTGTCAGTTGACCCGTCACAAATACCACCAGTCTGAATGTGGGGAGGATTTGAATTTTTGTCTGACGTCACTTGTTCCCCAGCCACTCACAGGTCCCTGTCGTCCTGCCTTCCCATCTGGTAGGTCTGGTTTTGCAGGGAGCCGGCAGAGCCCGCACGGTCCGTAGCAGTGGCTGTAAAATATGAAGGAGTAATTCATCCTTGTCTGCCTCCTCCTCAGGAGCCCTGTCCTCCTCCCAGACGGATTCCTGCTGAGGTCAGTGGGAGCCAGTGCAGACTCTAGGAGATGGGCAGCCCGATAAGAGAGCAGGAGTCAGCCCCGGAGGGTTAGCTCCACTTCTGGGCACTAATCAATCTTCAGTGAATTTCCCTGGAACACAGACAGGAGTGGGGGAGGGGTGAGTAGGAGAGTTTAGAATTTTTTTTTTTTGAAAACTTGGTCCAGACGTTTATGTACTTTATTTAATGAGGGCAAAAATGATGCTGCAATTAAATGTATACTGTGTCAGTTTAAAATGCCAGGAACTTAAATACAACTTTAAGCAACTTAGGTTTAAGGATTAACTTGAGGACAGGGCAGAGTTTCTAAGCACAACTTGCAAAGGCCCAGGTGAATTCAAGACATAAACAGTTGACCCTTGAACAACATGTGTCCACTTAGATGTGGATTTTTTTTCCACAGTGGATACTACAGAACTACATGATCTGCGGTTGGTTGAATCTGTGATTACAGGGAAGCCGCCTTTATGCTGAAGGCCCATGATAAATTCTACTTGGATTTTCACCTGCATGGAGGGTCAGGGAGCCCCTGACCCCCTCGTCGTTCAGGGGTCAACCGTAATTGCCACAACTTATAAAGAGTGGACAGAGCGTTTACAAATCGTGGTTGAGGCTTTTCTTTTGATGTCGTTATCTGTCACCCTGGCTTTCAGCTTAGAGAGGATCAAATGGTTTATTTCGTGTCAGACTGTGCCCTTACCTGGTGATGACTTTTCTCCTCCAGGCTGCAATGTGGACTTAATGAGGATCTAAGTTTTGTGGGGTTTCCCCATCTTTTACAGGATGGGGCTTTGGGTTCCTTTTGGTGTAGAATGCTTGACCTGGGGGACCCCTTGTGCTCAATGCCTTGTTTGATTGGTGTTCATGGGGCTGAAGGCTGAGTATGATTTTAAAGTTGTCATTTTTTCTTGTTTGTTGTTGTGATTATTATTATTATTGCTATTATTAAGGCTGCAGTGAACATTCTACCTGTGCTTAGCACCTTAAGGGCAGTGTTTCCCAAACTCTGTTCCCTGGAACACTCATTAGGAACACCTACAGCGGCCAAATAAGTTTGGAAAATTGCTGCATACCTTGCGTTTCCCTTGAAGATTTACAACATAGAGTAATTAGCTTTTTAAAGGCTCTAGGAATTCTTGCAGGGAAAAGCTGGGTAGCCTAGCAGTTTCTAAATTTGTTTGCTGACCTAACGCCTATTTCCAGTCACCTTTATGAATTCCCAGTTCTGTGGGCGCACCTTGAGAAACCCAGCCTCAGAGTCAGTTCTTATGAGGAGAATTATGGGGGCAAAGCATGTGATTGTTTATAAAGCTCGAGTCCTGGACCAGATATTTGATAGTCATGGCTGGGAACCCTGACCTTCACTGTTTTCCAGGAAGGGGCTTCTGGGGTCCAGGCTGGCCTCCCACCCCTGACTCCTTTCAGTTCATCGTCCATCTGGCATGTGCATTCAGGGCTGCAGGGATCGTGGGAAGTAAAGAAACATCTCTTATTTTATTTATGGAGGAGGATGGTGTACAGGTGGGCTATGCTTCCACTTGGGAGGGTTCACTGCTTTTGCAGCTCTTGGATGGGGGTGTGGATCTGCAGGTCCCGGGCCCTGAAGACCCAGCGCTGGCCGAGTGGTGGCAGTGAGCTGGGTGCCCCATGGGCCACGGGTTGACCCTGATCCGTGCATGTGCTCTCGTGCCGTCCTGGTGGGACCAGGAGCCACCTGGGTGAGACGAGGCAGGATGTAGCCGAGGAACAGGAAGAGTTGATGTGCCCATCACGCGGCCGAGCCCCCAACCTGCAGATCAGCCCCCTGTGCCCAGACCACCTGAGCCCATGGCCTTTCTGGGTTGCATCTCCTCTTCTCATTTGCCCAGTCCAGGTTTTCCCTCACCAGTAGGGACCATAACCCTGTTGAAGGCAGAACGGGTCAAATTTTTCTTGCATCCATGACAGCACTTTGCACCGAGCTGAGTCCATAGGACGGGACCACCTGTAGGTGGTTTCTGGGAGCCCAGCGATGGCCCTGGCACATGAGAGTCAACTGAGTTACCTGCCACCGAGTAAGCCCCCCAAGGGTGGCGAAATATTAAAACGACATTTGTATATTTCGTGGACAAGTTCAAACACTTCTCAAAAAATACTGTAGTTTCAATATCATTATGATATCACTTATGTTTGGAATCTTAAAAAATGGTACAATTTAACTTATTTACGAAACAGAAATAGACTCACAGACATAGAAAACAAACTTATGGTTACTGAAGGGGAAAGCGGGGGGATAAATTAGGAGTTTGGGATTAACACATACAAGCTACTATATGTAAAATAGATAAACAACAAGGACCTACTGTATAGCACAGGGAATTATATTCACATCTTATAATAACCTAAAATGGAAAAGAATCTGGAAAAGAATATATATATGCATATATATATATACACACACACACGTGTGTGTGTATGTATAACTTAATCACTTTGCTGTACACCTGAAACTAACACAACATTGTAAATTAACTATACTTCAATTTAAACATGGTTAAAAAACACTGTAGTTTCGTCTCCTCACTTTTTTTTTAACTTCTTGATGAAATTTGAATATTTATTATTATTATTTTTCATCTTTATTGGAGTATAATTGCTTTACAATGGTGTGTTAGTTTCTGCTTTATAACAAAGTAAGTCAGCTATACATATACATATGTTCCCGTATCTCTTCCCTCTTGCGTCTCCCTCCCTCCCACCCTCCCTATCCCACCCCTCTAGGTGGTCACAAAGCACCAAGCTGATCTCCTTATGCTACGCGGCTGCTTCCCACTAGCTATCTATTTTACGTTTGGTACTGTATATATGTCCATGCCACTCTCTCACTTTGTCACAGCTTACCCTTCCCCCTCCCCATATCCTCAAGTCCATTCTCTAGTAGGTCTGTGTCTTTATTCCTGTCTTACCCCTAGGTTCTTCATGACATTTTTTTTTTCTTAGATTCCATATATATGTGTTAGCATACGGTATTTGTCTTTCTCTTTCTGACTTACTTCACTCTGTATGACAGACTCTAGGTCCATCCATCTCACTACAAATAACTCAAATTTCGTTGCTTTTTATGGCTGAGTAATATTCCATTGTATATATGTGCCACATCTTCTTTATCAATTCATCCCATGATGGACACTTAGGTTGCTTCCATCTCCTGGCTATTCCAAATAGAGCTGCAATGAACATTTTGGTACATGACTCTTTTTGTATTATGGTTTTCTCAGGGTATATGCCCAGTAGTGGGATTGCGGGGTCGTATGGTAGTTCTATTTCTAGTTTTTTAAGGAACCTCCATACTGTTCTCCATAGTTGCTGTACCAATTCACATTCCCACCAGCAGTGCAAGAGTGTTCCCTTTTCTCCACACCCTCTCCAGCATTTATTGTTTCTAGATTTTTTGATGATGGCCATTCTGACTGGTGTGAGATGATATGTCACTGTAGTTTTGATTTGCATTTCTCTAATGGTTAATGATGTTGAGCATTCTTTCATGTATTTGTTGGCAATCTGTATATCTTCTTTGGAGAAATGTCTCTTTAGGTCTTCTGCCCATTTTTGGATTGGGTTGTTTGTTTTTTTGTTATTGAGCTGCATGAGCTGCCTGTAAATTTTGGAGATTAATCCTTTGTCAGTTGCTTCATTTGCAAATATTTTCTCCCATTCTGAGGGTTGTCTTTTCATCTTGTTTATGGTTTCCTTTGCTGTGCAAAAGCTTTGAAGTTTCATTAGGTTCCATTTGTTTATTTTTGTTTTTATTTCCATTTCTCTAGGAGGTGGGTCAACAAGGATCTTGCTGTGATTTATGTCATAGAGTGTTCTGCCTATGTTTTCCTCTAAGAGTTAGATAGTTTCTGGCCTTACATTTAGATCTTTAATCCATTTTGAGCTTATTTTTGTGTATGGTGTTAGGGAGTGTTCTAATTTCATACTTTTACGTGTACCTGTCCAGTTTTCCCAGCACCACTTATTGAAGAGGCTGTCCTTTCTCCACTGTACATTCCTGCCTCCTTTATCAAAGATAAGTTGACCATATGTGCGTGGGTTTATCTCTGGGCTTTCTATCCTGTTCCATTGATCTATATTTCTGTTTTTGTGCCAGTACCATACTGTCTTGATTACTGTAGCTTTGTAGTATAGTCTGAGGTCCAGGAGCCTGATTCCTCCGGCTCCATTTTTCTTTCTCAAGATTGCTTTGGCTATTCGGGGTCTTTTGTGTTTCCATATAAACTGTGAACTTTTTTGTTCTAGGTCTGTGAAAAATGCCAGTGGTAGTTTGATAGGGATTGCATTGAATCTGCAGTTTGCTTTGGGTAGTATAGTCATTTTCACAGTGTTGATTCTTCCAACCCAAGAACATGGTATATCTCTCCATCTGTTTGTATCATTTTTAATTTCTTTCATCCATGTCTTATAGTTTTCTGCATACAGGTCTTTTGTCTCCTTAGGTAGGTTTATTCCTAGATATTTTATTCTTTTTGTTGCAGTGGTAAATGGGAGTGCTTTCTTAATTTCACTTTCAGATTTTTCATCACTAGTGTATAGGAATGCCAGAGATTTCTGTGCATTAATTTTGTATCCTGGTACTTTACCAAATTCATTGATTAGCTCTAGTAGTTTTCTGGTAGCATCTTTAGGATTCTCTATGTATAGTATCATGTCATCTGCAAGCAGTGACAGCTTCTTCTTTTCCAATTTTGATTCCTTTTATTTCCTTTTCTTCTCTGATTGCTGTGGCTAAAACTTCCAAAACTATGTTGAATAATAGTGGTGAGAGTGGGCAACCGTGTCTTGTTCCTAATCTTAGTGGAAATGGTTTCAGTTTTTCACCATTGAGGACGATGTTGGCTGTGGGTTTGTCATATATGGCCTTTATTATGTTGAGGAAAGTTCCCTCTATGCCTACTTTCTGCAGGGTTTTTATCATAAATGGGTGTTGAATTTTGTTGAATTCTTCTCTGCATCTATTGAGATGATCATATGGTTTTTCTCCTTCAATTTGTTGTTATGGTGCATCACATTGATTGATTTGCGTATATTGAAGAATCCTTGCATTCCTGGAATAAACCCCACTTGATCATGGTGTATGATCCTTTTAAGTGCTGTTGGATTCTGTTTGCTAGTGTTTTGTTGAGGATTTTTGCATCTATGTTCATCAGTGATATTGGCCTGTAGTTTTCTTACTTTGTGACATCTTTGTCTGGTTTTGGTATCAGGGTGATGGTGGCCTTGTAGAATGAGTTTGGGAGTGTTCCTCCCTCTGCTATATTTTGGAAGAGTTTGAGAAGGATAGGTGTTAGCTCTTCTCTAAATGCTTGATAGAATTCGCCTGTGAAGCCATCTGGTCCTGGGCTTTTGTTTGTTGGAAGATTTTTATTCAGTTTAAATTTCAGTGCTTGTGATTGGTCTGTTCATATTTCTGTTTCTTCCTGATTCAGTCTTGGCAGGTTGTGCATTTCTAAGAATTTGTCCGTTTCTTCCAGGTTGTCCATTTTATTGGCATAGAGTTGCTTGTAGTAATCTCTCATGATCTTTTGTATTTCTGCAGTGTCAGTTGTTACTTCTCCTTTTTCATTTCTAATTCTATTGATTTGAGTCTTCTCCCTTTTTTTCTTGATGAGTCTGGCTAATGGTTTATCAATTTTGTTTATCTTCTCAAAGAACCAGCTTTTAGTTTTATTGATCTTTGCTATTGTTTCCTTCATTTCTTTTTCATTTATTTCTGACCTGATCTTTATGATTTCTTTCCTTCTGCTAACTTTGGGGTTTTTTTTTGTTATACTTTCTCTAATTGCTTTATGTGCAAGGTTAGGTTGTTTATTCGAGACGTTTCCTGTTTCTTAAGGCAGGATTGTATTGCTATAAACTTCCCTCTTAGAACTGCTTTTGCTACATCCCATAGGTTTTGGGTCGTCGTGTCTCCATTGTCATTTGTTTCTAGGTATTTTTTGATTTCCTCTTTGATTTCTTCAGTGATCACTCAGTTATTAAGTAGTGTATTGTTTAGCCTCCATGTGTTTGCATTTTTTACAGATCTTTTCCTGTAATTGATATCTAGTCTCATAGCGTTGTGGTCGGAAAAGATACTTGATACAATTTCAATTTTCTTAAATTTACCAAGGCTTGATTTGTGACCCAAGATATGATCTATCCTGGAGAATGTTCCATGGGCACTTGAGAAAAATGTGTATTCTTTTGTTTTTGGATGGAATGTCCTATAAATATCAATTAAGTCCATCTTGTTTAATGTATCATTTAAAGCTTGTGTTTCCTTATTTATTTTCATTTTGGATGATCTGTCCATTGGTGAAAGTGGGGTGTTAAAGTCCCCTACTATGAATGTGTTACTGTCGATTTACCCTTTTATGGCTGTTAGTATTTGCCTTATGTATTAAGGTGCTCCTATGTTGGGTGCATAAATACTTACAATTGTTATATCTTCTTCTTGGATCGATCCCTTGATCATTATGTAGTGTCCTTCTTTGTCTCTTGTAATAGTCTTTATTTTAAAGTCTATTTTGTCTGATATGAGAATTGCTACTCCACCTTTCTTTTGGTTTCCATTTGCATGGAATATCTTTTTCTATCCCCTCACTTTCAGTCTGTATGTGTCCCTAGGTCTGAAGTGGGTCTCTTGTAGACAGCATATATACGGGTCTTGTTTTTGTATCCATTCAGCAAGTCTGTGTCTTTTGGTGGGAGCATTTAAACCATTTACATTTAAGGTAATTATTGATATGTATGTTCCTATTCCCATTTTTGTTAATTGTTTTGGGTTTGTTATTGTAGGTCTTTTCCTTCTCTTGTGTTTCTTGCCTAGAGACGTTCCTTTAGCATTTGTTGTAAAGCTGGTTTGGTGATGCTGAACTCTCTCAGCTTTTGCTTGTCTGTAAAGGTTTTAATTTCTCTGTCAAATCTGAAGGAGGTCCGTTATGGGTAGAGTAATCTTGATTGTAGGTTTTTCTCCTTCATCACTTTAAATATGTCCTGCCAGTCCTTTCCTGCTTGCAGAGTTTCTGCTGAAAGATCAGCTGTTAACCTTATGGTGATTCCCTTGTGTGTTATTTGTTGTTTTTCCCTTGCTGCTTTTAATATGTTTTCTTTGTCTTTAATTTTTGACTGTTTGATTAATATGTATCTTGGCGTGTTTCTCCTTGAATTTATCCTGTATGGGACTCTGTGCTTCCTGGACTTGATTAACTATTTCCTTTCCCATATTAGGGAAGTTTTTAACTATAATCTCTTCAAATATTTTCTCAGTCCCTTTCTTTTTCTCTTCTTCTTCTGGGACCCCTATAATTCGAATGTTGGTGCGTTTCATGTTGTCCCAGAGGTCTCTGAGACTGTTCTCAATTCTTTTTTTTTTTTTTTTTTTGCAGTACGCGGGCCTCTCACTGCTGCGGCCTCTCCCGTTGCGGAGCACAGGCTCTGGACGCGCAGGCCCAGCAGCCATGGCTCACGGGCCCAGCCGCTCCACGGCACGTGGGATCCTCCTGGACCGGGGCACGAACCCATGTCCCCTGCATCGGCAGGCGGACTCCCAACCACTGCGCCACCAGGGAAGCCCTGTCCTCAATTCTTTTCATTCTTTTTTCTTTATTCTACTCTGCAGTAGTTATTTCCACTATTTTATCTTCCAGGTCACTTATCCGTTCTTCTGCCTCAGTTATTCTGCTATTGATCCCTTCTAGAGTATTTTTAATTTTGTTTATTGTGTTGTTCATCGTTGCTTGTTTCCTCTTTAGTTCTTCTAGGTCCTTGTTAAATGTTTCTTGCATTTTGTCTATTCTATTTCCAAGATTTTGGATCATCTTTACTATCATTATTCTGAATTCTTTTTCAGGTAGACTGCCTATTTCCTCTTCATTTGTTAGGCCTGGTTGGTTTTTATCTTGCTCCTTCACCTGCTGTGTGTTTTTCTGTCTTCTCATTTTGCTTAACTTACTGTGTTTAGGGTCTCCTTTTTGCAGGCTGCAGGTTCGTAGTTCCCGTTGTTTTTGGTGTCTGTCCCCAGTGGATAAAGTTGGTTTAGTGGGTTGTGTAGGCTTCCTGGTGGAGGGGACTAGTGCCTGTGTTCTGGTGGATGAGGCTGGGTATTGTCTTTCTGGTGGGCAGGTCCACGTCTGGTGGTGTGTTTTGGGGTATCTGTGGCCTTATTGTGATTTTAGGCAGCCTCTCTGCTAATGGGTGAGGTTGTGTTCCTGTCTTGCTAGTTGTTTGGCATAGGGTGTCCAGCACTGTAGCTTGCTGGTCGTTGAGTGAAGCTGGGTGTTGGTGTTGAGATGGAGATCTCTGGGAGATTTTCGCCGATTGATATTACATGGAGCTGGGAGGTCTCTTGTGGACCCGTGTCCTGAAGTTGGCTCTCCCACTTCAGAGGCACAGCACTGACTCCTGGCTGCAGCACCAAGAGCCTTTCATCCACACAGCTCAGAATAAAAGGGAGAAAAAGAAAGAAAGAGGATAAAAGAAAGTAAAGTAAGATAAAATAAAATAGTTATTAAAATAAAATATAATTATTAAGAAAAAAAATTTTTTTAAGTAAAAACAAAACAAAAACGGACGGACAGAACCCTAGGACAAATGGTGAAAGCAAGGTTATACATACAGACAAAATCTCACACAGAAGCATACACATACACACACAAAAAGAGGAAAAGGGGAAAAAATAATAAATCTTGCTCTCAAAGTCCATCTCCTCAATTTGGGATGATTCGTTGTCTATTCAGGTATTCCTCAGATGCAGGGTACATCAAGCTGATTGTGGAGATTTAATCCGTTGCTCCTGAGGCTGCTGGGAGAGATTTCCCTTTCTCCTCTTTGTTCGCACAGCTCCCGGGGTTCAGCTTTGGATTTGGCCCCGCCTCTGCGTGTAGGTCGCCGGAGGGCTTCTGTTCTTCGCTCAGACAGGACGGGGTTAAAGGAGCCGCTGATTCGGGGGCTCTGGCTCACTCAGGCCGGGGGGGTAGGTTGGGGCACGATGCGGGGGCGAGCCTGTGGCAGCAGAGGCCAGCGTGACGTTGCACCAGCCTGAGGCGCGCCATGCGTTCTCCCGGGGAAGTTGTCCCTGGATCACGGGACCCTGGCAGTGGCGGGCTGCACAGGCTCCCGGGAGGGGAGGTGTGGACAGTGACCTGTGCTCGCACACAGGCTTCTTGGTGGCGGCAGCAGCAGCCTTAGCGTCTCAGGCCCGTCTCTGGGGTCCGCGCTGATAGTCGCGACTCGCGCACGTCTCTGGAGCTCCTTTAAGCGGCGCTGTTAATCCCCTCTCCTTGCGCACCAGGAAACAAAGAGGGAAGAAAAAGTCTCTTGCCTCTTCGGCAGGCCCAGACTTTTCCCCGACTCCCTCCTGGCCAGCCGTGGTATACTAGCCCCTTCAGGCTGTGTTCATGCCGCCAACCCCGGTCCTCTGCCTGCGCTCCGACCGAAGCCCGAGCCTCAGCTCCCAGCCCCGCCCGCCTCGGCGGCCGAGCAGACAAGCCTCTCGGGCTGGTGAGTGCCGGTCAGCGCCGACCCTCTGTGCGGGAATCTCTCCGCTTTGCCCTCCGCATCCTGGTGGCTGCGCTCTCCTCCGTGGCTACGAAGCTTTCCCCCTCTGCCACCCAGTCTCCGCCCTCGAAGGGGCTTCCTAGTGTGTGGAAACCTTTCCTCCTTCACGGCTCCCTCCCACTGGTGCAGGTCCCGTCCCTATTCTTTGTCTCTGTTTATTCTTTTTTCTTTTTCCCTACCCAGGTACGTGGGGAGTTTCTTGCCTTTTGGGAGGTCTGAGGTCTGCCAGCGTTCAATACGTGTTCTGTAGGAGTTGTTCCCCGTGTAGATGTATTTCTGATCTATCTGTGGGGAGGAAGGTGAGGGGAGGAAGGTGATCTCCGCGTCTTACTCTTCCGCCATCTTCCCCCTCCCGCCCGTCTCCTCACTTTGACACCTGTGGAGAATTCTCTTTTTTTTTTTTTTTAATTTATTTATTTTTGGCTGTGTTGGGTCTCCGTTGCTGTGCACGGGCTTCTCATTGTGGTGACTTGTCTTGTTGCGGAGCACGGGCTTCAGTAGTTGTGGCACGCGGGCTCAGTAGTCGTGGCTCACGGGCTCTAGAGTGCAGGCTCAGTAGTTGTGCACGGGCTTGGTTGCTCTGCGGCATATGGGATCTTCCTGGAGCAGGGCTTGAACCCGTGTCCCCTGCACTGGCAGGCAGATTATTATTATTATTATTATTATTATTTTTGCGGTACACGGGTCTCTCACTGTTGTGGCCTCTCCCATTGCGGAGCACCGACTCCGGACACGCAGGCTCAGCGGCCATGGCTCACGGGCCCAGCCACTCCGCGGCATGTGGGATCTTCCCAGACCGGGGCACGAACCCGCGTCCCCTGCATCGGCAGGCGGACTCTCAACCATTGCGCCACCAAGGAAGCCCTGGCAGGCGGATTCTTAACCACTGTGCCACCAGGGAAGCCCCAAGAATTCTCTTGATTATTTAAAAGCAAGATGCTCAAGTACTATGTATCATAAGAGCGTTTTTCTGAGAGCATTGTTATAGGTTGCATGAATCAGTATTATTCAGTATTACCAGTAACAGAACTTTGGAGTGATATATTAATCTGTGTCTTATTCCTAAGGGAGGTTGTTTTATAACTTTTCTCCTTCTCATGGACTGCAGAGAAATACCAAAGGTGATGTGACTTGTCAAAAATCCCACGGGAGCTTGTCAGAGAAAGCTGAGCTCGGGGCCCCTTTGACGTAAGGGCAGTGTACTCACGCCATCTCTCTGTGTTTTTACCAGGTACTTTATTTGTGATGTGAACCCCTACTTCCTACCTCCTTCCCAAAGGGATTTAGGACAGAGAGAAAACTCATGTCACAAACAAAATAATTCCTCCATAAGTTCGGAATGCTCCCCTGTGAAGCTCTGAAAATGTGTTTTTAAAAAGCGGGGCATGGGTTTGCTTATTGTAAAGTCTGTAGGAATGTCTGCGGTTCCCGTCTCGCCCAGATGTTGATTCTGAGGATTAGAGTCCTCAGTTGGTGGCACGTTGTTGTAAGTTTGAGGCAGGCATGAGCGTGAACATCGTGGGGTGCCGTCCGTGGACTAGGAATGTCCCCTGATCTCTGTTCTTGGCACTGTACCTGGACTCTTGTGGTGTCATCTCATTACTGTGATCGAGTATTTCAGTGCGTTTGAAATGAATGATTGCAAAGCTACTTAAGAATAATAGGTCAGGCAGTTTTCATCTCTTTTGTATTTCCTACGAGGTGGTCTTTGTGCTAGCCAAACCCGAATCCGAATCACTCGCTTGGGGTGGGCAGTCTATTAAAATGCAGATTCCTGGGCCCCAGCCCAGACCCATCAGCTTGGCACCTCAGAGGATGGGGCTCTGGGATTTGCATCTTTAACAGGTTCCCTGGGTGATTCCTATGCACGGATAAGTCTGAGAATTACTACTGAAGGTCCTCAGAAGTGTCTTTGAAAAGGTTCCCGGGGGAATGGCTGCTTCTATTGCGCGTGTTTTGTGGGAATCGACCCCTAGGGTCACGTGGAGGCTCGCTGCCCCTCGTGACATCTGTCTGCATCTGCAGACACGGCAGGGCACTTGGATCCACTGAAGCCTTTCCCAGCATTATGTTCGCATAACCCTCCAGCAGACTGATTTCTCACTGCTTGCTCCTCAGACAGGAGGGTGACAGTATGGAACCCCCGTGAGCCCCCATGGGTTCCAGGGCTGCCTGTCCCCTCCTCCCCTGTCGCCAGGACCGTGCTCTTACTCCCCACCCTGTTTTCCCCTTGTCCCTCCCTCCTTACCACTCAGGCAGGGCTTCTCCCCCTTAGACAGGTGTTTGGGGGCTGAGTAAATCCCGAGGGAAGTACCAAGGGCCCAGAGGGCTGAGGGGAGGGGAACAGCACATGGCGGAGGATGGTGGGTTCCCAGAGGGACATCGCAGCCCTCAGGGCCAGCAGGAGGAAAGGCGGGGTGCCGAGGGCATGTTTGGGAGCTCCGTGCAGAGGGAGAGCCTGGGCGCAGGGAGCTCAGGTCGTCTGATCCTCGCCGTCCACGGCAGGAGCATCTCTGAAAAAATGTCCTCACTCCTCTTCTCTTCCACACCCTTCCTTTCCTTCTGCCCGTGCTGCCGCCACCCGCTCGCAGACACCGGGGATCAGGAGAGCAAGCGTTTGGGCACCTGCACGGCTGCTCCAATGCACCCCGAGCCAGACCCTGACTGGTGACTGCCCTCAGGGCTCCCGCGAGCACACACCCACGCCGTGGGAAGAGCCGCGTGTCTCGTGGGGCCGGAGCCTGTGCTGACACATGCTTTCCGTCTCCCCTTCGCCTTCTCACAGGCTCTGCCAGGCCAGCCTCTGCCCCCTGCATGGGCCTGTTAACAGACTGTGCAGGCTGCGAAAATCTGGGGAAATTCCAACAGGCAGCATGTCATCGAGTTTGACACTCCTGTAGTCCAGTGGGCTGCAGAGTTTGAGGCCTGAGTCGATGGACACACGTACATTCAAACCACATTCTTTTGGTGCCAGTGAAAGCCCTAATAAAGTGTGAGAGTGAACTGTTGATCTCTGGGGGAAGTATGGGCTCCAATACAATTTTTTTTTTTTTTTTTTTTTTTTTGGCCACACTGTGCAGCATGTGGGATCTTAGTTCCCTGACCAGGGATTGAGCCTACGCCCGCTGCATTGTAAGCGTGGAGTCTTAACCACTGGACCACCAGGGAAGTCCCTCAAATATAAATCTTAAAATAAGGGACGTACTGGCTAGTGGTAAACCAGTAATACCTTAAAAAAACAAAACATTTTAACCATTTGTAAATACCTTTCCTTTTAAATTTCAAATTAAATTTAAATTGTATGCACAGCCTAAACAATGTTTAGCTTCACAAACTTTCTCACAAAGCAGACGTCTCAGTTTCAGAGGCCGTGCTCCAGCGCCCAGGCACCAAGGGAAAGGGGAGATCTAAGCAATGATATCAGTTTGTCAGTGTCAGCAGATTGTGTACCCAACTTGCCGTGTTTTTTTGTCGTTGCAGGTGATTTTTAAAGCCAAGTCAAAATATTCTCCAGAATTACTCAAATACCGGTAAGTTCACCCTCCCCCCCGCCGCCCCCCAGGACATTTCTCTGTGTGACAGCAGGTGACCTCGAGGTTTGCACACATCACTTCCCTGTGAGCTGCCCGAAACCGGCCTGTTTGATGGGTGTCGCGTTCACTGCTCACTGAATCACCGCTTAGCAGGCCTTGCAGCATATTGGCCTTGATTAGAAGAAACAAGAGTCTGGTAGGGACTTCCCTGGCGGCCCAGTGGTTAAGACTCCCAGCTTCCACTGCAGGGGGTGTGGGTTTGATCCGTGGTCAGGGAACTAAGATCCCACATGCCATGTGGCATGGCCAAAAAAAAAAAAAAACAAGAGTCTGGTGCCTTTCCTAACCAGGGAGAACAGAGAGGGGAAATAAGTCTAAGTCATGCATGCTGCATCTAAACCTTTTCGAGGCGCTTGCGAAGTCAAGGGCCTCAGCAGAAGGAAGGCGAGTTCCCTAAAGATGCCCACGTGGCCAGACATCCCCCTCCCTACCCACTGGGTGCAGGTGCAGCTCTGGTAGAGCCTTGTCCCCGAGGCCCTGCCCCCTCCCCTTGGTGGCCTGACCCCCAGTCCCTGGCTGCTGACTGCTGGCAGGCTCTGTTTCTGGAACTCACCAGTGAGGCCCATGCAGGGCTGAGCAGGAGAGGCTTATAATCTGGAAGGGGAGGCTTTAAATCACATGCCAAATTGATGGCAGGAGGTAGATATGCATGTTTTTCCTGGGGGGGCGGGACGGGTCCATTGCTCTCCCCAAGTTTTCAAAGAGGCCTATTGACCTCCCAGCAGCAAAGAACCCCAGTGGCTTCAAGAATGGTCAGCCTTGGGGGACTTCCCTGGTGGTCTAGTAGTTAGGACTTCGCCTTCCAATGCAGGGGGTGTGGGTTCACTCCCTGGTTGGGGAGCTGGGATCTCACATGTCTCACGGTCAAAAGACCAAGACATAAAACAGGAGCAATATTGTAACAAATTCAATAAAGACTTAAAAAAAAAAAAAAAAAGAATGGTCAGCCTTGAGATGTAGAGAACAAATATATAGACACCAAGGCGGGAAAGCAGGGGGCGGGGTGGTGGTGGTGTGATGAATTGGGAGATTGGGATTGACATGTATACACTAGTATGTATAAAATAGAGAACTAATAACCTGCTGTATAGAAAAAAACAAAATTCAAGAATAGTCAGCCTTGGGCAGAGGGGGAAGGGAGACAAGGTGTTCAGAAGGTGTGAGATGGGCACCGCGTGAGCCAAGGTGTCCTGATTTCCCTGCCTGGGAGAGCTCGGCTGCCTAGGTAAACATTTCTGGAAAGGTGGCTTTGGCCACTTACCTTCTAGAGTCAAAATGAAATTTTAGTTATTTTGTTACTTTACAAACATGTAAAAATGTATACATATTTTATTTAAACATGTATCGTCTTAAATTTACAAAGACTTTTATTTAAAATTCTGAAAGTGTATTTTTTTTTTTTTTTTTTTTTTGCGGTATGGGGGCCTCTCACTGTTGTGGCCTCTCCCGTTGCAGAGCACAGGCTCCAGATGTGCAGGCTCAGCGGCCATGGCTCACGGGCCCAGCCGCTCCATGGCATGTGGAATCTTCCCGGACCGGGGCACGAACCCACGTCCCCTGCCTTGGCAGGTGGACTCTCAACCACTGTGCCACCAGGAAAGCCCGACAAGCGCTTTAAAAAAAATATATTTCAAGGATTATTTTCACAGATGATTATCATACAGTATTACAAAGTATTATGTGCAAAATTCCATTAAAAAAATCATTTACAAAAGGAAGTACGACACGGTATGTGTTGAGGGTTTTAGATGTACAGCAAAAGCTTAGAAAGGGACAAGGTACAAAGCCAAATTAGATGACTATGCATCTTTACACAGTACAATAACATGTTTTTGTAACTACCTGTGTTACGTTGATACGAGACCCTCATCCTCTGTGCAAACTGCCCCCCGCCCAAGGAGGTTTCGTAAAACAGAAATTTAACTTCACCACACATTCTACAACACAGGTGGGCTTTTTGGTGCATTTGCAAACTCCTTTCCAAACTCACGTAATGTGAGTTTCATTGAGTTTATTTAACTCAATGAAACTCACATTACGTGGTTTCTGCCCAAAATAATTTGATGCCGTTAGTTTTGATTTATGTGGAAAAGGAAAAAAAAAAAAAAAGCATTGTTCTTATGTTTTTTTCCTCGTGGGGTTTTCAAAATTGCTTCCGAAAGCAAATAACATGGGACAGTTTCTGCGAATCTCACTGCATATTCACAGTATTTTCAGCATAGGTGGTTCCTTCTGTCTCCTTTTCCCACTTCCTTCAAGGAGCCTGAACCAGCAGACTCCACCCCTTAGTCCTCTGTTAGAGTCTGTATTTCCCTCTCGACCTCTCTCTACATTCATTTCTTTCCTGATCCTCAGCATCACTTGGTGAAAACACAAAACAATGCGATACCACTGAGCGTGAATAAGGTAATAACAGTACGTCGGATTTCGAAAGGCATTCTATGGCCAGTGTCAGTAATACATGGCTGTAAGAAACCCAGCAGTCTCTCCCCACAAAGTTGCCCAAACATCCGGTTACAGAAGAGAGACTTTTAAAATGCAGTACTCTCAAATCCAGCAAGAGATTTCTTTTTGCATATTAAATGTTAAAATCACATGCATAATTATAGAATATCTTAAAGTTACAAAAATATTTTAAAACCCAATCCCGACAGTTTACCTGCAACTGCTATAAACATTTCTATGAAATATATAAAAACACAAAGGCTCTTCATTAAAAAAAGAAGGGGGCTTCCCTGGTGGCGCAGTGGTTGAGAGTCTGCCTGCCGATGCAGGGGACACGGGTTCGTGCCCCGGTCTGGGAAGATCCCACATGCCGCGGAGCGGCTGGGCCCGTGAGCCATGGCCGCCGAGCCTGCGCGTCCGGAACCTGTGCTCCGCAGCGGGAGAGGCCACAACAGTGAGAGGCCCGCGTACTGCAAAAAAAAAAAAAAAAAAGAAGGGAGGGAGGCAGGGAGGAATGGATGGAGACACTCACTGAACTGAGAGGTCTTTCATGCACCTCATCGGACAGTCTTCTCAAAAGCCTGCTGTTGAGCTCAAGAGCTTGTACCTTAAATGTTTATTTAGTACATATACATACACGTGAGCCAACCCAGAACCTGGCTGGGGGTAGACAGCAAACAACCTTGGGACACCTGAACCATCAGATGCAATTCTCCAGCTCCGAAGGATGGATCCTACTGTTTCATGAACCTCAGCTACCCTGCTTGGGCGTCGTGGCTAAAGGTGCCCTTGGCCTGCGGATGGCTCCATCACTGAACCGAGCGGTCCCCAAGGAGGTGACTGCTTTTCAAGCACGAGCACGTGGCAGCCAGAGGCCCGGTTCCTAACTCCCCTCTTTGGATGCACCACTGGGAAGCCTCACGTGTCTCCTAGGAGGCGGTGAGCTCTTCTTCCCCGTACTCCTCGGGGTCGGCCCCCTGGAACTTCTCGGCACAGAGCCGACACACGTCCTCCGTGGTGACATCACGCCTCAGGAGGAGGGTCTCTCCCGCGCAGCCACTGTTGACATCTTGGAATGCAGGCCGGAGGTGATTCAGAGCGTCATCCACTGCGGGGATGGTCCAGTTGGTGAGACGAGCGCTTTTGAACGTGGTCGTACAGGAGCTGTAACTGAGGCCGGAGGAGGGAACGTATTTCCCGAGGAGGAGGGCGCAGAGCAGGAGCCATGGATGCTGTCACCCTGGGGGAAGAAGAGGAGGAAGAGGGACCAGGGGCCTCCAGGGACAGGCTCAGACGGGGGAAGGATGGGGTGAGGGTCACGCCTTTGAGGTCAGCGAGTAGGTGGTGGGAGGACTTGAGGCAGCAGGGGTACCTGCGGAGGAGGTGATGGGGCCGGAGGTGACGCCTTTTTCTAGAAGTTGCTCTTGACGAGGGTGAGGCCTCACCGCTCCCTGGGTGATGTCAGGGGAGAAGCTCAGGGTCCCTTGAATTCTCACGGCGGCTCTCTGAGGCAGGAAGAAAGGGTCAAGCTCCGTTTTACAGAGGAGGACACGGCAGCCCCGAGCAGCCGAGGACCCGCCTGGTGTCGTGGCTCTGTGACCCAAGCTCTCCGAGTCACGCCCAGCAGATGAGAGCAGAGCTGGGGAGGGTATGGGGGGGAGCGGAGGCTCGGTGGCTGTCGTGTGACCATTCAAGACAGGGTGGCGGGGGGCACACACCAGCGGTGTGTCTGGGTGGTGAGCTGGGCCTGGTTGGCTTTTGCTTTCCCTGTCCCCAGTGTCCTCTAGGGGTCCTGTATTATTTATTGTAGTAAAGAAAGAGTAGTAAGAATTTATATCCACCATAGTGTTTAAAACAATACCCAAGAGGAATCCTCTGGAAAAGCTGAATGTCCAGATTGTGCTTCTTCCGGAGGCTCGTCGCCGTCACGTGGATACAGAGTGTACGCACACGCCACCAAGGGGCTGGGAACGGTAGGGCTGATTCCAGAGGGTTCTGGATGTTTCTAAATTGTGTTCTTCACAAAAGCACAGCAGATAATAATAAAACAATTTAAAAAATGGGGCTTTCGAGGAACCAGAATGCAGATTTTTGGTGACTCCCCATTGGCCCTGCCTTTGTCTCTCTCTCCACGCCCCTGATTTCCCCCATCGCCGTGAGAACATGGTACAGAGCAGATGAGGTGGATTGCAAGGGCCTGGACCAGTGATCACGTCCTATAAAAGAACCTGTCCTTGGCAACTAATTCATGTGCATCCCCCCTGCCCCAAACCTGTTTCTGCATGAAAAGCTTTGAATGCGTGACTACATGTGAAGATGGATCTCTGAGCCTTCAAAGAGCTGCCCACCGCCAGCCTCACGCAGCACGACTCCAGGGGCTAGGGTCACGCTGGACCTTGCCCTGGGCCGGTGGGTGGCAGCTCTCACCACCCCTGTGCACGTGTCTCATCTCCTTTAATGGCATCACCCTGTGTCCATCCCCACGGTCCCCTGCCCCCCTGCCTCTGGCACGCCTCCCTGCTCAGCTCCCCGGGGCCGCTGTCTGCTGACTGCAGGCTCTTCACCCCTTCCCTGCTCTGCCAGCCCGTCTTTCTCAAAGACAGACATGGCCACGCCGGTCACTCCTTTGCTTATCTTTTTTTTTTTTTTTTTTTTTTTTGCGGTAGGCGGGCCTCTCACTGTTGTGGCCTCTCCCCTTGCGGAGCACAGGCTCCGGAGCACAGGCTCAGCGGCCACGGCTCACGGGCCCAGCCGCTCCGCGGCATGTGGGATCCTCCCAGACCGGGGCACGAACCCGCGTCCCCTGCATCGGCAGGCGGACTCTCAACCACTGCGCCACCAGGGAAGCCCTCCTTTGCTTATCAACCTCGAGTGTTCCCCGGCTGTCCTGCCCACCCTCCAGTCTCTCTCCCACCCCTGTCTGTCTCCCCTGCAGGGCTGGTGCTCAGTGCTACAAACACTCTTCAGCCCAAACCAAGCATACTCTTTCCTGCATTTCTGACTTTGCACCGATGATACTCTGTCTTCCATGTGCTTTGTCCATCCCTCCAGTGTCTTCCCGGCCACCCTGAGCAGGGGACCCGGGCCACCTCTTCTCCATCTTGTTACCTCGGCCCCCCCAGCACAGGGCTCGGGTGGGAAGAACCGCAGTTCTTTCTCTCTAACTTTGAAAGAGACAATCCCTCAAGTTTAGATTGTTTCCACAAGAAGGGCGAGGATCTAGTATCTGCTGCAGTAGCGTGTTTAGGAAAGAAAGGGCAGCCCTCGTTTAGTTAGCTGACGCTTTTTGGATTCAGAGTGCACATCTTCATCTGGCTGACTCCTTCCCTCTCTTCCTCCTTGACATATTTATTGAGCTCCTACGGTATACAGTGTGGATAGAGGGGGTGAAGGAAAGAGCCGAAATCTCGACCCTCATGGAGCGTACTGCCTGGGTAGAAGCAGCATGTGGTCAGATCACTGTCCATATGCTTCATTATAAACAGGTGATAAGTCTGCGAAGTTCAAGTGCAGGGGACCGGGAAGCGGACCTCAGGGAGACCTGATCGTGTGCGTCTAGTGAGGTCTGGGTGTGCAGGAGGTGTCAGGAAAGGCTTCTTGGAAGCAGTGATGTTTGAGCTAAGGTCTGAAGGCTGAGGAGGGGTGGGGTAGGCCAAGTTCCTTTGGTAGAAAAATTACGTGAGAGCCTTTGCCAGTGGATAGTAAATCATTCATTGCAAGACATAAAATCCCATTCAGATTAGCTTGGGTAAGTGGGGGGTTTATTCCATCACCCTGACATCTGATGGCAGAAAAGCAAACTGCAGCTGCCCCATCGCTGTGCTTCCCCTCCCAGCAGTCACTGCACCGGCTGCTGTCAGTGGCGTGATGGCTGGAGCTGGGACCAGGACCCAGTCTGTGATGGCTTTGGAAGACACCAACACTACCTTCTAGTTTCAAGCCCGCTTTTAGTTGCTGGTTTTCTGCTTTGGGACTTGCGGACATATTCAACTTAAATGGTCTATTTTTGAGCCAAACCAGTCTGTTTCTTATTTGCCTCTTGAGTGATATTTACCTGAAGTAAACACAATATGGACAGTCCTAGAGGGAAACTTGAACTGATTTCGGTTTTGGTAAATCTGAGAAACCTCTCTCTAGACCTTGCACAGGTCACGTAGGCAGCATGTAGCTCTGAGAAACCACAAGTTAAAAATGGCCAGTGGCATAGCCTGTCCCCTTCCGACCCGGGGAAAGTGCTGAGGCTGAGGCTTACTCACTGCAGACTGTCCACTAGTGAGTGTTCCCATGCCAAAGGGGGTACTGCCCAGACTCGATGACTTTGGGGGGTTGGTGGTAAAACCCTTTCTTTTCCGGCTGCGCTGCTTGCAGGATCTTAGTTCCCCTACCAGTGATGGAACCCTGGCCCTCGGCAGTGAAAGCGCAGAGCCCTAACCACTGGACCACCAGGGAATTCCCTGAAATCCTTTTTAAGCATTATCTCACTTGATCTGCAAAAACAGCCAGCAAGGTGGGTATTATTCAGTCTGCTTTTGGATGGTGACACAGGCTCACCCAGGGCGATCTTGCCCAGGTTCTCAGAGTGCAGGATGCTTTCCGCTCTCCCCGAAACCCAGCCCTGCCTCTGAGCCCGGCTCTGCTCTCTGCATCCTTGTGAGTAGCGGGTGCATCAGTCCATGTACATACAGCCCCTCTGATCCTTACAGCCTCCCAGGGACAGGGGAAGCGGGGCTCAGGTAAAGGACCTTCCTGAGAGCACAGTTTGTAGTTGATTTGTCTTTTAGATTGGGAACCCTCCAAAGACCGAGCTCTTTTTTTTTTTTTTTTGATTTTTTTAATTGAAATATAGTTGATGTACAATGTGCCAATCTCAGCTGTACAGCAAAGTGGCTCAGTTATACACATATAGACATTCTTTTCATATTCTTTCCCATTATGGTTTATCACAGGATATTGAATATAGTTCCCTGTGCTCTACAGTAGGACTTTGTTGTTTATCCATTCTAAATGTAATAGTTTGCATCTACCAGCCCCAAACTCTGAGCTCTTAAGTGTTAACTTTGGCATGTTCTGCTTCTAGCATGAAAAAAATCATAGTTTCCTTGTGGATTGATCCAGAATGTACAGGCAGCATGCGTGGAAGGGTGCCTTCAGTCCCTTCTCTGGTCCTTCCCAGGTTACCCCTCTACCTGGCCTCGCTCTTCATCAGCCTCGTTTTCCTGCTGGTGAACTTAACCTGTGCAGTGCTGGTGAAGACGGGCACCTGGGAGAGGAAAGGGATCGTCTCCGTGCGTGTGGCCATCAACGACTCGCTCTTCGTGCTGTGTGCCGTCTCCCTGTCCATCTGTCTCTACAAGATCTCCAAGATGTCCTTAGCCAACATTTACTTGGAGTCTAAGGTAAGGTGGACATGTGGTCGAGATCCCGCTGGTTCCCCCTGGTTCTCAAAAGAGTTCCCTGGTTTGCAAACAGAACTCAACCAATGCCTCTCACACCTGACCTCCTGCAAATGATGAGCCGGGTTGTGGTTGCCAAAACAGGGAGCCTTGTAGTTCCTTGAATTTTGTATGTGAGAAGAGTTGGCTCTGGGTGGCTTGCAGCGTATGGGGGTGTGCAGACTTACTGGCAGAGAGCTAAGACTCTGGTTTATGGATACAGCGGTTTAAGTGACATTTTAAAGGACCAGTGGCATTGATTGTGCCACTAATATTAATAGAAACACACACCTAGTGTTCCCTGCGTTCCCGGCACTTTTATAAGCGCTCTGCATGTGGAAACGACCGTAACCCTCACAACTCTATGGGAGTAGGTATCACTCACTTGATAGATAGAGAAACTGAGGCAAAAAGAGGTCAGAGGCTCGCCCCGGGTTACACAGCCAGGAGACGCAGGGCCAAGATTTGGTCTCCGCAGCCTGGCTCCGGGGTCTGGGGTCTCTCCTCTCCACCACCCTGTCGTGGTGCAGGGAGACTCAGATCCAGGCTCACCCCTGCCTTGGCTGTGCCCATGAGAGGGTCCCCCTGAAGAGTGGGAACTGCTCCCGGGGTTCAGGACATCAGGCCTCTCATGGTGACAGTTCAGAGATGGAGCCAGACAGACTGTGTGTTGGGCTGCAGCCCACAGACCTGCAATCCCTGTGCATAACCAGCTTCAAAACCAAAGAAAGAGCCTGGAGTCAGCAACAGAGATATCAGTGGTTTAATAGATGGGGGAGCTTACACGTGTGAAGCAAGGTCCTGGAGAAACACCCCACCGAGTGCAGTGGACGGCAGGCAGGACTTGGTGGTGGTCTTCGCTCCCGGGGCCGGGGAAGGGGAGATAACCAGTTAAGGTGGGGGGATTGACATCCGGTGGGCTCCTTAGTTACCAGGGAAACCAGCAGAGGGGCCCGCCCCTCACCGCCCCCTTGATAAGAACAATCACCAGCTGGGCCCTGGGAGCAAGTATGTCGTAGGCAGGTCAGTCCTGTGAGTAGGTGTAGGTGAAGCGGGCCCTGGTCAGGCAGGGGATGGACAGAGGGCAAGAGAACAGCCACCCTGAGTGGGCTGACTGTACGCTGGGAGAGGGCAGCTCCTGCCCGTCCTCTTGTTTAGCTGCTGTGCCCCCCACCCTAGAGTTCCTGTCTTCTCCTTTTCTTCCCCCAGAGTTACAAAGAGGGGGGCTTCCCTGGTGGCGCAGTGGTTGAGAGCCCGCCTGCCGATGCAGGGGACACGGGTTCATGCCCCGGTCCGGGAAGATCCCACATGCCGCGGAGCGGCTGGGCCCGTGAGCCATGGCCGCTGAGCCTGCGCGTCCGGAGCCTGTGCTCTGCCACGGGAGAGGCCACAACAGTGAGAGGCCCGCGTACCGCAAAAAAAAAAAATCAAAGAGGGGCAGGTCTGCTGCTTGGAGCAGGGGTTCTGAGGTGCCCTTCACCAGCCTGGTCCCCGACTCTCCCTCACTGAGAAGTCTGGTGGCGAGTGGAGGTCAGGAGAGACGCCCTGGGCTCTGGCTGGCCACGGGACCCCAGGCCCACCAGCCTGTCGCCCCACGGAGCCTGGGTTTTCTCACGTGTAAAGCAGTTGAGTGATTTCACAGCTCCTCTGCTTCGGAAATTCAGTGATGCTGTGCCCCGGGGCACCCCCCTGCCTTCCTTGCCTCGCGGCCCGTGTGGCTGTAACATCTTTGGTCTGAAGACTTGAGCAGCCGTGCCTTCCACGATCCTGTGTCTTCAGGAGTGATCAGTAGATTAAAGTCTGCGCCTCCAACTTCAGAAATACAAAGCCTTCATCAGGGCGTCCTGTGACGTGACTGAACTCTTGCAGAATCCCAGAAGTTATTGTGGCAGCATCGTTTTTTGATTGAGAAGTGTCGGCAAATTTTAGACGTAACTTTGCCTTGACTTTATTATTTATAGTGTCTCGTGTATAAGGGCTAGCGATGGCTTTTTAAAGACAGGATTGTGATTTTTATAGGAGGGGTCACGTTTTAGATTGTCAAAGTACCATTTAGATGACCCCTATGGCAAACAAGCTAATAAACTACCACTGGCAAAATAAAACACTAGCTTAGATTTAGTTAATGACTTTCAAATACAAAACTCAAAAATCGATTTCAGGTTTTTAGTTAACCGTTTCTAGCCAGGGGTCATCTAACTGACTTTGGAAATTGATAGCTTCGTAAATGGGGGCACAGATGACCCATTTTCACAGAATTGCAAGCCCTGAGTCACATGGAGACTCCAGCACTCCCGCCTAGAAGATGCTGGGTCTTGAGGAAGTGCTCACCGCCCAGAGCCACTGTCCACAGCAGCGCTGTCTGCCAGCCGCCATCCCTCTGAGGTTGTCTTGTTGTCCTCAAGCCAGGGGCTGGGCGCTGGGCTCATAAGCTGAGAGGGTCCTTGGAGCTGAGCCAGCGGCGTTTAGAGATTTAACCAAATAAGCCATCTGACTTTCTTGTTCTTCCAAACCTAGGCCTTAGGCAAATGGCTCCTATTTTCAGGCATCTCCAGATCAAGCCCCAGGTTTTGAAGCATCTCTATGAAGATAATTTGAAGTTTGGGATGGGTGTGGCGTGAGGTGAGGTTTGCAGTTGGGTTTAAGGTCTGAGGGTGGAGGAGAAGCTCAGAGGAGACGGCAGTGCCTCTGAGATCGAAGCTTTAGCAGGTCCGAACACAGCCCGTGTTCTGGGAGGGGGCTGGGGTCCTGGGCCCGGAACGGGCGCCCCCCTGATGGCTCCTCCTCTTCCAGGGCTCCTCCGTGTGTCAGGTGACTGCCGTCGGTGTGACCGTCATCCTGCTCTACGCCTCCCGAGCCTGCTACAACCTGTTCATCCTGTCGTTTTCTCAGAGCAAGAATGTCCATTCCTTTGATTACGACTGGTACAATGTGTCAGACCAGGTCAGTGGGCGCCGACGAGGGCCACCTGATTGGTGGCTTTTTGCTTTGCAGCATCCCACGTGGCAGAGAGGTGTAAGCTCCTTGATTTTGCTGCTAAATAGCTGGGTGACCTTGAGAGTCACTTACCTGGGTGGTATCTGCACCCTTACCTGTAAAGTGGGATCATAGTTCCTGCCTTGTTCCAGCTCACGTCTTCTGAGAAAACTAGGACACACACACACACACACACACACACACACACACACACTTCCTTCTCCTTTCTACTTTCTGGGGCTTTTGTCAAGCAGTACTTAAATTTTTTAAGTGCTTTCATATAAATGTAATATGATGTTATTAAAGGGTGAAATTTGCCTAGGTAAAAACAAATTGTATCCAGGTTTCAGAAAATACATAAAATTATGAAGTTTTTTTTAATGGAGCATGTAAACTAATAGCATTTGAGGAAATCTAGACAAAAGTGACCAAGAATATTAAGGTGTTAGTAAGAGCCCATTTTATATCTCAATATGAAACTCTTTCTTTTTTTATAATGTATTCTAGAAATTCATAAATTATAAAACAAATGAACAGAGGTAGTGAAATATAATATGGCATCCATCTTCACAAAAGCTCAAAATAAAAAAGAATGAGAATTAGTGTTCTCTCATTTGAGAAATATCGATTCTTTGTCTCCAGCCCTGGGCAAAGTGCTGGGGACACAAAAAAGAACAGACCTAAGCCTCCCAGTAGGAGTTTGTGTCTGCTGAGGAAAAGAGCCACACAGATAAGCCATTACAATAAAGAAATAGAAACGTCTGTAGTAGGAGTCTCTTGGATTGAATGGCAAACGCTCCTGAGATTTTCCTGGAAAAACACTGAATACCCAACTCTAGACAAATCCACTTCTAAAATCCCAGGTGCTCAAACCTTGCACTGAATTGCACTGAATTGTGACTCTGGAGGAAAGAATAAAGTGACCATGATAAGTTAAAACTGTGAGGACACGATGAAGTCCAGGAGAGGCACATGCAAGATGTTATAATTAGAAAGGATAAAAACCGCCACAATAACCACCGCCGGCCTCACCCAGACGAACAGCACAAATACAGGATGGGGGGAAGGTGGGCAAAGCACTGCTGAAGCTCTGTCCTGTTGTGAAAAATCAAACACATAAGGATCTAAACGTTCAACAATGATCAACTAGAAACTTACTCATAATACATAGAGGATTTTTCTTGTGGTAAAATATACAATACAATCGACCGTTTTAATCATTTGTAAGTGTCCAGTTCAGAGGCATTCAGTACTTTGACACTGTTGTGCAGCCATCACCACCATCCATCTCCAGAACTTCTTCATCTTCCCAAATGGAGACTCTGTCCCCATTAAACAACAGAGATTTGGTTTTAAAACAAAATAATTATTTCAACGTTTCTTTCAATTAAGAGCTTATAATTATAACGAACTTAAAATATCACAATTTAAAAGATTCTGTTGTTTGGGGGATATCTATTTATTTATACATATCTAGATCTATGTGTTGCAACCAAAATAATCTAGGAGCAAGCCAAACAGACAGCCCCAAGTTGCGGGTTATTTATGTAGAATGGAAGAAGCACACACAACACACTTTGGAGACATGTAAGTAGAATTTGAGATGCAGAGTGTGAGAGTAATCTTTCCGAAGAAGAGCACGATTGGTTTCGGCTACTGTACTTTACACACGATGTAGTAGGGAAGGCAAAAGGATTCTGCAGGGGATTGGCCCTTTATGGTTTGATGTTGGTGCAGTCTTCCTTTGAGATGATGGCCTTTGTGATCGACTTGCCCAGAAACAACCTCACACACCTTCCCTCTGCCCTACAGAGAGGAGAGCACTGCTACGCCACATCCACTCAGCCATCTCACGGGTCTGGCATGTCACCATCCTGGACTCAGAGGATTTTTTTCTAGACAATCTAGCCTGCAGTAAAGCTTTAAAGGGTAAATCATAGGATGTGGTTAATGTGAAGAGAAGTTTAAAAACTGACACGTTTATCCCAAGGATGAGACCAAGGGTAACACATGATACACTGCTCTTAAGAACCGGGAGAAGGCAACAGAACATTCTCATTACTCAGTTGTTGAAGAAAAGAAAATCAGCTTAGAGACTTAATTTGGATGTAAGGAAGATTCTTGGAGGGTGAAGGAATAAAACCTCAGAGATTGGCAGTATCTGTCTTTGAATATTTTGAAGAAGATAATTATCTATCCTGTCTGGTTTAAATAACTCCCCACCTGAGGTCTGGACCATTAGTAGTATCTGATTTCAACATGCACATTTTTGGGGGAAAGAATTACACTGTATTAGATTTATTAGTCTCTGTCATGTTAGAAAGAATCAAATCAAACTTATTTCCTCTGCCCTCAACCTAGCGACTCTCTTATTTTCTTCTCTTTTCAACAGGCAGACCTGAAGAATCAGCTGGGAGATGCCGGATACATAGTATTCGGAGTGGTCCTCTTTGTGTGGGAACTCTTACCTACCACCTTAGTAGTCTACTTCTTTCGAGTTAGAAATTCTGCGAAGGACCTTGTAAGTAAACCACTTTGTATTTGCAGAAGACATCTCCTAATTCTAATCACGAAGCATACAGTTGGAATTTTTTTCTTAGATTTTTCAATAGAGAGCCTCTTCCATCCTATTCTGATATGAAAAGTTCCTTGTCTATTTAATTGAGACTTTCTTTTCCCTTAATTATCTTTTGAGGGAAATTTGTTTTTCAATTTAGCTTTATTTTACAAAAAAAAAAAAATTTAAGTTGCATCTTGAGGCCTGGAGATAGTGATTAACTTTTTTTTCTAATGAAACAGCCACCTCACTAGTATTTGAGCTTTGACTTGCTGTGAACCAAAGATAGAAGCTTTATTTTAGCAAAGGGAAATAGAGAATGGTAATTCAGCTCTTCACCCCTGTGTTGTGCTGGATGGTGATTAAGGGGTGGAGTGATAGGGGGATACAACCTTATTATGAAGAATGCTAAAGTCACTCCCCCAATTTGGTCACATTTCTGCTCAACCAGCTTCATATAAATGTCTTTATGGGGGTGGGATAGAAAATGCCAAACCCAGTAGAGTGGGGAGGCTCCTGGAAGCTTTGCTCCCTGAATTATCCCATCCATAGGAACCAGTGGTAGGATTTTGAATCACTCATCTGTGAAGCCCACAGAAAAGTATACTGAACGGTTTTTGGCCAATGGAAGCAAAGTGTGGGTGGCAGGGAAAGCATAGATACAGTAACCTGTTTTGTGTTTTATCTTGTCTTTTGTTTTCTTATTCATCTCTGGATAGTCACTAGTGAGCCAGGAATAGGAAAAAAAAAAAAAAAAAAGTAATACTGGAGCAGGGTGGGTAGTGGAGAAGCACAGCCTGACCAATGGGCCCTTGAAGACAGAGTGTGTGGGCACTGTTTTCTAGATCTGAGAGTCAGTTTCCTCGCCTTTTATTATTTTTAGCTTCAGGACAGCAGTTCTGTGCTCTGTCTGACCTTTACTGGCATTGGGAACACCTGGAGGCTTCTGTAAAGTCAGACCCAAATGCTTCCCCATCAGTGGCAGAGAAACATGGGGAAGGTGGGCAGGGGACCCCAGGCCAGAGTCTAGTGCCTTGTTTTCTTTCCTTCTCTGAAGACAGACAGTTGAAGCTTTCTGGAAAGAGCCTCTTAACAAATATCCCTGTGCTCACTGTGCTTCTCCTCGGCTCCATGGGCCTTCTCACCACTTCCTAGTGTGACAGAGGCTTAGGAACTACACTCCCTAAACCCAAGGCAGCCTGAAGGAGAGAGTGCACATCTGAGTCCCAAGGGGTGAAAGACTGTCGCTCAAAGTACAATTTTTTTTCTCTTGATATTTAATGTTCTTTCCATCACATCTCTGTTGATTAAAATGAAAGAAAAAAAAAGAAATAGTATAAAGAATCATCCTGGTTGAGTTTCAAAGTACTATTTTATTAAGTGAATACAGAATAATAGGGATAGTCTCATTTGTACTCTTACGTCTCATTGTCCAGGGAAACATGTCAGCCTTAACACACTCTCTGTGTATGTGTATAGAGTTACTTGGCTATTGTGTTTGAATATATTTACTGTTTAGGGTATTATCTAGAGCAGTGGTTCCCAAACTTTTTGGCGTCAGGACACTTTACATTGATACATTATTATTTGTTTTGTTTGTTTTTATTGAGATATAATTGATATAACATTATATTCGTTTTAGGTTTACAGTATAACGATTTGATATTTATATATATTGCAAAATGATCACCACAATACGTCCAACTAATGTGTCACCACACATAGCTTATTAATTTTTTTTCTTGCAGTAGGAACTTTCAGGATCCATTCTTTTTTTTTTTTTTTGCGGTACGTGGGCCTCTCACTGCTGTGGCCTCTCCCGTTGCGGAGCACAGGCTCCGGACATGCAGGCTCAGCGGCCATGGCTCACGGGCCCAGCCGCTCCGTGGTATGTGGGATCTTCCCAGATCGAGGCATGAACTCGTGTCCCCTGCATCGGCAGGCGGACTCTCAACCACTGTGCCACCGGGGAAGCCCCAAGATCCATTCTTATAACTAATTTCAAATATGCAATACAGTATTAACTATAGTCACCATGTTGTACATGGATCCCCATGACTTATTCATTTTATAACTGGAAGTTTGTATCTTTTGACTTTCTTCACCCATTTCACCCACCTCCAACCTCAGGCAACCACCAGTCTGTTTTCTATATTTGTGAGCTTGGGGTTTGTTTGTTTTTAGATTCCACATATAAGTGAGATCATATGGTATTTACCTTTTTCTTTTTGCCTTTTTTTAGTTGACTTATTTCATAACATAATGCCCTCAAGGTCCAACCATATTTTTGCAAATGGCGAGATTTCATTCTTTTTTCTTTTTTAAAAATTTTATTGAAGTATAGTTGATTTACAATGTTGTGTTAATTTATGCTGTATAGCAGTGACTCAGTTATACATATATGTATTCTTTTTCATATTCTTTTCCATTATGGTTTATCAGGAGATTTCATTCTTTTTATGGCTGAATATTTCTAGTGTGTGTGTATCACATTTTCTTTATCCATCCATGCATTGGTGGACACTTGGGTTGTTCCCACATCTTGGCTATTGTAAATAATGCTGCAGTGAACATGGGGGTATATGTATCTTTTTGAATTAGTGTTTTTGTTTTCTTCAGATAAATATGCAAGAGAGAAATTGCTGGATTGTGGTAGTTCTGTTTTTAATTTTTTGAGGAACCTCCATAGTGGCTGCACCAATTTACATTCCCACCAGCAGCGCACATGGATTCAAGGATTCCCTTTCCTCCACATCCTCGCCAACACTTATCTTTTTTTTTTTTTGATTATAGCCATTCTGACAGATATGCAATGATACTGATTGTGGTTTTGACTTTTATTTCCCTGATCATTAATGACATTGAGCATCTTTTCATGTAACCAGTTGGCCATCTTCTTTGGAAAAATGTTCAGATCCTCTACCCATTTTAAAATCAGGTTGTGGTGTTTTGTTTTTGTTTTGCTATTGAGTTGTATGAGTTCTTTATATATTTTGTATATCAACCCCTTATCAGATCTAGGATTTGCCAATATTTTCTACCATTCAGTAGGTTGCCTTTTCATTTTGTTGATGGTTTCCTCTGGTATGCAGAAGCTTTTTAGTTTCATGTAGTCCCAGTTGTATATTTTTGCTTTTGTTTCCTTTGCTTTTGGAGTCAGATCCAAAAATCGTCAAGACTGATGTCAAGGACGTTATTGCCTATGTTTTTTCTAGGAGTTCTGTGATTTCAAGTCTTTCATCCCTTTTTTAAAAAAATATTTATTTATTTATTTTTGGCTGTGTTGGGTCTTCGTTGCTGCGCGTGGGCTTTCTCTAGTTGCGGTAAGCGGGGGCTACTCTTCGTTGCGGTGCACGGGCTTCTCATTGCAGTGGCTTCTCTTGTGGCGGAGCACGGGCTCTAGGTGCATGGGCTTCAGTAGTTGTGGCGCACAGGCTCAGTAGTTGTGGCGCACGGGCTTAGTTGCTCTGCGGGATCTTCCCGGACCAGGGCTCGAACCCGTGTCCCCTGTGTTGGCAGGCGGATTCTTAACCACTGCACCACCAGGGAAGTCCCCTTCATCCCTTTTGAGTTAATTTTTGTGCATGGTGTAAGATAGTGGTCCAGTTTTCCCAGCACCACTTATTTAAGAGACTGTGCTTTCCCCATTGTATGTTCTTGGCTGCTTTGTTGTAAATTAATTGACCATATATTCTTAGGTTTCTTTCTGGGCTCTCTATACTGTTCTATTGATCTGTTTCTATGCCAATATCTTACTATTTTGATATACCTTCATAATATAGTTTGAAATCAGGGGACGTGATGCTGCTGGCTTTGTTCTTTTTGCTCAAGGTTGCTTTGGCTATTTGGGGTTACATTGATAAATTGAGGACTCCAAAAAGTTTGTTTGGAGGTGTGTATGTGTGTGAGGAAAATTTTGAATGCTCATTTATTAATTCATTGTAAATAATAAACCTATAACATGTTACCATAAAATTTTTTTATGAAAAAGAACTATATTTTCCAAAACAAATTAGTGAGAAGAGTAGCATTGTTTTAAAATTCTGTGGCTCTTTTTAATGTCTGGGTTAATAGAAGACAGCTGGATTCTCATATCTGCTGCTGCATTCAGTCTGTAGTGATACGTTGTTTTGGTCGAAGTATATGAAGAAGATCCAGCTTCACAGAGATACACAGTTGCAAAAATGAGTGTTTTAATAGCTTTTTTATTAGCATAATTGTGAATATTCTTTAACTTACACTCAAACTCAACAAGTTGTGATTTCTTAAAAGTTAGCTGCAATATGGAATCTAAAACCATATCAGTGAACTTTAAAGGTTGTGTTATACATTAACATCCATTGGCTTACCTTGCACTTTGAATGGATCTTTTAGCAATGCATGGTTTTGTATTTAATACCATGCGTTGGTCATTTGGAAAATTCTCGTTTATTGAGTTATACAGATCTTCCAAAAGTTAAGTTTTTATTATACAATATCAAAAAATATATATATCATTCATTAATATTACCACTGATCATCAGAAAAATCTTTAAATATTGGGAAGCTGCCAAGCTCACGGTGGGGAATACAAGTTTTCCAAAGCTTTAATTTTTGCTTCAATGCTCAAATTCGATCAGTGGCAACAAATACTGTCATATGTTTTCCTTGAATTGACAGCTCAGTTCATTCACTTTTGAGACAATGTCTGCCAGATGCCCACATCTGAAAAACCATGGTTGTCATGACTTTTCAAGTTGCATGAAGAAAGTAGCTACAGCTCAGAGTTGTACAGGTTCTTTTCCTTATAATAAAATTGGTCAGTTTTTCCTGCTTCATTAAGACCTTCTTAAGTGAACCTTTTTCTAACTGTGATTGTGTAGTGGGGGAAGAACCTGGTAACTACTAGCGCAGTTGGTGCCACTGCTTTGAAATCTGCTAAAGCACCAGCAGTTTTACTGCTTTTGTGCCATTGGTGCCAATGTGAACACAACGGAAAAGGCAAATAGAATCTTAATATGCTAATTATGTAAATAGGTATGACCCTGTCAATTCTTGAAAGCATCTCGGGGGGCCTCCAGCAGTCCGTGGACCACACTGATAACTGCTCATCTACAGTAGCATGTTAGTGAATTAAAATGATTCTTTATGCCCTAAAGGACATTATTTCCTAATGCATCCTGAGGGAGTGAATTCATGATACAAAATCATAAATAGAAAACCCTTTCCCATTTTTATATCATACTCAGGAAGTTAAGTCTCATTAGCAGGTGTTGAGTGTCATATCTGGCTTGGTGAAGCACCAGTGTTCATAAAATACCCTTGGGCAAGGCAACCAGGGTTAATGCCATTATTATATACAGAACTTGCTAAAAATAGCTAACAGTTATATAGCATTTATAGATGCTAGGCACTGTTCTAAGCACTTTAAATATATTAAATTCTTTAATCCTCACAGTAGCTCTGTAAGGTAAAATCTAGTATTATACTCATTTTGAGATGAGGAAACTCAGGCTCAAGATCCCCATGGCTAGTAGGAGGCAGAGCTGGGATTCAAACCAAGGCAGCCTGGCTCCTAAGTCCATGATTTTATTTTATTTTTCTTTTGTTTCTTTTTGTGACTTGTTTATTTCACTTAACATACTAAGTCCATGATTTTAATTCTGTGCTGCACTGTGGCTTTACTTGGCATAATAACATTTGGAGAAGAAATTAAATTCCTAATGACTCAATAATCTATTACTATCTGTAACTTCTGTAATTGCTTGGAGAAAAAGGTCAAATATTCTTTTGGGGGGAGATTTATAATTTAACTCATACTCATTGACTTTAAAAAAGCACATACTGCAGGTAGGGCGTTTTAAAAAAAGTTAACTACCATTTGTATCCAAAATACAGTTGGTATAAACCAGCCTCTACACTTGGCGTCGTCACTAGAGCTGGTGTAACAGTATACTCGATGTGTGGCTCTTTGCCATCCATGTCAGAATCCTGAGGGGTGCTTGGTGTAAGTACTGGTGCTTAGGCCATGTTCTGGACCCAGTTCAGAATCTCTGGGATAGGTTCTGGGAATCCACATTTTAAATAATTTATTAAGTACCCAAGTGATATGAATGCACTGTAAAGTTTGAGAATCCCTGTCCATTTCATATATATATATATATATATTTTTTAAATAGCTTTATTGAGATATAATTCCCATACCAAACAATTCACCTATTTCACGTGTATAATTCAGTGGTTTTTGGTATATTCAGGTATGTGCAATCATCACCACAGTTTTTAAAACATTTTTATCACCTCAGAAAGAAACTTCATACTCTTATGTATCACTCCCCATCCCCCTGCCCCCAAGTGACTACTAATCTACTTTCTGTGAATATAGATTTCCCTATTCTGAACTTTGATATGAATGGGATCATACAGTATGCCATTTTCTGTCACCGGCTTCTTCTACTTAGCATAATGTTTTCAAGGTTCATCCAAATTGTAGTATGTATTAGTACTTCGTTCCTTTTTATGGCCAGTTAATATTTCTTTGCTTGGATGTGCCACATCTTGTTTATCCATCCACTGATGGATATTCGGGTTGTTTACGTCTTTTGGCTACTTATGAATAATGCTGCTATGAACATTCATGTACAAGTTTCTGTACATATGTCTTCATGTCTCTTGGGTATATATCTAGGAGTGCAGTTGCTGGGTCATTTGGTAACTCTAGGTTTAACTTTTTGAGAAACTGACAGACCGCTTCCCACAGGGAGTGCACCATTCCGCATTCCCAGTAGTCATCCTCCCCAGCACTTGCTGTTATCTAACTTTTTGATTCAGGATGCCGTGATAGAGATCTCATTGTGGCTTTTGATTTGTATTTCCCTGATGACTAATGATGTCAAGCATTTTTTATGTACTTATGGGCCATTTGTATATCTTCCTTGGAAAAATGTCTATTCAGATCTTTTGCCCACTTTAAAAAAAAATTTCTATTTTTCTTTGGCTGCAGTGCGTGGCTTGCGGGATCTTCGTTCCCCAACCAGGGATTGAACCTGGATGCTTAGCAGTGAGCGCAGAGTCCTAACCACTGGACCACCAGGGAATTCCCTGCCCACTTTTTTTTTTTTTTTTTTTTGCGGTATGTGGGCCTCTCATTGTTGTGGCCTCTCCCGTTGTGGAGCACAGGCTCCAGACGCACAGGCTCAACGGCCATGGCTCACGGGCCCAGCCGCTCCACGGCATGTGGGATCTTCCCAGACCGGGGCACGAACCCGTGTCCCCTGCATCGGCAGGCGGACGCTCAACCACTGCGCCACCAGGGAAGCCCCCTGCCCACTTTTGAGTTGTCTTTTTACCATTGAGTTATGAGTCCTTTATATATTTTAGATATAAGTCCCTTGTAAAGATATATGATTTGCAAATATTTTCTCATTCTGTGGCTGTCTTTTCATTTGATGGTATCTTTTGACGGAAAAATATTTTTAATTTTGAAGTCCAGTTTATCTGTTTTTTTGGTTTGTTGCTCATGTTTTTGGTGTCATATCTAAGAATCCTCTGCTAAATTGTAGGTCATGAAGATTTGCCCCTATATTTTCTTCTAAGAGTTTTATAATTTTTACTCTTTCGTTTAGGTCTTTGATCCATTTTGAGTTACTTTTTGTATATGTGTGAGGTAAGGGTCCAACTTCATTCTTTGTTTAGACATTCTTGAACTGCTATAAATAGTAAATTTGAAGGTGTCCCACCTTGTATAAGTTCCGCTTTGCTTCCTGTGTTTGGCTAGAAGAGTCTTAGAAAAGCAGAAATTCACGTATAGATATCCATCCTATAATAACCTTTTTTCATACTCTGTTGGTTAACTTTTAAATAGACCACTAGGGACTTCCCTGATGGTCCAGTGGTTAAGACTCTGTGCTTCCACTGAAGGGAGTGTGGGTTCAGTTCCTGATTGGGGAACTAAGATCTCACATGCTGCACCGTGTGGCCAAAAAAAAAAAAAGACCACTAATGATATGTACAAAGATGTCAAACAAACATGGGATTTTATGCCAGGTTGAATCCACAAATGCGGAATCCGCATATACAGAGGACTGACTGTACTATATCATTTTATATAAGGGACTTGAGCATCCTTGGATTTTGGTATCTGGGGGGCGGTCCTAGAACCAGTCCCCTGTGGACAACTGTAATTTTTTTTGAGAGGTGAACTCAGCTTGGGGACAGAAACAGGAGGGGCAGATTATAGAAACTGGATAAGAAACTCTCTCAAAATTTCATCATTTCATTATTTTAATTTGTTGTGAATGCCCACATCATTATACAGGTTTATATCTAATTTGGGACTGTCTAGTTTGGCTGATTTGGGTATTGTCTGATTTTTCTGTAAGAGATTAAAACGGTGATAATTCACTGCTGCAAGCAGAACTCTGAAAGAAGATTTTGTCCATACTGATAAGAGAAAAAGTTAATACCTCTTAAATTAAAAAGTAACTGAAATGAACACTCCAGCTGAACAAGTGCCTCCATCCAGGTGGATAGAGCATCTTTAGTCTCTTGCAAGAAAGAGATGTTATTTATCTTTGCCTCGAGCAAGGCACAGTGTCTGAAAATACACTGAACCATTACACTGTCTTTCTAGACCAACCCTGGAATGGTCCCCAGCCATGGATTTGGTCCCAGATCTTATTTCTTTGACAACCCTCGAAGATATGACAGTGATGATGACCTTGCCTGGAACATTGCCCCTCAGGGACTTCAGGGAAGGTAAGACCTTAGTTCATGCTGGAGGGGCGAATGAAATGGGTTCAAACTAAACGGAAATGCCTGCATAAAACTCCGGAGCTGGAGGTAGGGTGAGGCCAACAGAAAAAGGAGGGGAAGCGTCTGAGTAGTAAGACTAACTGCAACCAGAGTCGGAACCCACCTCCTGAGATCATGCGCTTCACGACCTCTGCCAAGGCCACGGTCACGGTCTGCAAACAGGAGGTGGGGTAGCTACTGGATTCCCTTCCCACTCTTCAGCCCAGGGACGCTTCAGCCACACTCCACTGCTCAGCGATCATCCTGTCCCCTCTTTCGACCTGTGAACCTGGGACTTCAAGGCCAGCAGGGGCGAGCGGGGCAGGAAGGGCTGACCTGGTGCTTGCCAGGCTCCTCTCTTCACTCTGCCCGTCCTCCCAGGACCCCTGGACTGTTCCTGTGAAAGGGGAGCTCCAGGCTGAGTGTTTTTTAGAAGTGAAAGCTTATCTTATGAAATCCTTTGTGAATTTAAAGACCTACCGTTAACATATTAAGGTAAATTCTTTCTCCCCCTGGGGCAAAATGATGAAGATATGCTTGCTTTTCTGCTCTTTATTACTACAGTAAAATCCTTAGAAAACCTTAAAAGAGGTCTGAAAGGAGTCCTTGTTATAGGGTCAGAAAAAGCTGGGAGAATACCTTGCTTTCTCAGTGGATCAGGGAGCAGAGAAATCCTGGTCAGATGACAGAATAAAAGATAGTGCTGGGGGAAAGAGAGCAGAGCAGTCCACCCAGCCAGCGGCTGTAAAGAACACAGATAATGGGGAAAGGAGTCAGTGAACTCTCCAGGTCAAAAGGCGTCCCATCTCTCTTCCCTAAAACTGTTCTCTTCTCCAGTCCCCACGGCATTGCCTGTTCGCCATGTATGTCCCTCTGTAACCTGCTGGAGCAGCCCTAACCTCTCATGTGCTGGAAGAGACACAGCTGAGGGCGCCCTCACTGCCTCTGTGGAAGAAGAAAAGATCCCCTTTCCATTACACAGAGGAAAATAATGATGATAAAACAACAATAATGTACATTATTGAGAGCTAACTGTATAGTAAGATTCTGTTATAAACATTTTACAGGTATTAACTCGCAAAAGCCCAACAAGGTAGTTACCAATATTACTCCCATTCTAGCAGATAATAAAATTGAGGCACAGAAAAAAACTTTTTTTAAATCAAGGCACAGAAGTTATTTGTCCAAAGACACACAGGTAGGATGGACCTAGAGTCTGACATACAGAGTGAAGTAAGTCAGAAAGAGAAAAACAGATACCGTATGCTAATGCATATATATGGAATCTAACGGGAAAAAAAAAGTCATGAAGAACCTGGGGTAAGACGGGAATAAAGACACAGACCTACTAGAGCATGGACTTGAGGATATGGGGGGGGAGGGTAAGCTGGGACAAAGTGAGAGAGTGGCATGGACATATATACACTACCAAACGTAAAATAGCTAGCTAGTGGGAAGCAGCCGCAGAGCACAGGGAGATCAGCTCAGTGCTTTGTGACCACCTAGAGGGGTGGGATAGGGAGGGAGATGCAAGAGGGAAGGGATATGGAAACATATGTGTATGTATAACTGATTCACTTTGTTATAAAGCAGAAACTAACACCATTGTAAAGCAATTATACTCCAATAAAGATGTTAAAAAAAAAGACACACAGGTAGTGAGCTATACTCTCCATTAGGATTCAGATACAATTTGTTGCTAAAGCGTTTTGTTATACATAGTGATTGGCTGCAGTATTACTACACTTCTGGGCTCTATAGAGTTCAGGTGACTTTTGTGGGTGGCCTTCTAGCCACTGTGCATAGTACTGTTTAGTGGGAAAACGGGCTTCAAGAAGCTCCTTTGAACAGCTTTGGGATCGTCTGGTTTATACAAAACCCTTGTTCTGTCTACCTAAAATCGGCATGTCATCAACAGTCAGCATAATGTTTCACGTCACTGAAATCTCTCTTTTTCTTTTCAAGTTTTGCTCCAGACTGCTATGATTGGGGACAACAAACTAACAGCTTCCTGGCTCAAGTAGGAACTTTACAACCAGACTCAATTTTGGATCCTGACAAACCAAGCCATGGGTAGCATCAGTTAACAGTTATATGGACGATGCCTCAGTTGAAAATCTTCAGAAAGACTAATTTAATGACAGCTGAATTTTTAGGGCACGTTTCCTTAAGAAATAGGACTTGATTTTTCTTTGTTACAGGTTTCTGATGGCTCCATAGGACTAAGCAATAATTTAGATTGATAAAAACCTTATTTTAGTACTAAAAAGTGAGCCTGGCTGCCTGTTTCAGTGAGTATAATTTAAACTTCAAAAAAATTCTGTACTTTTATAAAGATGTATTTTATATAACTTAATGCTAAAATATACTAGGATTTTTTGAGAACGTTACTGCAATATATGTTGTAGTTTGCACAGACTTTTATGCATAATTCACTTTAAAAGTATACAGTATGTGGTCTGATGGTTTTGTTTTTTTTTTTTTTAAAGGCTTTTGAACTAAAGTATTCCTCAAATCCTTACCTCTTCAGATCGCTCAGATTCTGGTAGACTCTAAGTACAGTTGACATCTAGAAAGCCGATTGCAGCTCCAGTGTTGAAAGTTACAATGTAGCAGAATGTCAACAGACTGCATAGTAGGTAAATTGGCTCCTTAAGAGTTGTTGGAGGCATAGATGGTTGGTTCCTCAGAATCTCCTAAATTTTGCCAAAATTTAGTACTCCTTTCAACAGGGCACTAATGTATACCATCAGTGATAAGTTGATAATGTTAATAAAAACATTGATAGAATTGACTTACACTATTAAACTTCCTCTGCTGTATTCAGAGATTTTTGCACAGTTTCTTAGCCCAGTGAATCTAATACCCATTACCTCAGGACTTCAGCAAGACTGCACCTTTCCCAGCTCACTGAACATTCATTACTGAACAATGAAGAGGTTCTCAACGAAGAGGTTCTCAAAAGGGGTTTAATAACAGGTAACCCTGAGTCCTTGAGCCAAAAGACTTTGTGGAATCCTAACAGTTTTCTTATAGTTTCCAACCATATTTAAAATAATACTTTTTATTTTTAAGTAGCTCTGAAAGCAGCCCACTGGAAGCTGCATGTTTAAAATGGTAGTAGCACTGCAGTATCCTACAGCATGAGTCTTGCCTCTCAGCCATGTAAAAGGGCATTCCAGACAGCTGCTTGTAAGTTGTCTTTCATTTAAGTGAAACACGTCATGAAATAGTAGTTCCCCAACCCTAAATGCCATTCTAAAATCTCGAAGTCTATATATATACATACATATGTGGCCTGCAGTTATAAAACTGCCTATAATAGGAGACTGTACATGGCTCTGTCAGGGAGGCTAGAGTACTAGAGGAAGTATTGTTACCAGAAAGTATCTTTCTGCTCTGCCTAGGAAATCTCACATCTCGGGACAGAGGGAGGGGCAGGTGAAAAAGAACTTACATTAGTAAGTTCTGCCCACAGGATGAAACCCATTTCTGATGTCTTCCTTCCCAGTTTGGCCTTCAGGAATAACTTGTCTCCGGGCACTGATTTCACAGCGATCAAGTCTGCTTCTCTTATCTTGATGGTATTTAAAAATCAGGATCTCAAGTTTTCAGTGGGTCATGATTGGGTTTTTCACGTGTACCAACACCTTCACCGTGCATAATCACACACAACAACATTCTTGCTTTTCAGTATATGGAAGAATTTGGGTCATGTATTTAAAACAGTTACTGCCAGGGAAAATTCTACACTGAAGCAAAATTTGCACTGATTATTCAGGTTACCTTAAAATATTATAAGTTGTTATTCTAAATAGCTTTAAGAACACCCTACTTGTCATACTATCTTTGTTAGTGATACTTAGAAGAATTTAAAGGCAGACTCAGCAAATGCTTAAAAATCCTTTAAATCATGCTTTCAGGAAGTACTGCAGTTCTTCAATATTAGGTCAAAACATCATGCAATTATTATACTCATCCTATGACATACAAATATCTTATTCTTTTATAATTGGCAAGAAAATTGAAATACTCAGCATTAACTGATAAAAGCCATAATCTATTTTTATGATTAAGCTGCTAGTATTATTTGAACTATTATTTTTTTTATCAGAAAGGATAAAAATGTTCTAAGTGCCTATTTTTCAATGTAAACACATCTAGAATATGAAAAACTATGACTGTAACAAACTGTCTCGTAGTAAATGATCATGTGTACTCTGAAATGTTGCATGTATGGTGTGGAAAGGAAAATTAAAATTTCCTCTAACTTCCTAATTTACTTGTGTTGCCAAGTACACTAACAAAGCTACTCCTAGGTGAAATACTAAAGGCCAAGAGAAGGCAAGGAATGGTGATTACTGGTTCTAAAATTCCCAACTGTCCTCTTGTTTTAAGGCAACATGATGAAATTAAAACTCCCATAATTTGAACGTTAAAAAAGTATGGGGAAGTATGGCAATATCACTGAAAATTTTGTACCATCATTTAGCTAAGTCTGATTCAACACTAAAAGGCTGCATTGAATGTTCCTGTGCATCCACTGGAAATATGCATAACAGTTAATTATGGAGTTAATTGTCTAAAGAATTCCAACTGATTTGTGTACAGGCAGACCTTGGAGATAACTGCAGTTTGGTTCCAGATCACTGCAATAAAGCAAAACATTGCAATAAAGTGAATCACATGAATTTTTTTGGTTTCCCAGTGCATATAAAAGTTATGTTTACACTACACTGTAGTCCACTAAGTGTGCAGTAGCATTATATCTTAAAAAGCAATGTACATACCTTAATTTAAAAATATTGCTAGAAAATGTTAACCATTATCTGAGCCTTCAGCAAGTCATAGTAGTAACATCAAAGATCATGGATCACCTTAACAAATATAGTAATAATGAAAAAAGTTTGAAATATTGGGAGAATTACCAAAGTGTGACACAGAGTCACAAAGTGAGCAAATGCTGTTGAAAAAATGGTGCCGAAAGACTTGTGCAATGCAGGGTTGCCTCAGACCTTCAATTTGTAGAACATGCAGCATCTGAAGTGCAATAAAGTGAAGCACAGTAAAATGAGGTCTGCCTGTAAGATATCCTTCAGTGGCTCTTTTTCCTTTCTACAATTAACCCATTTAATTGAGCTGATGATTAAAACATCCAGAGTGTAACATACAGAGCTGTGGACTCTAAGAGGTTTTGATTCTTGCAGTATACACACACCAGTCACATTTAGCTATGCCAGTTCTTTCTTGAATGTGTCAGGCACATTGCTAATGACTATGCTGGTTATTGTGTTTAGCTCCTTACATCAGGCACGCTTGCTAATGCATCCCCCAATTTTCTCTCTTACCAAAATCCAGAAGAACTGCTCTTTGTTGGCCTTGAACAATTAAACCCCTATTAAGAGGAAAGGAATAAGCGTTAGTAAATCCTAGAGCTTGAGAAGTGCTTTGAGAAAAAGGTCCTCATTTACGTTTACATAGTATTACAAGAATATTGCTTTTACTTTTTAACCATAAAGATGAACTTATAGTAGAACTAAATGGGTCTAAATATTTGAAACTATCAAGATTTCCAAATAAAGAAACTTTGTTTAAAAAAAAAAAAAACTTGCTCATGTCTTTAGAATACTGCATGATAAAGTATAGGGCTGATCAAAGGCACATCTAATATGCATTTCTAATTTTTATTCCATATAGGTGAGAATTTTTTTTAATTGGAAGCATTTCTAACTATGTATAATGCTACTTAAGACTCTTCATAGTCCAGATGGAGGAGCTTTTGGAAAGGATCAAGCTAAATAGTGGAATTCTTCTCAAAGACTATAAACAAACTGATTAAAGTGAGGAAACATTTTTTTAAAGGGACCATGAGGATAAGGAAGTGGAATTCAGTGTTTATTGAGCACCTACTATGTGCTAGACCCTGGGCTCAGTACTTGTGTCTGTGGGCCCAGTCTGTGGACACAGCACCACCCTTACATTAACCCTACTCTTGGCACTTAGCAGGTATGTATTTATGAAGAGCCCTTGCACCAAAGGGTCAAAATACCTTAAAAGTCAGCTGATGTTCGTGTGCCTCCAACCTAGATCTCTGGGTTCATTCCCTGTACCTGTCGCTCAGCTCCTCTGGGCCTGGGCACTGATGTGGGTTCATTCAGTGTGGGGTTCTGAGACTGGCTGCCAGGTCATCAAGTAGGGGTTTCAAAGTTCTGAGGTCCAAACTTGTTGACTCAGCAGCTCCTAATGGTATCTACCTGGTTCCTCTAAAGCTGGATTCCGTACCTCTATCTCTATCCCTTGATCTGTCGCTGGGACCTACCCCCTATTTTCCTAGAGACTAATCATACCTTGCCAGCATTCACTCTAGCCTCCAAGCCTGATCTGTCCTTCTGGAGCTTGGTGCCCTACCACTCAGAATAGTAGAGTCTTTTATCTCCAGAGTATGTTTTCTGTCTCTGAACTTTAAGAGCCTAGTCAGAACTAGAGCTGCCTGCTCTCTTCAGCTGGATCCATGACCTGTTTCTTTTCAGCCTGTATGAGCTTCAAAATCTCTCTCTTTTCTCTGCTGATCCGTCACTCTGACCTTTCTTGACTCTGACCCTCAATTTCCCACGACCCTTGCTAACCTACAACAGTCCCTCCCGTTTCTTTGCAGTCCCAAGTCATACGTGCTCCTTGAAGGCACTGATTGAGGTATAGAAAGGGTGAGTTTAGGATAACCAAATAATGCTTTACCAGCGCCATTCAATTTGTGCTACTGTATATCCTTGGTGTGCTATCCCCTTGGTGCATTCACTAGCCTAGAGTCTGGGCTTCAGGTCTGCAGACTGAAAACCTGTTAAAGGACAGCAGAACACTTACCCATTTGGAGATATATTCTGTGAAGGAAATCTGCACGGAAAAGTTACATGATATCAGAATGATGCATGGTGAATGCAGACTGCCCTGACCAAGGGGTGGTAGGTAGATGATTTTAATTGATTTTAATCAGCCTGTGACAACTTGATGGCACTGTCAAGCAGACAAATAAGATTCATTCACATCGAGGGGACCTTCTCCACTAGACAGGTTTCTGTGTTACCTATTCCTCTTCGACTGATACACAGTTGATTACTGAACATCGTGAAGGTTAGGGGGGCTGACCCCCAAGTAGTCAGAAATCCACATGTAACTTTATAATCAGCTCTCCGTATCTCCGGTTCTAAATCTGCAGATTCAACCAACCATGCATCACGTAGTACTGTAATATGTATATATTGGAGAAAATGTTAAGTAGACCCGTGCAGTTCAAACCCATGTTGTTCAAGGGTTAACTGTATTCTTCCTCTGGGTGCATTCTTGCTATCAACTAGATATAACCTAGTGAGGTTATAGAACTCATAAGTTATGTGATGGCAGGGATATGTCTGTTTTGTTCACTGCTATATGTTCAGCGCCTACAACAGTGAGTGAACATTCAAATCCTGTTTCTTGTAGATATCACCAGGGCTTTTTTAAGGTGACTTCTTGCACTTGCACTTTTATCCACTGCATATTAATTTTAGAAGATTAATACTCATTTAAGGGCCCCTCCCTGTTTTGTTATGAATCTTTGACAGACATCCAACTTTTGGACAAAGAATCCATAATGGAGTAAAAAAGGAAATAAGGATTGTATAGCAAGATAGTTCTCAAATCATTCTTAGAAGCTAAGTCTTAAAACGGAAGCACTGAGATGAAATTCTTTCTACACAGGCACCTCACGTTCTGTCTCTTTGCTCTCACCTGTTTGGGAGCTGGCAACTAGAATACTGAAATGATTAACAAAACAGATAATAAAAAGTAGATTTTTATCAGGTGAAGTATCAAAAGAACAGTGACACATTATGTGGTTAAAAGGGCAACCCTCCAGAGAAAACACTGAGGTGGGCAGAGTTTTTAGCATGATTCTTATGTTAAAGGACTTTTTTTTTAAAGCTCCTATGGAACAAGAACCGCTAAAAAAATCATTTTAAAATTCTGAAAGGGAGCGGGGGAGATAAGAGGGGGCCAATGTACCAGGTATTAAAACATAGGCCCTGAGTAGTTAAAACAATGTGGTACAGGTACAGGAGTGAATAGATCCATGAAACAGAGAACCCAGGATTTTAGATGAGATACACATAGCATCTCAAACTAGTGAGGAAAAAAGATGAGCTGTTTGATAAATGGTACTGGATTAACTGGGTAATCGTCTGGGAAAAAATTAGGTTGGATCCTTAACTTGCACTTTATGCCAGGATACACTCCAAGGAGTCAAAATTTAAATCTAAAAAAAATAAAATCATAAAAGTTCTAGAAGAAAATATAGGTGAATTATTGCTGTGGAATGAAGAGGGCCTTCTTAATTATCAAAAAGTCTGGAAGCCACTAAAACAATAAATTAGACTGCATAAAGACAAATCTCCATGGCTAAACCACCATGAGCAAAGTCAAAAGACAGACTGAAAAAAAAAAAGTACAGCTTATTACAGTCAAAGTATGAACATCTCAAAGCACTCCTAGAAATTGATAAGATCAACAGTGCAGTAAGATGGGTAAAAGTTATGAACACAAAAGGAAATATGGCTCTTGAACATATTAAAGGTTGTCAGCCTTATTCATGATAGGAAAAATACAAGCTAAAATACACTGATACATAATTTTGCGCCTTATCAGGAGAGCAAGAATCCAGCTTTTTAATAACACCCGTATTGGTGGAGGAGCAGATACTGCCTTCAACTGAAGGTGGGCGTGTGAATTGACAGCCATCCCCTGTGGAGAGCAATATTCTAATATCTTTCAAAATTATGAATGCACATGGTCTTTGACCCAAAAATTCCATTTGGGGGAATTTAGACTTACAAGTATGTATTTACATATTTGTAAAATGGCATAAATACAATGTCTGGAAACAATCCAAATGCCCATTAATAAGAGACTGGCTAATTAAACGATTGCATAGTCATATAATGGGATACCAAGCAGTTACTAAAAAAAAAAAATGATTAAGCTATCTATTGATGTGGGAAGTCTGCCAAGAAAAACTAAGTGGGGGGAATAAAAAGCAAACAGTATGTATATGATGCCACCCTTTGGGTAAAAATGAGAGAAAAAATAAGACTTTTTGTATTTGTTGGTATATGCCTTAAAGATGTATGGATGGAAACATAAGAAACCAAGCACAGAGGTTACTGATGGTGAGGGCAGGGGAAGGATGCCCAGTACGGAAAGTTGGGCCCAAGAAAGACGACGTTCCACTGTAGAGCTTTGTATATTTTTTGGTTTTTGAACCATGTGAATGTTATTACCTTTCCAAAAAATAAAATAAGTATATTTAAAAAGCTTTATGACTCAATACCAATCAAAAGATGCCACAAGTCCCCAGTGTTTAGTTGAATGGTAATAAACTAACAATTTATAACTAATTAACACAAAATACACTATAAACTAACACAAATACACCACCTTCTGAGCTGAGACTCTACAGAGTCAGGCTTTCTATTTTCAAATTCTAGTCCCACAACCTAGAATGTCTGACTATGGATAAGTTACTTAGCCTCTCTCATCCTCAGTTTTCGTATTTAAAAACAGAGAAGTAATTGTACTTACCTGCTAGGGTTGCTGAGAAGATAAATAATCCATGCAAAGCCCTTCAACAGTGGCTGCCAATGAGTGCAATTATGATTTTAAAAAGAACCACAGACTACTTAGTTTCTCCCTTCGCCACAAATTATAACCAAGTTTTCATCTCATAAAAGGAAACATTTAAAAGGGTGTTAAAAAAAAAAAGAACAAGATAGGAAGATGGCAGAAACATTTACTTTAATTCACATTTTCTATAATCTGGTGGGTACAACAGCAAATTATTTGGAATTCTATTCAAAATCAAAGCTGCACCTGTAGATGTTACTTAAAATAGAGTACATGTAAATCTGGTGTGTGTCTATGTTGTTTTGTTTTACCAAATAATTTACATGGTACCATGCACCCAGTCTGTATTTTGGTGAATAGCTATGGTTTCTGCAGGTACTTCAGTTTGCAAACTGCTGAGAGGTTTACTGTGAACTGTTCCCAAATTTCCAGATGAAGGCAATGCTGACGGAGATCAAAATAGCTGTCCTTTTTAATATACAGTGGCACCTAGATAAAGTTGGAAAACATGGCACAGTGTTTCATATACGTACAGAGATTGTAAGTACTGAGTAATTCACAACGTTAAAATGTCAAAATAAAACGTTGGATTTATCAGATTTCACAACTGTAAAAACCATTACTAATATTCTGTCTGATCTTCCTCATAATCTAAGAATCAACACAAGAGAAACATTTAAATTTACCAGTTTTAATATACAGTATTTCTAACTTACACAGATGCCACTTAAGAAAAAAAATAAACTCATGCCATTGAAGGAAGGAATATTTTCCTTTTCTTCATTGTCATTACTTTATCAGCTGGTACAATCATTTCTGTCAAGTTATATTATCAAGTGTTAGACTTTTAAATTAGGTGATGAGATAAGGACAAAATGCCAAGAGGTATTATTGCCAGGCAAGCATTTTCACAATGCAGTCGGTACTCTAGTATCATGTGACAACAAAAAGGTATGTGAGTTGGAAAAAAGTATATCACAAGGACCATAAGACATCACCAGGCTCACAAAACAAAGATTCCTATCACTTACACATTAATTTAAAAAGCACACACAGGGCTTCCCTGGTGGCGCAGTGGTTGAGAGTCCGCCTGCCGATGCAGGGGACACGGGTTCGTGCCCCGGTCCGGGAAGATCCCACATGCCGCAGAGCGGCTAGGCCCGTGAGCCATGGCCGCTGAGCCTGTGCTCCGGAGCCTGTGCTCCGCAAGGGGAGAAGCCACAGCAGTGAGAGGCCCGCCTACCGCAAAAAAAAAAAAAAAAAAAAAAAAAAAAAAGCACACACATACACAAAAATGTAGGCTGCCTGCCACAATCTAATTTATGGTAAAATAAAGTTAATCAAATAGATTTCAGCTTAAGAGTACTTCATTTGTTTATTTTCTTGGTAGTGAAAGATCTGTTAAAACCTTTAAAAGAACTTTGTACCCTAACTAGATCTTTTAATTCCTAGAACTCACTCTAATACACAATTTTAACTAAGCTTGAAACAAATCACAGTAAAGGAAAGAAGCAAGAAATGGAAATGACCAAAGATCTTCTCCAGGAAATAGAGCTTAAATAATAGGCTTTATCTTTAACTGAGGGAACGGTGAAGTAACACTACCAAAAAGGTTTTTAAACTTACAGTAATAATAGACAAAGTGCAAAACATTCACATTTTCTTAGGCTCTGAAAAACATTAAGAAGAATTCTTATTAATTTGCCGGCAAGATTACTTAGATATTCACGTTTTAGACAAATTTACCTGAAGGTCCCCCTCTCCCACCGGACAATAACTTGCATCCCTAAAAATGAAAAGAAAAAGTAGAGGAGGCTCCAACCAAGTCAGCCTGTTTTATTCAACTTAAAAGAAATACCACCACCATCAACAACAACATGAAAACTCCAGGTCTATAAAGGTTAGAAATGGGGTAAGAAAATAATTAAATAGTGAGATCTTACTCCCTCAAACCATAGCCCTCCAAGGGACAGCTAAGTATTTTTAAAAGAGGGATAAGCCAACTAAATACAAGTTAAAATATGCCACTAAAAATCATCAATGAACACATTCAGACTTTGGCAGGATAAGATATGGGTTTAAGAGCACTTATTTACTTCATGAAAGACGGATACCCGCATTACTTCTACACAGATGCAACCTTTCAAATTAATCACATTATATATACTAACACCTTTTAAAATAATATTTTAAATATTAAGGATATTTAAATCCCAGGTTTAAAAAATGACAGTTTAGGACTTACGAAGTCATCTGTTGGTACAAGTCACATGAAGTACCATTTATATACAAAGAACTAAAAAAGAAAAGGTGGGGAAAGGGGAGGCTTAGAGAAGGTATGAATTAATTTATCTACTTAAATACCCTACCAAAGAAAATCAGATTGAAAGAGGATTGCATAGACTGTATTCTGAAATAAAATCCTTTAAAAATGCTTACTTTAAAATAGTAAGTTTTGTGTATATAATGTTTTCATTTGGTGTTATAAATCCATATAATTCCATTCAAATTTTATCAAGATGGAAACTTAAATTAAGTATTTATGCGATTTTTTTGGGTTTATTTTCTTAAACAAAAATTTCTAAAATTGGAGTAGGGGGCAAAGAAACACACAATCAATAGCAACTGATTTACAGGTTCTAAGTAAAGAATCCTCTTGAGCCAGCCCACTGCAGGCACATGAAATCTGGCTGGGTAGCATGGGGATATTACTTATTCACCTTTGCCGAAGCAGGCCCTTTAGACCAAAGCAAAACACAACAACCACCACCTAAAATCTTCAATAAAAACCAATGAAATTGAAGTCTTGGGGATTCTTAAGTAACTACTATAACTATACATTGAAAGGGTCATTGATCACGCTGACACTTCCATATTACAGAAGGTGACACACAGAGCTAGGCAAGGCTACAAATACATTTAAAAATCACTGACAAATTTTTGTCACTGATACCTGCCCTAAGCAACATTTGCTCCCTAGCTCTCCTTTTCCGTAATAGACTAGTTAACAGTATTATTCAGATGGAGACATAGTCATTTAAGTTTGACAGCTGGAAATAAAGAACAGAATAGCACAAAGCCAATTCTAAACAAATGGAACAGCAGAATATTCAACAGATGGAAACACATGGAATTAAATACAGAATCAGTGTAGTTTACATGTTTTAAAAGTATATACTTCCTTTACAAATATGTCTCATTGATAATCTATTAAGAAGCATAACTATTCAAGTGAACATTTGAATTTTCTCTTTAAGAGTTCAGAATTCTTGAAGTCTGAAGATTAGTCTCCTTCTGCTGAAATGTCCAAGACTAAAAAGGCTTCACACAGTCACTTTATGTCTCTAATTAGACATATAAAAGCCTCTATTACCTACTGTGTTGTAATAAGACTTTGAAATTCTGTAACTCTTTTATACTTGTAGAAAGCCTACAAGAGAAAAAAAAGCATATTAGCACAGCTAATATGATGTGTACACATTTCAAATTACTGATGCTGTTATATGGGCTACAATTTGAAAGCAAAATCGAAAATGAAATGATGTAAACAACACTGAGCAGTGAAGCTTCCATTTTTAAATGCGTATATTCTATAATTATTAAAGACTGACAGAACACAGAGCTGTAGTTCGTTAGTCTTGGTTTAGAAGGGGCAGAGGAAGCCAGTTACTTCATAGTATCAACAGATTCTAGATTAATGATGGGAACAGTGGTATGATAATTCATTACAATAAAGAATCTCAAATCATTTACATTTGGCCTTATAAATTCATTTTGCACACTACTCTCCAAATCTGCTTCTTTCTTGTTGTTCCCCAAACATTGATTTGTTTTAACCCAAACACTAATTTGTTTTAACACAAAGGTACAGGTTCTATTTATTCTGTCTATTGATGAATCCCTGTGCCCTCCATCCACCCATATTTATAGTGTTCAATAAATTATTATTGAGTGAATAAATGAATGAAATGCTTCTGAGCCCAGACCCAGAAGTAAAACTCTAGAATGGAAATCATAAAAAAAAAAATTCTATAAGCTCAATTATTCTTAGGTACAATTCAGGGTTGATACAATAAAAATCTAATGTTTTTCTTTCTATAGCTTAAGATAATGTAGAATGCAGTACTGAGCTCATTTCTTTAAGAACTTAATAAATAACAGCTTTTCTTATAATGAGAGCTTAAAGTATGGTAGGCACTATTCTAAGCTCATCACAGATATAATCTCATTAATTGTTTAAAAAAATTCCACAAGGTAGATAAAATTAACCCTGATTTTACATTTTAGGAAAAATGAGGCTCAAATAAATCAAGTAATTTTCCCAGGTTGCTCAGCTAGTAGAGTAGGTGGGTTCTAACCAACCATCAGATCCCAAGACCATATGTCCTCTCAAAAAAAATCTATGTCCTTTATGGTCTCAAAAACATTTTCTTTATATTCTTACAAGCTGTAGGATTAACAGAAAATGAATTCTTACTCTAATCCTCAGAATATTAGAGGACTGAAAGAGTGTTTACTTATTATGAAAAAACATTATGATTATTAAACAAAATAAATGTGTAAAATCATATGCTGTACCTCAAAGTACCTGTTTTTAAAAAAACTATCAAAATACATATGAAGATACGGTAGAAACCAAGGTCCATAACTAAAGAAAAGAGAGCTTAGTAAAGAGCAGCAGCTGAAAAAAACAATGAAAAAAGTATGCTCAAAGTCTGATTTAGATACAGAATGAAGAGTGTCAGAAAACTCAAAGGTTATCACACAAATTAACTGTAGGTTACCTTTTACGCGGGGAGTACAAACTCGCCAGCACTATATGGGACCAGAGTCTCTGTGAAGATGCATTCCAGACCTCACAATTTATTACACAAGAGAGATTTTCCACATTCCCTATTATTATTCTAAGACAGACACAGGAAGGCACAGAGCGTACCTGCATTTACCTACTGCTTTACCGGTACTTTTAGAGGGATACTAAAATATATTTTAATAGCCAACAGGTATATTAATTTGTTCCCTGGAAAATAAGCCATTTGATATAAATGTTGAAACTATCAAAAAATGGCTGTTAGTGTAGGAAAGACATTTGCAAAGTATTCAAGATAAAGAAACCACATTTCCCAGCCTTCCTTGGCCAGAACCAAAGACAATGCTCCCTGTATGTCTCTGCCCACTAGCATCACATGACAAAGCAATGCTGTCCTGGCTGCCCTAATTGAGGCAGAATTGTATTATATAGGTTGTCAGACCAAGAAAACTACCAATTCACTTAACAGGAACGAATGCACAAACCCTCCCAAAGTGTAACAATAATTTTTTGTGTTAGTGCAGCCAAAATCATTTACTATTTAAATGAACTGATAATAAGGTGGAAGATACAATGAACATATCTCATTAACAATTATTAAGAACTGTAATATTTTTTAAGGAAAAAGTAAGAAATGTATAGAATACATATGAAGGAAACAGTTAAACTCGACTAAGAAATAAAAGAATGACTAAAATTGTGGTATATCCATATAACAGAATATTGGCCTATATTAAAAATAGTGCTTATGTATTTAAAAGTTGCTAAAAGAGTAAATCTCAAAAGTTCTCATCACAAGAAGAAAAACTCTGTAACTACGTGTGGTGATGGATGCTACCAAGACTTACTGTGGTGATCATTTTGCAACATATACAAATATTGAGTCATTATGTTGGACACCTGAAACTAATACAATGCTGTATGTCAATTATACCTCAATAAAAAAGAAAAAAATAACTTATGAAAAAAATTTTAATAATATTGGGAAATGATTAAACGTAATGCCAAGTAAAACAGGATAAGAAAGCATACAAAATGTATGGTTTTAACTCTGTAAATATGTACACACACACACATGTACATAAATTTTTTACATATAAGTAGTGGGAAAATACACATTAAAAATACGCCAAGGGGGCTTCCCTGGTGGCGCAGTGGTTGGGAGTCCGCCTGCCAGTGCAGGGGACACAGGTTCGTGCCCCGATCTGGGGGCATCCCACGTGCCGTGGAGCGGCTGGGCCCGTGAGCCGTGGCCGCTGGGCCTGTGCGTCCACAGGCTCCGCGGCGGGAGAGGCCACAGCAGTGAGAGGCCCGCGTACCGCAAAAAAAAAAAAAAAAAATACGCCAAGGGCTTCCCTGGTGGCGCAGTGGTTGGGAGTCCGCCTGCCAGTGCAGGGGACACGGGTTCGTGCCCCGATCTGGGGGCATCCCACGTGCCGCGGAGCGGCTGGGCCCGTGAGCCGTGGCCGCTGGGCCTGCGCGTCCACAGGCTCCGCGGCGGGAGAGGCCACAGCAGTGAGAGGCCCGCGTATTGCAAAAAAAAAAAAAAAAAAAAAAAAAAAAATACGCCAAGGGCTTTCCTGGTGGCACAGTGGTTGAGAATCTGCCTGCTAATGCAGGGGACATGGGTTCAAGCCCTGGTGTGGGAGGATCCCACATGCCTCGGAGCGGCTAGGCCCGTGAGCCACAGCTACTGAGCCTGCGCCTCTGGAGCCTGTGCTCCGCAACAACAGAGGCCGCAGTAGTGAGAAGCCCGCGCACTGTGATGAAGAGTGGCCCCCACTTGCCACAACTAGAGAAAGCCCTTGCACAGAAACGAAGACCCAACACAGCCATAAATTAATTAATTAATTAATTTAAAAAAAAAAAAGCCAAATGTTGAAATCGTCCTAGGTGGTAGGGTTATGAGTGATTTTTAAATTTATTTTCTAAATTACACTTTCACTTGTTTTTCCAGATTTTCTATAATGACCATGAATTACTTTAATAATTAGGGGGAAAGAAAGATTAATATTTTAAAAGAGATTTAAAAAGCAGACGGCTGTTATTTGTTTTCCGTGGGGAGGAAAAGGGAGATTAAATTAGGCTGTACCTTGTTTGTGTAACCATCCCACCCTGAGTGTCATTACCCTTAAGAAAAGAAAGGTTTCTCACATCTAGTCTAGCCATAAAAACAGTAAGACAATTTTTTAAGTACTGAAGATATTAGGGCACTAAACATCCAATGGTGTTTGTAAATCACCATCCCCACGCCCACCACTGCCATGGACTTCAGGTAGCGTCTTGTGATTTAAAAGTGTCACACAGGACCTCGTTTTATCTTCAGGTTAACTCTGTGAGAAAGGTTTTTACTCCTCTTCATTATACAGAGAAAGGAAACAAAATGGGAGAAAGGAGTGATATACCTGAGCTCATGCTGCCAGTAAATGGCAGGGCCAGGATTCCAGAATGCTAGGACCTGATTCTGAGTCCAGTACTCTCTAGGGAGCAATAAAAGGTACTAGCAGGCTCTAGTTAGAGAACTTAGCTGGAAGGGTTGCATTTGCGAATAATTCCTCGTGAGATGCAGAGAAATTTTGAGGAAGTTAACATCTGCTTCTTTCTCAATTTTATTTAGATTTAAGTACATTTTAAGAAGCAGATTCCCAGATATAGAGAACTAGTGGTTACCACTGGGGAGAGGCAACATAGGGGTAGGGGGTTAAGAGGTACAAACTACTATGTATAAAATAAGCTACAAGGATACATTGTACAACACGGGGGATATAGCCAACATTTTATAGTAACTATAAAAGGAGTATAACCTTTAAAAACTGTGAATCACTATACTGTACGCCTGTAACATAATACTGTACATCAACTATTCTTCAATTAAAAGTGTTTAAATTGATTAAAATCTTTTTTCATTTAAATTTCAAATAATTAAATTCAGCTTCTCCTATTTTATCTTACTACAAGCCTCATTAGTGGGTGGACTGAATTTTTCATGAAACACCAATTACCAGTGGACACGCTATGTCTATCTTGTGTTTGAAATCTCAACCTACGTGGTCATCTTTAAATACAGGGGAACAACAGGTGAAATCTTTGCTATTAAGATGGGGAAGGGGCAATTCATTTATTTTAATTTAACTGCCTCTTTTTTTTTTTTTTTTTTTTTTGCAGTACGCAGGCCTCTCACCACTGTGGCCTCTCCCGTTGCAGAGCACAGGCTCCGGACGCGCAGGCCCAGCGGCCATGGCCCACGGGCCCAGCCGCTCCGCGGCATGTGGGATCTTCCCGGACCAGGGCACGAACCCGTGTCCCCTGCATCGGCAGGCGGACCCTCAACCACTGTGCCACCAGGGAAGCCCTAACTGCCTCTTTTTAACTTAAAAATGCATGTTAAGAAAACATAATAATCTCTGTATTACTTTGTTCTTTCTTTCTTTATTTTTTTTTAATTCTTCCTTGATTTGACTTTGCCTTTTTTCCCAGGGCAGTATAGTATTGTTTTCTCTGATTTTCTATGATTCTTTTCCTTCTCTTCTGTATTCTTCACTTAGTTGGTACTGCATGTATCTAGGCAAATTCAAATTATTTTTGAAACCATCTGTGGTATAAACAAAAAGCAAACTGTATGTACATACACAGAAAACAATGGAGGAAGAATGAGTGAAAGAAAAATGCCTCCTCAGATTAAGACACAGAGCAGCTGAAAGGTTTAATGTCTTTTTCTTTCCTCACCTTCTGAGCCAAACTCTCCTTACTCCTGCTATTGTACTTGAACGAGTTAAAACCAGCTAAAGAGAATTTTATTAGAAGAATATTTCCCCACAAAATTGAGAAGGCAAACTGGGAAATGCTGGCAATTTGAAACTATTACTTTTTCCTGTAACCTGTAGAGAAACTGGCTTGTGAGTGCAGGTATGATACTATATGACAATAATGCTCCCTCTTTGTCAATAAAACAAAGCAAAACAGACTACTTTAGCAAAGAGGATGATCTTTGCAGTTTGTTGAAACCAGCAGGGGAATCAAAAGTCTTCACTATGAAAACAGTTCTTACCTTCCAAAAGCATTTAAAAGAGCAACTATTTCCTGTCGAGTGAGTTGGAAGCCTTTAGATGGGCTGTTCTCTGGAAGCTTTTGGATTTCTTTTTCTGAGAATAATATCTTCAGGGCAGTTCCTAAACCCTGAGTCTAAAGAAAATAGTGATAAACTTTCAATTAAATTCATACAGTAATAACTGCTTTAAAGGTTTAAAGGAATACTCAGTCACTGTGATGAGAAGTCAGGAAATTCATATGAACTGCACTTTTCACCAAAATGTTCAACTATGTAAAATATAGTTTCTACTTCCTCACAGATTATGCATATGATAAATTTATCTAAGCTGTTAAGGAAATCTGAATAGTTTAACACTTTTTGGATACATATCCTACTATTCCAAATGACTAAAATGCCTTTTTTTAACGTAGAAAATATCACGTTAGGATTACAGTGTTCAATATGTAACTCTGAAAGCATTCTTTATAGCCCCTAACAATTCAAAACTTAGAAATTAGTATAAGTTTATAGGTATAGTGATACCTACACTTAATAATTTCTCAATTATTAGCAACAGAGAAAAAGAAAAATCTGATTTCAGTGTAGGCTCCATTAAAAAAATTCTGTCTCTTGACTTTCTATGACTTAATATCATCTTCGTAAAAAGATAAGAGAAAACAATCACACAATCCTTTTTACACTGAAGTATTTAGGTAAATGGGCCTGCTGGGCAGAACTTTCCTATTTTGTGACTAGGGGGCCTCCTTCTTTTGATCATTGATACAAATTCAGTGACCAAAATTTGATAATTAATTTTCTTATATAATTATATTTTACCTTTTATATAGGTATATAAAATACCAATACACTCTATTTATAACCACCAACTCCAAAAATGAATCTGAGATTGTACCAACAGAAACAGATACAATAAAACTAAAATCATTAACCTACAATAACAGGAAAAACATCCTAATACATACACATATAACAGAGTCTAATATTAATTGTTTTTATGAATAAAACAGAAAAACCACACTTTGGATTTCTAATTCAATGAACAATGAGGACATTTTAGTAAAAACTTTCAACTTCTCAGTGGAGAAATTTAAGGTTAATAATAGTTTCAAAACAGAAGACTACACACAAACCTGTAATTTCCCCCATAACCTGCATTTGTCACATCCAACACAGTCCATTATACGGGAGATATTCTTGAAATGTAACCGGAATTCCTCCTAACAAGCAGAACACATGGTCATTCTAATCAGACATTTAAAATTAAACTGCATTTGCCTGAATTATAATAAAAGTTTCGAAGCTTATTAATGAATGAGTTGTGTTTTTCAACAATGAAGTATTTGAATTTGTATAGCACAACATGGCACATAAAACAGCTAACATTAATGGCAGTTTATAAAATTCATTCTACATATTAATTCAACGAACTTTTGTTTGAGGGGCCACTCCATGCAAAGCACCAACATGTACCCTTACAGGGGACACCAAAGTAAATAATACACGGTTTTTACTTTGAAGGAGCTTAACTGCTGCTTCCATTTGATATCTGTGTACAACCAGTGGTAAATACAACTATATTATGTTTCATTTATTTCTGATGCATTGTTCTGTGTGAGTTTAAATCAGAAAGCTAGTCCTAGAACAATAATCAGTGTTCATCTCTCTCTCCTTAGGACCACACCATGTTTATAACATGTACTCCCCATCAGCACCGATGATCACAGGGCTATACAAGGGGTCTGTGATCTTACAGTCCCCCACATTTGCTAATGCAGCTTCTCCAGGGATGCTTGCTTACTGGATCCTTGACTTTTGCTGTATTAGTTTCCCACGCAGTTAGATGCCTGTGAGCATCTGTGCATGGGTTTCTGTGACTCTAAGGTCAGTCTCACCTTCTCTGAGGACAAAACTAGCTAAGAGGAAGTTTCCTCATCTTTTTCACAGGGCAAACATAGAAAATAAAAATCATTTTATTGCACTGAAGTAAACATTTTATTGCAAAGAGCTGGAGTGAGTCACCCGAAAACTTAAAGCGTTTGGAGGAATCAATACCTTGGCCAAAAGAAAGACAACATAAATAGAACACAAAAACTCCTTTGCTCTCCATTCTCATGTAATTCATGTTCTTTGGAGCAGATGGAAAAATGGACTTATATTCTCCTTTCTACACCTTTGAAAAACAGGAAACCAAATTTCCAGCATTTTATAACTTGAAAGCTAGCTGTGAAACCTTACTCTGTTCTCAGTCTTACCTTCCTCATCTATAAAAAGATATGTAATTATAGTTGTCTTGATCAGAAGTATAATATTTGTATAAACACTAAGAAAATAGGAAGCATTACAAAAATGAATTAGCATTATGTTAAATACTGTAATACTAATATACCTCTAAAACAACCATAAAACAAAACAACCTTCCAAAACTAAAATATAGTTGTGGCTAAATTACTTCATTTCAGAAATACCAAGGAACTCTTACTAGTGTATTCATTCTTGTAGCATATCCACATCTGAAACATCTCGGGGCCAAATGTGTTTCAGAATTCAGAATTTTTGAGATTTTAGAAATGTAGTACACACACTATATATTATGAAACACCCCACCAGAGTGTATGGCAACACCCTGTAATCAAATACATGATTGTTTTTGCAACAAAATGTAAGAATATTCATACAAAGCAGAATTTTTTAAAAACACTACAAATATCCTTACACCAGTTCAGGTTAGGTTTTGCTAACAAATTAATTTGTACCAAACATAAGAAAAATGTTCCAGTTTTTGGAGCTTTTTGGATTTCAGAATCGCATATAAAAAATTGTGGAGCTGTGGTAGAAGACTATTTGCCAGTCAATTTCAAATACTTTTGTGAACACTGTAAGGGTACAATGTATTCCTTAATTACTGTAAGCAAATGAAAACCAAGTGCTTATAACATGAAGTTGCATAATGTTCCTAAAATATAGTCTCCTTCTGACATCACAGGTCAACAGGTAATTTTTGCCTTATATGTTAGTCCATTAGGACGAAAACATAATAGTTTCAAAACCGTAACATTTTGTAAAGTAAACATTAGAAAACATACTATTTACTGCCTTCAAAGTGGCTAACAGTGCATGATTTTTTTTAAGACGCATCAAAACAGCAATAAGTAAATGAAAGAAAAGAAAGTAAGAAAACTTTCAAAATAATGCCTTTTGAAAAGACATGTACAAAGGTGTCATTAGTCAGAGGTATGACTGAGGATTCACTAAGCAGTTGGGCAAACTAGAAAGGAGAAAGGAATTGAGAAAGAGCTTTTTGTACCATTTATAGTAAAATCCAATCAGACCAACAAGATGGTGAACTGGGAAAGAAAGTTCAGATGAACAGGATTAAAACACAACCAGTAAACTGTTCCCCACCCAGTCCCCGAGCCAAGAATTTCTTACCTTTAACGATTTGGCCCCCTTTCTGTCACCTGCAAACATGGATTTCTCGTCAAAGTGCATGGGAAAGGACCTAATGAAATGAAAATATTATAAGCTACAGATGAAAAATTCAAGCTCTGGTAGAATTTTCTATCCCTACAAATATTTAATATTCAGAATTTACTCATGTGTAAGGTTTGGTAACGTGGGAAGGTGGCAAACAGTTTAAACTATTCAATCAAAGAGTAAAGCAAGATAAAGAGGGCTTTGTAATTTATGAGAGTGTAATGTTTTGAAGAAATTACGTGACAAAAATAACCTAAAAAATTAACTAAAAACAATTTGTGTGAAAAAATGTACAAAACTCTTAACATTTTAAAACATTTTTAAAAATTTAATGCATAATTTACCTTAGACATTTCTTAACCCAACTCTCCTCTGTGTTCATTTTTAACAATCAGTAAAGTGCAGTTTTATACACCCAGGATTTTTTTTTAAAGGTTATATTGTAGAACGTAAGGCTAATGTCCTCTTAGGTAATCTATCCTTATGCTAGCACCTATTACCATCTGAATTTAAGTAGCAACTGGAAGAATACAAAATTGGTAGAAAGAACATTAAAGTAGCGTTAAATTTTGGTACTACATAAAATTTAAAGTTATATTTAAAAATACAGCCTATTCTCAAGTGTGAAAGTTTATGCAACAAAGCTTTATAGACGCTTTTCAGTCAACATTTTTAGAAATATCTTTAAAATGCTGCCATTCTATGGAACACTTTCCTTCTCAGTTCTAATTCTCCCTCTTCCTAATTAATTTTCAGGAGTCAGTTTTTGTTGTATCAATATTTCAAGAACTACCTCACTCAACTACAGAGTGGAGAATTTCAGATCACTGACAATTCAATTCTTACTTTGTATCTTGAAAGATATTCAGTAGAAGGGTTTTTGTGTCAGCATCCTCTTTTACATTTCCAGTGTAAAGATCGACAATTGAGCGCTCAAAGTAAGGGGCCACCTTTGATAAAGCTCGAAGCTCAATTAAATATAAAAAGTACAGATTCTTTAGCCTTCTTGGGCCTTCTCCCTTGGTTTCCACAGGGTCGAAGCGGCGTTTAAATTCTTTCATATTAGGTCCCCAGGTAGGTTTACCCCAGGTTTCTAAAGAGAAAGAGAAATATATTATACACTCTTAATAAACAGGGTTTTTGCTCTATAGAGAACATGTATTTTTCCCCAACAATTTTTATACTAATAGAAAAAATCTGATTACCTTCCAAAAGATAATCTGCACATAGATGTAAATTGATACTAGCATGAAGTCCCGATATAAGCTTATAGAAGACTCTTTTCTCCAAACACAAACCTATTCAGAAAAATATTGAAAAAGAAATCACATCCATTTAGATAACAAAAATACTGAATCAAGAGGATTAGGTACATGGGCTTATTTTTAAAGTTAAGATTTGAGGACATTAAAAACAAATCAAGGACTAATATAAAATAATTAGATTGAGATACTATTACTAGAAGATAAAATGAGATTCTGACTTCAGAATGGAGTTAACTGAGTATGATAACTTAGTGCAGAATAAGATACAAATGTCTGGGCTACTGGAGGTCCAAACACTATGGATGCACTTGGAAAAGTCCTCATGTTACCCAGAAGGCAACAGCACAGATTTTTTGTGGTTTAGGCTAAACTAAAGCAGATATAAAGTCACTGCTTTGGCATAACAATAGCTGTTTCTCCTTTTCCTTTCCCTATAGATGTTCTTTATTTGAACCTACTTGTTAGTGGAGGAAGAAGAGACTGAATTCTATTTCTCTCCTTCCTCCAGATTCTTTAGTGGTTCCTATTAATCCTTTGCCCTGGAATTCTCTAACTCTACTTAACTGTATGTTCCACAGGTAAGGAGCAAAAACTTGGAAAACAGACATCCAGGAGTTTCAGCCAATTAAAAAAAAAAAGTGTGATTATTTACTATGTGAGTAAAACCGTATCAAGATGGAGTTCAGGAATATGATGGAAATTTATTTTATGTAGCCTTCTTAAGCCACACAGGCTTTTGCTCAAAACAGAAGTCAAGATAATTTCACCATCCTATCCAACCCCTGCCTCCATGGCTCTGAAGCAAGTAGCTTCTAATAGGAAAAGATAATTATTTTGAGATCTCATTCGCTAATTCAGAATTCTTCCTAGAACATTCTCATCACCATGGATAGAGACCAAAAGGTAGAAATTCAGTTCTATTTTGTGGCTTCTTCATAAAAGTATATGGCCAAATTTGAGTGTTTATGGTACCAAGGGATATAAACAATGTGAATAACTTTGATAAAACATTAGGTATTAACTTCTCTAGTAAAACTTTTAATCAAATCTGTTATCAAGTACCAAAATGATCAGATTTGAAGTTCACTTTCTCTTCCTTCCAACCTACTTCTCTAAGCAGTAAAATATCTAAAGACAAGAGAAGGGAAAATAGGCAAAGCAAAGCTCATGAAAATTCATATGCCTAAAAATGAGAACATGAAAACTAGGAGGGAATCTAATTTGCAAAGCCCACAAAGCCCCTTACCTAAAAGGGCATGGGTGGTAAGAGGGAAGGAAGGAGTAGATATGTACTTCTGTAAACTGTGAAAATTAGGTAACTTCAAGCAAAATCTTAATAATAAAAGATGAGCCAAGTGAATGCACCAAGAAGACACACAACACTCTTAGCAGAAAGTGCTGGAGAGGTGCTCCCTGCCTGCGGTCTGCTGCCAGCCCTAATGCCTGGGAAATCCAACTATTCAATTTAGAAAGTGGTTCTCCTCTTCCTCTTCTGGATTTAATTTCATTCAAATTCATTTTCATCAACTGAATTACAGGACATCAATATATAACTTTTTCTCTCACAAAAGGGCTAGATATATTGTAACACTATTATTTGGCATTTGTACATTGTTTAGTGATTTTCGAAGCAGTTTTCACAGGCATCATCTACGGTGTAGGTAAGCTGGATGGCTAGTGCCACTCTCGTGCCCCAGATCAGGAAACTGAATCTCAGAAAAGTTGAGCCAGTTGCCTATAAATAGGAGTGCTCGTTGGACTGTGTATCAATATTCAGAGACTACCATCAATAGGATATTAGGAGAGTGGTTGATATAGTATACCCTAGAATCCGATACTGCCCATAAATTTCATTCTCATCCTCCATGATCAATATGCAGAGTCTCTGACCACCTCTTTTAACCTAAATACTACTTTTCACAATTTGTGCTCTTAAAATAAAGCTAATTAAACAAAGACAAGCATCTCTTCCCACATTGGCCATTTATCAGTATAATTCCTAGCAGTATTTGCACATCAAAAATAGTTCATTGGGGCTTCCCTGGTGGTGCAGTGGTTGAGAGTCCGCCTGCCAATGCAGGGGACACGGGTTCGTGCCCCAGTCCGGGAGGATCCCACATGCTGTGGAGCGGCTGGGCCCGTGAGCCATGGCCGCTAGGCCTGTGTGTCCGGAGCCTGTGCTCCGCAACGGGAGAGGCCACAACAGTGAGAGGCCCACGTACCGCCAAAAAAAAAAAAATAGTTCATTGGGCTTCCCTGGTGGCGCAGTAGATAGGAATCTGCCTGCCAATGCAGTGGACACAGGTTCAATCCTTGGTCCAGGAAGAGCCCACATGTCACGGAGCAACTAAGCCCGGGCGCCACAACTACTGAGCCTGAGCTCTATAGCCCGCGAGCCACAACTACTGAGCCCACGTGCCACAACTACTGAAGCCCGCATGCCTAGAGCCCGTGCTCCACAAGAGAAGCCACCACAACGAGAAGCCCGTGCTCCGCAACAAAGTGTAGCCCCCGCTCGCCGCAACTAGAGCAAGCCCGTGTGCATCAATGAAGGCCCAACACAGCCAAAAAAAAAAAAAAAGAAAAAAAGTTCATTAAAAAACAAAGAGAAATCACGTTCATAAGTTAACACGACTGATTAACAAAGATAAAATGGAATTAAGTGCTTAGTTTAACTCAGTAGAGTTCCTATAAGGTTATGGCTATGAAATATCCATTTTCCAGTGTCATTCAACTTGCTTATCTTTCATTAATATATTTGAACTTTTGGTTTCATAAATTAATGGCAATTTGGTAAAATTTTTAAAAGCATCATATATCCAGTTATTAACCAAAGTTGTTAAAATCCTAGAATGTTTCAGCTTTCCATTAATAACGTTTCATAATTTCAACACTAGAAAATATAAGAATGCAAAGGTATGTGATATATTGGGATCTATATTACTTTATCCTTTAGTTAGACAAGTTTAGACTATATGTGTAAACATGTTTAAAACCTTCTGAATTCAAATTCATCTTCCCTTAATTTCATATATAAAAAAAAGTACTTCCTTCCAAAAAGAATGCCTCTACTTAAAAAAACAGACTTGCATAGCGGTTACTAGAAAAGTAGTTTGGATGAGTATTACATACAGAATGGAAATAAAACTGGGAACCAGTTCTGGAACCCTCATGACCACATCTGCCCTGTATATTTCCACAACACTGGTTTTTAACTGACCAGTATCCTCAAAATTTTCAAATAATTTTATCCTAAACTATAATAACCTAAAACATGTTATTTTCTTTCAAACACTGTCAAGATTTAATGAATCCTAAAACTTACAAATATATATTAAATAAATTCATTTTTTGCAAGATGCCAATAAATTTAAAATGCAGACATTAAATTTACCTTCTAGCCACGTGTAGAACGATTCTCCTAAAAAACAAAACAAAAACAATCAAAATTATACACACACACAGAATTGGGTGAAAATGTTTAAATGGTCATTCAGAAATAAGAATAAATTAAGTCTATAAAATATTTCTCATGACAGATTAAGGAATATGTCCACTGCTCATGTGTAATGGAAAAATAGGCATATGGTTCTAGAAAATAAAGTCCAAAGGTTACTGAAGTAGTTTTGGGAAAAAGTTCTTATAAATGACATTTTGACTTGTAAAATTTTTGAGAAAACTTCCAGTCAAAATATTATGTAAACCTTATTCACTTGAAGGCTTAAATATCCATAAGTATGAGGAGAAACAATCTTAAATTTGCTTTTGATGATAACCATAGCATTATTCAAAACTTCCAGAAAAAAGTGAATTATAATTAATATGAAAATCAAATTATTAATTCCATTTTTCCTGAGCAATAAACCTAAATATATTTCCTCAATTATCTAAAACTACTAAGTTTTAAGAGATAATTAAAAAGTTCCCTAAATTTTCAAAATAATTCTTCAGAAAAGTTAACAACCAGAATATGAAGGGGCCTTTCTTGTGTACTATGCTAAAAGAACTATTTCTAGCTCAATATTGTTCTGAGTGAAAAGAAAAATGGCAGTCAATAAAGATAAAAACAGTTAATATACTTCCTAAGTTACTCATCCTTATTTTAATTGCGAAAAGCAAAGCATGATGATAAAAACTCAACACGTAGGTGAGTTGAGCAAGGAGTCCAGGGGACAAATTAGATGGTGGGGAATTACTTTGCCTCCTGAGAGTCTTCACCCTTAGCAAAACAACACAAACATCTTCCTAGATAATCATTCATTCAACATACTCTTACTCAGATGATACTCTTACACAAAACATCATTCATTATCTCACTTGTTTACTCAAAAAGCCCCAGCTGCTAACAGGAAAAGTCTAGCTCCTAAGGTCCTCAATAATCTGGCCTCTACTCATCTTTCTAATTTTAAATTACCCCATATATGAAAGTCTTTCCTACACTCCCCAAACATGCCTTGTTTTTCCTTTCTCAACCCCTTGGTCCATACTGTCATCCAAGTAGCCCACACTATCCAATTCTACAGGCTTTAAATCAGTCCATCATTCAAGTCCATCTCAAATGCCACCTCCTCCAGTAAATTTTCCCAGTGAGGCAGGATCTGTTCTACCTCTGAAGAGCTACACCACCTACTGTTGTACTATGTATGTAATACTTCTTTATTATCACTTATGTACAGTGCTGATCATTCCTACTATACATATTTTTAGCTCCTAGAGGGAAGGCATGTTTTATACATTTTTCTATCCTTTACAATGCCATCACAGTGCCCTTGACACATAGGGCAACTTTATTTTTTAAAATAAATTTATTTATTTATTTATTTTTGACTGTGTTGGGTCTTTGTTGCTGTGCCCAGGCTTTCCCTAGTTGCGGAGAGCGGGGGCTACTCTTTGTTGCAATGCACGGGCTTCTCATTGCGGTGGCTGCTCTTGTTGTGGAGCACGGGCTCCAGGCACACAGGCTTCAGTAGTTGTGCCTTGTGGGCTCTAGAGCACACGCTCAATAGCTGTGGCGCACAGGCTTAGTTGCCCCACAGCATGTGGGATCATCACGGACCAGGGATAGAACCCGTGTCCCCTGCACTGGCAGGCAGGTTCTTAACCACTGCGCCACCAGGGAAGTCCCTAACATAGGGTAACTTTAAACTATAAAAAACACTCTTATTTTTTTGGCCACCATTGATTGGTAGCTATTTTCTGAAAAAAATAGGATACTTTCTTTTGAATTAAAAACAGGAAAAAATCAAATTTTGATCATTAAAGGCATTTCTTCTACATTTGAAGCAAACATAAAATGAGACTTTTAACTTACCATCATCTTCTCCTGAAAGACAAAATAATAGACAAGATTTTAGAAAATGTCTTACACAGTTCAGATTCCAATCCTATTTATTTATGGGATTAAAACTTACTATGTGTTAAACTATTAATTATACCATGAACCTTGCTCAGTGTGTAGTTACCCTGTAAATAAGACTTCTTAATAAGAATATAGGCCAAAGAGTACAAGATTTTCACATATGTTTTATGCAATAAATAGTATCAGAGAGTAACTAAACAATCATAAAGACCACTAGTTTCAATAATTAACAAATATACAGTCACTCCTTTAATCATTATGCACACAACTCTCTGAACATGTGTTTCCAGACTGGAGTACTTTTCTTTCTTAAGTTACTGCTCCTCAGCACATATTCACCTTAATAAAAGCACTTCCCAAACTCTAGTCAGTGAAAGCATCCCTGCAGGGGTTATGGGGCTGCCTAGATGTGGGGGAGAGGCCAGAAGGCTGGGCTTTCAGGCTGCACAGCAGCCCTGTCTTGATTAGCTTTACATGTGGAATTCTGACAGAAAATTTCATTTTTGGAAAAAAGCTGTTGGAAAGCTAGCTGTGGAAGCCAGGAATAGTGTGGAAGAAACACAGTTAAGAATATTAACCACCAAGCCAGCTCTACAACAAACGCTAAAGGAACTTATATAAGTGGGAAACACAGAGAAGAAAAGGACCTACAAAAACAAACCCAAAACAATTAAGAAAATGGTACTAGGAACATGCATATCGATAATTACATTAAACGTGAATGGATTAAATGCTCCAACCAAAAGACACAGGCTTGCTGAATGGATACAAAAACAAGACCCATATACATGCTGTCTACAAGGGACCCACTTCAGACCTAGGGACACATTCAGACTAAAAGTGAGGGGACAGAAAAAGATATTCCATGCAAATGAAAATCAAAAGAAAGCTGGAGTAGCAATACGCAGATAAAACAGACTTTAAAATAAAGAATGTTACAAGAGACAAGGAAGGACACTAAATAATGATCAAGGGATCAATCCAAGAAGAAGATAAAACAACTGTAAATATTTATGCACCCAACGTAGGAGCACCTCAATACATAAGGCAACTGCTAACAGCTATAAAAGAGGAAATTGACAGTAACACAATAATAGTGTGGGACTTAAACACCTCACTTACACCAATGGACAGATAACACCTCACTTACACCAACGGACAGATCTTCCAAACAGAAAATTAATAAGGAAACGCAAGCTTTAAATGACACAACAGACCAGATAGATTTAATTGATATTTATAGGACATTCCATCCAAAAAGAGCAGATTACACTTTCTTCTCAAGTGCGCACAGAACATTCTCCAGGATAGATCACATCTTGGGTCACAAATCAAGCCTCAGTAAATTTAAGAAAACTGAAATCATATCAAGCGTCTTTTCTGACTACAAAGCTATGAGATTAGAAATGAATTACAGGGAAAAAAACACAATCACATGGAGGCTAAACAATATGTTACTAAATAACCAAGAGATCACTGAAAAAATCAAAGAGGAAATCAAAATATACCTAGAGACAAACGACGATGAAAACACGATGATCCAAAACCTATGGGATGCAGCAAAAGCAGTTCTAAGAGGGAAGTTTATAGCTATACAAGCCTACCTCAAGAAACAAGAAAAATCTCCAATAAACAATCTAACCTTACACCTAAAGGAGCTAGAGAAAAAAGAACAAACAAAACCCTAAGTTAACAGAAGGAAAGAAATCATAAAGATTAGAGCAGAAATCAATGAAATCGAAACAAAGAAAACAATAGCAAAAATCAATAAAACTAAAAGCTGGTTCTTTGAGAAGATAAACAAAATTAATAAACCATTAGCCAGACTCATCAAGAAAAAGAGGGAGAGGACTCAAATCAATAAAATTAGAAATGAAAAAGGAGATGTTACAACAGACACTGCAGAAATACAAAGCATCCTAAGAGACTACTACAAGCAACTCTATGCCAATAATATGGACAACCTGGAAGAAATGGACAAATTCTTAGAAAGGTATAACTTCCAAGATGGAACCAGGAAGAAACAGAAAATATGAGCAGACCAATCACAAGTAATAACATTGAAACTGTGATTTAAAATCTTCCAAGAAACTAAAGTCCAGGAGCAGATGGCTTCACAGGTGAATTCTATCAAAAATTTAGAGAAGAGCTAACACCCATCCTTCTCAAACTCTTCCAAAAAACTGCAGAGGAAGGAACACTCCCAAACTCATTCTATGAGGCCACCATCACCCTGACACCAAAATCAAACAAAGATACTACAAAAAAAGAAAATTACAGACCAATATCACTGATGAATATAGATGCAAAAATCCTCAACAAAAATAACAGAATCCAACAACACATTAAAAGGATGAAACACCATGATCAAGTGGGATTTATCCCAGGGATGCAAGGATTCTTCAATATACGCAAATCAATGAATGTGATACACCATATTAACACATTGAAGAGTAAAAACCATACAATCATCTCAACAGATGCAGTAAAAGCTTTTGACAAAATTCAACACCCTTTTATGATAAAAATTCTACAGAAAGTGAGCACAGAGGGAACCTACCTCAACATAATAAAGGCCATATATGACAAACCCACAGCAAACATCATTTGCAACAGTGAAAAACTGAAAGCATTTCCTCTAAGATCAGCAACAAGACAAGGCTGCCCACTCTTAGCACTATTATTCAACATAGTTTTGGAAGTCCTAGCCACAGCATCAGAGAAGAAAAAGAAATAAAAGGAATACAAATTGGAAAAGAAAAAGTAAAGCTGTCACTGTTTGCAGATGACATGATACTACACATAGAGAATCCTAAAGATGCCACCAGAAAACTACTAGAGCTAATCAATGAATTTGGTAAAGTTGCAGGATACAAAATTAATGCACAGAAATCTCTTGCATTCCTATATGCTAACGATGAAAAATCTGAAAGAGAAATTAAGGAAACACTCCCATTTACCACTGCAACAAGAAGAATAAAATATCTAGGAATAAACCTACCTAAGGAGACAAAAGACCTGTATGCAGTAAACTATAAGACACTGATGAAAGAAATTAAAGATAATAACAACAGATGGAGAGATATACCATGTTCTTGGATTGGAAGAATCAATATTGTGAAAATGACTATACTACCCAAAGCAATCTACAGATTCAATGCAATCCCTATCAAATTACCACTGGAATTTTTTATAGAACTAGAACAAAAAAATCTTAAAATTTGTATGGAGACACAAAAGACCCCGAATAGCCAAAGCAGTCTTGAGGGAAAAAAGTGGAGCTGGAGTAATCAGACTCCCTGACTTCAGACTATACTACAAAGCTACAGTAATCGAGACAATATGGTACTGGCACAAAAACAGAAATATAGATCAATGGAACAAGATAGAAAGCCCAGAGATAAACCCATGCACCTACGGTCAACTAATCTATGACAAAGGAGGCAAGGATATACCATGGAGAAAAGACAGTCTCTTCAATAAGTGGTGCTGGGAAAACTGGACAGCTACATGTAAAAGAATGAAATTAGAACACTCCCTAACACCATACACAAAAATAAACTCAAAATGGATGAAAGACCTAAATGTAAGACCGGACACTATAAAACTCTTAAGAGGAAAACATAGGAAGAACACTCTTTGATGTAAATCACAGCAAGATCTTTTTTGATTGCCTCCCAGAGTAATGGAAATAAAAACAAAAATAAACAAATGGGACCTAATGAAACTTAAAAGCTTTTGCACAGCAAAGGAAACCATAAACAAGATGAAAAGACAATCCTCAGAAAATATTTGCAAACAAATCAACGGACAAAGGATTAATCTCCAAAATATATAAACAGCTCATGCAGCTCAATATTAAAAAAACAACCCAATCCAAAAATGGGCAGAAGACCTAAATAGACATTTCTCCAAAGAAGACATACAGATGGCCAAGAAGCACATTAAAGCTGCTCAACATCACTAATTATTAGAGAAATGCAAGTCAAAACTACAATGAGATATCACCTCACACCAGTTAGAATGGGCATTATCAGAAAATCTACAAACAACAAATGCTGGAGAGGGTGTGGAGAAAAGGGAACCCTCTTGCACTGTTGGTGGGAATGTAAATTGATACAGCCACTATGGAGAACAGTATGGAGGTTCCTTAAAAAACTAAAAATAGAATTACCATATTACCCAGCAATCTCACTACTGGGCCTAAACCCAGAGAAAACCAGAATTCAAAAAGAGACATGCACCCCAATGTTCACTGCAGCACTATTTACAATAGCCAAGTCATGGAAGTGACCTAAATGCCCATCGACAGACAAACGGATAAAGAAGATGTGGCACATATATACAATGGAATATTACTCAGCCATAAAAAGGAACGAAATTGGGTCATTTGTAGAGACGTGGATGGATCTAGAGACTGTCATACAGAGTGAAGTAAGTCAGAAAGAAAAAAACAAGTATCATATATTAACGCATATATGTGGAACCTAGAAAAATGGTACAGATGAACCAGTTTGCACAGCAGAAAGTGAGACACAGATGTAGGGAACAAACGTATGGACACCAAGGGGGGAAAGCAGCAGCGGGTGGTGGTGGTGGTGTGATGAATTGGGAGATTGGGATTGACATGTATACACTGATGTGTACAAAATGGATGACTAATAAGAACCTGCTGTATAAAAAAATAAAATAAAATTCAAAAAAAAATTAAACAGCTGTTAATCAACAATTGGTGGTTTCAATGGAGAAAGCATATAAACAGCATTAGTGAGAGCTATTGCATTACTTCCTGGGGTACCCACTTGTCACCCAGGACCCATTCTCTCCCTTACCTAGTCTTTTGTCTCCCTCTTCTACACTTGTTTTTTCTCTGCTCCTCTTTCCTCCCTCCATCCTTTTCTCTATGCACTCTCCTTCCTCTCTTCATCTTTCCTACAGCCTCATGTCTCTAGTTTATCATAATATGGAAATGAAGTATTTCTTAGGACTTGATGCTTTTATTAAATGAACAATTATATTTTCTGCTTTAAGAGTAAGTGATCCATATATATGGAATCTAAAAAAAAAAAAAAAAGGTCCCATCCTAGAGGCAGGACAGGAATAAAGACGCAGACGTAGAGAATGGACTTGAGGCCACAGGGAGGGGGAAGGGTAAGCTGGGATGAAGTGAGAGAGTAGCCTGGACATAAACACACTGCCAAATGTAAAATAGCTAGCTAGTGGGAAGCAGCACCATAGCACAGGGAGATCAGCTCCGTGCTTTGTGACCACCTAGAAGGGTGGGATAGGGAGGGTGGGAGGGAGACGCAAGAGGGAGGGGATATGGGGAGATATGTATACATATAACTGATTCACTTTATTATACAGCAGAAACTAACACAACATTGTAAAGCAATTATACTCCAAAAACGATGTTAAAAAAAAAAAAGGGCTTCCCTGGTGATGCAGTGGTTAGGAATCCGCCTGCCAACGCAGGGAACACGGGTTCAAGCCCTGGTCAGGAAGATCCCACATGCTGCAGAGCAACAAAGCCCGTGCGCCACAACTGAGCCTGCGCTCTAGAACCCGCGAGCCACAACTACTAAAGCCTGCACGCCTAGAGCCCGTGCTCCGCAACGAGAGGCCACCACAATGAGAAACCTGCACGCTGCAACAAACAGTAGCCCCCATTCGCCACAACTAGAGAAAGCCCACGCACAGTAATGATGACCCAGCACAGCCAAAAAAATAAAGATGTAAAAAAAAGGAGTAAGTGATCATAGAAAAGGTCTGAAAGGATACCTTCCAAACTCTGTACTACGGAAAAGAAAAAGTGTGTGGAGGCAGGTAGGGGTGGGGGAAGCGTTCCCTTTTTACTTTATATAACTTTTGCATTGTTTCAATTTTTATAAAATCTTGTATAATAAAAACATTTAAGTTGAAAATGTAAAAGTTATGAGGTAAAAGTAGTAAAAGAGACAAAGGATAAGAAGCCATGCACACCTTCTTCACACTCCGATTATCTTGCCCAAGCAGTTTCAGGATGAATTTGGGAAAACTATTGGCCATACTGTGAGTGCACATCTGAGAGCAGTCCATTCATTCAAACTTCCTAAGTCACTCTCGTTCTGAGAAATGCCTAAAGAGATGAATCTAGACCAGGAAATTCAAGTTCCTAAATCAATCCTGGTCTAAAGAAAGCATTAGAATGGCACGTCAATCACAGGGCTGCTCCCAGGGTTTGAGTCCTCGTTGAGAATAGACTGAGGATACGCCTAATAATTTTATATTGAATAAACTCCAACTATGTAAGACAATGCTGTCCCATATAACTATAACAACAGCCATATATGTAATTAAAATTTTTTTCTAATAAAAATTTGTTATGTTTTCTAATATCCACATTTTAAAAAGCAAAAAGTATACATGCACTGCAGTACATCAACAATTTGTTTTGTGATGCAAGAGTTAAAGTAGTTCTACCAAAACAATCAGGTTCTGTTTAATGGCAAAAATATTTTATACTACTTCAGTTTTTAAATTGAAATGAACTAAAATGACGTAAAATTTAGTTTCACACTAGTCACATTTCATGTGCTCAACAGCCTGATGTGGCAAAGTCGCAACCTAACTTTCTGATACTTCTCTGCATCCTTCTGAATCAGAGTGTCGTGCATGGATCAGCACTTGGGCATTACCTGGGAGTCTCACCCACGACTTACAGAATCAGAACCTGTATTTTTTTTTTTTTTTTTTTTTTTTTTTTTTTTTGTGGTATGCGGGCCTCTCACTGCTGTGGCCTCTCCCATTGCGGAGCACAGGCTCCGGACGCGCAGGCTCAGCGGCCATGGCTCACGGGCCCAGCCGCTCCGCGGCATGTGGGATCCTCCCAGACCAGGGCACGAACCCGTGTCCCCTGCATCGGCAGGCGGACTCTCAACCACTGCGCCACCAGGGAAGCCCCAGAACCTGTATTTAACAAGGCTCCTAGGAGATTTGTATGCGTACTGAAGTCGGAGAAGCATGCTATGAGTCAGTGGTTCTGAAAGCGGCTGCATACTGGAATCATCTGGAGAGCTTAAAAAACACCAATGCCTGGGTCCAAATTCCAAAGACTGTGACAACTGGTATGGGACAGGGCCTGGGCATTTAGATTTTTACCAGTTCCTCAGGAACCTCTAATATATATAGATTACTCATTTATTCTAATTTATTTTATATATAGCTCCTAATGTAGGGCCTGGCACGTATCAGGCAGTCAATAAGTGACAGTAATTATATAAAACGTGGAAATCTTGAGACCTAACTATGAACTAATCTTATACTTTTGATCATTCAAATTAAGCAAAAATATAAAATAGTTGAAAATTTTCTCAACATATAATTACAAAGGTATCTTGTAAACAATTTCTAAAACCGTGAAAATGTATCAAAAACCCACCTCGGCTGGGTGCCAGAGGATTTAAAGGACGATAAACAGATCGAGGCCTGAAAAAGAAAATACAAAACTCAAACGTAAAATGGTTTGACATTTTGATGTAATTTTTTCCAAGAGAAACAAGTATTCCCCTTCTTCCACCCTCCCTCTAGTCAATCCTCCTCTTTCCCCTACCCCCTCCAGTTACTTGAAACAGTTTTCTTCGTAGATGCTGTTCCACACTCTCCACGCAGAGGACCCTTTATAGCCAGTGTAACGCTCAGGGTTCAGCAAAAGGTCTACATACTGAGCAGCTGGAGATCTCTCATCTGAACAAGAAACAATTCATAAAACCATCCACATTTCACTATTTATCTAAAATTTACCATTACAAAGCAAACAGGACTATCCAAAGGTTAGAGAAATGCTACGCTTTCAAGTCATCTCCAACTTAAATGGTAGAGTGGTTAGCACACTTGTGACTGTCCTTGACCCAGGACTTAAAATAACTTGAACTTGAGAGAGGAAAAATAACTGCTCACTTTCTTTTGGACGCTCAATGCCCTCTTACGGAATGTAACAGGCTTTACCTTATTAGAGGCATTAATCATTTCTTAAGTTTTAACCACTAGGACTGAAAAGACCTAACAGAATCATAACCTGTTCTTAATATTTTATGTGATTGCCCCCCTATGTATATATCTACCTAAACACATACTTGAAACATTTATTTTGTTTGCATATCTAAAAAAAAAAAAAAAGATTTCCCTGATACTTTCTACTTGGACTTACGAAGTAAATGGTGCAGTAACTTTGTGATTCAAATTTGATCATTTATAGAGTTACACAATGTTGTAGTAAAAAAAAGTTACAAATTTATTTTTACCAATGTTAATATATTGGTTAACATATTAATTGGTTAACATATTGGTGAGTAGGCACAACTTCAAGAATTTATTAACACATTTAAAATTAAATAACGATTTTCTGTGTTGAAACTCAAATTAGTATTACTAGATCTCCACTATTTGGACAACATTTTGATAGAGATCTCTGGGGGATACAAAAGATAAAGAAAAATGGTCTTAATGGTCACATTCTGGGTAGAAAAGGGAAGCACACGCTTTTCGATCTACAGAAAAATTATAATGACTATGCTTCACACATCTATGCTAATACCACCTATAAGCTGAAATGCTATGTATGTTGGCATGGATGTATTCTTTTATGTACATGCTTCCTAATTTTTGGTGTCACGGTATTAAATCAATGGTATATAGACACCTGACTTGAAACAGGGACAAACATGGTCATTAAAATATGGCCCCTCTTGCTTTCATTACCTATCAGTCAAAAATATTCATTGGCGGGGCTTCCCTGGTGGTGCAGTGGTTGGGAGTCCGCCTGCCGATGCAGGGGACGCGGGTTCGTGCCCCGGTCCGGGAGGATCCCACGTGCCGCGGAGCGGCTGGGCCTGTGAGCCATGGCCGCTGAGCCTGAGCGTCCGGAGCCTGTGCTCTGCGGCGGGAGAGTCCACGGCAGTGGGAGGCCCGCGTACCGCAAAAAAAAAAAAAAAATTCATTGGCCATTCAATGACCGTAGATTGAGATGATCCATAATCTTAAGGGAAAAAAAAGCAGCGTCCTGATCCATGCCTTTCAAAAACTACCTGATACTTTTGTGATGTATAAAGAGTACAAAGATAATCATAACTTATCATTACTAAATGAGTGGTATCTAACTTACAGACAATGAAAACATGATTTTGAAGAATACTGGCTCTATTTCCAGCACTAACATTATATAGATATTCCACTAAATAAGTTAAAGCACAGAAAACGTTAACTTACAGAAGGATGAACAGAAACTGTTGAAGGACATTTATTGATCAGGACTTAAAACAATAATTTAAAAAATCTTAATTGAAAAATAAAAATTCAAATCATTTAGTTAATAAAATATGGATTTTACAGTAAAATTTTAAGTTTTACAATTCACTAATTTCTGTTATATATTTTAAATTCCTTTGAGCTGTTCTCAATTAAGTTCACTTGCAAAACTGACTCAGTTATGTATAAGCTTTAGAAATATTAATATCATAAATATATACCCATTGGCATATACATGTATACACACGTGTATAAAGAACGTATGTGCATGCACATAAGCTTACACTTACGTACAGTCATCTATGAATGTGAAGATTGAATTAGTATCAACCTCTTCGCCCAATTAAACAACCAACAAAGAAAAAAAAAATACCCTGGATTCAAATATTAAAGTATATGGATTTAAAATATACTCTAAGGGAGTAGAAAGTCACATGAGTAAAATCAATCATATCAGTTTTTAAAGTACTTAAGTAAACTTACGTTCTTAATGTTCTTAGTGTGTATTCCCTTAATTCCCAAATCAGAAGTTGTTTTAAAAATTTTAATACTTTTTCAAATCATGAAAAAGGTGTTTTGTTAACCTACAGAAGGTATCAGCAAACTATGACCCACAGGCCAAGTCTGGTCTGCTGTGTATTTTTGTAAAGAAAGTTTTATGGGAACACAAGTCATGTTCATTTGCTTATGTGCCACTTTCACATTATTATGGCAGAGTTGAGCAGTTGCAAGAGAGACCATATGGTTCACAAAGCCTAAAATATTTACTGTCTGCCCATTTACAGAAGAAAAAGTTTGTCAACCCCTGACCTATACTGAC